>NC_044310.1:75772187-76374233 GCF_007474595.2 Lynx canadensis
AAATTAGAAAATTCTATTATCGAACCTTCTCACTCTCTGGCAAGGTACAGCTCAAAAGACATGAATCTGGAAGGCTAGAGAGAAGTTGCTAAGGGAGACGAAGGTTGTCCCTCATAAATAAGAAAAGTTGCTGAGTCACAACTATCCTTCTTCATTTCCAGAAAAATTGATGAGAATTAGTGGAGGCATGCAGAGGTGAGATCTCCGTGCATCACAGAGCTGACATCTAGGAAGGGGTGCTATGTTTTCAACATGGTATTGCACATGGGCACATTAGCACCATGATTTTTGGTGATTGAATGTGGCTTTGTTATTAGATTCTGTAGTTATATCCTTCACAGGTATTCTAATGGTTGTCCTGGGGGGAAATGTCTGAGTAGGGTTACAGAGGACAATTGTAGGACATGTGGTAGGACCTCTTCCTTGTTACTCTGAGCTTTAGAAATTAAGTAAAGTGTACTGTGAACATTTTTTTTTCTCTTCTTCAGTTTCCTGAAGCAAAAAACAATAAAGAAATTAAACAGTATGGGGGAAAAATGCCTTTGTCTTGCTTGTATTAATTACTGAACTCAACGTCATAAAATTATGACCTTTCTTCCTTTAATGATTTGTATCAGTGGGAATATTTAGGTCGTAAAACAACTTTTGGGAGAATGGTGTACTATGTACATAGGACATTGCTACCTTCTGTAAGAGCATCATCAATTTCTAGGGCCAGAACACTTATTTTGTCAAACAGGTAGAGCCAAACCATGCCATCTGCGTTCTACCTCTCCCAGGCAGGTTTGGAGTAAGAGAAGGAGAGAAGGAAGAAGGGTGAATCCCCAGAGTTACTAATTTTGTCCACCGATCCCAGCCAGGGCAAATAGATCCCTGGAAAAAAAAATGAGACAGACCCCTTCTCAGCTATAGCCCTCTTATCCTCCTACTCCATCCTGCCCTTCTCTCCAGACCTCTTTTTAGAGTTCCTGAAAGGATGTGGTTGGAGGGAAGGAAATTGTAGAGAAGCAAGTGGAAAACAGCTCTTCAAGACTCAGCATGAGGTGTGTGTCAGAAAGCTCCTTGGGTTAACCTTACTCATTTTCAAGTCTTATTGGTTCCACCTGTTAGTTAAGTGACCTTGGAGAAGTACCCCCTTGACCTCATCTGAATAGTCAAACATTTGGATTAGAGCTAGATGATCTTCAAATGCCTTTTAAGACTTGACCACTAGGACTCTCTTCTGTAATTCTTTGGTACTGTTTACACTTGCTTCATCCAAGACAAGGCGAAACAGCATGTGCTTTTTGTAGGGGTCTGTGTAAAAAGATCCAGGCACCTGCCTTTAGAAAAAAAAAGTTTATTTTTGAGGGAGAGAGAGCTCACAGGGGAGGGGCAGAGAGAGAGGGAGACAGAGAATCTGAAGCGGGCTCCACGCTGACAGCAGAGAGCCCAATGCGGGGCTTGAACCCACAAACTGTGAGATCATGACCTGAGCTGGAGGTGGACATTCAGCTGTCTGTACCTCCCAGGTGTGCCCAGTCACCTTCTTTTTAAAACATCTCATTTTCTGGGACACTTGGGTAGCTCAGTTGGTTAAATGATGGACTTCGGCTCAGGTCACAATCATGCAGTTTGCATATTCGAGCCCCATATTGGGCTCTGTGCTGTCCACACGGACACTGCTTCAGATCCTCTGTCCCTCTCTCTCTCTCTGCCCCTTCCCTCCTTGTACTCTCTCTCTCTCTCAAAAATAAATAAACATTAAAAAAATAAAAAAAATAAACAACTCATTTTCCTATACTCATGTGTTTCTTTGAAAACAAGTACGAGGACTGATTGGTTAGAATGTGCTTCCAGAAGTATCTGGTAATAGGAAGGCCACTGATTGATCAAATGCACTACTTGTTTCCCCTTAAGGACTACATATTGGTCAGAGTACTACTCCATATACTTTTTCTTTCTCTCTTTCTTCTTCGTTATGCTTCGGTCGTGCGTCGGGTCGGCCTGACGGCATGAGTCAGGCCTTCTGCTCTTTTCCGTCTGTCGTTTTTATTTTCTTCTTGCGCTGGTTGATTTGCTTCCCTTCCTTCCTTCTTTGTCCTTCCTTGCTCTTCTTTCCCTTTCTTTGTTTTCTTTTCTTTTCTTTCTTTCTTTCTTTTGCAGCCTTTAATTCACTTCATTTTTCTTGTATAAAACCATGTGGTGGCCAGAACTGGAGCCTGGGTCCTCTCCATGAAACTCTGGTGTGGGCCTTTATAGATAGTCAGTGAATCCTGATAGGGAGACTCGGTGAACACGGTCTCTTTCTGGAGGTCAGTGGTGAGTTAGCTGTAGGTCTTGGAAATGGCATCAAAAGGGGCCTTGGCGAAGTTGCCCAGTGCAGCCAAAGTGTAGCAGTCGTCAGTACTGCCCGTCATCAGTAGTTTCTTGGCTGAGACAATGCTAGTGCCTCTAGGGGCAGAGATAAGGCACATCGGCACAGAGCCACAGCGTCCGGCCAGCTTGCATGGGACACCGTGGGGCTTGCTGAGTGTTTCCCCCAGTAGCCTTGCTACGTGGAAATGATGGAAAGCTTGGCCAGGATGATGACTCCATGGATGGTAGAGGCTACCTCCTTGGAGCACTTAACACCCAGACCAACATCTCTATTGTAAACTCTGTTGGCAACAAATGCCTTGAACTTGATCCCCTGGCCAGCATGGATCTGCTTTTGCACAGGCATAATCTTCAAAACCTTATCCTTGAGGGATGCCCCGAGGAAAAAGTCAATGATCTCAGTTTCCTTGATGGGCAAGGAGAGGGACAGAACTCTTCCAGGGATTTGATCTTCATGTCCTTGATCAGGTGACCCCATCTTGGTGACCAGATTCTACTCTCTGTCTTTGGCCTGGCCTTGACCAAGGTGACAGCTGCAGCTGCCCAAGCCTCTGTGGAAGCCACTGCAACCAGGGCCCCAGGGCCCTCCTGGACCCTTCCACAGCACGGGCAACATCTGCCATTGGGTGTTTTCTCAGAGAAGAAACTACTTTCCTTTCTTTGAGCTGGATCTTAGCTGGCTCACTCTGCATCAGGACTGAGTATGAAACCGTACTTTGCCTTATGAAAGGCAAAGTAAGCTTCTTTTTCAAGACAGGAGCATGAGCCTATGTGCACCTCCTTGCTAAGACTCCACTGGAATAAAAGTAAACAAACATGGGGAAAAAAGTGTGTGAGGGGAAAGGGTGGGAGCCAATGGAGTGGAGATTTCAAAAAATGTCTGAAAGATAAAAAGTGAAAGGGAAGGATTAATGGTTGAATTAAGGAGAAAGTGCCACAGGCTAGAATATACAAGATAAAATGACAATTAGAAATTTGAGAAAAAGCAAATTCTGAACAACAGAGTCACAGACCACACATGAAGCAAACTACATTCGGGCATGAATATAAGCAGTGAAAAGAGTGCAGAGAAAAGGCAATCAATTTGACCTTGATGCTAGAAATAGCCTCATTTGAGAGACCCAGGGGTTATAACACTGGGTTCATGGAAAATGTCATCCTAGCATATTGATATTGAATAATGTCTATATCAATAATAAAGTATATGTGGCATATTGACTTGTTTCCATTATTTTGTATTTTATTTAAAAAAAAAATTTTTTTTCAACGTTTATTTATTTTTGGGACAGAGAGAGACAGAGCATGAACGGGGGAGGGGCAGAGAGAGAGGGAGACACAGAATCGGAAACAGGCTCCAGGCTCTGAGCCATCAGCCCAGAGTCTGACGCGGGGCTCGAACTCACGGACCGCGAGATCGTGACCTGGCTGAAGTCAGACGCTTAACCGACTGCGCCACCCAGGCGCTCCCATTATTTTGTATTTTAATAAACTTTATTTTTAACAAGTTTTTGATTTATAGAAAAATGTAAATACAGTAGACAGATCAACTATTATTAACATCTTATGCAAGTATTAGCCATTTGCTATAATGAATGAATGAATATTGATACATTGTCATTAACTAAAGTTCATACTTTATCAGATTTCTTTAGTTTTTCCCTAATGTCTTCTATTTCCATTACATTTAGTCATCCTGTCTCGTTTGGCTCCTCTTGGCTGTAATAGTTTCTCATACTTTCCTTGTTTTTGAAGACCTTGATAGGTTTGAGGAGCACAGGTCTAGAATGTCCATCATTTGAGATTTGTCTAATGTTTTTCTTATGATTAGATTGGGGTTATGGGTTTTTCAGGGAAGACCACAAAGGTCAAGTGCCATTTTGTCACATCAAACCAAGGGCACATGCTATCAACATGACATATCGAATTAACACTCTTGTTGAACTTGATAACCTGGCTGAGGTTGCGTTGGCCAGGTTTTCTCTAATGTAAAGTTACCTGCTCTCTCACTCACACTGTACTCTTTGGAAAAAAGTATATAGTCTTTTTAACTTCTAAAGTCAACCTATAGGCAAAGTAGAAAAGACTTTTTTATGGTTGCAGCGAAGAATGTAAACAGTAAGAATTCTGTTGGTGGTACAGGGCTGCTGATGAAAATGAAAGGGAGAGGAGAAGTAGAGCAATGGGAAGGGGCCAATGCCTTCATTTTATAGAGGAAGAAATGCACAGACACTCTATTAAAAAGAAATAGCAATTTGAGTCCTTATTTGGAAACATAAGTGATTAGTTCTAATAGAGGAAATAAAAAACCGTCATTGCCATTAAATATTAGGAAGAGAAGGGTACTATGAGATACATGCTCATTTTCATACTGTGGAATCAATTGATATTGACTGACGTTGGTAATCTAAGAAGAGAGATACAGAGTGCAGTGAAAGGAAACACCAAATGATCTCACCTCAGATTGTAGCAGGATTCTTACACAGTCATGACACTGAGGCTTTTTAATTTCCAGGAAGCAACTTTATTCCTGCCGGTACTGCTCAGTTGAGTTTGTACTTGAAAAATTGAGCACTGAACGTCACATGGCATAGTTTTTTAAATCTATTTTCTATTTCTTTGTCTCCCATATATGGTAACACACACAAACATGTAGTTTGATTAAGCAGTCTCAGTTTACAAGGTCATGAGGGATGGATCATGTAGGTGCATAGCCAGGTTACCTTGAAGTTTTCTCTTCCTTTTTTTTCTCTCTCCTTAGGGAGGGGAACCTACCACAAGATGAAACCAGAGTTTTCATCTCTAGAGAGGAACAGAGTTAAACTAGGAGAAGAGGAAATACTGTTGCTTTTCACCGGAAGTCCTTTTATAGTATTTCATTTATTACCATTTGCACAAATCTTTTGCTTTAAAAACAAAGATGATGTGAAGGGTGGTGCCAGGACTCATATTAGACCACTTAATATGACCCCTTTTGTGTAGAACCTACCTTCAGTGATCCAATCCAACCAGCCATTCACACAAACCACACTACCATGCAACGTTTTGTTGAGGCAGACACTTACTTCTGAGAAAGTAAAGGGGTAATCTTAGGTCTTTGATTGGTGGGAAAGACATTTAAGAAAAAACTCCTTTTGTTTCCCTTGAAATAAGGATTAGGGAGATTTTATTTTTATTTATTTATTTATTTAGGATTAGCAAGATTTTAGTTGCAAAGGGGAAATTGCTGAAAGATGCATCAACTCTCTGGTTCAAAAGTATTGGCAGTCAGTGGAAATCCTCTGTGTGTTTCCTGTGTTTAGCATTTATACAGCATGTTTCAGTTTAAAAGCCCTTTACTGTCATTAGTTAATTACCTCCCAAGGGCTGCAGGGTAGTTACGGGGAATACTGGAACCAAGCCAGCTTTTAGAGCTGTAAGATGTACAAGTGTCTATACTAGCCCCAATTCAGAGTGTAGTTGTTACACCATTTCCCACACATGGATCGATTGGTTAATGTGTGGTTATTCAATCTCTAAAGTTCCTTTTTTAGACTTGACATTTTCTCAATAAGTACAAGTTACTGAAACAGAAGAGAACTTATTCCAATACCTTGTCTTGCAAGTGTCACGAAAATCAGCACTGGTAACAGTTTTAGGTTTATCATTAAATAAGAATCTCCAAAGTGAAGCCTAAATACTGGCATTTATTAAAAGTGCCTGAATGATTCTAGAGTAGAGCCAGACTTGAGAACCACTGACTTAAATGACCAACAGAGAGAGGCTCCTTCCTCTGTTCCCAACAATATCTACAAAGAGAATGAAATAAAACATTTGGCTAAGGAGAACTAATTGTTAATACATGTTACATTTTGTTTTGTATCATATATATATATATATATATATATATATATATAACATATATATTGTATATATATATACATATTATATATGTATTACATTATAAAAGTGCGAAAGAAATTTGGAGAATATAGAAGACTAAGTATGAATGCCTGTGAGTACATAAAAAGTCATCACGAAAAAGAATCACAGTTCATGTTTTATAATTTTTCTTTCCATCTTATCTTTATGCTTTGTCTTTTAAAAAAATTATTGGTATTGCTATTATCAGATTTCACATACAATTTTGTATCTTGTTTTTCAAATTTACCACTACAGTGTTTTCCATTGTTCCGTGCTTTAAAAGATCATCTCTAAAAACAAAATCTACTGAAATGAGGCAAACAGGGAAATTTATATCCACAATTGAACCAAAATAGAAATTCAGGTACTTTTAGAGCACAGGCCCATAGGAATATTTTCTGCTCCGTGTCCTTTCACAACACCTTAGACCAGCAGGAACTAGATAGACACGTGCTCCATTTCTGTAGCCAAACCTTGACTATATTTGGTGTGTGGTGCCCTCTACTGGGTCTCCTAGGACTGTGCCCTTTTTCTGTTTGTAAACTCTATGTGTTGGGTTGACTCTCAAGATGGGGGTTAGATTGTATGTGTGCATGTTTGAATTTTGTATGTTTGTATTTTTATTTACATTTGTTTCCCTAACGTAGAATTGAAGCTATTTAGATACAGAAGCTGACTATGGGTCTGTTTCCTTCTTATTCATTCAACAGACACTTTAGAGTCTACCATGTGCCAGGCATGGTTCTAGCAGGCTGGAGACACAAAGATGAGATCTCCACCTTCAAGTGGCGCATTGTCTAGTGGCAGAGACCCTACTATCCAAGGCCTGGATAGTCCCACAGGAGAACTTGACTCCTTGTGGATCCTTGTCCTCCCCTCTCTAGGAAAACCATCCTCTTCAATGAAGTGTGCAGCTTTGGGAGAGACACATGTGGCAGAGCCAGGAAGAAAGGGGACACCTTTCCAGCAGGGCAGATCTACCAAATCAATTCTGGCAATCAGTGGGGTTGACAGATGTCACAGACAGCTTGCTCTCAATTTACTTAGAAGATTAAAATTTATGATGGACTAAACACATTAAGAAGATGAAATGAGAGGCGATAATTCAGAGGTTTAACTGAGACCCTAATAGGGAATAAACCTCATTTTCTAGAAATGTATACTTTATATAATTTATACCTAAGGAAAGCACTTCTGCATTTGGAATTTCACCTTGCTTTTTGGGGAAGGGAATGCACATGAAACTAATTGAGTTTTTCTAATCTGAGGAAGGCCTAAAAGCACAGGATGAGGTGGGGAATCTCCAAAGCATTCATGATCACTTCTTTTCCTACATAACTCTCTTTGACTGCATTAGTACAATTATGCAAGATTGGGAGATTGGCAAAATCTCTCTCCTTTTTTTTTAATGTTTATTTTTGACAGAGAGAGAGACAGAGCATGAGTGGGGGAGGGGCAGAGAGACAGGGAGACACAGAATTCAAAGCAGGCTCGAGGCTTTGAGCTGTCAGCACAGAGCCTGACGCGGGGCTTGAGCTCACAGACCTCGAGATCATGACCTGAGCGGAAGTTGGATGCTCAACCGACTGAGCTACCCAGGCGCCCCTCTCCTTTTTTTTTCTTTAACCTGAGAACTTTGGTGATGATATTGAGTCTCCAAGGTTGGCTCCAAACAGCAATAGACCATGATTATATAATATTTGTCATGTATATGGAACCAGTAATTTCTCATTGTGCAGTCTTGGACAAGTAACCTAACTTTCTCTTTAATTTACCTCATGCGGAAAGGATATAACCTATCTTATTGTGAGGATACACGTAAGGCATATAAAGAGTCCATCAAAATCCTTGGCAGGCAAGAGCTGCTCGGTAGAGCACAGTAGGCACTTCAGAATGATAGAGATGCACATATGGGCTCTGGAGCCAGGCTGCTTGGGTTTGAATCTTGGCTCTATTCTTTTTTTTTTTTTTTTTTTTAACAGTGTGTCCTTGGGCAAGTAACTTTACCTTTATGGGTCTCAGTTTCCTTAGCAGTAAAGTAGGGGCAATAGTACTACCTACATCATAGGATTTTTTTTTTAATTTAAAAAATGTTTATCTATTTATTTTTGAGAGAGAGAGAGAGAGAGGGAGAGAGAGAGAACATGTGCATGCACATGCGTGGGAGAGAGAGAACGTGTGTGCAAGTGGGGAGGAGCAGAGAGAGAGGGAGACACAGAATCTGAAGCAGGCTCCAGGCTCCAAGGTGTCAGCGTAGAGTCTGATGTAGGGCTTAAATCCACGAGCCTCAAGATCATGACCTGAACCAAAGTCGGATGCTCAACCAACTGAGCCACCCAGGTGCCCCTACATCATAGGACTCTTAAGCAGATAAAAGGAGTTAATACATGTAAAGTTCTTTGGAACATTTATTAATATATAGGGCTTAATAAAAGCTAATTATTATTTTAATTGCTATTTCTTTTAGCTTTTAGAGACACCTGTGTCTTTTTCAAGTTGTAAATTAAAATTGGAGAGAGACATCTTCTCATATGTATAAAATACATCCATTCAGTGCTCTTAACACCAGCTGTTTTCAGCCGATTTCTATTGCTGTGGTTCTGTAACAAGCTCTCCTTTGATAAGTCCTCAGAACCCTCAGTAGGAATTCCTTTGCTTATGTTAAGTTTGGCTGCTCTGCCTTAAGACAGTCATTTTTAGTACTTGACCTCCCTCTCTAAGTATTTATGAATTCCCTAAAGAACATGGAGAAGAAGAATTATTTGGAGCCAATTGGGAAGGCATTGTGAAATCAGAACTCCCCTTCGTAACCCTACTGTCACTTATTCTCCAAAATAATTGTTGGATGCTGTGGTTTTGTGCAGAGGAAGCTCTGGGTACTCACTTTCAGTCAGATGCAGTCTTTTCTTCAGTGGTGATTTTGCTTTTCCTCCTTAACATACAGCACCACTGTGCTACCTATAGGCCATATAAAAGGGGTACAGAGAAGGGTCTCCATTCCCAAAGAGTATGAACAAAGAGCTAGACAAGGAATACAACTAAATAACTTACTACAACAAGAATCCAACTGTGCTAACCACTATTAAGGTGACACAGAGGGAAGGGGATTCTGACTAAGAGCTTAGGGAGAGGTTTAAAAAGAGGCGACATGAATATCGAACCTTGAAGAATGGCAGAGGAGGAAAGGAAACACAATAGAAGCAGAGAGAACAGGGTGAGCAAAAGCTTGTGAAAATACACAGCTTGTTTGGGGAACAGCAGATGGTCCTGTGTTGTTGGAGCAGAAGGTATGTATGTGGAGGGTCAGGAGATGAGGAACAGAGGTCCCTGGGTCCTCAGGGAGCCCATGCACCTCGCTCTTCTCAGGTTCTGGGGAGGGCAATGGTAGGGCTTCTTTGATGGCTCCCTCAGGATCAGGTCTTAGATGTAGCTCCCCATTTCCTCCTTCTCCCTGCAGACTTCTCTTGGCATCAGCACATCATCCTTTTAACCTCTGCACTTAATAAAACATATTCTCTTCTGTTTTCCAATAGGCTTAGCTGTTCTGGCATTTACTAACCTGCCACCTACTGCAAAATAAATGGAGAATGAAATAGTCTAAGACTTTGTACAAAACCTTGGCCCCTCTAAGCCTAAACAAGTGGGAACAGGCCCGGTTGCCTGGCCAGTTTCTGGGGGACTGGAAAGAGATGACAGTGAAGGAAGAAAACCATGTTTGGCACATAGTTGGTGCTCAATCAATATTTGTTTGGTAAAGGAATTAAGGGATGGCTTGAGGGACTCTCAGGTATTGCAAGGCCTCTCAGGTATTGTGGGGTATCTAGGTATGGCCACCTGCTTCTGCCTTGGGAAAGAGGAAGGAAAGGGAGAAGATATCTATGTATTCTGGCTCTCCAGGCATTTGTGCTGAGGCCAGTTTTCTTCTTGAGTTAGGAGTTCCATGATTGGTAATTTTCTCTTTTAGGAGAGAAAGAAGGGCGTGTGTGTGTGTGTGTGTGTGTGTGTGTGACCCAATACGTATTTCCTTACACTCATGCCTGAGTACCACGGGTTACAAACCACTCCTTTGCCATGATACCAAGAAAAATAAAAAGTTAAAAATGTCAAGAGAGAGCTCTGTCCAGCACTTAGGATCCACTTACATGGTCCTCACAGCCGCTTGTCAGACCCTAACCACCAAAATGGTGAAGCAGATTGAGAGCAAGTATGCTTTTCAGGAAGCCTTGAACAGTGCAGGGGAAAAACTTGTAGTAGTTGACTTTTCAGCCATGTGGTGTGGGCCTTGCAAAACGATTAAGCCTTTCTTTCATTCCTTCTCTGACAAGTATTCCAACATGGCGTTCCTTGAAGCAGATGTGGATGACTGTTGGGATGTTGCTTCAGAGCTTGAAGTCAAAATGCATGCCAACCTTCCAGTTTTTTAAAAAAGGACAAAAGGTGGGTGAACTTTCTGGAGCTAGTAAGGAAAAACTTGAAGCTACCATTAATGAATTAATCTAATTATGTTTTCTCAAAACATAACCAGCCATTGGCTGTTGAAAACTTGTAAATTTTTTAATTTACCAAAAGGAAAGATCAAGTATGAAGAGTGTATACCCAATTGCCATCTGATTATATAAGTGGCAATAAAATATTAAGTCTACCCTTAAAAAAAAAAAAGTCAAGAGAGTTCAGTTTTACTTAGCAAATATATGTGCTCAGCACTTAGGATACAAAGAAGTCTTGATTCTAATCTCAAAGGGCTTCGAATGTGGGTAGACATAAAGCCAAACAGAGTATTTACTGCAGGGGAGATAGTGCGGTAACAGGTTAGCTCAGGGCCTTGCTACTCCAAGTATGGTTTCAGCAGCAGCAGCAGCAGCAGCAGCAGCAGCATCTTCTGGAAACCTGTGAGGAATGCAGACTCTGGCTCCAACCCAGTCTGACTGAGTGTGCATGTGAGTTTTAATGAGATTGCTAGGCGAATCATATACACGTTAATATTTGAGAAGTACTGGCCTAGGGTGCCGGGATGGGATGTGGGTGTGTTTCTTAGAGGAAGTAAATCCTGAGCTATGTTTTGAGAATGGGTAGGGTTAACTGGGTGGTATCACAAGCAGAGACAAAAGCATAAGTAAAAGTTTAGTGGCATGAAGAAGCATAGGGATGATTTGGGAAGCGGCTTAAAACTGATCCACAGGGGCGCCTGGGTGGCGCAGTCGGTTAAGCGTCCGACTTCAGCCAGGTCACGATCTCGCGGTCCGGGAGTTCAAGCCCCGCGTCGGGCTCTGGGCTGATGGCTCGGAGCCTGGAGCCTGTTTCCGATTCTGTGTCTCCCTCTCTCTCTGCCCCTCCCCCGTTCATGCTCTGTCTCTCTCTGTCCCAAAAATAAATAAACGTTGAAAAAAAAAAAAAACAAAAACAAAAAACTGCTGATCCACAAAAGGGAGAGAGTGTAGGAGAGAGGAGGAAGGAGAAATGTAGGAAGATGGCAGGTCAGGCAGTGGCCAGATCCGGACGCACGTGCTCTAGGTTACATAGCTTTGCCTTGATCTAATCCATGATAGAGACGCATGATGAGATGTTTGGATTAGTGTTTAGAACACCACAGCCCTGAGAAGCCTGAGAAATCAAGGCCAAAGGGCAGAGAAATTATTTAGGAAGATACAGCAACAGTTTGGGAGAGAGAGAGTGAGAGTAGTTAGGTACTGCAGGTAGTGTGGTGGGAATGGAGAGAAGGGAACAAGTTTAAGAAACTTTAGGGGCGCCTGGGTGGCGCAGTCGGTTAAGCGTCCGACTTCAGCCAGGTCACGATCTCGCGTTCCGTGAGTTCGAGCCCCGCGTCGGGCTCTGGGCTGACGGCTCAGAGCCTGGAGCCTGTTTCCGATTCTGTGTCTCCCTCTCTCTCTGCCCCTCCCCCGTTCATGCTCTGTCTCTCTCTCTGTCCCAAAAATAAATAAACGTTGAAAAAAAAAAATAAAAAAAAAAAAATAAAAAAAAAAAAAAAGAAACTTTAAGAGGTAATAAGCAGATGAAAGACTTCAGTATGAACTGGCGTGAGAGAATGGGAGAGGGCTGTGCCTTGACTAGATGAATCCGGCAGGCTTCCGGCTAGGATTAGTGGGTGGTTGCTCACACACCACTAACAGAGATGAAAGAATAAAGGAGGATGAGCAGGTTTGGGGAGGGAAATTATGAGTTCAGTTTTCAACATGTTCAGCTCAGGTGACTAGGAAACATGTATAGGATGGGGGAAAAAAAGAAAACAAGGGTGGAGAATGGGTGAATCAATCAGGGTGGAGAAGGAAAGTGATGAAGAAGAAACAATGCCCTGTCCAGGTTTGGGGCTATGGTAATACACATAGTATATCTGTGAGTTGTTCCCTCAGCCCTATTTCCACAAGCTGCCTTCTTGGAACTGGTTCCAGAAACTGGTTGGACCTCAAAGAAGAGCAAATGGTTTTGATTCATGGTTTCCTATCCTGCGATCAACTCGTTGTTGACACTATTTCCTCTACTAACAGAAAAAAAAAAAAAAAATTAAACCTGGAGTTCAAGCTCCTCCAGGTCAGAATGAATAGTTGTCTTTTTCCATATTGACCTGTGGGATGAATAATTTTGCCCACTTCCTCAACACTACTTCCAAAGTAGTGATAATACAACGCCAAGGTGTGTGGATATTTGTGCATGGTCATTCGTCAGGTTCTGGAGGACTTCTGCCACAAATCATCCCTGGTTTTGAACTTTTACAGCACTTTCATTTTGGACCTTAAAATTCAGAAACTGGTAATAGCTTGTTTTGGATCATTTCCACAATTATTTCCTATTTTGCAATCTGTTCTCTGCTCACAGAGTAAAAATCGTCTGGGACTTCAGCGTCTCCACAGCAAAAAGTCCAAAAACACGTTAACATTTTCGGTACAGTCATCCCCAGCCAATAAAAAGCAAAAGGTCGGCACGTGGTTTATTAGTTTGGGCAGGAGGGAGGTATTCCAACGAGATCCTTTCGCTCTTGCCAGGATCAAACATGGCGGGCCGCAGCCAGAATTTCCCGAACACCCAGTTCGCTTTCCCGTGACCCTAGTCAGTCTTCGACGCTCCTCTTTCTACCTTCCTTCCTCCTCAGCCCCTCCCAGAGGGTCAGCACTCGGGAGCGCGACAGCGGGCCTCCTTCCCGCCCCCACTCGAGGGCCCGCCCACCAGCCCGCGCCAGCCAATCGCAGGCCGCGCTGCGGCGGCTGGCAGCGCCGGCCGGCCCCGCCCCTCAGCCTCGCTGTGGCCTGCGGCTCCCGGGCCGGTAGCGCCGCTGTCGGTCGCGAGGACGGGTGGTGTGGAACCGCGGGTCGCGGGCGCTCGCCGCCTGCCACAGCTCAGCCCAGCGTCGCCGAGGCTGTGAGCCCCGAGCCTCCGCCATGGACTTCGAAGACGGTAAGCGGCGCCTCTGGCTGGTCGCCACGGCGGGCGGGAGGCGGGGTGGCCGCCCCGGGGGTCTGTTTACGGTCTCAAGATGGCCGTGTGGGCTTTGTTCTGCGGGCCCGGAGGCCGCCCGCCCGCCGCGGGCCCAGTGCCCGGAATCGGCCTGTGTGGGAACCCGCGCGCCTTGTCGCGCCCGCCCGGCGCCCGCTGCCGCCGGGGACCTGGGAGTTCCGTGCCGGCCTCGGTGAGGGGAAGGGCGCGCCCAGAGCGCCACGGCCTCCGGTCTCGGGCCCCGGACTCGCGCTCCGGACTCGCCCCGGCCCCGGTGCGTGGAAATTGCCCCGACGCCTCCCAACTCCCCGGTCGCGGGCAGAGGGGCGGGTGGGGCCTCCCCGGCCTCGCGTCGCGTTCGCCTCACAGGGCGGCGACCCAGCTCGTCCGTGTAGTAGATCCCCAACCAGGTTGCTTCTTAACAGATACAATTTCCAGAGGCTTGTTCACGGTGATGTTTCTCGTCTTAGTTTGAAGACGAGTTTAAAGGGCGTCCGTAAGTGACAAGTATAGGTAGATCTCTGTGCCGAATGGAAACCTAAGCTATTACTGGTTAGCAAACTGGGTTGTTTATCCACCAAAATTAACCTGGTCGTTAATCCCTAATTTCAAATAGCTGCGTGAACCTAAGCATTTTTTCCTCTGGATTGTGTATGGATGGGACTTAAGTTAGAATTCTGGCACGGCATCACATGCCCTTCAAATTCAGCTCCGTGCCCAGCCGCCTGCGTTGGACTTAACGTTTAAGTAAACCGTATTCCAGCAATACCTTTCAGCTGTCTCTCACGCTAGTTCTTGAAACCATTTTCACAGGCTCCCAGAGTAAAATTAATTTGGTTTTCACCTTGTCTTCAAATCTTGCCCAACTTTTATAGGAATTGGTGTCAAGATAAAAAGAGTGGGTTAACGACAGCGTTAGGGAGACGTGGAAAAGGGTTTCAGTGGTTAAAGTGGTCTTAATCCTGAGTAACCAGACGTGTCTAATTAAAACCGGCTCGCTAACTAGTTGTAAGCCCCTCACCCAACCGAAACAATTATATGAAACATTGAACGTACTGTGATCTCAGCATGAGTCTGACTAAACGATCTTTTGATCTTTGATTTGATTTCATGCCAAAAAGAATTAAAGCTGCCAAATCTAAGTATATGAAAGGGGGCTGAAAGAACCCATGTTTTAAAAAGTTTATTTATTTATTTTGAGAGAGAGAGAGAGAAAATCCCAAGCTGTCGGTGCAGCGCCAGATGTGGGGCTTGATCTCACGAAGCCTGACATCGTGACCTGAGCGGAAATCAAGAGTAGGGCTCTTAACCAGCTAAGCCACCCAGGCGCCCCTGGGATAACGCTTTGGTGGAGCCTTTTCAATTAGTTTGAAATAGGAAGTCCAGCTGTTAAGAGTAGCACACTCTGGGGGCGCCTGGGTGGCGCAGTCGGTTAAGCGTCCGTCTTCAGCCAGGTCACGATCTCGCGGTCCGTGAGTTCGAGCCCCGCGTCAGGCTCTGGGCTGATGGCTCAGAGCCTGGAGCCTGTTTCCGATTCTGTGTCTCCCTCTCTCTCTGCCCCTCCCCCGTTCATGCTCTGTCTCTCTCTGTCCCAAAAATAAATAAACGTTGAAAAAAAAAATTAAAAAAAAAAAAAAAGAGTAGCACACTCTGGTGTTTTTGTTTGTTTTGGTTGGACTTTGACTCATTTTGATACAGATACCTTAAAACTATGTTTATTTGAAGTAGCGAAGCTGGGAATGAAAGTTAAAAATATATTGCTTAGGTTTCAAACCAAAGTTTGATGATAGTACCAACACTCAGGGTACAGCAGAAGCTACCCAGGTGGGGGGAGGGAACAATGGGAGTGGTTCCACCCCCCCCCCCCAAGGGAATCCATTTTCTGTAGAGTTGAAAAACAATAAAACTTAGTTTGCTTACTTTTTATTGTCACCCTGTGCCTACAATTCCAGCGTTAGTAATAAAATTATAAACAGTGTCAGTGAGTAAACACTCCTCCTCTCTCTTGCTTCCTTTTCTCCTTTACTGCTATATTTGGGAGTGGAATTTGACTAACAATACATCTGAATCTAATCCTATGCAGTGTAGCTGGATTCTGTGGCATTCAAGGGATCACTGTATCAGCTTTCTTTCTTTTAGTATTTATTAGTAAAATTAATTAAAGGACTTAATTGCCAAATCCGTTTTAACGGAAATTGCCAATATGGTTTTTGGTGATGTCACATCCTGGATAGATACAGTGAAGGCAAACATATATGTATGTGTATATGCATTCTCAAATAAGATCTTGAAAACTTTAGAGAGCGAGTAGGTAAAAGAAATATATTAACTTTGAAACAATTACATATTACATACAATCAGTTCTCACATGGCCCTTTTTGCAATTTTTGATACATAATTTAATCTATCTGCCTTCCTTTTGTTTCCCTGTATAAATCAGTAGTGGATTCCCTTTTTTGGCAATTATTGTATATCAGGTGTTAAAGCGAATTTTTACATTTTAGTAATTTGGATGATTTGCCTCTTGGGGAGATAATGAAGAGAGATACATGTTTTTCCATATTAAATGTTTGTAATTATTTACACTCCATTTTTGTAGATAATAGAGTTAATGACATTTTAAGAAATTGTGTTTGATTTGAATAGATGAGTATGTAATTTCAGATTTTTGCTAATATTGCACTAATTTCTTTCTGTTAAATGTGTCTTCATAGATTATACACACTCTGCTTGCAGAAATACTTATCAGGGCTTTAATGGTGAGTATCCTCTTTTGTTTTCTCTTAAATAATGTTAAAGAAATGCATTTCAGATTTTCTCTACATGTACATAAAGTAACAATGTAAAAAGCCAGTTCTACCTTGTTTCAGTCATTGTTTTGTCTCTTAATGTATCATTGCTCAGTGTTAATGTTGTCACACTATGTATAGTTTTTTAATTAAGGAATTTGGGAATCAGAAAAAGTCAGGGCTATTCAGTATAGTTTGACTCTTTTGTTTTGTTTGAATTATGATTCCTTTAATTTATTCCAAAAGGCCTTGACTACATTCTGAGTGATGAGTTACAAGAAACTAGTCGAGTTCTTTTTGCTGACTGAGAAGCTTTGGTATTGAATAATGTAGATTAAGTGGATTATTGTCTTGGTTTTATATCGCTTTTATTGTAATACATTTTGACCTTGTTTTTGAGGTCATTTGTTTTAGTGTCTAAATGTGTTTGTATATAAAGAGCTGTCTAGAGGAGCACATGAAGAAGCCTGATTGTTTATTTTATTTTTTTAAATATTTTTTTTAATGTTTACTTTTTTGAGAGAGGGAGACAGAGCATGAGCAGGGGAGGGGCAGAGAGAGAGGGAGACACGGAATATGAAGCAGGCTCCAGGCTCCGAGCTGTCAGCACAGAGCCCATTGTGGGACTCAAACCCATGAACTGTGATATCTTGACCTGAGCTGAAGTTGGACACCCAACCGACTGAGCCACCCAGGAGTCCCTAAGCCTGATTGTTCATTGACTTAAGCATGACGTTAGAGTTGTGACTATAGAGCTAGATAAAATCATAAGAGGTAGGCAGAGTACAGTTGGATGTTATTTTGATAGTTATTAAAGTTCTGCCAGACAGGATGATAACACAAAAAAGAACGTGGAAGAATTCAGTGAGGTAAAAAAGGACCCCCATAGAGTGGAAGTACACATATTGATGGCCAGAGAAAAGGAAAATTCAGCTGTGTACAGAATATAATATATTCACAAAATAAAACTGAAGCAGGTGTACTAAATAAAACTATGTGCCATTTTATGAGAATAATTGCTGTCCAGTTAATTTCTGTGTATCATCTTTAAGAATTTAGAGAAACTTTGTATTTGATGTGGGCTAAAAAAGCTCAATGTGTAGGAAGTAGTGTATATTGAGTGCTGAAGAATACCTTTTTTTAAAGTTTATTTATTTTGAGAGAGAGAGCATGAGCAGGAGAAGGGCAGAGAGAGAGAGGGAGAGAGAGAATCCCAAGCAGGCTCTGAATTGTCAGCCCAGAGCTGGATGCAGGGCTTGATCTCACAAACTGAGATTGTGACCTGAGCTGAAATCAAGAGTTGGATGCTTCACTGACTGAGCTATCCATGTGCCTCTGGTTGTTGTTGTGATTGTTGTTGTTGTTTTCTTAATGTATTTTTGAGTAATCACTATACCCAACCTGGGGCTCAAACTTACAACCCCAGGATCAAGAGTTGCATGCTCTACTAACTGATCCAGCTAGTTGCCCTTGAAGAACACAGTTTTGAACAGGAGAATGTCATAATAAAACTACCAGAGGAACTTTAATTTGTATCCACATTTAGGTAGATTGAAAACTGGAAACTTAGGAGTGCCTGGCTGGCTCAGTTGGAAGAGTATGTGACTCTTGCTCTTGGGGTTGTAAGTTCAAGCCCCATGCTGGATGTAGAGATTTCTTACAAATAAAATCTTAAAAAAGGAAAAGAAAAGAAAAAACTGGAAAATAAGCTAAAAAGCCATTTAATAAATTTAGGTGTTAGGATTTAAAGATCCTGAACTTGGGAGAAGACAGTAGTAATTTTGAAAATAGTAAGATGTTTCTAGAGAAAATTAACAGAACTTGCAGGCTGACTGACTAGTAATGAGTAGAAAATTGAGAAGGATGAATAAAAACGAGTCCAAGATTTTAAACTGGAGTGAGTAGGACTAATACGTTCACCAAAGAGAGACATTTGGAATGATAAAAGGCTTCAATTTCTAGTAGTGTTTACCAGAGATTTGGATTTAATGTCTAAATGTAGGACTTTGACATGTAGAGTCATACCAGGCCAGAAGTTTATTTTCTTAATGTACAGTGATGCAAAAAGAACTTTAGCAATTTCTATCACAGTGATGACTTTTTGTTTAAGAGATGCACTTTATTTTTTATTGAAGTATAATTGACATACAACATTACATTAATTTCAGGGGTACAGCATGATGATTCACTGTAGACATTGGGAAAATGATTACTGCAATAATTCTAGTTACCATCCATCACCATATATAATTAAATTTTTTTCTTATAATGAGAACTTTTAAGATTTAATCTCTTAACAGTTAAGTCATCATGCTATACATTATATCCTGTGACTTATTTTTTCCTCTCATGACTTATTATTTTTTTTTTTTAATTTTTTTTTTTTCAACTTTTTTTTTTATTTATTTTGGGGACAGAGAGAGACAGAGCATGAACAGGGGAGGGGCAGAGAGAGAGGGAGACACAGAATCGGAAACAGGCTCCAGGCTCCGAGCCATCAGCCCAGAGCCCGACGCGGGGCTCGAACTCACGGACCGCGAGATCGTGACCTGGCTGAAGTCGGACGCTTAACCGACTGCGCCACCCAGGCGCCCCTGTGACTTATTTTTTTATAACTGGACTTTTGTACCTTTTGATTCCCTTTGCCCACCTGCACTCTCTCCCCTCTAGAAACCACTAACCTGTTCTCTGTATCTATGAGCTTGGCTTTTTTGTTTTGTTTTGTTTTGTTTAGATTCCACGTAACAGTATTTGTCTTGCTTTGTAACTTATTTCACTTAGCATAATGCCCTCAGGGTCCATCCATGTTGTTGCAAATGGCAAGATTTCATTCCTTTTTATGGCTGAGTCCTGTTCCTCGTATATGTGTACCCCATCTTTTTTATCCGTTCATCCTTTAGTGGACACTTAAGTTGTTTCCATACCTCTCCTATTATATAAATAAAGCTGCAGCGAACATGGGGTGCATATATCCTTTTGGATTAATGTTTTACCAATGTTGTGAACTTTATTTTTTCTCTTAATTTTAGTTCCAACAGTGGTTTTCATCTGAGGGTGATTGTTAGATTCCCCTGGGGAGCTTTTCCAAAGTTTATCTGTTTAGGTCATACTCTAGTCCTCTTGAATCTTAGTTTTAAATAAGGGATCCCTGGTTGTGCATGTGATGAAAAAGTGCTGTGAATGACTTTGGAATGCATTGCTGGTTAAAGATCATTATTTGACAACACTTTGAGGTCTAGGTTATCTACACTTCATAAATGAGGAACTTAATTTCAGAGATGTAATTTGACTTTATTCATTTAACAAATATTTCTTGAGTGACTGCTGTGTATTAGATACTATTCTAGGAACTGGCAATATAGCAATGAGCAAAATGGAAAATATTATTGCCCTTGTAGGGAGTACAATCTAGTGGGATGAATTGGAGAATACGCAAGATAAAGAAGTAACACATATTGTATATTAGATGGTAACAATTGCTTAGAAGAAAAAGGCCACAGAGGATGTTGGCGGTGGTGGTGGTGGTGGTGGTGGTGGTGGTGGTGGTGGTGGTGGTGGTGGTGTGTGTCTGTCTGTCTGTTGGGGAAGGACTTGCTAAGGTGACCTTTGAGCACAGATTTGAGAAGGTGCAGATGCAAGCCATGGCTATCTAAAGGGAGAATGCTGTAGGCTTTAGCAAATACGAAGCCAAATGAAGCCAACAATACAATTCATTGTTAGCATTGTCTTTTCCAGCGACTGAAATGAAGTAGAAGGTACTGGAAAATATGTCAAGTACCAAATTTCCTCCACACCATTTCTTGGAAGGAAGTTGTATTTTCAATGATTCCATGTTTCCTTCCTGCCTCACAATAACTCTTTTTATATAAACAGCAGAGAAAAAAAGGAGAGCATTCGAGATAGAGGAAAGCAGGAATAAAGGTACAGCTGAGTACGTTGTGCTTCAGAGAGACTTAAGAATGTTTTGACTAGAGCTGATGATTTTTGCTGAGCGGTCTTAAGACAGAGTTAGAGTGGTGAGGTGTAGCCAGAGGCATTGAAGATCAAAGATAACTTGTTTATATCTATGAGACAGTAGAAAATAAAGACCTGAAAGAGTGGAGGGATTGAGCAGTGCAGATACAGAGAAAGAGCATTCCAGGCAGAGGGAACAGCAGGTGCAAAAATGGGTGTGTGCATACTGTGTTCTAGGAACAGCTGAGTGTTCTAGGAACACTCTAGTATACCTAGAGTGGAGTGATAACGGGAGGAATGGTAGATGATGAAGTTAAGAAGTGATAGGTAAATCATACAGGGCAGAATTTGTCAGATATAGCAGTTGCCTTCTTTTTTAATGTTTATTTATTTATTTTGAGAGCAAGCGAGTGAGCGAGCATGAGCTGGGAAAGGGGCAGAGAAAGAGGGAGAGAATCCCAAGCAGGCTCCACGCTGTCAGCACAGAGCCTGATGTGGGGCTCAGTCCCACAAACCATGAGATCATGACCTGAGCCAAAATCAAGAGTCAGACACTGAACCAAGTGAGCCACCCAGGTGCCCTACAAGTATTGACATTTTGGACTAGATAATTCTTTGTGGGGGGATGTCTTGTGCATTGTAGACTGTTCAGCGACATCTTTGGCTTCTGTGCACTAGATGTGAACAGCACCTGCCCTTTGGTTGTGAAAACCAAAAGTGCTTTCAGAGATTGTCAGATGTCCTCTGGAAGGCAAAATTGTCCTTGGTTCAAAGCCACTGGTATAGGGCCTTACGGATTATTTAAGGGTTTGGCTTTTACTTCAGGCAAAATGGGAAGCCATTGGAAGTTACTGAGCATTGAACTTTATTTAAGTTTATTTATTTAAGTAATCTCCACAGCCAGTGTGGGGCTTGAACTCACGACCCCGAGATCAAAAGTTGGCATGCTCTTCCAGCTGAGCCAGCCAAGTACCCTGAACATGATTTAAATTCACATTTTAACAGATTTATTCTGGCTGTTTTCTTCAGAATAAACAGAAAGGAAGCAAAAGTGAAAGCAGGAAAACTAGTTAGGAGGCTGTTGTAGTAACGTAGATTTGAGATGCTGGTGGCCTGTATCAAAATGCTAGTAGTGTGGAGGTGGTGAACAGAGGTCCTATTTTAAGAGTTGGTGTGACACAGCTTGTTAATTATTTTGATAAGTCAGTTGTTTTTTCCTGTTACTCCTCAGCTCCTTCCTTATGATTTAATTGTAACTGAGTTTTAACATTTGTTGAACTTATAGAGTGATCAAAGCAATAGAATAGATTTGATTTAAAACATGAGGTCGGTTTTTGAGTGAATTACTTTCATTTTATAATAATAATAAAGACATGTTCTTCTAGTTTTATTTATTTATTTAAAAAATATTTTGATGTTTATTTTTGAGAGAGAGAGAGAGAGACAGAGTGCGAGCAGGGGAGGTGCAGAGAGAGAGGGAGACGTAGAATCTGAAGCAGACTCCAGGCTTTGAGCTGTCAGCACAGAGCCTGACGTGGGGCTTGAATTCATGGACCGCGAGATCATGACCTGAGCTGAAGTCGGAGGCTCAACCGACTGAACCACCCAGGCGCCCTGTTCCAGTTTTATTTTTAAAGTGATTTCTAAGTTCATTTGGTAACCTGGAAGAATGTTGTTTATACAGAAGCAGTCATCTTATAGAATCTATATCCCTATAATCATACTGATTACATACAGTATAAAGACTTTTCCTTTTTTCCTTTTTAATTAACTGAATAGTAACCATACTATGAATAATAAGCCAAAATCATTGCTATGTAGTTTTCTTAATTTTTGTGTACTCTACAGTGCCTGGCATAAGGTGGGTGTTCAATAAATAGTAGTAATTTATGACCCCATAGTGAAATAAAAACACAGAATAAAAAACTAAAAGATTTAGTATCTGAAGGCAGCCTCTGCGAGCTCAAAATTGAAACTCGCAGAAATAACAATATGAAACTTTTTGTTTTGTTTATCTAACTGAACTTAGCTCTAAGAGTATTTTTTAATATGAGGTTTAGAGGAAGGCTTTTTATTTTGAAATTTTTATTTTAATTTCAAAATTGCCCTCTATCTGAGATAATATAAGAATAAATTACCAACTCTAAAGACAGATAATTGACATCGGGCTCTCTGCTGAGCGTGGAGCCCACTTAAAATTCTCCCCCCACCCCAATACCCTTCTCCCCCACTTGTGCTCTCTCTCTCTCTCAAAAAAAAAAAAAAAAACGATAAATGACTATTTTATTAATCTAGAATTGTGTTGTCTAATATGGTAGCCATGAGCTGCATGTGACTGCACACTTGAATGTGGACAGTTGGAATTTAGATGAGCTATAAATGTAAATAATGCGCCCCATTTGAAGTCTTAGTATGAAAAATGTATTAATAAACTTATTGTGTTCTGTTATGCTTATTGGTACTTACAAGTTTTATATAATTCTAAATTTCACTGAAAAGCTCAAGTTTTATCATTGGCAGCAAATGCTGTTAGTTGTTTTCCTTTAAGTGACAGTTTTACTTTGTTCATTTTTGAGAAAATGCCAAATGCTCAGTCTGTCTGTCTAGTAAAAATAGTATTCTTTGTAAAAGTGGCTAATTTCATTTCACAACCAAGCACTTGCACAATGGCTTTTCCTGGCAAAAACCGTGATACTTTGGTATGCAGCAAAATTGCTTTTTGTGCTACAGACACTACCAGAAAGAAATTGTACTGAAAAGTCATGGTTTAATAAAATTGATCATTCTTAACTGTTTCATCAAGGACATTTTTAAGTAGAGATGGCTCTTTTTATTATTTTTTTACTGCAAGTGTGCAGTATTAAGGAC
Source organism: Lynx canadensis (assembly GCF_007474595.2). NCBI lineage: Eukaryota > Metazoa > Chordata > Mammalia > Carnivora > Felidae > Lynx > Lynx canadensis. Next base: position 75,795,503 of record NC_044310.1, read on the forward strand.
TACAGTGACTGCTAATATCCTTTGGTGCCATTGCCTTGATTTGTGGTGAGGGACCTGCAGTTTTACCCACCAGTGCTTTTGCATCTTCAGTGCAAATGTCAGCACTGTGAAAAAGGCAAATAATATTGCAGTGTTATTTATGAAAATAGTTTGATCTTGTGGATGCCTGAAAAGGTCCTAGCAACTCGCAGTGGTGAAGAGACTATTCTTTGAGAACAATGGTTCTGGGACATGTACAAAATTAGTAGAAATCAGACCCTGCCCACAAGATGAGTGTACATTTAGGATGAGGCCACAAATAGCAGAACATAAGGCAGAGTATCCTAAGCACTGTATAAGAGCTATAGACTTTTAGGTATTTAGAAGAGATGATAATCAACTGAGATGGTATCATTAAATTTGATCTTAAAAGGGTTAGTATTTGAAATGGACTTTTAAAAGATGAGAAGATTTAAAAAAATTGTTTTTTATTATATTTATTTATATTTGAGAGAGTGAGACAGAGCACAAGCGGGGGAGGGGCAGAGAGAGAAGGAGACACAGAATCTGAAGCAGGTCCCAGGCTCAGAGCAAGTGTTTAGCACAGAGCTTGACACTGGGCTCGAACCCACAAACCGTGAGATCATAACCTGAGCCGAAGTCGGTCACTTAACTGACTGAGCCACCCAGGCACCCTTAAAAGTGAGAATATTTTAAGAAGCAGATATTTGGGGTGTTAACTGGGAGTGTTTCACATAGAAGCAACAGCCTAAAGCTAGAAGGGTGGATACATATTGGACTTCGAGAAAATAATGTCATCTCTTTGGACTGTAGTTCCCTAATCTATAAAGCAAGAAGATTCAATTTTATCATTTAGGTTGCTTCCAGCTTTAAAGTCGCAAGATTCTGAGTGATATTTTTGTGAAGTTGTTGCTGTTGTCATTATTATTAGGACCAGAAATATTTAAGTGGTTGTAATTAAAATTTAGTGTTTTAAAAAATGTAAATTGGGGCGCCTGGGTGGCGCAGTCGGTTGAGCGTCCCGACTTCAGCCAGGTCACGATCTCGCAGTCTGGGAGTTCGAGCCCCGCGTCAGGCTCTGGGCTGATGGCTCGGAGCCTGGAGCCTGTTTCCGATTCTTTGTCTCCCTCTCTCTCTGCCCCTCCCCCGTTCATGCTCCGTCTCTCTCTGTCCCAAAAATAAAAAAAAAATAAAAAACGTTAAAAAAAATGTAAATTAAGGTATTTGCTCTTTGTATATTGTTGTATTTATTAGTGTATAAAATTTGAGGAGGGTGACAATAAAGGATTTTAAAGGACTTTATAAGACACATTCTAAATGATTTAAAAATACCATTTTTATAATCATAGTAAATTTATTTTATTACCTCTTTCGTTGTATTTTTTACATCAGAGGTTGGGATATAGATGGAATTGCAGTGTAATAAGACATACTTAGTACCCTTAATGTATTAGAATTTGTTTTGTGTGTGTTTTGTATTGCTAGAGTTCACATTCGTTCCCTATTCAGAGTATTTGAGGATTTAAATATTTGTTGAGTTGTTATTTATAGGTGTAATACCACAGGTTGTTCCCCTACTCCATGATTTTTACTTTTTAAAAATGTCTATTTTGGTTAGTATATGAACAAATTTAAATTAGGCTAATTGAAAATGTGGCTGCTTCTGAGTTTTTAGATCTTTTGAGAGCAGCTAGATGCAAAAAAGTATACTTAGAACAAAGTTTTTCTTCTTGACATTAATAAATGATTTTTTTTGAGAGTAGGAATTATTATTAATTATGTACTATGGAATAAGCTAATACAGAACCTTAAAGTAGCACCCTAGTCAAATAGATGTTGATTAAATTAAAAATAATTCTAATATAGAACTTTCTTAGTTGATAATGTTTTTTTGAAAAATAAGGTTTTATTAGCAAATCTGATTATTTAGTAGATTATCATTCGTGAGGTTTTTTCCTTCCACGTCTACTGTGAGTTTAGCTTAAATGTTAGTGATGAATTATTATCTCAGATCATTGATAGGAATATCTTGTGTTTTATGCAAAGATTCCTGAAGAGGATAGTATATCTTACTGACCTTTTGTTACTGACTCTGTTTTAGGAATGGATCGTGATTATGGCCCCGGATCTTATGGAGGTCTGACATTCAAGGATATTTATCTAAAAATTCTTCTTTTGAGTGCCAGTAAAGGTGAGCATCATTTAATTTTTTTCTTTTTAAACTCTTTATAGGGATGGACCGTGACTATGGCCATGGATCCTATGGGGGTCAAAGATCCATGGACTCCTACCTAAACCAGTCATATGGCATGGACAATCACAGTGGTGGTGGTGGGGGTAGCAGGTAAATTGCTTAATCACTTGGCCAAATGATTAGATGACTATAAGATTCTGGATATTTTAATTTAAGTATTCCTTAGGCATGTTATGATGCTTGAATTTCACTATTTGGTATTGAATAATCACTTTAAATGTTTAGAGGTGTTAATTAATGGTTATAAAAATTACCTCAGGATTACTGGCAGACATTATTTTAGGAAAACTTCAAGTAGCTATTTTCATTTCACTATAATAGAATAAGCTTTTCTGTCTTTTAGTAGTGAACTCTTTTTTTTTTTTTTTTACTTCCTTTACTTTTAACTCCTCATCAGTCAGAATGTTCTGAACAAACGATATAAAAATGTTATTGGAAATATTATCTGTGAACCTTTTTCTTTATGATTTTTAAAAGTGTCTTTTCTGGTGTGGGGTGTTCTATAAAGCAGCAAAGCAGTCTTTGACTGGAATGGGTTTAACTGAACCAGTCTAGCAACATTCAGTTTTCTGAGAAACATTTAAGGTAGTTGTTCTTTTAATTTTAGAGTAAGTTGTAGGAGCAAATTGTAATAATAAAATGTTCTTTAAGTCCATATCTAGGTTATTTATTGGCAGATACTACTTAGACCAAAAACACTTGTGCTCTAAGCTAGGAGCATTGTATTAAAGCCATGAATACTATACCTTTGCTTATTTTAATGCACTAGAGTTTAGATTGTTTTTATATTTTACTGTTGATACTGTGTAAAGCTTAACACTAGTTGAACTACTCAGGCCATAGGGTTGACCACATTTCAGGCAAAGAGCGTATACCTTTTAAGGCACAGATATTTCTACTAAGTATAACTAGTTAGGTAACATTTGAAACTATCCTCCTTCTTCATAAAATGAAGGATCCGGATTCCTTAAGGATGGACTGAATGATGCTTTACTTTCCTTCTTTCTGCTTCAAGTGTGCCACTATGGTTTAATAGTAGAGGAAAATCAAGAAAATGAACAGATACAACAATTTTGCTAATGTGATAGATGTTTTAAAAAGAGCTGGAAAGAGGAATAATTTTTATACGGTTACCAGGATTCAGAAATAAATAGTACATTCTATTTAGTGATCTGTAAATAATTGAAGTAATGTAACACATTTAACTGTTTTAATATATCCGTTACTGCCCTATTGCATTGTAAATGTGATGTGGATAAACTATGTAGATGTTATCGTTTATCTCATGTGTAATTGTGGGCCTTTATAAAAACTATGTTGTAAGCTATGAAGCAACTTTTGTAATCCATGCTTTGGATTTGTGAGAAGTAAGATGATTTGTTTCTTCTGTTGATTCAATTAAAACCTTGAGGAGACGGTGTGCTCCCTTTTTTAGAGTAGTTTTATGTGATAATTTCCTACCAGGAAATAATTTTTTAAATAATTGAAGATATAAAATGTACTCTTTCTCATCTGCCTTGAAAATTCATATGCAGAGGATATATGTTCGTGGTCTTTTACTTTTATGTTCTATTTTATGTGCTTATTCTTCTAGATTTGTTAGATTTGCTAGTCTACAAGTAGAAAGTGACTGAGGATTGATTATTGACCTTACCCAAAGTTGGGCAGGATATCAAATTTTGTAAGCAGAGATAATTCTCCAAATTTTGACTGCTACAGACACAAGCAGTTTTGTTACATGATTATTAGGGGTGCAAAAAGGATCTCTTCTGTGTCACAAATAGCCTATATTGGTATAGTCTTCAATTTATGTCCCTATTGAAAGCCAAAATATTGTAAATATTTGGTATTTTCCAGTACTAGGGATGGATTCAAAGAAAGTTTGAGTAGTTTGTGAACTTTAGCAAATGACTTTTTCCAAGACTAGGGCTGGGCTTAAATACTGACAGACAAATCTTTTTAATAAAATAGAAAAGCTGCCACAAAGCAGATTTTTAAGCTAAGGTTTACTTAACTCAATTCATATTTAAAAACTGACTCAGATAGCTTTCTATCTGGTCTCATGTTGAACTGCCCAGCCCTAATCAGGGTGTGAATAAAAGTAGAACTGTGCAAACCAGTATGGTATAAATGAATTTTAGTTGATAAATGTCATCTGATAATTTGTCTTTTGAATTGTCTAACATTAGTAAGCTTACTTTTGTTTTTTCCCTCACTGTGCAACTTTTCCAGGTTTGGACCTTATGAGTCTTACGACTCCAGGTCTTCTCTGGGTGGGCGAGATCTGTACAGATCTGGCTATGGTTTTAATGAACCCGAACAAAGCCGCTTCGGAGGTAGTTATGGTGGTCGATTTGAGAGCTCCTACCGGAATAGCCTTGACTCTTTCGGAGGTAGAAACCAGGGCGGGTCTAGCTGGGAAGCACCTTACTCCCGTTCAAAATTGAGGCCTGGGTTTATGGAGGACAGAGGAAGAGAGAATTACTCTTCCTACAGCAGTTTTTCTTCACCCCATATGAAGCCTGCACCTGTAGGCTCTCGGGGGAGAGGAACGCCTGCTTATCCTGAAAGTACGTTTGGAAGCAGAAACTATGATGCTTTTGGAGGACCATCAACAGGCAGAGGCCGAGGCCGAGGAGTAAGTACAACAGAATCTTTTCAGATTCTTTTCACTAGTCACTCTTTTAAACCCTTTCAAGACCACGGTTTTCAACTAGAATAAACACTGTTCATCCCAGTGTATTTTGAAGCAAAGCTGAATCATAAGCATAATTTTTAGGTTGCCTGTAAAAGTTTTTCCAGCACTTCAGAAAACAAGTGGCAGTGTGAGATGATTGTTCATAGTTTTGCCAAATCTCCCTTTATTAAAAAGGTGAGGATATTAGGTTTTGGTCTAAAAGGGGTTAAAAGGAGTTGCATTTTTCCTTGTAAAACACTAGCAGTTTTGCTGGTGGGACAGTTCTTGGATTATTGTAAAAGGTAACCAACCCTTTGGAGTTTTTGAGTAGGTTAAAGGTGCAATGTATGATAAAATGTTTATACTTTGCTGCTAACTCTAGCACATAGAATTTCTTCAGAGCTCCATATTTCACATATAACACAAGGGACTAAAAGTCGGTAATAATAGATGAGGGTAGCTTAGCTATGTTTACATGGTGAAGAAGTTGATATGTCTAATAGGTTGTAGAATGATTTGTGGTCAATATAATTACTAACTTACTCTCTTGCAATATGTCCTGTTGCTGGGTGTTTCGTTTTCCCTTGTGTCACTAGTTTTTACTATTGAGAAATAAGCTCCTACTTGTACAGATATGTCTCTGGCTCCTTCCTAGGAAGTAATCTTTTGTAAATTATTGCTTACATGAGTAAATATACCAGTCTTCAAGTGTTTTATTTCAGGACATAGTATAAAGAGAATGACTTATGTTCTTAGGTAACTTGACTGACATGAAATTTTACTAGTAAGTGTATGTAGATTGTGGAGTTACATAGTTTGGTCATATGAAAGATACTGTATTTTTGCCTTAATGTAAGAAATGGTTTAATTAAGTCAGTTACTCTTAATATTCTCTTTGCAGAGGAAAGTACTTCTGATAAAAAATGTAGTAGGGCACATGTTTTTGTCTCTTCATTGGCTTTTGGTACATCAGTGTAGTTTGTCCTTTTTGTGTAGAAATTTTGCATTGATAACAGTTACCCTTTACTGATGTAAAATGCATTGCACCTTTAATGGATAATTAATGAAGATATTTCTAATGTGACTCTATAAGTTACCTGGAAACACTAAACTATTCAAGTTTACTAGGTTAGATAGGGATTCCTAAGCATATATATAAACGTAAGCAACTGATATGTTGCTCTTCCACCATAATTAATGACTATAGGTTAATTGAAAATTGTTGGGGTTAGTAGGCTTTGGGTTTTGAAATTGAAAATCGATTCCAGTTTGAAAATTTGGAAAACACTTAACATTTTTCATGCTGTATATTACTTTAGGCAAATGATTTTTTTCTTAATGAGACTTCAAATATCAATTTTGTTTTCACAATAGAAAAACAGGTATTCCTGTACTTTGTGTTCACCATTCTAGTCTGAATGGACTTTTCTTTCTTTCCTCCTGTTAATGAAGTAGATGAACCAACAGGACTTTCCTTTTTTAATCTTCACTTGTACAATTCCCATTGGATCCTTCTCTTCAGATTACTCCTCAGTCTTTATCTTCTAAAAGTAAGGTTAGCAGAATAAATTTCTATGGACATGTAGCCTCTTGGTGTAGTGGATTTTGTTAACGATAAGAGAAGAGAAAGGGACACAAGAGTCGTTTGGTTGCATGACTCTTCGTCTGTAAACTTTTGCTTCTTGGGCTTCTGGGTCAGAATATGTTTCTCTAGGTAAGAATGTGAATGGAACGTCAGATGTAATTCTTTATCTAAAGTGAGTCCTGGAAGTTGATGCATGGTTATGCTTTAACTCTCCTATTTCATACTAATGTTCCATCTCGCCTTCTCATTCCCTTTTTCAACAGGGAGAAATCCTAAATGATTTCTGGATCTTTTTTACTTCAAACTTCATATATGGTCTTCTTTATGCATCTTAGTTTTAAGCCAGGTTTTAGTGAAATAAAGATGTCTTTTTAGGTCTTTTCATGGGAAAACATCAATTAGGAACTCTGAAGAGGAGTTGTCAGAGAGTTGTACAAGTGGTAATATTCTGACAGGCACATTTGCTGTTTATGATCTCAATTTTGAATTGTAAAAATTAAAAAAATAGGTAGGAAATATCCATATTTGTTTTATTGGAAATAAAAATACTAATTCACTGGATTTGAGTTCATGTAATAATTTACAAAGGTTTTCCATGTGTTTATTCAGAGCGGACATGTAAAATTTAGTTCAGTTCTGGGTAATTTTCAGGTGAAAATTATTAGATAGATAACAGGTAAAATTTGTGTGAATTCATACTTTATCTTTAGATATTATGCTAATATTTCTTGATTTCACAAATTTGCAGCATATGAGTGATTTTGGAAGCATTCATAGACCTGGAATTGTTGTTGACTATCAAAACAAACCCACCAATGTGACAGTTGCTGCTGCAAGAGGAATAAAGAGAAAAATGATGCAACCATTTAATAAGCCTGGTGGAACCTTTATCAAGAAACCCAAGCTAGCAAAGCCTGTGGAGAAGATGAGCCTCAGCAAATCACCCAGTAAGTGAGAAAACATAATTGCTATGGCTTATGGTACTTCTAGTTTTTAAAAAATTTAATGCTTTAGATAATTTTTTCATGTTCATATGACAAACTGCATAGTAGTTTCAACTGTAGAAATTAGATCCATTGAATCACCTAGTGTAGTCACTAATCACTCATACACATCAAAATTACCCAGAGACACTTTTTAAAAATGCACATGCCCTGGTCCACCCCTCTTCCCTGAGTCCTTATTTAGGATGGAGTCAGATCATCTATATGTGTTAAAAGGCTTCTCACATCATTTTGATTCAAAGTTTTGTCTTGGGTGTTATATTTGTTGTTGGAAGGTATTGCTGAGGATGTAGTATTCTCACATTATACAGAATCCCCTTTATGAGGACAAAGGGAAGAAATTTTTTATGGTTCTTGGTACCAGGAAAAGGTGTGTTTCTTCTGGAAATTTAATTTGCTTTTAATTTTGTGGACTGACGACTCTTAGAGACAGTCACATTTTCCATCTGTACATTGTTAAAAAATTGAGAGCCAATCTGAAAATGAAATGAAGAAAACCATTTCATTCATATTAGCATCAAGAAGACTAAATACTCAGGTAAATTTAGCAAAAGTAGTATAAAACTTAAAACAGTATTCAAAACCTACAAAACATTGTTGAAAGAAGTTTAAGAAGATCTAAATAAATGGAAAAACTAAATAAATGGTTCAAAGATCATAAGATTTAATGTTAAGATGGTTATATTCCCCAAACTGATCTACAGATTTGTTAGCACAATCCCTGTTAGAATTCCACCTGACTTCTTTGCAAAAATTGACAAGTTGATTCTAAAGCTCATAAGGAGTTGCAAGGGATCTAAAATAGTGAAAACAGTCCTAAAAAAGTGAAACAAAATAGAAAGACTTACACTTAACCTTACTTGGAAAGACTCAACACTCTCAGTCATCAAGGCAAAAATAAATATAAAAAACCAAAAAGTAATTCAGTGTACATGTAAAAATAGACAAAATATTTGGTGTATATTATTTTGCTATTATGTGTTTTCACAAAGAAGTCTGAAGAAGACCTTTTGTTAGCTTTTATTTAGGTACATCCTTGACTGTCATCTAGTTTAGTCAAGTGTACTTGATTTCGTGTAGAGATATGTTACAAAGTTAAAAAATAAAACAGCATAGATAAGTAACAGTAATTTGGCTCTGAACTTTTTTTTTAATAAAAAAAGCTTTATTGAGATATAATTCACACACCTTATAATTCATCCATTTAAAGTGTTCCAATCATTGGTTTTTAGTGTATTCACAGATACGTGCAAATATCACTAATCTATTTGAGAACATTTTCATCTCCTCTCAGAGACCTGGTACCCTTTAGGCATTACCCCCAACAAACCCCACAGACCAGAGCAACTACTAACTTATTTTCTATCTTTATAGATACCTGTATTCTAAACTTACATATGAAAAAAAAAATTGTATAAAATGTGGACTTCTATAATGGGCTTCTTTCACTTAGCATAATCTTTTCAGGGTTCATTCAAGTTACAGCAGGTATTAGTACTTCATTCCATTTTATGGCTGGAAATATTCCACTGTATGAACAAATCAAATTTTCTTTATTCATTCACTGATGGGTATTTGGGTTGTATCTACCTTTTGGGGACTATGAATAGTGCTGTAAACATCTGTGTATAAGTTTTTGTGTGAGCATATGTTTTCATTTCTCTTAGATATATATCTAGGAGAAGTGCTGGATCATATAGTATAATCATTTGAGGAACTACCTGTTTTCCAAAGCATCTGCACCATTTTACATTCCCACTAGCAGTAGATGAGAGTTCTGATTTTTCTATATCCTTGCTATGGCTTGTTATCTATTTGATTCAGACCATCCAGGTAGTATGCAATGGTATCTCATTGTGGTCTTGATTTACATTTCCCTAATAACTAATGGGTGGGCATTTTTTTCTCGTGCTTATTGGCTCTTCATATACCTTTCTTGGAAAAATGTACGTTTAGATGTTCTGCTCACTTATTAGTTGGGCTATTTGTCTTTTTATTGAGTTGAAAATATTCTTTATATATTCTAGCCATCTCTATCTTACTTATAGAGATAAAAACACAGACTTAAACATTCAACCTTTATTGATGGGGGAGTGGGAGGGAGGGGAAAGTGGGTGATGGGCATTGAGGAGGGCACCTGTTGGGATGATCACTGGGTGTTGTTTGCAAACCAATTTGACAATAAATTTCATATTTCAAAAAAAAACAAAACAAAAAAACCCAGTCAACCTTTACATGAAACACAAATTTAAAACTTAGACAATAAGAACAAAAAGGATAAAATTAAATACTGTCAGGCTATGGTAGGTACTCTGATTTAATTCTGTTTTGATCATTGATGATGAATTTTAATAAACTTTTGCTTTAAGAAAATTATAATATATGCAATGTTGAAAAAAGGATTTAGCTCATTTACTCACCTAGTTTTTGTTGTTTTCTTGTGAGAGCATGTGTGTGGGGGAGAGGGGCAATGGGAGAGGGAGGGCGAGGCAGAGAGAGAGAGAGAGGGAAAAAATATCGATAGATAGGAAGAAGGAAGGAAAAAGAAAGGAAAGAAAAAATGAATACCCCAAGCAGGCTCCATGCTCAGCTCAGAGCCTGAAGTGCAGCTTGATCCCACGACCCTGGAACCATGCCCTGGGCCAAAACCAAGGGTCAGATGCTCATTTGACTGAGCCACCCAGATGCCCCTTAACTAGTATTTATTAAAAATGATCTCTTTGAAAGCACTTTATTATTTTTTTTTTAATTTTTTTTTTTAACGTTTATTTATTTTTGAGACAGAGAGAGACAGAGCATGAACGGGGGAGGGGCAGAGAGAGAGGGAGACACAGAAACGGAAACAGGCTCCAGGCTCTGAGCCATCAGCCCAGAGCCCGATGCGGGGCTCGAACTCACAGACCGTGAGATCGTGACCTGAGCTGAAGTCCGGACGCTTAACCGACTGAGCCACCCAGTCGCCCCTGAAAGCACTTTAGAAACAAGAGGTCAGACTGCCAAAGCTACTTCAAAATATTTCTATAAAAGTTTAAAATCAGGAAATGCCAACTTCAGTGACAGATATAAACAATATAAATCACAGACATGACACATCAAAAGTAAAAATTTACAAGGTAAAATAGTATACAATTTAATTTCAAAAAGTTTCAATGACAGAATAACACCTTGTTTTATTGTACATGTGACAACAAAAGCAAATTCAAATAATAAATATTATGTGGGGCACCTGTGTGGCTCAGTTGGTTAAGCATCTCTTAATTTCGGTTCAGGTCATGATCTCATGGTTTGTGAGTTCAAGCCCTGCGTCAGGCTCTGCGCTGATGGTGCAGTGCATTATTTACTTAAGAGAAAAAGAACTAGACATAGACATGTCCTTAAGATAAAAATACTGAATAACTAGGAATGTGTGTTCTCTGGAAGACCAGAAATAGTTTCTAAGTCCCTAATTCTGCTTAGACAATCTAAACTCTGACCATCTAATTCTGTCTTTGTATTTTCCCAAATTCATTCTCAACAGTCACTATTTTGCTGAATATTAGGTCCAGGTAAGTTATAGAAGACATTGAGAGTCTAGAGTAAGATCTGCCATATTCTTCATCTTTCCTCCATTAAAAGAAAGGTTGGGGGAGGAGGGGTGTGGAAGCACAAAAGCTTTTAATTTTGATAAAGTCTAATTTATCTATTTTTCTTTGCCCAGTTCTTTTGGGTGTATATCTAAGAATTCCTTGCCAAATTCCAAAGTCATAAAGATATACTCCTATGTTTTCTTGGAAGAGTTTTCTAGCTATAGTTCTTGCATTTAGGTCTTGTATTTTAGCATTTGCATGTGGCTGTCCAGTTGCCCAGCACCATTTGTTGCAAAGACTGTTCTCTCCCAACAGAATAATTTTGGCATCCTTGCAAAAAACCAGTTGACCAAAGTTTTATGAGTTTATTTCTGGACTCCCAATTCTGTTCTGCTAATCTATAGGTCTGTCCTTGTGCCAGTAACACAGTATCTTGATTATCGTAGCTTGGTAGTAAGTTTGGAAATCATGAAGGGTGAGTCTTTCTATTTTGTTTTTCTTTTTAGGATTGTTGTCACTACTTTAGATCCCTTCCTTATGAGCTTTAGAATCAACTTGTCAATGTTTGTAATGAAATCAGTTAGAATTCTGATAGGGATTGCATTAAACCTGTAGATCAGTTTGGGGAGTACAACCATCTTAACAACGTTATTTCCATCTTCTTTAACCTCTTTTCAACAATGTTTTGTGGTGTTTGTTTTTTTTTTTTTTTTTTTTTTTTTTTTAGTTCATCCTATATGTCTACCTACGTATCTTCTTATTTATATAATCTCTACACACAACATGGGGCTCAAACTCACAACTCTGAGATCAAGAGTCTCATGTTCTTCCAACTGAGTCAGCCGGGGACCCCTGTTTTGTAGTTTTTAAGTACTGTGTAAGTTTTACATTTCCTTTGTTAAATTTATTCCTGTTTAGTTTTGTTGATGCTAATATGAATGAAATGGTTTTCTTAATTTTATTTTCAGTTTGCCTCTCAATTTTTTAACAATGTACAGATGGAAAATGTGACTGTCTCTAAGAGTCGTCAGTCCACAAAATTAAAAGCAAATTAAATTTCCAGAAGAAATACACCTTTTCCTGGTACCAAAAACCATGAAAAATTTCTTCCCTTTGTCCTCATAAAGGGGATTCTGTGTAATATGATAATACTACATCCTCAACAGTACCTTCCAAAAATAAATGTAATATCCAAAGCAAAACTTTGAATCAAAATCATGTGAGAAGCCTTTTAAAACATACAGATGATCTGACTCCATCCTAAATAAGGATTTAGGGAAGAGGGGTAGACCAGGGCATGTGCATTTTTAAAAAGTGTCTCTGGGTAATTTTGATGTTTATGAGTGATTAGTGACTACACTAGGTGGTTCAAAGGATCTAATTTCTACAGTTGTAATTACTATGCAGTTTGTCATGAACATGAGAAACTTATTTAAAAGCACTGAAGCCATAGGGGTGCCTGGGTGGCTCAGTCGGTTAAGCGTCCGACTTCGGCTCAGGTCATGGTCTAATGGCTCTTGGGTTCAAGCCCCACGTTGGGCTCTGTGCTGACAGCTTGGAGCCTGGAACCTGCTTCAGATTCTGTGTCTTCATCTTTCTCTCTCTGCCCCTCCCAGCTTCGGCTCTGTCTCTGTCTCTGTCTCTCTCTCTCTCTCTCTCTCTCACTCAAAAATAAACATTAAAAAAATTAAAAAAAAAAAAACACTGAAGCCATGGTAATGATATTCAAATGAATGAAGTTTAAGAAATACTGGTTAATCTCAAACTGATTTTTCTGGTGAGTTCAATTTAGATTGTGATCACCAAATATACCTTCCATGTTTAATGCTTTATGAAGTGGGAACTGAAAAGGGAGGATGGAAAAATGATATTTAATTTTGACTCTTGTTGATATCCTAGCAAAAACTGATCCTAAAAATGAAGAAGAAGAAAAGCGACGTATTGAGGCTCGGCGAGAAAAACAAAGGCGCAGAAGAGAAAAAAACAGTGAGAAATATGGAGATGGATACAGGTTTGTGCTTAGTAGAGTCTGAAAATTGGTCTTATTAAAAAACAGTTTCCTAGGAAATGCAAATACATCATTTGGAATGTGAGAAAATTCATGGGGTCAAATGAAAAGGCTTGATCAAAGATATATAGGAATATTTTTGATTCTTGGTATTTATGTGCAGTCACACTGAGAAAAATAAGAAAAAAGAGTTCCATCCCTAATGGTAATTTGAAAATAAAAAATACCTAGAAATACAGTATTCTTAAAAAAGAAATACGTGTCATGACATGAAGAAAACCACAAAGTCTTGAGATTTGACTACATGGAGACATAGTGATATTCTTGGATAGAAAAACTAAATAGTAGAAATGTAACAAGTGTCGTCAATCTTGATTCCAAAGAAGATTCTGTAAAAGAAGAGTAGATGAGTAGGTACTAGCTTTTCTAGATAATCGAAACATTTGAAAGCTGTAATAGTTTAAAATATGTGGCACTAAAAAAAGGCTATTAGTATAATAGGATTATTAACCTCTAAATACATGTGTTATATGTAAGAATATATAATACAAATGTTGCAAACAAAAGGAGAATTGCTTAAAAGGGGGGGGGTTGCTTGAACAACTGAACAATAAGAAAAATAGTTTAGATCCTCTTCTTACACCAGTGAAGATGAATCCATTGGATTAAAGAACCTACAAAATGGAAAATAACAGGAAAATAAAATAGAATATTTTAATTGCTGCAGAAGTCTTTTTTCTAGGCTTAAAAGTGGTAGATTAAATTACAAAGGAAATAATGACCACATTAGTTTCAATAAAACTTTACACCTTGAAAACAGACAGACTTGGAAAATATTATAAACACAAGAATGATTAATATCTAAGGTAAATATTACCCAACCAGTATTTTTTAAAAAGTAAAAACAAGATGCCTAATATATGATTGGGTGAAGGAACAATAGCTAGTTCATAGTTTTAGGGGAAACGCTGAAACTCATTGTAAGATAAACTGGGAATTTAAATAATAGCATGGCATTTTATTAGGAGAAAAGAAACATTGATTTACTAACATGGATACAATCAAAGCATACACTTATAATTGCTGGTAACCAAATAATATGGTTTTAACTACTGGGAAGCAGTTTAACAGTCCTTAAAAATGTCTTGAATTTTTTTATAGTCCATGATCTCTCCAGGAAGATAATGTAAAAGTAGAAGAGTTTAATCTAAAAAGCTGCCCTTTACAGCATTATTTATAATAGCTCCAGACATGAAACAAATATCAGTGACAGAGAGTAGTCAAGTATGTGTAAATTTTGACACATCCCTCTATGGGGTCTTAGGCCATTGTTGAAAACGAAGGCTATAAGGGGCGCCTGGGTGGCGCAGTCGGTTAAGCGTCCGACTTCAGCCAGGTCACGATCTCGCGGTCCGGGAGTTCGAGCCCCGCGTCGGGCTCTGGGCTGATGGCTCAGAGCCTGGAGCCTGTTTCCGATTCTGTGTCTCCCTCTCTCTCTGCCCCTCGCCCGTTCATGCTCTGTCTCTCTCTGTCCCAAAAATAAATAAACGTTGAAAAAAAAAAAAAAAAAAAAGAAAATGAAGGCTATAAAGCCTGTAGTAACATGGAGAAAATGCAGGCAAAATAGAAAAAAAAATATATATATAACGTGTAAAGTTGTGCATGAAAACATCTAAGAAAATTTCTCAAAAGGACAGTATTTGATACTTCTTTCATCATCTTTCTCTGAAATTGCTGCTTATGCTAGGAAAATAAAGATTATAAAATTTAAAAAGTAAATTCAGTGTATGTTTTGCTCAGAACATAGTTTTGCTCTTGAAAAGTTAGTTTGTGTAGCATGAGGGGAATGAAATATTACATGTAAGTGAATTTTCTATACGTCTAAAACTTTATCTTAGTTCAGAAAATAATATTTTTTTTTTAATTTTTTTTTTTTTTCCTTTTCTTTCCAACGTTTTTATTTATTTTTGGGACAGAGAGAGACAGAGCATGAACGGGGGAGGGGCAGAGAGAGAGGGAGACACAGAATCGGAAACAGGCTCCAGGCTCCGAGCCATCAGCCCAGAGCCTGACGCGGGGCTCGAACTCACGGACCGCGAGATCGTGACCTGGCTGAAGTCGGACGCTTAACCGACTGCGCCACCCAGGCGCCCCAAGAAAGTAATATTTTAAGAGCAGCATCTGCAGACCTTTCCATGGAGATATGTTTATGTTGTCCGTTTTCTTTCATATTAAACAGGATATTCTTTGTTACTATTTGGTTTTAACATATACATTGATTTTATTTATGTAAAATGTGGTAAAAGAAAATTCAGTTGCATCTGAATTCCCAGATTTTTTTGTTTGCTTAGACTGTCTTTGATTTTAGTGAGATAGGTATTGCACTTGGCCCATAAACCACATGGGGGTTCAGGGTGCTAATTCTCCAGAGTTACAAATCTGTAACTTTGGATTCCTCCAACACTTCTTATAGCCACCTGATGACTGGAAGCTTTACTGAGAACTTAAACAGTTGATAAACATATTCTGTATGTTATTTGTATTATATACTGTATTCTTATAATAAAGTAAGCTAGGGAAAAGAAAAAATATATATATTTTAAAGTTTATTTTGAGAGAGAGAGCACACGTGAGCGGGGAAGGGGCAGAGAGAGAGAGAGAGAGAGAGAGAATCCCAAGCAGTCTCTGTGCTGTCAGTGTAGAGCCAGACCTGGGGCTGGAGCTCAAGAACTGTGAGATCATGACCTGAGCCAGAATCAAGAGTCAAGATGCCTAACCAACCGAGCCACTTGGTTTTCCTAACGAAGAGAAAATACATTTACAGAACTATACTATAAAAAATCTGTGTATAAGGCACCTGTGCAGTTCAAACCCCTTTTGTTTAAGCTGTACTTCTGTAATCTCTGTCCAGCTTTAATAACCTTTTCCTGTGCTCTTTCTGATATGTTACTCCTAATTTGTTGCCACCTGAGAAACAATAGGATTAAGCTTCTTAAGAATTAACCCATGAAAAGAAGTTCTAGTGTTAAGAGGCAGGTAGTTTTGTTCCTTGACAGTATCCCTGCCACTGTGGATAGAATTCCTTCTTTTGACGGGTGACGGGATTAGTGAAAACAGTGAAATGAACTCTTTGTTTCAAGTGTATAGGAATCTGAAGCTGATTTTACATTATGAGATTAATTTTGCTATTTACCCCTGAATACTTTCCCCTTTAAAAATTATAGCTTTGGGGGCGCCTGGGTGCCTCAGTTGGTTAAATGTCTGACCTTGGCTCAGGTCTTGATCTCGCTGTGGGTTTGAGCCCCACATTAATTAGGCTTCTGTGCTGTCAGTGCACAGCCCGCCTCAGATCCTCTGTTTCCCTTCTTTCTGACCCTTCGCTGCACACATGCACACGCGCATGTGCTCCCTCTGTCAAAAATAAACATTAAAAAAAGTTTAAAAAAACTAAAGCTTTGGATATGATATATCTGTGTTAATATACATGTGTGAATTGGAGAAAATGAAAGAACTGAACTTTCATTTAGCTGTAAATATAAATCTCATATAAGGTAAAGTATGTCAGTTCAATTAAGTTGTCATTTTAGAATAAGAATCCTTTACAATAGTCTAAAATTATTATAATTTATCAGAGCAGTTTTGCTTTGAGTTAGGAAGGTAAGAGACTGACAATAAATAACTATTCTTGCGATACATTCTTTTTGGATATTTGAATGCTTTCAGTATAATAGAGTAGAGGGAGCCGGGGGGAGGGGACAGGGGTGTGAGAGCTATAAACAAACAATAGTATAAAGGGAAGAGTGCCAGAAGGGAAGTACAAAGTGATCTTACAGGAGGTGACTTCTCAGTAGGAGTGCAGGAAAATCAGGGAAATGGATGGAGGCAGTATTTGAACTGACTTGGGAATGGTAGGATAAATAAAATAAATGGTAGGAGCTGTTAGGCAGCCCTGGTAGAGGGCATGGCTCGAGGTTACAGCAAGGAAACAGGGACCTTTCATTCATATTCTGGATATGGAAAGCTGTGTAGATTGAACAGGGCTCTAGTGGGGGTTGGCAAGTGTGATTTAATTTGAACATTTAATGAAGACATACTGTGTGCCAGATACTGTTAAAAGCATTCAGTAGGGGGATGGGGCGCCTGGGTGGCCCAGTTGGTTGAGTGTCCAACCTCGGCTTAGGTTGTGATCTCTTGGTTTGTGAGTTGGAGCCCCGCATCGGTCTCTGTGCTGGCAGCTCAGAGCCTGGAGCCTGCTTCGGATTCTGTGTGTCCCTCTTTGTCTGCCCCTCTGTCTCTCCATCTCTCTCAAAGGTAAATAAACCTTTAAAAAATTTTCTTAGTAGGGGGGCACCTGGGTGGCTCAGTTGGTTAAATGTCTGACTCTTGATTTTGGCTCAGGTCATGATCTCACGGTTTGTGAGATCGAGTCCCACTTTAGGCTCTGTGTTGACAGTGTGGAGCCTGCTTGGGATTTTCCTTCCCTCTCTCTCTGCCCTTCCTTTCTTGTGCTCGCTTGTGTTCTCGCTCTCTCTCAAAATAAATAACTTAAAAAAAAAATAAAAGTATTTAGTGGGTAAAGCCAATAAGATATAGGAGAGATTAAAAACTTTTTTTAAGGGCAGCTAAAAGTGTTTTGACTTTGTTTTATGATGCTTAAGTCAGTAAAGCCAGTGAAGTGCTGTTGTCTCTTTTAGGAAGTGACTAATTAATTGAATTATTACTGTGTGGCGGGAACTGTTCTAAGGGCTTTATATACTTTTTTTTTTTTTCCATCCTCAATGATACTTCTATAAGGGTTCTCATTGCATTAAGATAAGAAAACTGTGATCCAGAGAAGTCAAGTAATTTGCCCAGTGTCTCACAAGGGGGCTCTGATATAAACCCAGCAGTAGGCTCCAGATCCCAAAGTTTTAACTAGGAAAATTAATATAATAGTGATATAAGGAATTAATTACAGGGGCACCTGGGTGGCTCAGTTGGTTAAGCATCTGACTTCAGCTCAGGTCATGATCTCACGGTCGGTGAGTTTGAGCCCCGCATTGGGCTCTGCTGACAGTTCAGAGCCTGGAGCTTGCTTCAGATTCTGTGTCTCCGTCTGTCTGCCCCTCCCTGGCTTTTGTGTGCACTCGCTCTCTCTCTCAAAAATAAACAAACATTAAGAAAAAAAAGAATTAATTGGAAAATGGAGACTAGAGACAAACCAATGAAGAAACTATTGTTATAATTCAATGAAAAGGAAATAAAAAGAATACATAAGATAGGAACACTTTATAGGAGAAAAGAGGGAAATTCATATTGTAGTGGCTTCTGAGCTTCTAAATTTATCTAGGCTTGTCAGTCATCCTGAAGTGGTCCTTAGAAGGTAGGGTTTTTGGACACCCAACAGCTCCAAAGGAGTGAATTATGGTTGTCTGATGTTCACCTGGCTTTGTTGGTTATTACCTCGGTGGACTGCAAGCTTGAGAGTGGAACAGAGTATAAAAATAAGTAGTGGAACTTCAGAACTTGGTAATTTTGGAAGTTTGCTTTGGCTTTATAATTCTAAACTTGAAGTGGATAGCTTAGGACTAGATTAAATAGATCCACTGATTCCATTATTTGCAAAGTGGTATATAATAGCAGTGTTGGCCAAATATTTAAAGAAATACTGTTTTTTCTGACTTCAGCTAAATTTAGATCAACCATAAGATGGTATAAAGGAAATCATATATTTTGGTAAAATTAGTTTTATTGGCATGGTCTTATGAACTCTCAGTAAATAAGGCAATATTTAAGGAAAACTTTTTTTTCTTTATAGAATGGCATTCACATGTTCATTTTGTAAATTCCGAACGTTTGAAGAAAAAGATATTGAGCTACATCTGGAAAGTTCTTCACACCAGGAAACATTGGATCATATTCAGAAACAAACCAAATTTGATAAAGTAGTTATGGAGTTTTTGCATGTAAGTAGCTGTTTTTAAATCAAGAGGCACTTTATTTGTATTTTAATTTCTTAGTTTTCCAGTTTCCCACCTCTCTTCCAAGTTTCTAAAAATTTAATTGACTACTTACTTAGTTTTTTTTAATATATGAAATTTATTGTCAAATTGGTTTCCAAACAACACCCAGTGCTCATCCCAAAAGATGCCCTCTTCAATGCCCATCACCTACCCTACCCTCCTTCCCACCCCCATCAACCCTCAGTTCTCAGTTTTTAAGAGTCACTTAGAGAGTTTTTTTTTTTTTTAAAACTAGATGTGAATTCCTCTGTAAAGATTTTAGATTTGTAATTTGAGAGAATATTTTATGTTTTTACAGTAGTTTATGGCAGAGGTGCCAGGAAAAAGAATTCCTTTAACACCTGATTATTGATGCAGAATCAGCTATCATAAGTTGAGAGTCTGCTGTGTACCTAGTGTTGTGCTGGGTACTTTCATTCATTATTTCATTTGAGCGTCATCACAGTTCTTTTTTATCATGAAAGATCATGCTCAGAGCAGTGTAGTGACTCTTCCAGTTAAGCGGCAGTCTGAATTCAGAGCTAGAGAGCTGATGTCTGTTTAGTGTCCTTTCTATTATCAGTGTGTGGTCACTAGTTCAACAGTTTTTCTTGACTATTTAACAAAAGATGTTATGCAAGGACTGAAGACACAAATACCACCCTTAGTGAACTCACAGTAATTGGAAAGAACACACTCATTTATACACAGATGACACAGTTAAATCGGAGGGCCAGGAGTGAGGGTGTAGGCAGGGGAGTTTGGAAAAGGTGAGGATAGTTGAGGCCAGGGATGTTTAAGGAAGAGGCTAGAGCTGGACTGCTGATTGTACGTATAGTTACTTTGGGCAAAAGACATGGAATTGTTAGGAGGTTAGAAATACAGTGATCATTCATTCTTCCCCATCCATGCAGAATTGTGTACCTTTACAGAAATTTCTTTCTGTTCATTTCATTCCTTAACTGGTTCCTGTCATTTAGGACTTTAATGTACCACATGCCCTGAGAAGATCTCTCTTAACTCTTCCAGCTCTGTTTGATTTCTCTTGTTCTTTATGCCTAAAATACACTTTGAAAGTGAATATTTTTTGTAAGTATCCCAGTAATTTATTTGTATTTGTATTTAATGATAGTCTTTTTCAACTGAACTATAAACTCCTTGAGGACAGATATTAGTTTTTATATAACAGATGTTATCTTCCATAGGCTGAGTTTGATGCTAAGCTCAGTGAAAACTTTTTGTGTTTCTTCCTATTTTGTTTTATAGGAATGTATGGTGAACAAATTCAAGAAAACATCTATTCGTAAACAGCAGACAAATAATCAAACAGAAGTAGTTAAAATAATTGAAAAAGATGTTATGGAAGGTAAGTATTTAAACAAAGTGTATTAGAAATTAACACATATATTTTATTTACCATAATCTATTTCAGTGTAGATGCTGCCCACTAGTGTGATCGAGTCATATGTGGTAGCCGTGAGTAGGTCATCAGAGGTGACCTCCTTTTCCTCTTCTCATGTTTACAAATTTATCACTACCTACCATTATGTTTCTCACTTCAGTTTTACAAGAAAAATCAGCTTTTCCTCTAGGTGGAAGTGAATTCTTACATTCTGTCTTTTCACTTCTCATCTCTTTAAGGACTTTTGCTCAAATAGTGAACTCTTCTGTTTTTCTGTCTTTTTATTCCTCTTGATTCTGTCCCTGAAGCCTATGCTTTCATCTTTAAAAAAGAAAAAAAAAAAAACTACATCTTTTAAAAAAATATATTTTATTTTATTTTTGAGACAGAGACAGAGCACGAGCGGGGGTGGGGTAGAGAGAGACACACACACACAGAGTCCGAAGCAGGCTCCAGGCTCCCAGCTGTCAGCACTGAGCCAGACACAAGGCTCGAACTCATCAACTGCAAGATCATGATCTGAGCTGAAGTCAGACGCTCAACTGACTGAGCCACCCAGGTGCCCCCAAAAATCTCCATCTTTAAAAAAGAAAAGAAAAACAGATACTAGTTCCCCTAAAACTTGCTTTCCTATTAAACAACCATTCTTCTTTAAAACATAGTCCATACTGATCTGTGTCTTCACTACCCATTACTATTTCGCCACAGTAGACCACTTTATGTTACCAGTGGTCTACCAAAACTGCTGTGACAGAGATTCCCGATACCAGTAGGGTGATTCAGTAGGTTCTTCTGAATCATTATTTTACTTCTCTAACATTTTCCACTGTTTTTTGTGAATCTGTTTCCACCCCTGGTTTCTGTGGTATCTCACTGTCCTGAGGTTCTATATTCTTTTTCTTATTGTGTTTTTATTTTATTTTATTTTATTTTATTTTATTTTATTTTATTTTATTTTATTTTATATTTTATTTTATTTTATTTTATTTTTATTACTTTTTTAAGAATTTATTTATTTTTGAGAGAGAGAGAGAGAGAGCGCAAGCAGCGGAGGGGCGAAGAGAGAATCCCCAGCAGGCTGTGTGCTTTCCACACCGAGTCTGTCTTGGCTTGAACTGAGATCATGAACTGAGCTGAAATCAAAAATCAGATGCTCAACCAACTGAGGCACCCAGGTGCCCCTCTCTGTGAAGCTTTTAGAAGTTGATATTTCCCAGTATTCTGTTTTCAGTTCCATGATCTTCTCTTTTTATATTCCTTCCTTATGATTCATCTAATCTCAGAGCTTAAACTATCTCCTCTGTGTTGATTACTTACATACTTCTGTCTCTAACACAGATCTGTCTTCTGAACTCTTCTCTTGAACATCGAGATGCTTATTGGTCTTTCTCTTCAGCAGTCTTACAAAAGGAATGTATCAAAAAAATTTTGTGTGCTCTTTGGGCTTATTCCACCCCATTAAGAAAACAAAAACTCAGAAGACTGGTCTTTCATTTTCCTTGGAAGGTAGCCCCACCATCTAAGCCACAAGTATAAAGTTAGTCCTAAGTAATTTTACTTTTATTATATCTATAACATTGTATCTTATTGGTTCTGTCTTTTAAATATCTTCCAAGTCTGCTTCTTTACCTCTTTAAATATTGCATCTGTTCAAGTCTTTATCGTTCTCTTGGCAGTTACATTATTTTCCTAACTAGTGCCCTTACTTTCAGTCTTATCTCTTAAGTCTACTACATGATTGTAGTACTTCAAGAAGTTTAACTGGGTCTCCATCCTCTATAGGATAAACTTAAAATTCCTATGCCTGGCATGCAAAGTTCTCCATGATATAGGCCCTGCTCTTTTTGTCTCTTTTGTCCCTTCTTTATTCTCAGTGCCCCAGCTATATTGAATTACTTGGAACTCCCACAAAGTGCCATTTTCTCTCACCTTTCCCTTGTATACATTATAACTTCACTTGTAATAAATCTTGATCACAGTTTTCAAGGTCCAACATATATTTTGTTTTTTGTGAATCCCAATTTTGACCTCTTTTTTCCCTATCCTTGCCTACCCATATTCGTTATTATGGAAATTCTTTTTTTTTAGTACAAAAATCAACATTTGTCTTATATTATATATTTGGGGGACAGACCCCTGGGACTCAGAGCAGGATTGTAGAATATGCAAGGAAATATAATGTAATTCTACTTTATAATTTTAATCTGTTATCCATAGTTTTAATCTATATATGCAGATTTATGAAACGTAGTAGAAAAACTCAACATAACCTACATATCTTGATCTTCTTTTTGGAAGAAGGGGGTATGAATAACCATAGAAACGAAATAATAAAAACTCATTTTGTCAAAAATAAGAATATATGAATCATTACTTATTAATAACTGGCTTTCTTTTGTAGGTGTTACTGCAGATGATCACATGATGAAAGTGGAGACTGTTCACTGCAGTGCATGCAGTGTGTATATCCCTGCTTTGCATAGTTCAGTGCAGCAACACTTAAAATCTCCTGATCATATCAAAGGGAAGCAGGTAAGTTTTGACCTGTCTTGATGAAGTCATTGAAGTGTTCATTAATCCTTTATTGTCCTTTAAGGCTGTTGTTTCACACCTACCTGCTTACATACAGTCCTATTAATCTTATGTGTGAAAAACTGTAAAGATAACTAGAGAGGCAGTGTAGCCTAGTAGTTAAGTTAAGCATGGTGGTTAAGATTGGGCTCTGGAGCAAGAAGTCCTGGGTTGAATCCTGGTCCAGTACATGATGTGTTAAGCAAGTAAATTAGCTTTTCTTTGTCCAAGTTTCCTTACTTGTAAAATGGGGATAGATAATCATTCTACTCTTGCATGACTGTTTAAAGATTAAGTTAGTTACAATAGAAAAGACACTTAAAATAGTGCCTGACACATAGTGTAAGCATTCAGGAAATCATAGCTATTGAACTGTTTTTTTCATTAACACTTTTTTAAGTTGGTTCAAAACAGTTTTATGAGAGAGAGTGTGTGTTTTAGAACAAAACGGAAAGATTTAATCATAACCTACATTTTTCTGATGGCTGGGAAAAATAAAAAAAAACTAGCATTACCAGTTACTATCTATTGTTACATTTTTGAGTAGAATTTACTAAAATATTCTAGGAAAAATGTACTGTTTTCTTTTTGATTGGCATATTTCTGCTTCTAAATTGGTTGGTTTTATTTAGTTCAGTTTATTTCAAATGTTTATATTGTGAGAAACTAGCTTGTTTGAGAAGCAAACTTAAAAATTCAAATATTAAAGGCTTAAGTTTTAAATAGAGCACACCTGAGTCTTAAATTCATATTTTGTATTGATGTGATTTTCATTTAACTTAGACTTGGTTAGTCACTTTGAGCACATATAATCTTTTAAAAATCTTTGTCCTTTCTCTTCTCTTTTGGCATTCCTTTGACACTTTTTTGGCAACTAGACATTTTTTTTTTTTAACATTTTATTTATTTTTGAGACAAGGAGAGACAGAGCATGAACAGGGGAGGGTCAGAGAGAGGGAGACACAGAATTTAAAACAGGCTCCAGGCTCTGAGCTGTCAGCACAGAGCCTGACGCAGGGCTTGAACTCACGAACCATGAGATCAAGACCTGAGCCGAAGTCGGCCGCTTAACCGACTGAGCCACCCAGGCGCCCCCAGACATTTTTTTTTTTTTTAACATTTATTCATTTTTGAGAGACAGAGACAGAGCGTGAGTGGGGGAGGGGCAGAGAGGGAGGAAGACACAGAATCTGAAGCAGGCTCCAGGCTCTGAAGTGTCAGCACAGAGCCCGACGCGGGGCTTGAACTCATGGAACACAAGATCATGACCTGAGCTGAAGTCGGATGCTTAACTGACTGAGCCACCCAGGCGCCCTGGCAACTAGACATTTCATATTAACCTGTCCTCCTTTGTATAATACAGTCTTAGACTAACTACAGCCCAGAGGAAGACTATTCTAGCAGTATGAAAAATTGTTCTTTCTCTTTTGATAGCATGAAAATTGGTAGTTAGAATAGTTAGGGTGGGGGAAAGTGCATGTATAGTAGAAAGGAGAGCAACTGTTTAGTAGACCTAGATGTGTCATATGTAGTAACTGAGTGAATGAGTCTGATTGGCTTATTGAATCTTCATTATGTTAATCATGGATGGTTTAGATTGTGGTCACAGTAGTTGTTGCTTTATAGCTTAATTTGCCAGGAGAGAAATAATTTAAATGTAGCAATTTGAGCATACAATGTTGTTTTAATTATAGAAATATTTTCATGGCATGGTTTTCAGGTACCTCACTGTGTTCTATTTTTCATAGGCTTATAAAGAACAAATAAAAAGAGAGAGTGTCTTGACTGCTACAAGCATTTTAAATAATCCAATAGTGAAGGCGCGATATGAACGTTTCGTTAAGGTAAGACTTTAGGGCAAAACCTTTTTAGGTTACATTGTAGTATCTTTATAATCAAATGGTGACATAGTAACTGATATTTAAATATAGTGCAACATTAGGAAGACTTTTACTTAATATCTTGCATATAGGTAAAAACATTGTTTTTCCTAATTGTTGGGATTTGTTGGGAGAGGGAACAATAAGTCATTCCTCTCTCATTTCTTTCTCACCGTGGATCATTTGAGAGAGATTCAGGAATCTGATAGCAGATCATAATGTTAGCTTTATTCTTGATTTTTTTAAAAATTTTTTTTTTTTTAACGTTTTATTTATTTTTGAGACAGAGAGAGACAGAGCATGAACGGGGGAGGGGCAGAGAGAGAGGGAGACACAGAATCGGAAGCAGGCTCCAGGCTCTGAGCCATCAGCCCAGAGTCCGACACGGGGCTCGAACTCATGGACCGTGAGATCGTGACCTGAGCTGAAGTCGGCCGCTTAACCGACTGAGCCACCCAGGCGCCCCGCTTTATTCTTGATTTTTAAACAAAGGAGGACTTGAGGGATATGTCTTAACATGTGTAGTTACTGTGGACCTTAAGTTTATTTTATTTTGAGAGAGAGAGCGAGCTGGTGTGAGTGGGGGAGGGGCAGAGAGGGAGAGGGAGAGAGAGAGCATCCCAAGCAGGCTCCGAGTTGCCAGCTGTGAAGCCTGATAATGGGGCTCAAATCCACAAACTGTGAGATCATGACCTGAGCCGAAACCAAGAATCAGACGCTTAACTGACTCAGTCACCCAGGTGCTCCCTGTATTTCACTTCCAAATTAGATAAACTTTTATCTCCCCAGCTTCTGTTAACTGGTTCAGCTAGACAGCAGTAGGCTTCCTTAGCTTACCACATGTGCATATTATGTAGAAAGTACCTAAACTAAGGAGAACTCTTCTAGAATTTTTTACTATGAATGTGATCCATGGACCAGCAGTATTGGTATTTCCTGGGAGTTCATTAGAAATGGAGAGTTGTATTTGAGCAAGATCCCAACTGATTCAGAAACATATTAAAATTCAAGAAGCACTGGTGTCGCGTTACTCAATGGTATCCCTTTGTTCAGCTTTCCTGTCTGCTGTGTTCCCTGATGTTATTCCCCAGAACATCCTCTGCCCACGGTCAGCTCTGGTCATGTCTTAAAAACTGTTTCAACTTTTAAGTGCTCTCAGTCTGACAGAATATCTTTTTAAATCTTTGTCCTATGAAGATATAATCAGTTCATCAATTTATCACATTTCTTCAACTGTTTCTACCTTCACCCCCTTGCCTGGATACTCATGGTCAGTCCTTCCAACAATGCAGTGCTGCCATTCCAAAAGTCCTCACTCATTCTTCCACCACTTACCAATTCCCAGCACTATGCCTTCTGTGGTTAGACTGTCTCACTGCAAGTATCATGGAATTGTACCATTGCTGTGTTTGCCAGATTTTCGCTGCAGTTCACAGTAATTTTGCGCATTACCAACCGATGTAATGTGCTTCCTACAGTGACTGTTTCAAAGCTTTTCCACTTTTTTCTTTAAAAATTTTTTTGAATGTTTACTTATTTTTGATACAGAGAAAGAGCATGAGCAGGGGAGGGGCAGAGAGAGAGGGAGACACAGAATCCGAAGCAGGCTACAGGCTCTGAGCTGTCAGCACAGAGCCTGACGTGGGGGCTCGAACCCATGAACTGTGAGATCATGACCTGAGCCGAAGTCAGACGCTTAAGCGACTGAGCCACCCAGACGCCCTGAAGCTTTTCCACTCTTAACCTGTTTTCAGAGATCCTACCACAGAAGTACATTGAATCCTGGTGTAATTAAGTAGGACATAAATCTCTATCTGTTTCTACCAGAACCCACATATTTGCTTTTGTCATATGCATATGATTTTAGAAATTAGGTTAGGAAAATGTGGCCTTTAAGCGTTCCAGTTTATGGAATATAAATAAATGACTTCAGTAATTTATTTATCCACTTTGGTATGAAATAGGTGCTGAACAAATATATCATGATTTGTCGTAAATTAAAAAGCTTCAGATTGTATTTATTTTTGATGTTACAGCAAATAAAAATTGCACTGGTAACAAAAATGAATATGCTGATTTTAAAAGCTGTTTTTCCTCATGTTTTTAGGGTGAGAATCCTTTTGAAATTCAAGATCATTCTCAAGATCAACAAATAGAAGGAGATGAGGAGGAGGAAGAAAAGATTGATGAGCCTATTGAAGAAGAGGAGGAGGAGGAGGAGGAAGTGGAGGAAGTGGGGGAAGTAGAGGAAGTAGAAGAAGTGGAGGAAGCAGAGGAAGTGGGAGAAGGAGGAGGAGTGGAGGGAGTGGGAGACACAGAGGAAGCAGGGGACCAGGAGGCAGTGGGGGAAGGAGAGGCAGCCGGGGAGGGAGAAGCAGTGGGGGAAGGAGGAGTGGGGGAAGGAGAGGAAGTAGAGGAAGAAGCAGCAAAGGAAAAGCCTGTTGACTTCCCTGTTGACCAACCTGAAGAAAATTAAATAGAGGGTATTAGTCAGATTTAAAAGAAGCTTTAAATTTCTCTCGTAATGTGGAAAAGGGTAAGAATTTTAATAGTTTAAAATATGAGAGTTAACACCCATGTTGCATGCATTCCACACATTCAGATTTGTTTTATATAATTTCTAAATGTTTGGCATTTGTTTAATAAAATGAGGGTAAGACTATTTTAGTTTAGTTTTTATAGTTACCAACTTAGATTAGATAAATTGTTTGTATAATTTTTAAGCTTAATTTTTATTACTTTAATTGGTGTTAAGGATAACAGATGTGTATTGTTAGTATATCTATTCTAATCATTTGAACTTAAATGCTGCTGTTGGGAGTATATATTCAAGTGTGCATTAATGTTTTCAATACTTACCCTAGAAGAGATAAATTGGGCAAGTATTTTGTGCTCTGACTGTGTATTTTTTTACTGCATTGGACATTGAATAGTAATTTGCGTTAAGATACGCTTAAAGGCTTTTTGTGACCATGTTTCCCTTTGTAGCAATAAAACGTTTTTTACAAAAACTCTTTCCCTGGATTAGCAATTTTAAATGAAATGATTCATCAATTAAATTAGTATTTAAAATGAGATTTTGCCTTAATGTAGGAGTTTAGCTCACGGATATTTCGAGATGATTGAGAAGAGTTGAAGAAATTTACTTCCATCATTTTAAAAGTACTACTAAAATATTTTTTAACATATTTTAAGTTGAGGTCAGTCCATAACTGACTTGTTTATACTTGTTTTAATTCCTTTCTTTCCTTTGTGCCTATGTCAGATCTTGAAATCTTGAAAATACATTTGAATACAAATAATTTTTTATAGTTGTGTTAGTTCTTTTGTCATGTCTGTTTGTAGCTGAAGAACCAAGAAGCAAAAGTAATCACTTTTCTAAAAAACAAGTATTTCTTTCCTGAATATTTCTCTCCTTTTTAAAAAAAAACTTTTTATAGCTTAAAAAAACTTCTTTCAGCTTACATACTGAAAAAGAGATGAGACTGACAGATGGTCTATTTTCTTTAACTTTTTTTTTTTTTTTAATGTTTATTTATTTTGAGAGACAGAATGAGGGCAGGGGAGGAGCAGAGAGAGAGGGAGACACAGAATCTGAATCAGGTTCCAGGCTCTGAGCTGTCAGCACAGAGCCCACGTGGGGCTCGAACTCATAACCTGAGCCGAAGTTGGAAGCTCAACTGACTGAGCCACCCAGCTGCCCCCAGATGGCCTATTTTCAAATGACCATCTATGTCACTGAAAAATAGTGCTTATTTCTTTGAATCTTTACTCTGGAGGGGGACTCAATGAAATAAAATAGCTTCTCAAAATACTGAGGCATTGAATGGATGAATATATAGGAATATTAAGTAATCTTAAGGCATTGAGTGTGTGAATATATAGGCATTTGTAGAATTTCACTTTTTTGCATACAACAAAACTTTTAAAATTACATTTTTGGAGGCTGTGTTGTGGGCTAGATTTGCTTATCTTTAAGCTTTAAGTCATTTGTATCCATTTACAGGGATTTAGAGCCAAATACGACTGGAGAAAATTGGGATCCTATCTAAGAGTCTGTGTTTACCTAAATAGGCTTAAGAAAGCTTTTGCGCTCAGGAGTTAAAATTTTAAGGATAATAGGACTTGATCGACCTTCTGTTTCTCATTTATTTAGTTTCTACTTTATTTAAAAATACTTGTGGAAGGGTAAGGTAAAAAGAGAACAGATCCCTTTGAGGTATAATTAGTGGGTTCTCTTGGCACTAAGTGGGTGTTTTTTTAAAAAAAGAATGTCCCTAGCAATTTGAGGTTTTAAACATTTGGAAAGAATCCTGAATAACAAGAATCTGTATAACAACTTCTAAGTAAATGTTTTCTTTTATTTTAATTTAAATTTAATTTTATTAATTTTTAAAAATGTTTATTTATTTAGAGAGTGTGCATGTGTGTGCAGGAAGGGCATAAAGGGAGAGAGAATCTCAAGCATATACCATACTGTCAGTGAAGAATCCGACTCGGGGCTCAATCCCACAAACCACGACATCAGGACCTGTGCCAAAATCAACAGTTAGACACTTCACCAACTGAGCTACCCAGGTGCCCCAGTTTTATTTGTTTTTTATTTTTTTATTTATTTTTTTTTTTTAATTTTTTTTTTTTCAACGTTTATTTATTTTTGGGACAGAGAGAGACAGAGCATGAACGGGGGAGGGGCAGAGAGAGGGAGACACAGAATCGGAAACAGGCTCCAGGCTCCGAGCCATCAGCCCAGAGCCCGACGCGGGGCTCGAACTCACGGACCGCGAGATCGTGACCTGGCTGAAGTCAGACGCTTAACTGACTGCGCCACCCAGGCGCCCCAGTTTTATTTGTTTTTTAAAGATTTTAAAGTAATCTCTACACCCAGTGTAGGGCTCGATCCCTGAGGTCAAGAGTAGCCTGCTCCACCTACTGAGCCAGCCAGGTCACCTATAAATGTTGTAGAGTAAGAGGGAAAGACCATGTGGGTAGCAATACTTGTGGGAAACATACAAAAACCTTCATTCAGACTAGCTTATTTGCAAAGTATTATTAATAAAGTATATTTTGTTAATTGTGCTTAATTTAGAAATTCAAATTTATGTATATCCTGTTAGGTAATTTGTAGTTAGGCAATTTATTTCATTTTTTAAATGTTTTTAATGTTTATTTTTGAGACAGAGACAGAGTGTGAGTGGGAGAAGGGCGGGGGGGGGGGGGACACAGAATCTGAAGCAGGCTCCAGGCTCTGAGCTGTTAGCACAGAGCCCAATGTGGGGCTCGAACTCCTGGATCGCAAGATCATGACCTGAGCTGAAGTGGGACCTTAACCGAGTGAGCCACTCAGGCACCCCTGTAGTTAGGCAATTTAATTTGCTGGCAGATTAATTTTTGTGATCCTTAAAGTTTATATTTTCAATACTTTTCTGATAAGGATTTGTATGATATCTTTTAACTTTGAACTTCTGTTATCCAAGTGTTACTTGTGTGTTTATTAAAAAACAAAACATGGGGCACCTGGGTGGCTCAGTTGTTTAAGTGTTGGACTCTTGATTTTAGCTCAGGTCATGATCTCATAGTATGTGAGATGCCCTCCCCCACTCATGTGAATGCACATGCTCTCTCTGAAAATAAACATTAAAGAAAAAGAAAGCATGTAATTACAATAGCCAAAGAAATTTATTTATGATTTACACAGTTGGTTAAGCCAGGTGCCTAGGGATTGGCCTATATTCTTCCCTTTTTATCACCTCCTACCTCCAGGCTACTGGAAAGTCTGAGTTTTCTACTTCCAAATTTTATCTGTCTGCTTCCACATCTGCTACTACCATTCCCAGTTCAAGTCCCCATCATCTCTTACCTGGATTATTAAAATAGTTTATGAACTAATCTCCTTTCTACTCTTGCCCTGCTAGATTCAGTTTTCCACACACAAGTGTAATTTTCTAAAAATAGAATTCAGGTAATACTAGTCTCCTGCTTCTTTTTGTATCTGTACAATTTAAACTCCTTATAGCAATCAGGCCTGGCCTAGCATTCCTGCTTTATATCATGCTATTCTCCTCTCCAGCCACGGTTGTCTTCTGTTTAAAAAAATTCATTTTTAAAAATTTATTTTGAACGAGAGAGCATAAGTGGGGGAGGGGCACAGGGAGGGGGAGGGAGAGAATCCTAAGCAGGCTCAGTGCTGTCAGGTGGAGCTGAATGTGGGGCTTGACCCCACGAACCGTGAGATCATGACCTGAACCAAAACCAAGAGTCCAGCACTCAATGGACTGAGCCATGCAGGCACCTCTCTCTATAATATTTTAACAAAAGCATTAGAATGGCCTGTTTCAAATCTCTAGGAGTGAGAAAACTGGGTCTTGTTCTTGTTTTTTTCTCCCATTGGATTATGTAATTCTTACAAGTATGTGAAGGTTTTTTTTTTTTTTTTTTAATGTTTGTTTATTTTTGAGAGAGAGAGAGAAAATGAGTGAGCAAGGGAAAGGCAGAGGGAGACACAGGATCCTAAGCGGGCTTTGTGCTGACAGCAGACAGCCCGATGCGGGGCTCAAACTCACGAACCAACGAAGCCAAAGTCAGATGCTTAACCAATTGAGCCACCCAGGTGCCCCCATGAAATTCTAATAGTAGGAAAAAAAAAATTCTAATAGTAGGACTAACAGTTTTTCCTATAACAAGCAGGTCTCTGTTGCATCATTCCCCTACTTGAAATCCTTCAGTGGCTTTTTATACATGTCAGTGTAACATCCAGAGATCCTTTTAGTGTGATGTCTGTGGTTCTATATGTTTTGTACCTTGCCTGCTTCTCCAACCTTGTATGTCAGTCTTAACTTACTTATATTAACTGCCTGTGCCTGTAAACATTTGAATTTATGATCCTGCATCAGGAGGCAGTGGATCCTAGAATTGCCAAGATTTAACTATACAATCTGTGTTATAACATCTAGATGTTATATTTATATTTCGTAATACTATAGCTTATTATAAAATATACTTATATTTTCAAATATATGTATTATATTTTATAATAGTATATTATGTAATATATCTTAAAAAAAAGCATTAATCCGAAGAATGAGGTAAAAATAAAATATCTGCAGAAATTTGTGTACCAAAAATCATGGACATACAGAAAAAAGAACTACAAAGGCAAATGTTGGTTATGCATGTTAAAAAGTATCTGAGAATTCACTTTTTTTTTTTTTTAATTTTTCAACGTTTATTTATTTTTGGGACAGAGAGAGACAGAGCATGAACGGGCGAGGGGCAGAGAGAGAGGGAGACACAGAATCGGAAACAGGCTCCAGGCTCTGAGCCATCAGCCCAGAGCCCGACGCGGGGCTCGAACTCACGGACCGCGAGATCGTGACCTGGCTGAAGTCGGACGCTTAACCGACTGCGCCACCCAGGCGCCCCGAGAATTCACTTTTTATTGGCAAGGTTGTTCTTATTTAGAGATACATAGTATCAGGTTATCTTATTATCAGGCTTATATTATTTGACATTTACTTTGCCTACCAAATTGTCCTTACTGTGAATACAAACTTTATATGTATTTAAAATGCACAAAACTCAAAACTTACCACTTTCAACCATTTTTGAGTGTACATTTCAGAGGCTTTAATGACAAACTATTTTTTAAAAAAATATTTGTTAATGTTTAATTATTTTTGAGAGAGAGACTGAGTGTTAGTGGGGGAGAGGCAGAGAAGGAGACAGAATTGGAAGCAGGCTGCAGGCTCTGAGCTGTCAGCACAGAGCTCCAGGCGGGACTCGAACTCACAGACCAGGAGATCATGACCTGAGTCGAAGTCAGACACTTAACCGACTGAGCCACCCAGGCACCCCATTGACAAACTTTTTAAAAGAAACGTTTATTTTGAGAGAGCATGGGTGAGCGCACAAGTGGGGAAGGGGCAGAAAGAGTGGGAGAGAATCCTAAGCAGTCTCCACACGGTAAGCACAGAGCCCAACTCGGGGCTTGATCCCATGCAATCAAGAGCTAGATGCCTAACCCACTGAGCTACCCAGGTCCCCCAACAAACTTTTGATTGACATTTGGAATCCCTTGTAGTTCTGCTGATGGACAGAAAATGGAGTAGTCATGCCGGCCAGAAGTATTTTAGCTCATGTGACAGTTAATAGTTCATATTATAAAATAACAATGTGACTTTATTTGGTAGATAGTCCTTACCCTGATAACTTCTCTATTTGATATGCAAATAAAATCAAGGGGGACTGCAAGGCTGGAGGGCAGACCCTTGGGTGTGGTTAATTCAGTCCCTGCTGCCATCAATTTGGACCTCCTCAGAAGCAGTTATGGTAGTCTCTTTCTGCCTTCCTTTCCCCATCTGATTTTCCTAATTTTTCTTAAATTAAAAAAAATTTTTTTTAATTATTTTCAAATGTTTATTATTTATTTTTTAAATTTATTTTTTAATTTACATCCAAATTAGCATACAGTGCAACAATGATTTCAGGAGTAGATTCCTTAATGCCCCCTAACATTTAGCTCATTCCCCCTCCCACAACCCCTCCAGCAATCCTGTTTGTTCTCAGTATTTAAGAGTCTCTTATGTTTTGCCCCCTCCCTGTTTTTATATTATTTTTGCTTTCCTTCCCTTATGTTCATCTGTTTTGTATCTTAAATTCCTTATATGAGTGAGTCATATGATATTTGTCTTTCTCTTACTAATTTTGCTTAGCATAATACACTCTGGTTCTATCCACATTGTTGCACATGGCAAGATTTCATTCCTTTTGATTGGCCGAGAAATACTCCATTGTGTATGTATGTGTGTGTGTATATATATATATATATATATATATATATATATATATATACATATACACACACACACACACACACACCACATACATATATATACCACATCTTCTTTATCCATTCATCCATTGATGGACATTTGGGTTCTTTCCATACTTTGACTGTTGTCAATAGCGCTGCTATAAACATTGGGCTGCAAGTGCCCCTTCCAAACAGCTCACCTGTATCCTTTGGATAAATACCTTGTAGTGCAGTTGGTGGGTTGTAGGGTAGTTCTATTTTTAATTTTTTTTTTTTTTATGTTTATTCATTTTTGAAAGACAGAGACAGAGCACAAGCAGGGGTGGGATGGAGAGAGGGGGACACAGAGTCCGAAGCAGGCTCCAGGCTCTGAGCTGTCAGCACAGAGCTCAACGCGGGGCTCGAAGTCACACACCGTGAGATCATGACCTGAGCCGAAGTCAGATGCTGAACTGACTGAGCCACCCAGTCGCCCCTCTCTTTTTAATTTTTTGAGGAACCTCCATGCTGTTTTCCAGCGTGGCTGCATCAGTTTGCATTCCCACTGGCAGTGCATGAGGGTTCCTCTTTCTCTCCACATCCTCAGCATCTGTTGTTTCCTGAGTTGTTAATGTTAGCCATTCTGACAGGTGTGAGGTGGTATCTCATTGTGGTTTTGATTTGTATTTTCCTGATGATGAGAGATGTTGAGCATTTTTTCATGTGTTGGTTGGCCATCTGGATGTCTTTGAAGAAGTGTCTTCATGTCTTTTGCCCATTTCTTCACTGGATTTTTTGGGTCTTGAGTTTGATAAGTTCTTTATAAATTTTAGATACTAACCCTTTATCTGTCATTTGCAAATATCTTTTCCCATTCCGTTGGCTGCCTTTTAGTTTTTCCGATTGTTTCATTTGCTGTGCAGACTTTTTATTTTGATGAGGTCCCAATAGTTCAATTTTGCTTTTGTTTCCCTTGCCTCCGGAGATGTGTTGAGTAAGAAGTTGTTGCAGCTGCAGTGAAAGAGGTTTTTGCCTGCTTTCTCCTTTAGGATTTTGATGGCTTCCTGTCTTACATTTAGGTCTTTCATCCATATTGAGTTTATTTTTGTGTATGGTATAAGAACCTGTGTATGGTCCAGGTTCATTCTTCTGCATGTCACTGTCCAGTTTTCCCAGCACCACTTGCTGAAGAGACTGTCTTTATTCCATTGGATATTCTTTCCTGCTTTGTCAAAGATTAGTTGGCCATACGTTTGTGGGTCCATTTCTGGGTTCTCTATTCTGTTCCATTGATCTGAGTGCCTGTTCTTGTGCCAGTACCATACTGTCTTGATGATTACAGCTTTGTAGTATAGCTTGAAGTCTGGGATTGTGATGCTTCCTGCTTTGGTTTTCTTTTTTAAGACTGCTTTGGCTATTCGGGGTTTTTTTCTTTTTCTTTTTTTTTTGACTCCATACAAATTTAGGATTGTTTGTTCTAGCTCTGTGAAGAATGCTGGCATTATTTTGATAGGGATTGCCTTAGAAAAAAAATTTTTAAAAGACTGTGTTAGAGGTAGGGGTGAGGCAGAGTTGATGGTGATAAGAGATGGCTTTCTTGGTGACTAAGAGTGTGTAAGGGAACAACTATAAGCTGCTTAGTTATTAGAGGAATATAATTTATGAGTTTGGGGAGAGGTCCAGATTAAAATGGCATACTGGAATCAAGTCATTATCTTCTGAAGTTCTATTAAAATTACAGAACAGACAATGATTAAAAATGCAAGTAATAACAGTAAATTCATAACCACAATGGAAAGACAACAAGGTTGCTGTGAAGCATTTCTACAAGATATAAAAGAAGGAACCAGATCTTGGTGAAACAGAGAGGCACAGTCACATCGAGATGAAAGTTAAGGAAGTGCCTCCATGTTTTAGAGGTAGCTGTGAGAGTGGCTGGCTGTAGCATGGTAAGCCATGTTATTAAAGGACTTGAATAGTTATGCTAGTCCCTGGCTCAGAAGTCTTAGTCTATGACATTCTTCCAAGATAAAGTCATAGCACAGCTTGCTGTTTGCCCATCAGAGTGTAACTTCTGATGTAGTAGACTCCCAGAGCATATATACAGCAGCCATCAAAGTGTGGTAGTGCCCTAGGTGTTTTGTGGATCCCACAAAGAGCTCTGGTTCCTCATACTTAGAAAACAGGCAAACAGAATGGTGGCTGTCCATTTCCCATTTTCTTACTGACTGCCCCTCCCTCCTCTCTCATACAATTAAAATGCCAGGTTACTTGTAATCAAAATCTGCCAGGGTGTTTCACTCAAATTGAGAGAATAAACTCCAGGTATTAAAACTGAAAAATCTAGTAGTTTCACAGACTACCATCTGTAAGCCTCCTACTGCCTGTTGTTGTGTGGATTTTACATTTTTAAAGGGTTGTGGAAACAACAATATGTGACAGACATCTAATATGGCCTTAAAAGCCTAAAATACTATTAACTGGCCCTTTACAGAAAAGTTTGCTGACCCCTTGTTTCTCATTTATCAATAATAGACAACACGGAAGCAACAGACGTTTAAGGAAGAAAGCAACATGAAAAATAGGTAGTATACTTAATAAGCAGAAATAATCCTGAGGATACAATTCAGGGAAAACAAAACTTTAAAATATTTTAGTACACACTAAAGCAAATTTAGTATTATATGTAAAAATAGCAATAAGTATAAGTTTTCTATATAATTCTTAGGTACAGTGTTACATATCATTATACTCTCCAAAGAAATTTTAGAGGTTATTGCACTAGTTTAAAAAAATGCAAACTGCTATGAGAAAGAAATATCTTGGAAATAAAAAATAACTGCTGAAATAAAAATCTATTTTAGGCCAAGTAGTTGAATAAACATGGCTGAAAATCAAATTACTGAGCTAGAATTTTAAGCTGAGGGATATTTCCAGACTCATATAAGAATAGGTCAAATAGGTGGAAATTATGAGAAAAGTTGAGATGTAGAAGATTCAGATAAACACCATCCATTTAAAATGAAATTTCATGGGGGCACCTGTGGGTCTCACACGGTTGAGTGTCTGACTCTTGATTTCGGCTCAGGCCATGATGTCACAGTTCCTGGGGTCAAGTTCTACACTGGGCTTTGTGCTGACAGCAAGGAGCCTGCTTGGGATTCTCTCTCCCTCTCTCTGCCCCTCCTCCACTTGCATGTGTGCTGTCTCTCTCTAAATGAATAAATGTTTAAAAAAGATAAAATGAAACTTCATGAGGTCTGGAGCCATATGTGTAGGAAGTTTAGCATTGAAAATCCTGCATGTTATCACAGTACCAGGTGCATGAAATGCTCAGTAAATACTTTTGAATGAGTGAATATATGTATATGTATAGGAGTTTCAGAAGTCGATAACAGAAAGAGTAA
Source organism: Lynx canadensis (assembly GCF_007474595.2). Classification (NCBI taxonomy): domain Eukaryota; kingdom Metazoa; phylum Chordata; class Mammalia; order Carnivora; family Felidae; genus Lynx; species Lynx canadensis. The sequence continues at coordinate 75,832,629 of NC_044310.1, forward strand.
AGAAAAGAAATAATAGGAAAAAAATGTTTTTCTGATAAAAGACTGGCCATATATTAAAAGTTCTAAGTACTGAGGAAAAATAATTAAAAAGGAGATGAACACTTAAAACATATTCCGACTAAATTTGTGTAATCCTAGGATTATGAGAACAATCTCAAAATTTCTAAAGAGAAACAATATACCTATAAAGGGAAAGGATCACATTGGTCTCAGATTTGTCATCTGTATGTTGGCGTGCTAGAAGACAACTGTTAATTTTTAAAATTGTGTGGGAATGGGGTCCTGGGTGGCTCAATTGGTTAAGCATCCGACTTTGGCTCAGGTCATGATTTTGCAATTTGTGAGTTCAGGCCCTGCATTGGGCTCTGTGCTGACAGTACGGAGCCTGGAGCCTGCTTCAGATTCTGTGTCTCCCTCTTTCTCTGCTCCTCCCCCCTCTCAAAAATAAACATTAAAGTTGTATGGGAAAATTACTTTGAATTTAGAATTCTATCTTGAGCTAAACTGTCATTTTAAGAGAGAGGGCACAATAAAGAGATTTTAAAAAATCAAGAACGTGGAAGGATTCAGAAATTAACTCATAAAACTATGCACAACAACATGATTTCAAATTATAATGAAAAACTGTTGATGAGAAACTGACAAATTTGCAATTAGAACGAGGTATTTGAACACAACTCTTTTAGAAATTACTGACTGAAGAGTTTAAAATTGAGGACACAGGTTTTGAACTATATAATTCAGAAACTTCAATAGTTACAGAGAAGTTCTTTTCAAATACTGTGAGAAATGACCATGAAGCAGGCCACAAGAAATTATGTACAGGCTCTGTCCTGCTATCACAGTGCAATAAGCTAGAAATTATGGATAGCAATCAATTAATAAAATCTAGTCAGAACACATGGTCCTCCAAATGCTTGCATTTAAAATGAAACAAAACCATACAAAACTTTAAGGAAGAATTTCTTTAAGCCTTTCCAGATTATACAGAAATCTGAAATACCTCTCGATTTGGTCTCTGAGACTGGCAGAACGCTTATCCCATAATGTCCAGCAAAGATAACTATAGACCAATCTCACTTAGGGGAAAATAGAATCATTGAAAAAACATTAGCAAATTAAATCCAAGAAAATGTGTCATGGCAAAGTAGGGTTTATCCAAAGCATAGAGCATCATCTATTAATGTAACTCAATACATTAGGAAGTCTATTATTGTAACTTTAAAAAAAAAAAGGCAGATGAAACGAGAAGAAGTCACATAATCTCAACAGATGCTGGAAAAACATTTCCTGAAATTTAACGCTCAATCCAGATTTAAATCTTGTCAGGCTAGGAATAGAAAAGTTTTTAACTTGGCTGAGGACATCAACAGAAGCCTTCATCAAACATCCACATTTGAGACAGGATCAAGCCTACTGGCTGTACAATCACTTACTGACAAGAAATAGAAGTACCAGGGAGAGAGAACACAGTCATTATTTCAGGCAATGTGATGTGGAGATAGTGGATTAATTGAAGAGGATTAATTGAAAAACTAACAATGTACTTTCATTTAATAGTCAACATATAAAAACCTGTAGCTTTCTATAGACTAGTATGGCCAATTTGAAATGTAATTTTGAAAAACCTTATTTGTGGGGTGCCTGGGTGGCTTAGTGGGTTGAGCTGCCAACTGCGGCTCAGCTCATCATCTTGCGTTTGTGGGTTTGAGCCCCGTGTCGGGCTCTGTGCTGACAGCTCAGAGTCTGGAGCCTGCTTCAAATTCTGTGTCTCCTCTCTCTGCCCCTCCCCTGCTTGCGATCTGTCTCTTTCTGTTTCTCAAAAAATAAAATAAGATGTTAAAAAAAACCCTTATTTGCAATAAAAATCTGAACTATTATCTAGGTATAAACCTTAATGGGAAAAGTATAAGATCTATATGAGGAAAACTACACATTTTAATAAAGGGCATAAAATGCCTGAATAAATAGTAAGCATTCTATATTCCTGTTTGTAAAAACTTAACATTGTCCAGATGTTAATTATCCTCAAACAAATTCATCAAATTAATTAAAATTCCAATAGGATTTTGTTACTTAGAATTAATGTCGCCTGTAAGAGAAAGTTAAAAATAACAGCAATTGGGGTGCCTGGGTGGCTCAGTCGCTTAAGCAGCCAACTTCAGTTCGTTCATGGGTTCAAGCCCCGCGTTGGGCTTGACAGCTCAGAGCCTGGAGCCTGCTTTGGATACTGTATCTCCCTCTCTCTCTCCCATCCCTGCTCATGCTCTGTCTCTCTCTGCCTCTCAAAAATAAAAAATTTTAAAAAAAATTAAAAAATAATAACAGCCACTTAGGATTGAAGTCTTTCATATAAAAGTTCAGGTAAGTAATGCAGGGTTGGTGGTACCCTTCCAGGTATCAGAAACTGAGGCTCCCTGTATAGTCCACCATCTTCAAAACACCTCATCTCCAGTCTTCCTGTCTATATTTCAGTCAGTGGAGAGGAAGAAGAGAAGAAAGTGACACAACTTCTCATTAGGAAGAGGTACCAGAAGATGGCACTTATGTTTCTACATTATTTCCATTGCTTACAACAGTCATGGGAACGTACCTGCCAAGAAGGCAGGGAATTGTATGTATTCTATGTGGCCATCTTTCCAGCTAAAAAGCAGGGGTTCTATTTGGGGAAAAGGGATAATGGATATTAGGGTGCTACTAGCAGTATATGCCATTTAAACTGATTGAGAAGTTCATATGCAAATAAAAATATTTTAAAAACAACGAAAATTTAGCTTATGTTTCTTACTAGAAATGCATAGCAAAACAATATATCAAATATGAGTAGATAAGTAAAACATTGAAGAAACCGTGAATATTATGTAGATATAGTACAGATAAGGGTATAATTTTGAATCATGGGTAAAAGATAAAGTAGCCTATGAATGATTTGGAGACAGAATAGTTACACTGGGAAAAGACCTACCTAAGTCACACTATGCACAAAAGTAAATTTCAAGTGGATTAAAGAGATAAAGGTAAAACCCCCTCCACATGTATTAAAATCTAAGAAACTTATTTGTAATTTTGGACACAATTTTTTCTCAGTAAGTTACAACTTCCAGCAGACATAGGGGAAAATATTGACAAATGTACATAAACTACCATAGGGTGAAAGACACTCAAGTTGAAAGAAGAGTGGTTGAAGGGGAGAAAATATTTGCAATATGTACAAGAGACCAAAGATTAGGTCAATCAATAAAGAGATCCAATTTATCAACCATTATGTTAATAGACATTCAGAGACCTAACAATAGCCACTATTGGTGGAAAAAAAAAGTCCCTTTTTCATATGATTGATGGCTGCATAAACTGTTTCATCTTATTTGGAGGGCAATTAGGAAGTAACTAGCAAAATTTAAAATGCACATACTATTTGATCCAGCCATCCAACCTATAAATAGCTCTTCATTTGCCTGAAATCACAAATGCCTGAAATGTGCTTGAGTTCCAAGATAACATTTCACCTTATCTAAAATGTATTGAGGCTAATAACTTTTTTGCTTTTACCAGAAGGTGTCAGGAAGGGTTTTTAACACAACAAATACCACCTGGCTGATAGCAATGGTAAGATGCCATCGACTGTAAGATGCGTTCTAGCCTGAGAGATGATAAAATGGGGGTGGGGGGGTGGGGAGAGTGTGTCTAAGAAATGCTGAAACAGTGTATCTAAAAGAATGGTCTTTGCAGCATTATTTGTAATGATGAGAAATTGGGAACCTAAATATTCAGCAATAAGGGAATGAATAAAACGTGGTAAAGGTTGATTGTTACGACAATCGAATACTCTGGCCATTGGAAACAGTAAGAGAGATCTGTATGTTTTGACATCAAGATATATTGCTCAGAAGAAAAAAAGAGTTATATGCATTAGAGTTTTACTTGGAGGAACTATATAAGTTCCAAACTATATATTTGTAGAGAAATGCATAAAAATAAAACTAATATATTTACATAGAAGAAAAGTGGGAAATGATACATCGTGTTTACATGTGAGGAGGGAAGTTGCACTGGGAATGTGATGTGTTTTTTTAACTGCTTATTTCTGTTTTTTTTTCCTTTGATTTTTAAACAAGGATGTAATTGTGTGTCACGTTTATAATGTAAATGTTTAAGAAGAATCTGAAAAACCCAGGGAAGTATAAAGAATAAAATAAAAAACACCTAGAATACGACCATCCAAGTAATAGTACCATTAGCAGTTTTTGTGTATTTCTTTCTATTCCATTTTTCGTTGCAACTCCGTAGTTGTTGACACTGTTCCTTGAGGTAAGAGAAACAGGAATGTCAGGTTTTAGGTAAATCAATGTGGGGGCATGTTTAGTTGGCATTGCCTGTAGGGCACTGATACGGTGATATCAAGCAAGCAATTGGATATATGGGTATGGGGGCCAGGGGAGCTCAATGATCAACTTAGAGTATTAATGCTTTCTCTTTCAAGTGATGGGTTTTAATATTCATGTGTCTGACACAAATAAAAATGTCATTTCTTGTGGCAGCATAGTGTAACACAGCTTATTAGCCCTGGAATTCAATAGATCTTCCTCTCCTGCTGTTTCCCTCCCCTTACCCCCACTGTATCATTTTCAACGTTTATTTATTTTTGGGACAGAGAGAGACAGAGCACGAACGGGGGAGGGGCAGAGAGAGAGGGAGACACAGAATCGGAAACAGGCTCCAGGCTCTGAGCCATCAGCCCAGAGCCCGACGCGGGGCTCGAACTCACGGACCGCGAGATTGTGACCTGGCTGAAGTCGGACGCTTAACCGACTGCGCCAGCGCCCCCACTGTATCATTTTCTAGTTCAGTCCATTTGTCCATTTCAGGGAAAAACATTTAAATGAAAAAAAGCTTCTGTTTTCTCATCTATAAAATGAAGGTAATGTTTGTTACCTTCATGACTGTTGTAAAAATCGAATGAGTATAAGTAAAACACCTACCATTGTCTGGAGCGCTTAGCTCTCAGCATTGAAGTTTTATTTTTCTTATTGTTAACCTAAATATCACTGCACACTTACTTATTTTTAAGTAGAGATAAAAGAGAAGTGGAAGTACTGGCTGGGTAAGTCCATGGCAAAATTAATACAGAAATTTAGGGTTTTTTTTTTTTTTTTTCCACATTCATTTTAACATAGTTTTGATCTTTCATGATGTGTTTTGAAGATTACATCTACGCTTCTCCTTAGGTTTGCACAGGCCTTTGGTCAAAATTAACAAAATCACTTGATAATTTAATATAATTGAAGGGAAGTAATTCATGAGTGTCTCATATACAGAACTAATAATCAGGGTTATCCCAAACAACTTTCTCCTTCAGCATCAGAGGTGCTTAACTGACCAGGATATTAAATAACCTGCTAATATAAGAGCTCCAAACTCAGCCATTGTAAAGAGGTAAATAACTCTCCTCAACTGGGATTTGAATTGCTTGTCAGTGCCGAGGTCACTATCACTGTTAAATGACAGATGTTTTCCTGAAAATCCCTCATATCTCTTCTTGTCATATAAAGTTCAGTGTCTGCAACAACAGGGTGGTGTTCTTTAATAACTGTTAAATTTATTCTTTAGAGATTTTACAAAGATGTCCTATTGCTCCTGGAGGACTCCCTTGACACCAAAGTCTGCATTTTCTTTTTGCATAATGCCTACAATTTAGAGCCACCAGGCTCCCTGTTGTATAGCTCCTGTATCCTTGGTTCAGTACAACCAAAATACTCATAAATCTCCTTTCTTCCAGTAGCTTTCTGCAGCAGCTGGGGTATGACAGTGATGTCCCTGATCTATAATTCCAGACAGCCCAAGGGTGGGCAGATAGACCAATCCCAAGCTGCTACGTCAGATAAAGTGATGTTGTTTGCAGAACTCAGTGTCCTCAAGAGGTCGTCATGTAATACTCCCAATTTGTATTCTGCATAAAACTCCTTTTACAAGTTATAAACTTCCTATAGGGAACAAACGTATCCAGCTAAAGGATGCTGAACATATGACTATAATTTTAAACTGAAAGGGAATGGGCTAAGCCTTTTCTATCCTAGAGCTAAAAACTATAAAAGAAACCAAATTCCTAGGTAAGTACGCCATTCTTCAATTTGGAATTCTAATGAGGCAGTGTGTTGCTGAGACCCTGCATCTGATCTGTAATGCTAAGAATATGACTGATTAATATACACCTTTGTGCATCAGAGTTAAGGTTTTTATTCATAGTCATCACAAAAATTGATTGTATTACTATTTGTACTTTGTTGACCTACCGTTGAGGCAGCAATTAAATGATTCTTATTATGATTTTAATTGCATTAGAAAAAACTTGCCTAAATGGTACACAGCTGAACTTGAACAACACGGGTTTGAATTGTGCGGGTCCACTTACAGACATTTTACGGTATTGTGAATGTATTTTCCCTATTACTTTGTCAACATTTTTTTTTCTGTAGCTTACTTTACTATAAGAATACAGTATATAATATAACATACAACATACATGTTAGTTGACTGTGTCAATTTGTGTTAATTGACTGGTCAGCCATAGGCTATCATAGTTAATTTGGGGGGGCATCAAAAGTTATGCAGAGTTTTGACTGCATGGGGGATTGGCAGTCCTTTTTTTTTTTTTTTTTAAACATTTATTTATTTTTGAGACAGAGAGAGACAGAGCATGAACAGGGGAGGGGCAGAGAGAGAGGGAGACACAGAATCTGAAGCAGGCTCCAGGCTCTGAGCCATCAGCCCAGAGCCCAACGCGGGGCTCAAACTCACGGACTGCGAGATCGTGACCTGAGCCGAAGTCGGACGCTCAACTGACTGAGCCACCCAGGTGCCCGGGATTGGCAGTCCTAATCCCTGTGTTGTTCAAGGGTCAGCTGTACTCGTGTATTTATTTGCATGGCTCTTCCTAATTCTTCTAGAATGTTTCTAGACATTGGCAAATGTCCCTGAGAGGCAAAATCTCCCTCAGTTGAAAACCACTAGTCTACATATATTAAAAGCAGTTGGGTGTGGAATTTGAATTCTAAACGATCTGCTTGATAATATTAGGATTAAAAAAAAAAAAAGCTGCCTTTGATTCAACTGTTTTAGGAAGTATTTCTGGGCTTTCTTGACTTTTTCCCCCTCTCTTCACCAGTAAAATGTGCTGTAGGTGTTTCTTTCTCCACTCTATGCCATAGGCCTTTGCTTCCAGAAAGGTCTGTATCTTCCTCTTTTTTTCCTACCTCCAGCTTCTAGCACAGTGGATGGCACATGTTAGATGCCCAAAAAATGAACTGGGTGGATGAATGGATGTTATAGTTATTTTTCTCTTGGAAGTATATATCTATAAAATGACAGACCTTTAAGAAAAAAATAATTATGTCTAGCTATTTTATTTTGCTTTGTGTTATCTCTTTGATTGTTCCAAGCCTGTGAGACTTTATTTTCATGAATCATTATTTATTCACCTAATATTTATTGAGGGCTTACTATGTGCCAGACACTAGGAGCTGAGGATACAGTTATGAACAAAACAGGATCCTTGTCCTTTGGAGTCTTACAGATGGTTAAGGGACAGTTACGATCCAGGAATGACCTGCTCATTCAGGTCAAAATTATGTGGGGCCTGGAAACCTCCTGTAGATACATGGCACAGTGGGATCATGGCCTGTAGGCTGCCGGGCTCCCCCTTCTGATTCAGAGAGCCTAAATTCTGCTTTATAGCTTTTCCCATGTTCTAGAACACCAGAGGGGGAAATTTGGGGTCAACTGTGGTGGGATTATCATTAGGAAGTAATGAGGCAATGCTGGTTTTCAACGGGTGTCTTCCTAACAAACCTTTTCCTGGTCTCCTGCCAGGAGCCTAGAGAGGCAACATTCCAAGAAAGCACAAGATTTTGAGTGGGGAAAAAAAAAAGTGTTGAATAGCTTTCTCCTCTAGTTACAAATGTATCCCTACATTTGATTAGGATCAGTCAGCTGTCTCTGTAGGTGCTGATGGGACATAGTAACAAAAATAGTTCAAATCTGCTCACTAACTTATTCTTAGTTTTCCTGTAAAGTTTCCCACCCTCCCCACTCCAGCTTTCCACATGCACTAAGGAGTGTCTCACATGTGTTCATGAATATTTGCTCGCACTGCATGTGGTCTCTGCCAGACGCTGACGTCCCCCTCTGCATGACATCTCTAAAAACTTCACTTGAGTCTACAGTTGGTACCATACCAAGATTACCACATGTGATCCTGCAAATATCTTTTGACCTTATCTCCTACTTTACTCGTTATGCCACAGGTAGAGCGGCCTTCTTTCTGCTCCTCTCGTACATTATACTTGCTTCTGTCTGTGTGCCCGGAATGTTCTTTTCCCAAACTGCTGTGTGTCTGGGTCTCTTCCATCATTCAGCTACATTAAAGTGCAACTTTCTCAGACATGACTTCCCACGTAGTCATTCTCTATGCTGTATTACTCTTTTACTACCCACTCCATCTAAAATCATTGTATTTATCTGTTTATCACTGGTCTCCTTTACTAGAATAGAAGCCCTGTGAGAACAGGAATATTTTCTTTTAATTCAGCACTGGATCCTTGGTGCATAGAATGGTGGTAGGCACTCAGTAAATACTTACTGACCTAATTAATCAATCAATCGATGTGATAAATGGCTGAGCAGAGGTATGTGGCAAAAGGGGAAAAATATCCTTATTTATCTTATATTTTTAAAAAACATTATTTTTCATTTTTAATGTTTATTTGTTGAGAGAGAGCATTGAGTGGGGGACGGGTGGGGGATAGAGGATCCGAAGCAGGCTTTGCACTGACAGCAGTGAGCCCAATGTGGGGCTTGAACTCAAACCATGAGATCAGAACCTGAGCTGAAGTCAGCCGTTCAACCGATAGCCACCCAGATACTCCTATTTATATCATATTGTATTAGGACAAAATTTCTCAACTTTGACATCATTGTCATTTTGGACAGGATAACTCATTGTTGTTGGGGTCAGTTCTGTGAACTGTAGGATGTTTAGCAGCATCCCTGGCCTCTGCCCACTAGATGCCAGTAATTCCCCTCCCCAATTTAAGACAACCAGAAGTGTCTCTAGACATGTTTGCCTAAGGGCAAAATCGCTTCCAGTTGGAAACTACTTTTTAGAGAGATCCAAAGCAGGGAAACTTGTGCACCTGTTTCTTACAGAGTTTTGGAGATACAGTTTTGGCCATTTTTATATTAATGCTGCATAATCTCAGTGGCATATAGCTATATATGTATATTTGTTTGTTTTTTTTCAATCGTGCACCTGCAGTTTTGCTGGGATTGGGCTGATGATCTTAGTTGGGCTTGGCAAGGTTTGAGATCAAACTGCAGATTTGATCAGGGCTGTTCCAAATTCTCACTTTCTTTAGATCAGTGACTGCCTGAATCATGTTCATGATGAAAAGCAGATGTGCAAAAAGGCAAGCCCAATCATGCTAGCATATTTCAAACTTCTGCTTTTGTTATGTTCTCAAACATGTCATTGATTAAAGCAAGACATGTGGCCAAGACCAAAGTCAAAGGGCAGGGAAATCCACTACCTACCATGGATTTTGGGGTCAGATCTAACTGCTGATGTTGGTACAGCTGCTCAGTGTCATCTGAGTCAGCATCTTGCTTCTTCTGGCCTTCCCTCATCATCTCAAGATGCTGCTACAGCCCCAAGTAATATATCTACATTTAAGGCAGGAAGAAGGGGTGGAGGGGCAGGCAGTCCCCGAGCATATCTGTCTGTGTTATTGGGAAAGCCAGTATTTTCCTGGAAGTTCTCCATCAGGCTTCTGCTTATCTCTCTTTGGCCAGAACTGGGTCACGGCCATCTCTAGCTGTCTGTAGTGGGAGATGGCAAGGAAGAAAAGTGTTGGCAAAGATGGTTGAGTCAGTTTTCCAACAAGCTCTGGGGAACAGTTTTGCTATGCTTTGATTTAGAGGAAAGCAGTAGTGGTAAATAACAGTAATAACCTCAATTTGTCAGCCATGGACACATCAGAGATTGTGCTAGTTGCCTTGCATTTATTCTAGTACTCAACCCTCACCCAACCACAGATAAGGATGCTGAAGCTCAGAGCGGTTAAGTAATGCCCCTGGGCCCATCACACCCCAGTTCACTCAGCTAAACAGGGACAGAGCAGATCTGTAGTTCATGTCTAGTTCCCTCTGATTTCAAAGCTTGTGACTTAAATCTGTTATGAGTACGGTATACATGATGAATAATTTTTATTTTATTTAAAAAAAATTTTTTTTACATTTATTTATTTTTGATAGAGACAGAGCACAAGTGGGGGAGGGGCAGAGAGAGAAGGAGACACAGAATCCAAAGCAGGCTCCAGGCTCTGAGCTGTCAGCACAGAGCCCGATGCGGGGCTCGAACTCACAAACCGTGAGATAATGACCTGAGCTGAAGTCGGCACTTAACCAACCGAGCCACCCAGGCACCCCTACACGATGAATAATTTTTAAATCAGGGAATCCATAAAAGTTGTTAGACTCTCAAACTTAGGGTTAATCAATTACTTGAACTTGGGAAGTGACTAATGACTCAAATTCAGCCATCTAGGACCATTTAATACTTTTATTAACTTATTCAAATACTTACTGAATAACAAACACAATGCACTCTGCTAGAGACTATGTGTGAGAGGCATAAAAGATGGAACACTGAAACACTGATGCGTTACTCATGTGTTCATGTTCTCAGAAAGAGAACACAAGTTGGCAAGTGGTAAATACTAGACTGTAAGACACAAGGGGGTGTGGTCGTGTCTTTTTGTTTGCCCCAATGTGCAAAGGCCTAGTATATTCCTATACGAGAGGAACTCTATACATATTTGCTCATTTGAAACGAAGAAAGGAACAGATGGAATATGATTGGACTTTAGACAAAGATTTGCTCCGGTTGAAGGAATTAGGGAAAGCTTTGTGGAAAAAGTGGCGTTCGACCTAGGGCTTGAAAGATGCAAATGATTTGGACGGAAAGAACTACGGATAGTGGAGGTGGTGGAGGAAAAGCAGGCAAGGAAGAAGTATCAGGAGCAAGGCAAAAGGAAGCCACCGGCTGTCTCCAGGGAGCAGCGTGTGCGTCCATGGGGCTGCAGCGTAAGGCGCGTGGACATGGTAGCAGCGGTTGACGGCAGATGGTACGGATCGTGGAAAGTCTTGACTGCCAGGGTAAAGGGTTATGGGTTTTATTCTGAGGCAAGAGGGAGACGGTAGAGTGACACGAGCAGAGCAGGACTTCGGGGAGATAAATCTGCCAGCAATTTTAAGATGTACTGGAGTGAGGAAAGGCTGGCGTGAGCTGGGGATTGCAGTTGGAAGGGTAGTGTAACACTCCAGACAGGAATAGCCGGGACCCAATGAGCACCTAACCCAGGCTGACAATGGAGTGGAGGCAGTGGTTTTGGAAGCTGTTAATGTGGTGGCGGGGTGGGTGGGAGGTGGGTGGTGGGGGGGGGGGTGGGTGGGGGTGGGGGGGAGTACCTGCAATTCATTTGATTCAGTAGGGGGCCAGTGAGAGGGGAGTCAAAGAAGGAATCCGAGTTTTTGACTTGAGTGACTAGCGAATAGTGCCGTTAAAAGAAATGAAGCTCACTGAAGGAAGTCCTCGTAGCGGCTTGTTTGTGAGGGAAAATGCCGTTTGGTTTTGGTCATTTGGAGTTGGAAGGCATTGTTGGATATCCAGGTATGAGTAAAGCTTGGGTGGTAAGAGTTGGCGATTCCCCTTTAGCATGGACATGATGGCTGAAGTCAGAGGATTATTCCAGGAAGAGCACAGACGGGCAGATTCATGCGAGGTCTCAATGTGTTTGTTACTGTGTCTAGGGGACCAGTGTTTAGATAATAATGGGGTTGAGATCACAGAGGATGCTTTTGGAGCCCTTAAGTTTTTAGGGGGTATATGCACGTGTGTGTGTGTGTGTGTGTGTGTGTGACAAAAAGATACTGTCCTTCAATGAGTTAGTGATTTCCTGTTTTATCTTCTGCAGTTTTTATAGTGGAAGGCAGGGGGCAGCAGAGTCCCACTTTTCAAAGGAGATTCCGGCCACAACTTCAGAAGAAACGTTGCTCCCCACCCCCTCCCGCAACTTGTATCTTTTTTGTTAACGATACCATATCCCCTTTTTAAAAGTTGGAGAACATAATTCGATTCCAAAAATCTCTGTCTTTGGGTACAGCATTCGGATCTGAAGGCTAACTTTGGGCAAGCGTGCCTCCAAGCTGAATGTATCAACTTCTTTTAAAGAAAAGGAGTTAAGAACTTATTTACTGGTGATGGCCTGATGCTATTTCAGTAGAAGGCTTGGCGTTGGACTGGAATTGCAGATTTTTAGCGTGAGGGCTGACTCTATCCTGGAGACTACCGTTGGTATTTAAAGAAAAGAAATTAGGCCCGCCAGAGCCGCATTCTTGAGATACCTTTACTATTACAGTTATAGTCATGGTGAGTACAGTCCACAGTCCTTGTTGCTGCTATTGTCTGGGTTTCCTCAAGTCAGGTTGACTTGGGATACGGGTGGGAAATGAAGCCACATTTACAAGGGTAACTCATACTTCTTTGCCTTTTGACCTATCTTCCCACTGCTGTCCCTCCTGGTGCTTTCCAATCTCTGTCATTTTACCTCCCAGCCTCCACCTACTGTCTAGACTGTGAAGCAGGGGCACAGAAGCTTCTCATTTCTGTTCCTAGGGCTCTGCTCTGCTGTCTTCCAGCAGGTGATGTCATCGCTGGTCACAGTACAGTGGGGCCTACTGCTGACCTGCAGCGTGCAGGTCACTCTGGGCCCCGGGGCTGTGCTCCCAGGCTTGCTTCTCTGTGGTCTGCTTTGTTAACACACACAAGGACCACATCTACCTGTATATTGCTGTGTCTGGCACAGGTGAGCTACGGAAGAGGTACCTGATCATTTTGTTGAATAGGCACCACAACCTTTTCACTTCAATGTCATAATGGGATTTTTAATAAAATTTCTCTTAAAAAACGGCGTTGTTATCCCCAGTTTTTAAACTTGTACTTCTCTTTCCAGATGTCGGACATTGTCCATGGGAATAAGTACAAAAGGTTTATGGGGTCCCGGGGTAAGATAGGGACAGCGTGCAGCTCAGTGCCAAGTGGCTGTTCGGGGATGAGCCTCCAGCAGGGACTGGCGGGCATTCATGCTTTCAATGTGGTTCCATACCTGGGTCACGTCACACTGTCTTCAGTTCTTTGACTGCGTCGTGCCCCTGAAACCTCCAGGCCCTTGTTCATACTGTTTTCCCCCTTGGCGTGTCCTTCCTCTTTTCTGTTTCATCAGCTTCTTTTTCCTGTCCTACTTTTTCTTTTTCCCCTCATAGAATTCATTTCTTTTTATCAAGTTAGGTAGTTTATCTATTACGTTTGTTGTCTGTTCTCCTATCCTGCTAGGTAGCATATAAGCTCTGTGAGAGCAGGGATCTTTGTTGGTCACTTATAGATCCCCAGCACCCAGAATACTGTTTAGAATATAATAGGAACTCAATAAATAATTCGTTAAGTGAAGAAGTGGGTCCCCGAAGGCTGGACTTCTATGTTATTGCCTCCGTGAAGCCTTCTATGTCTGACTTCTCCCAATCCTGGATAAGATTTGTTTATCTGTCCTCTATTTTCCTGTGGCACTTTGTTTCTATTTGTATTATAGCAATTACCCTACTGTATGATAGTTGCTTTATATTTTGATGACAATAACAAAAAATAATGTAACAGAATTTTAAATTGGAAGTTTTGATGGAGGCGCCAAGATGCAATAAGTACAAGATATCTGAGATATCATCCAAAGACGGACATTTCCATGAGTTTCCTGATTCCGAAAAAAACGAACAAAAACCACCACCACCAAAAAAACACTTACATTGTGGACATTGAAGGATCAAGAGAGTAGAGACCAGTAAAGGTTTGATGAGAATTTCTTTTGAAAGAGTTGTGCTGGGAGTCCCCCACCCCTACCAGGAGGGGCAGGGAGGGTGCTTCTACCTTCAACTTGAGCCAAGGAAGGGGCTCACAGGGACTACATGGAGATAGTGTGTCTCTGGCAGTGAGGGAAACATGAGTCCTTTTTGAGTCTTGCCTGGAAATGGCAAAAGGCAAAGACAGGTCAGCCGGCTGCTCTGATCCTGGGAGCAAGGAAGCCCCCCCAGAGTCTGGGTGAATCATGTGAGAGACTGAACCAGCCGGGTCATTTTCAGTCCTCCCCATGATTGCTACCTGAAGGCTCCCCTCCAGGACAGCTGGAGACAAAGAAGGTGGCCAGCCGGAGTAAAATGCATTACCTTTGACAAAGGAAGAAATGTAGTCAAATATTACTAAAAAAAGTCTTTTGCAGAGGAGGCTTTGAACAATTCAGGAAATTGTTGGAAAGCATCATCTTTAAACACCCAAAGCAAAGAATTTTCCAAATGCAAGAAACTGGCCCCAAAGAGAATCCGTCAAAACAAGAACTTCCTGGTCCCTCTTTACCTCTCCTCCATACCGCCTCTGGCAGGGTGAGAAACCTAGTGATTACAGCTGGGAGAGGAGGAATCCTGAGCACTGGGAGGCACATGGTCTGGGAAGAGGCAGAGGATGAGGCCTGTCTTTCTATAAACACTGTCAGTCTTCAGCAACCCCCTCCCAGAGACGATTTACTGACTTACCATTAAACCAGCTTCATACTTTTAAGGACTGGACATTCTGATTTCTGAATTCAGACTGTTTTTATGCCATAAAGTGATCTGAGTAATCTTTTTATTACCTAGGAATCTTAAAAAAAAATTTATTTTAATGTTTATTTTTGAGAGAGACAGAGACAGAGTGTGAGTGGGGGAGGGGCAGAGAGAGGGACACACAGAATCTGAAACAGGCTGCAGGCTCTGAGCTGTCAGCACAGAGCCCATCGCGGGGCTCGAACTTGTGAACCATGAGATCATGACCTGAGCCGAAGTCAGATGTTAAACCGACTGAGCCTTCCAGGCGTCCCTGTATTTATTTTTATTTTAGAGAGATAGTGTGTGAACAGGGGGCAGGAACAGAGAAAAAGAGAATTTAAAAAAAAAATTTTTTTTTACCGTTTTATTTATTTTTGAGACAGAGAGAGACAGAGCATGAACAGGGGAGAGGCAGAGAGAGAGGGAGACACAGAATCGGAAGCAGGCTCCAGGCTCTGAGCCATCAGCCCAGAGCCTGATGCGGGGCTCGAACTCACGGACCATGAGATTGTGACCTGAGCTGAAGTTGGATGCTTAACCGACTGAGCCACCCAGGCGCCCAGAGAAAAAGAGAATTTTTTAAAAAATGTTTTTTATTTTTATTTTTGAGAGAGAGAGAGTGTGTGCAAGCAGGGGAGGGGCAGAGAGGGAGAGAGAGAGAGAATCTCAAGCAGGCTCCATGCTCAGTGTGAAGCCCAAGGTGGGCTCGAACCCGTGACCCTGGGATCGTGACCTGAACTGAAATTGAGACTTGATGCTCGAGTGACTGAGCCAACCAGGCGCCCATTATTATTATTATTATTATTATTATTAATTTTAGAGAGTCCCTTCTGCATAAATTTTAAAGGACCAGTGTTAGCATGCTTTGTGATTACCTCCTATGAGCCCTGCTTGTTCACGGCATCAGCAACATCATATTAGCTAATGTTTACTGTGTGTCCACTGTGTTTTCTTGGCACTATGCTATTAATGTATTTGTCTCATAGTTCCACCCAACAACCCTGTGTGGTAGGAGCTCTTATCCTATTTCACATGCAGGACATCTGAAGTTGAAAGACATTCACTAACTTCCCTGAAGTTTACATACTTAGAAGTAGAGTGAGCATTTGAACCCAGGTGATCTGACTGTATTCTTTACTAGATTCACATTTCCTCAGGAATAGGACTGTGCTCATGTCTGTATTCCCCACGCACAGCACAGGGTCTGACCTTTCGTGCTCCACAACAGTTTAAACAGATGAGCGGTCCATAAATGTCGTTGGCAATATTTCACAGTAACGCATACAAAATTCAGCAAAATATAATAACTAGGAGCTTAGGCTTTGGAGTCATCGGACATGGTTTTGAATCCTGGTTCTGTCTCTTCATAGCTGTTCGGTCTTCGGGAAAATTACTTAACCTGTCTATGCCCCAGTTTCCTCATAATAGAATGGAATAACAACCCCTCCATCATAGGATTGTGCTGTGCTGCAAACCAAAGAAGATTATAAATATATAAAGCAACTGACAGTGCCTACCACTTAGCACACAGTGAACGTACTTGCCATAGCATGTGGCTCAACAGGATGATGACTTTTACTTATTTGGGTTTAGTGCTCCACTAAATTCTGAATCAGCAGAGGTACAGTTTGATAATGGTAGACAGACCCAACCCTAAGCAAGCTGTGAAGTACAATGGAAGCTCTTGACCAAACCGCATGCCATTTGGTGACCGTGGCTGGCTGAACCCTCCTGTCATGTGGCTGCTCTCCAGCGTTCCCATGTGCACCTGCTTCTCTTGTAAGGTGTGTGGTTACAGTGGGTCCCAATGCTTGTTCCTAACTCTGCTTATTTGTAATTATAATCACCTAACTTAATTAAACATTATTTAAATGAGTTACGAATGGGAAAAGAGTAGAGCACTTTTACAGTTATCTTCCTGCCTTGCCTTTCCCCTCTAGTTGGAGGGTGGACCTTTGTCTTCATGCTTTCTTCTCTTCCTTCTTTTAGGAGAAAGAACTGACTAAACTCATTCATATGAAGACATAAGTGACTGCAGCCCCTCTCAAGATCAATTGCATTTTAATAGGTGTTTAATGCTGTAGCTAAAGGAAGAAAGCTCTAAATGTGGGAGTTGAGTACCAAGGACAGGGTGACTATTTGATCCTGTCCAAAAACATGTCATAAATCCTCCTTGATCCCTACTCTCCATGCTTGGAAGAATGGTGCTATTTCTGTTATAATTGTGCATTATATCTACATTCTCATACCTCTGGACAAGGTAAATATAGGCTAGTTGTCCAATTTGTATTTGTCTGATTTCACTAAGAGTGGTACACTATGCATTATAATTAAATTTGGGAACAGAACCTATGCTCACAGAATAGGTTCCCAAATTTTATTCTTTTGAGGTAAACCCCAGGTCCAGTGCTACTCACAACACTTAGGTCTGTCTTGTGAATCCCCCTATGGTGAAATGTGTCTTTATTTGTCTTTGTTCACTGCTTTGGTAAATGCTCATGGAACAAAAAAATGGATTCTCACTAAATATATGTCTATTTTAGGGGCACCTGGGTGGCTCAGTCAGTTAAGTGGTCAGCTTCAGCTCAGGTCATGATCTCACGGTTTGTGAGTTCGAGCTCTGAGCTGTCAGCACAGAGCCTGGAGCCTGCTTCAGACTCTATGTCTCCCTCTCTCTCTGTCCCTCCCCTGCTTGTGTGCTCTCTCTCTCTCTCTCAAAAATAAATAAATAAACATTAAAAAATATATGTCTATTCCCTTTAATGCAGAATGAAGAATTTGATACAATTGGAGGGGCACCTGGTTGGCTCAGTTAAGTGTCCGACTCTTGATTTCAGTTCACAGTTCCTGAGATTGAGCCTTGCATCGGGCTTTCTGCTGACAGAGCAGAGACTGCTTGGGATTCTTTCTCCCTCTCTCTCTCTCTATGCCCCTTGGATGCTCTCTCTCTCTCTCAAAATAAGTAGATAAACATTAAAAAAAAAAAAACATGATACAACTGAAATCATACACTTGTAAAGGATTTAGGGAAATTGTAGTTTAAAAACCTCATTTTATCCATGAGGAAATTAAGACAAAGAGAGCTGAACTGACTTGTAAAAGTCAGTAAAAAAGTAAAACTTTTTTAGTAACTTTCAAATATGCAATATAGTATTATCAACTATAGTTACCGTGCTTAAATCACATTCTCATGACTTATTTACTTTATAACTAGAAGCTTGTAATTTTTCACCCCCTTATATATTTTGCCTACCCACCCCCCCATCTCTGACAACCACGAATCTGCTGTCTGTACTTGTGAGCTTTATTTATTTATTTATTTACTTATTTATTTTTTGGTTTTAGATTCCACAGTAAGTGAAATCATACAGTATTTGTCTTTGTTTGAGTTATTTCACTTAGCATAATGCCCTCAAGGTCCATCCATCTTGTCCCAAATAGAAGAATTACCTTCTTTTTTTATGGCTGGATAATATTCCATTGTATATATTGATTTCACATTTTTTCACTTATACATTGATGGACCCCTTAGGTTGTTTCCATGTCTTGGCTATTGTAAATAATGCTGCAATGAACATGGGGGTGCAGATATCTTTCAAGTTAGTGATTTCATTTCCTTTGGATAAATATTCAGAAGTGGAATTGCTGGGTCATGGTAGTTCTACTTTTAATTTTTTGAGGAACTTCCATATTGTTTTTTATAGTGGCTGCACCAATTTACATTCCCACCAACAGTGCCCAAAGTTCCCCTTCGCCACATCCTTGCCAACATTTGATATTTCTTGTCTTTTTGATAATAGCCATTCTAACAAGTGTGAAGTGATATTATCATTTTGATTTGCATATTCCTGATTAATGATGTTGAGTACGTTTTCGTGTACCTGTCAGCCCTCTGTATATCGTCTTTGGAAAAATGTCTATTCAAATCTTCTGACCATTTAAAAAAATTGGATTGTTCGGGGGTTTTTGCTATTGAATTCTATGCATTTTGAAATATATTCAGAAATATATCAGAAATATATCAGAAATAAATCAGAAAATTTTTTTTGCTGATAAATCATATTTTATATGATTAGCAAATATTTTTCTCTTGGTAGGTTGCCTTTATTTTGTTGATGGTTTCCTTTGCTGTGCAGAAGCTTTTTGGTTTGATGTAGTCCCTCGTTCTTATTTTTGCTTTTGTTAATTTTGCTTTTGGTTTAAATCCAAAAAATCATGGCCCAGAATGATGTCAAAGAGGTTACCTATTTTTCTTCTAAGTTTTATGGGTTTGGGCTTTATGTTCAAGTCTTTAATCCATTTTGAGTTAATTTTTGTGTATGGTATATGATAGTAGTTTTTTTCATTCTTTAAAAAAAAAATATTTTTTTTTTTTACTGGCAAAAAACTTTACTGTTTCCACCTGGTCCAGGCCTGGGCGAGGGCTCCGCGGTGGTCAAAAACCTGCCTAGGGGCCGCAGGGAGAGCCTCAGCCAGAGGCCCTGACACCAGGGCCGGGGGTGCCAGAGGGGCCCCTCAACGCCTGCCGGGCTCCGGAGGCTCCTCGTGGTGCCAGAGGCTGGGCGCTTGGCAGCGGTGCCCGCCCAGCCCGGCCCGGGGCCGCCGGCCTCCCAGGTGAGTCAGGTGGCCTCCATCTTCTGGATGAGCTTCACCTGCTGACCCCGCGGCGGTTCTGCAGGAGGCCCCGGAGATGGGCGCCTGCGCGGTTGGAACCGGGCGCGCAGATAAAGGGCCGGGTTCAGGGTCCGCTCCAGGCTCCTGGCGGCTCGCGTGGCGTCCAGGGCTTCCCGCAGCTCTTCTTGGGACGGCTTGTGCCTCTGCTCGTCCCGGAAGAGGCCGGCCGCCGCCGTGGCTCTGCCTGTTCAGGAGAGGCCTTCTGGCTTCACCTCCACCGGCTCTCGAGAAGCGGGCCGCGCTCCGGAGCCACCTCCTGGCGGCGGAAAGAGGCGCGGGAGAGAGGTGGGTGCGCGAGCCCGCGGCTGCGTGTTGACCAGGCGGTGGGCGGCTGGGCGGCGGCCCCTCGAGGGGAGGCTTTCCGACCGGCCCGGGGGCTCGTGCTTGATCCGCTGTGAGGAGCCGAGCGCAAAACACGGGGTCTGCCGGTCCGGGAGGCACAGGGGGCCCACGATGGTTCCCAAGGTTGGGACTGGAGAGGGGGTTGCGGGGTGGTGGGACGCTGGAAGACCGGGTCCCCGGGACTGCTGTGCCCAAGCACTGTGGAAGCAAGAGACAGAGCCACGGGACCTCCAGGTGCACTGCTGAAAACATTTAGTCTTTAACATTGTGGATGACGTAAGCCACAGGTGTTTTTGTAGAAGCCTTTTATGGAGTGAGGCATTTCTCTTATGTTTCTGGTTTGCCGAGGGGTTTTATGGTGAACGGATGTTGAATTTGATTGGAAGTTTTTTCTGTTGCTCTTGAGATAATCGTAACAATTTCTTCTTCAGTCTTTTGATATGAATTACATTGATGTTTTCAAATGTTTAGGTAGTCTTGAATTCCTGGGATAAACTCAACTTGGTCATGCTATATAATTCTTACAAATGAACTGCATTTAATTAGCTAATGTTTAGTGAAGATCTTTGTGTCTATGTTCATGAAAGATAATGGTTTGTTGTAATGTCTTTGGTTTGGTTATCAAGGTTATGTGTAGCTTAAAAATGAGACTGGAAATGCTCATTTCTCTTCTATTTTTTGGAAGAGTTTGTAGAATAGGTATTTTTGACACTGTTTGTTTCTTAAAAGTCTGAGAAATTTTGCCAGTAAAGCCATCTGGGCCTATGGTTTTCTTTGTAGGAAATTTTAACTGCAAATTTATTTTTCTTTGGTAGATGTAGGAAAATTCAAATTATTTCTTTTTGAGTAAGCTTTGGTAGTTTGTGTCTTTTAAGGACTCTATTTCATCTTTTTTTGTCAAGTGGCCATAAGAATGTTGGTAATATTTACTTATTATCCTATGACTGTATGAACTGTAGTAATGTCTCTTTTGTTTCTGACATTGGTAATTGGGATCTTCTCTTATTTTTTCTGAATCAGTCTGGCTGGAGTGTTATCAATTTTATTGATCTTTCCAAAAAACTAGCTTTTTGACTCCTTTTTCTTATTTTCTGTTTTCACATTTATTGATTTTTTTTTGCTCTTCTTTTGTGCTTTTGGGTTTAACTTGTACTTTTTGTTTCTTAAGATGGAAACTTAGATCATTGATTTGAGACCCATTTTTTCCCCTTAATAAAAGCATTTAATGCCATACCTTTTAATGCATTGTTGTAACTGCATTGTACAAATTTAGCTTATGTTGTGTTATTTTCATTTAATTAAAAATGTTTTCTAACTATTTATTTGACTTTTTCTTTGACCAGGGGGTTATTTGGAAGTGCATTATTTAATTTCCAATATGTAGGGGAAGTTTTTGGATATATTTCTGGTTTTGAGTTCTAATTTAATTCTGACACTGTCAGTGAACATACTTTGTCATTCCAATTATTTTAAATTTGGGGGATGTGATTTATAGCCTCATTTATTTCTTGGTGAATGATCTATGTGTACTTAAAAGAATGTGTATTCTGCTGTTGGATATTAATTATGTCAAATTGGTTAATAGTGTTATTCATGTCTCATGTATCCTTACTGGGTTTCTTTTTTTGTCCTTTAAATTACTATTGAGTCAGTAGTACTGAAGTCACCCTCAATAATTGTGGCTGTATCTGTCCTTTCACCTTTATCAGTTTTGGGTTATATGTTTTGAGGCTTACATGTTAGGTATGTAAACATTTAGGACTGTTTTTTTCTTAGTAAATTGACCCTTTATCATGCAATGTCCTTGTTTATTTCTTGTAATATATCATGTGCACTCTACCCTATCTGGTCTTAGTATAGTCCCTGCATCTGCAGCCTTCTTTTAATCATTGTTTTACAAGACATATATGGTTTCATCTGATACTTTTAATCTGTTTGCATTTTTAGGTTTAAAGGGAGTCCTTGTAGACTGATGCAGTTAGGTTTTGCCTTTTTTTTTAAGTTCATTATTATGTTTTTTAAGTTTGTTTATTTGGGGGGTGGGGCAGAGAGAAAGGGAGAGAGGGAATCCCAAGCAGGCTCTGTGGTGTCAGTGTGGAGCTCAATGTGGGAGGTTAGTCCCACAAACAGTGAGATCATGACCTGAATTGAAACCAAGAGTTGGATGCTTAACCTATTAAGCCACCCAGGTGCCCCAGGTTTTGCTTTTTTATACTATTTGATTATCTCTGTTTTTTAAATGGTGTATTTACCTAATAATTGGTTAGAATTATACATACCATTTTGCTGGTGGAATTTTTTTTTTAATGTTTGTTTATTTTTGAGAGAAAGACAGAGTGCGAGCTGGGGAGGAGCAGAGAAAGAGGGAGACACAGGATCCGAAGCAGACTCCAGGCTCTGAGCTGTCAGCACAGAGCCTGATGCAGGGCTCAAACCCACGAACCGTGGGATGATGACCTGAGCTGAAGTCAGACACTTAGCTGACTGAGCCACCCAGGTGCCCCTGCTGGTGGATTTTTTTTGTCCTATTATCTTTGCTGTCTGCCTTTGCATTGAGTTTTATAAAAAAAATTCCACTTTGTCCCCATCATTAGACTTACTACTTCTGCTTCTTTTAAAGACTTCTTCGTAGTTGTCCAGGTGTTTACACTGCACACATTTAAGTAATTATAGTCTACCTTCAATAATATTCTGCTTCACCTATTGCATGAGAAACTTACAATAACATACTCCTAATCTGTCCCTCTTTCCTTCAATCTTGTGTGTCTTATCCTATATTTTACTTTTACGTATATTGTGATTAACCTTCAATTCATTGGTACTATTTTAACTTTAGACAATTATCTTTTAGAGCCATTAAAATGAGAAAAAAATATTTTACATTTATCTTTATTTTAATCATTTCTGGAGATGTAATTTCATTGTATAGATTCAAGTCTGATCTCTTATTCCTTATTACTAAAGAAGTTGTTAAAAACATTTTTTATATTGTATGTCTGCTGGTAATAAATTCTCTCAGCTTGTGTTAGAAAGATGTTTTCACTGGGTAGGGGGTGTTTTGTCTTGTTTTTTTTTTTCCCTTTTTAGTATTTTAAGGATGTCATTCTATTGTCTTCTGGATTGTATAGTTTATGACAAACAGTCTGCTGTAATTCATGTCTCTTTTCCTTAGTATGTTTTGTGTGTTTTTTCTCCAGCTTTCCCTTGCCATCTAATTATTATTATTATTATTATTATTTTTTTTTTAGCAATTTGAACACAATGTGCTTAGAATTGTGTACCTGTGTTTGTGTGTATAAGTGTATATGCCTGTGTCATAGCCTGCATCACTGAAGGAAGCTTTTTCTGGCCTTCTGTCCTGACCTTAACATGTTGTATGCACACGATAGATGACAGAGGAGAAGAGGGGTATGAACTCCCTTTGTTTCTGCAGAGATCAGTAATTCTACACTCTGATACTAATTTATGCTCAGTCTAACAATTTGTTGAAAATTTTACTTGACTTATTACATTCTTGTATGGTGCCTTGGTTCTCTCCTATGCTTTGCCACAAGTGAGTCAGCATTTGTATTTTTATCTCCTTAGAAAGGCCTGTCTTTCCTTAAATTTCGGGCTACTTGGTTGCCATGTGATTTTTAGCTCTGGTATGTTCAAGAAAAGTTAGGATTTTGGACTTTATCTGGATTTTTCTTTTTTTTTTTCAGAATATTGAATCTATTTTCTTTTTCTTTTATTTAGTTTTAATTTTATTTTTTAAATTTACATCCAAATTAGCATATAGTACAACAATGATTTCAGGAGTAGATTCCTTAATGCCCCTTCCCATTTAGCCCATTCCCCCCCACGACCCCTCCAGTAACGCTCTGTTTGTTCTCCCTATTTAAGAGTCTCTTATGTTTTGCCTCCCTGTTTTTATATTAGTTTTGCTTCCCTTCCCTTATGTTCATCGGTTTTGTCTCTTAAAGTCCTCATAGGAGTGAAGTCATATGATATTTGTCTTTCTCTGACTGACCAATTTCACTTAGCATAATACCCTCCAGTTCCATCCACGTAGTTGTAAATGGCAAGATTTCATTTTTTTTGATTGCCGAGTAATACTCCATTGTATATATATACCACATCTTCTTTATCCATTCATCCATCGATGGACATTTGGGCTCTTTCCATACTTTGGCTATTGTTGATAGCACTGCTATAAACATTGGGGTGCATATATCCCTTCAAAACAGCACACCTGTATCCCTTGGATAAATATCTAGTTGCTGGGTCATAGGGTCGTTCTATTTTTAATTTTTTGAGGAACCACCACACTGTTTTCCAGAGTGGCTGCACCAGCTTGAATTCCCATGGATTTTTCTTTTCACGTAGTTGTAATGTTCTTTCCATCTTTCTATATAAATGGAAGTGGAATCCCTTCATTTGCATTTTTTAAATTCTTTTTAAAGCTTATTTATTTATTTACAGAGCGTGCACATGAGTGAGGGAGGTGCAGAGAGAGAGAGAGAGGGTAAGAGAGTCCCAGGCAGGCTCCATACTGTCAGCATGGAGCCCAATGCAAGGCTTGAACTCCTGAACTGTAATTTCATGACCTGACCTGTAAGGCCAGTGGCTCTGGATAATGTGGTACATGAATCCAATGGTTATATGCTCGCTCTCTCTCTCTCTCTCTCTCTCTCTCTCTCTCAAAAAAATAAAGATTAAAAAAAATTAAAAAATAATAAAACAAAAAAGTTAGGAATATTTAATTTTAGAGTTTTAACTTGGGACAGTTTAGCTGTGACAACAAATTTATTTGTTAACATTCTGGTGAAAAATCTAAGACTCATAATTTTTGTTCATTCTGATTTGTTAATAGAGAAGATTGAACACATCAAAATCTTTTGCTTAATATATTGATTTTGTTACTTGTGTCTTAATGATTTAAAGTACCTTAAATAATGTAAATATTAATTGAAATGAGAAAAAGAAGAATGTGAAACTGGAGCCAACCATCTACATTTAATAAAATCTTCATAAGAAATAAAGACTTTAAGAATCCAATGGGAACTCTGAAGAAAAGAAACCA
The DNA here is from genome assembly GCF_007474595.2 of Lynx canadensis. Classification (NCBI taxonomy): domain Eukaryota; kingdom Metazoa; phylum Chordata; class Mammalia; order Carnivora; family Felidae; genus Lynx; species Lynx canadensis. Next base: position 75,857,449 of record NC_044310.1, read on the forward strand.
ATGTTTCAGCAGCTGTCAAAGAACCTTTGGTACTTATAAGTAGGAGTCCCTTCAAAATGGTCATCTTGGAAATGAAGACACCTGTTCTAATGGTACCTTTATGTTATTTATTTTTTTAATAGTAGGCTCTATGCCCCACGCAGGGCTTGAACTCACGACCCTGAGATTAAGACCTGAGATGAAGAGTTAGACATTCCAGGTACTGGGCCACCCAGGCACTCCATCCTTAGGTTATTTACAGAACACTTTTTTTAGAATTTTCTCTGGAGCCTGTTGTGCTTTTTGCTGTTGTTGGTAATTATATCCCTCAAATTGACACGTCAAGTTAATCATGGTAATATTTTTCAGTAATGGAAATACCGTCTTGTTTAGAAGAACACATTTGTTTTTTAGAAATAGCAGAGACCCTTCAGAAACAGGGCTGGTTGAAACAGCAACCAATCTGTTCTTTGGTCAAAGACTTTTGTCTTTTGTCTATGATCCTTTGACAGGATCATAGTGTAACGAGACCAATTTTCTCGTATCAGGGGGAAAAGGAATCCCAAACTGGCTCTTAGGGTGACATTGGTCATGTATGTGAGATAAATTAGAAAGGCAGGTAGGATTCAAAGCTGGGATTGCAAAGCTGTTGAATTGGAATGTAATTTTAGCTTCAGTGGGGGATCCATTAAAGGTTTCTGAGCTGTGGAATGACATGTATAGTAAAGAATGGATGAAGGGGAAGGTGAAAAATGTTTGGGAAACCAAATCTAGTATGTTTCTGAGATCTAGGACATTGTGATATTCTTTAACTAAAAGGACATAGTAACCCTTTTCAGTTGAGGAAATTATTTGACACAATTTATTAGTGAACTGATACTCCATTCTTTCAGAATCAAAGTAATTTTCCTTGATGGAAAATTATCAAGAGAGGATGGAAGTGGGGGTGAGGATCAAAGGGGGGAAGATTAATTGTTGCTGATCATTGTGATTCTGGATCATTAATTGATTAAATGGATTAAATCACTAATTAAATCCTTAAGTTATTTATACTTTAAAAATCCTTTTAGGGCCGCCTGGGTGGCTCAGTCGGTTAAGCGTCCGACTTCAGCTCAGGTCATGATCTCACAGTCCGTGAGTTAGAGCCCCGCATTGGGGCCCTCTCTCTCTGCTTCTCCCCAACTCATGTTCTGTCTGTCTCACTCAAAAATAAATATTAAAAAAAAATCCTTTTAAAATGATGTAACAACCCCTTTTTACAGGGTTACATACTGTGTCTATTTGCATCTACTCCATCTTCCTTAACACCTAAAATTTAGAAATATTTCATCAGGGCATAGTCAATAAATGTTTACTCCTATATATTTCTTTTTTTGATATAAACATAGCAATATGCATTAGGTCCAAATTAGAAATTTCTGAGTTACTCTAGGTACATTTCTCTGTCATCTAAATATGTACTAAATTAAATATATATTCACGTCCTATTTTGCCATAATATCACTGCCTTATTTTAGGTTCTCATGAACTGTCTATAAACTACAACAGTCTTACTAATCTTTTAGGTGAATGTGATAACCACTACACTACAGAAACCTGATAGTCTTACTGATCTCTTAAAATACAGTGTCAACCCCTCACAATAAATTTGTTTATTCACTTTATCTTGCAAGTAATTACCAGATGGTTTCTATACCCGTAACTGTACTGGGCTCTGTGTATATAACAATGAACAAAAGTAGACATGATCCTGGATTTCATGGGTTTATAATTTAGTGAGAAGATGGGTAAAAACCTTTATGTGATTATGAATTATAACCCATGCTATGAAGACAAAGAACAGAGAGGAAAGAGAATGACCCTATAGCCAAATGAGTCTTTCTAAAGATCAAATCTCATCATCATGCTTAAAGTTATTCATTTAGTCTGCTGTTGCCCACAGGATTAAATCTAGATCCGTTAAAGTGGCTTGCAAGGAACTTTATGTCTGTACCCTGACAACCATCCAGCACAATGCCAAACTCCTAGAAGCTCAACAAATGTTAGTGGAATGAATGAATGAATGATGAAACTTAAAAATTTTAAATTGAAGTACAGGTGACATATAAAAATAGCTTAAGACACATCATATTTACTTGCATTAATAAAGTTGGTGCATTTTGAAACAGATTGCCAGATACTTCATTGCAAGGAAAAAGCATGCTTCAATTTTTGAACTCAGACTGCATTTGGAACTATCTTTTTGTCCTTGAAAACACTGATAGAATTTTAACTGATATATCAGAAATGTGCTATTACTATAACGTGTAAAACATTGCTTTGTGTGTGTGTGTGGCAGGAGAAGTCTGTAGTAAGGGTAGTGAAAAACAGATTGACATTTGGTCATTATTTCTTATCAAGGGTGTTTTACTTGTAATGCTGTTTGACAGCTATATTCTAGGTCTGACAGCATTGAACCAGCGTAATTCCCACTGAACTGCTCTAAATAGGCAGTATTGCAATCAGTTTAACAACCCCTGGAGGCAATAAAATCTCTCCTTTGAACGAATACTCAAGGGGAAGAAATCTAAGATTTATAAAGGGCAGCAAGTATTCAAGAAAGGGGCAAAGTTTATGTGTGAGCCTATAATTGATGTTTCCTTTGTTGGAAAAGAAGCTTGAGGATGCTTTAAGAATTAATCTTTAAGAAGTTCTAATCTGCACTAACAAGTGTGTTCAGATGAGTGAAAGAGATGTGATTCTGAGAGTTGAGTTGCTTCCACCCAACTATGAAAATTTGGAGGGGTCATAGAATTATGAGAAGGACACTTTAAACTGGAAGACTTTAGCCATGTCTCTTTGATGTCTATGCCAGAGGGTCACCGTCAGTACAGTGTTGATTAGGCTTTAGGATTGGCAAATGGTTTATACTTGCTTAATGCTTCATATGTATATACCTGTATGAAGAAAATTTTGGTCAAATGTAGTATCCTCATTCTAAATGAACTTGGCAGTTTTACTTCTGTTGGTAGTAATTAAAATACCATTTAATCAGCATTTAAATTAAGACAGTCCTAGCATTAATTCTTTGTTCCTGCCACTATTGGCTTGTATCCTTGGGGAGATCATACCGTCATTCACAATTTTCCCATCTGTAAAATGGAGATGATCATTCTTACCAGCCGGGGAGGTTTGAAAGTATGTAGCTTAAGAAGAGCACCTAATTCGGTGTGGGCCACAGAGGCAGAGCCGACTTAGTTGAGGTCTTATTATGTGCTGATTGTATGTTTTGATGAGCTTCAACTATGAGCTTCAAGCCATTGGATCCTTACAGTAACCATTTCATGCTGGCAGAGTAGTATAGTAGAGAGGGTGCTTTGAGGGCAGGGATACTAGGAGAAATATGTTGGGGATCTATGATCAGCTTGTTATTTCTCTGTCGTGGACCCAGTTGCTAGGGAAGTAGCTTTGTCCCTATCAGTGGACTCCATGGAGTTTTGTTCTGTAACTTTGGGATTCCTCTGCACATCATGGTGTGATTGTCTCTAGAGGGTAGTGGGGGAAGGCGTTACCATCAAAAGTCCAGTGGCATCCTTACCACCACTCCACTTCAAAAACTTTTTTTTGATTCCAGTAAACATACAGTGTTACATTAGTTTCAGATGTATAGGAAGTGATTTAACAATTCTGTACTCGGTGCTCATCAGGATACATGTACTCTTACTCTCCTTCACCAAGGTCCCCCATCCCTAACCCACCTCCCCTCTGGTGACCATCTGTTTGGCCTCTGTAGTTGAGTCTGCTTTTTGGTTTCTCTTTTTTTCCCCTTTGTTTCTTAGATTCCACATATGAGTGAAATCATACGGTATTTTTTTCCCTCTGACTTCATTTAGCATTATACCCTCCATCCATGTCATTGCAAATGGCAAGGTATCTTTTTTTATGGCTGAATAATATTCCATTGTCTGTGTGTGTGTGTGTTTGTGTGTGCGTGCCTAGGCTCATTACTGATTCCTCCAACCCTGGTTGTTCTTTTTTTTTTTTTTTTTTTCAACGTTTATTTATTTTTGGGACAGAGAGAGACAGAGCATGAACGGGGGAGGAGCAGAGAGAGAGGGAGACACAGAATCGGAAACAGGCTCCAGGCTCTGAGCCATCAGCCCAGAGCCTGACGCGGGGCTCGAACTCCCGGACCGCGAGATCGTGACCTGGCTGAAGTCGGACGCTTAACCGACTGCGCCACCCAGGCGCCCCCAACCCTGGTTGTTCTTACCTCACCATTTACATTCATGTCATTGGCTGCAATTTTTGTGGGACTAGCAGGACCAGGCAAGGGGGTAGACTTCCCATGCTTTCTTTATTTTATTTAATTTTATATTAAAAAAAATTTTTTTTTAATGTTTTATTTTTGAGAGAGAGAGTGAGCAAGGGGGGGGGAGGGGCAGAGAGAGAGAGAGAGAGAGAGAGATACATACATACATACATACATACATACAGAATCTAAATCAGGCTCCAGGCTCTGAGCTGTCATCACAGAGCCTGCCCCGGGCTCAAACCCACAAACCATGAGATCTTGACCTGAGCCTAAGTCGGACTTGCAACTGACTGAGCCCTCCAGGTGCCCCCCCATGCTTTCTTTATATAAATAGTTCTTTCTGCCTTCCTGTACTGTCTATTTAACTTATTAGATTCTTACTTATCTTCTGCCTCTTAGCTTAAATGTTATGTCCTCCATTAAACCTTCCTTGATTCTTTGAGGCCCCTCCCATATACTCTTATAATAACCAAGTATACTATACCATAGCATCTGTCCTTCTGCATTGCTATTGTGGTGGTTGTAGTTCCACTGGTCAGTAGTATGTTTCTTTATTTCTGAATGTCTGAGAGGACTGTACCTTCTCACCCTCTTGAAGTGAGGTGTGGCCATATGGTTTGATTTGGTTGATTTGTGAGCAGAATTTATGTAGTTACCCTGTGCTCAAGTCCTCCTGTTTTCCTCTGCCATGGAAATTCTGAAAGCATGCGTTGCTAATGGAGGTGCAATGATGAATCACTGTGTGGAGGACATCTGGCATGGGGAGCTGCCAAAACATACAATAGACATTGCTATGGGATATATATACCTTTGTTGTCTTTTAGCCATTGAGATTTCTGGGATTGTTGGTTACTGCAGCATATCTTTTTTTTTTTTTTTTTAAGTGTGTGTATTTATTTTGATGAGGGGGAGGTTTTGTTGGGGGCGGTTGCAGTGAGAGGGAGAGAATCTCAAGCAGGTTCTATGCTGTCAGTGCAGAGCCCGATGCAGGGCTTGAACCCATGAACCATGAGATCATGACCTGAAACAAAGTCGAGTCAAATGCTTAACTGACTGAGCCATCCAGGCGCCCTGCAACATTTCCTGACTGATAGAGCCATTCCTGGGCCATCAACCTGCTTCCTCCCCTGTCTATAGGTCTTACTGAGGGGAGTAATCATCTTGTTCACCATTCTATCTCTAGAGCCTTGTTACAAACCTGCCTGAAATATGGTAGGCAACTAATAATAAATCATTCGTGGGATGAAATAATAATTCTATATCAAGGGAGGATCTATCTGAAGATTTCATTTCTACGGTAGCCAAGCCCTTGGCATGGCTCTGATGTGAGGAAAAGTGATAAAGGAATATTATTGAAGGGAAAAATAATGATCATTGTTCCCTATCTAAAACCTTAGCAAATAATTTATTTAGAAAAAAAATCTATTTTATCATTGAAAAAGAGCTATGAATACACAAATACAATGCATAGTTATCTTTATTTATAGATAAAACAGTGAAATATGCCAAGAATTAGAGAAAGAGGCCTATGATAAGAAGTCATATTGAAACAGTTTTTTACTAATTATTCATTCAGCATTGTTTGCTTACTGACCTTATGTACTGTGGTGGATGGGAAAAATACAATCTGACACTTCTCCTTGAAGGGCTCACAGTCAAGTAGAGGGTAAACAAGAGACCATGCTAAGTAGAACACAGTGGAATAAGAGGAATAATTGAAACGCCTTGGGAAAGAGTACAGAAGAGCCTACATTATTTTGGAGTTGGGAGATGATGAATTTACAGAAGCAACATTTTAATTGGGTCCCTATACTGGTATAAACTCACCTTTCATCTCCAATGACCATCCTCTGTGTTCATCTTCAGCCACTCCCATGGCCATATTCTAGGCTTTTTCATCATCCAGAACTGTCCCATCTCTGAAACCATAAAATCATAATCTCACTCCCTGACCAGACCAACCATTCTTTCCAGTTTGCTTGTTCACTTATGATCAGTTACAACTGTTCCTTCAAACTGCTCAAGATTTTCATTCTCCAATCATCCAATCTCTTTTCTGGGGGACCTGGGTGGCTCAGTTGGTTAAGCATCTGACTCTTGATCTTGGCTCAAGTCATGATCTCAAGGTTTGTGGGTTGGAGTCCCATGTCGGGCTCTACGTTGGCAGCACAGAGCCTGATTGGGATTCTCTCTTCCTCTCTCTCTGCCCCTCACCCTTCAAAATAAATAAACTTAAAAAAAATAATAAAGTTCTCTCTTTTCCCAGTGTAGACTGCTACAGATTACCTTTGGCCACTCTCTTGCTGTTATCTTTAAATCCTTTACTCCTTTATTGTCCGCTTGTGGGTTCTATGGAGCCCACCTGGAAAATTCCACATTGGATCAAACCACTTGTGGCCATCTCCAAGCTTATATTTAGATTGCTAGCAGAAATCATGGGTATATTAGAGACATTTAAAAACCATCCTCTCTAGCTTTAATTAAAACCTCAACATTTCTCAGTTATCCGCTTATGTTTCCCCACTTAACCTTCTTCCCAATCCTCCATGACTATTTCAAGACTTTTTTTTTTAATTTTTTTTTTCAACGTTTATTTATTTTTGGGACAGAGAGAGACAGAGCATGAACGGGGGAGGGGCAGAGAGAGAGGGAGACACAGAATCGGAAACAGGCTCCAGGCTCTGAGCCATCAGCCCAGAGCCCGACGCGGGGCTCGAACTCACGGACCGCGAGATCGTGACCTGGCTGAAGTCGGACGCTTAACCGACTGCGCCACCCAGGCGCCCCAAGACTTTTTTTTTTTTAATACTCTTGAATCTTACCACCTTCTACCACATGTTCAGCAGATGCCTGTGCCTGTTACTTTTCAGAGAACATATAAGCCATCATATAGGTTTAACTTCTTGCAGTCAAATGTAAAAAATTACTCATGGATTCCATCATCCTTTTCTCCTTGTTCATTAAAAAGAAGGAATTGGGATTCTGTCTATCTTAGCTAATAACTTGGGTATGGATTAAAATACCAGGTTGGGGGAAAGAGGGAAAATGTGCAATAAGAAAAAGATCTAGGAAAGCACCCTGAAGAATAGCATTATCTGAGAGAGATGGAAGAGGATGCCGCAGGGACAGAGAGGGGAGAGGACAAGCAAGGAAGTGTCATGTTAAGGGGGACAAGAGATGAGTGCTTTCTAAACAAAAGGAAGAAAGGATATTTCCAATCTCTAAAACCATGGAGAAGTCAAGGTAAAAATGAAGACGTATCTTTCAGCTTTGGCAACAAATAGGCTCTTAGGGACCTTGGTAAGAGTGCTTCATTGGAGACACAGGAGCAGCAGCCAGGCTGGAGTGGGTTGAGAAGTGAATGGCAACTGAGGAACTAGAGATTCCCATTCTAGACTTCCCTGTAAAGAAGTTCAGCTGTGAAGGAGAGGGAGGGGGTAAATGACTGGAGAGAGTTATGGGGTAGATAAAAGCTATTTGTCTTCTTGATCATTGAAACTTAGTATATTTAAATGCCCATTGGAAGAATAGATATAAAGGGAGAGACTAAAGAAACAAAACAGGATAGGACACTTGATAGAGTAGGTCCATGTGGAAGCAGGAAGGAGTAGAATCCAAAGCCTTTTTAGCTTCTTCTGTAACCTCTACTTGGACTAGAGTATCTTGTTTCTTCTTACTCTTAATAACTCTTTGATGCTTTCAAGTATTACCTTCATTCTAATGGCCTCCAAGCCTATAGCTTCGTGCAAAATCAGTCTCTTGAGCTCCAGATCCTTTTATCCAGCTGCCTAGCAGACACCGCTCTCCAGCCGCAGGCACCTTGGGCTCATCATATCTAAGACAACTTACCATTTCTTCCAAATAGGATTTCTTTGAAGGTCTCTTACAGCATGAAAAGGCACCAATAGCCAACCAAAATGCTAGTAGACATCTTTGATTCTCCTTTACCTTCCCATCATCTCTTCCCACTTTGTTTCCCTAGTACATTCCAGATCCTTATGGAGCTTTCCCCTTTTCCAAAAAGCCCTCCTAGCTCCTGCGAGTCAGGAGCAGACATTCTTCCTACATGTCCTCGTTGTATCATGTACATCCTGTGTTTCAGCACTTACTGCTTGAATTTCTAATGGTCTTTTTGCTAGACTCTAAACTCTACATTGATAGACATGACTGCATTTACTTCATGGTCACAACTTCAACGCTTAGAACATAGCATTGCATAAATAAATACTGGAATGAATAATTGTAACTGGTAATAGTTGCAATATACCATGTTAAGGCATTTCTATATTTAGTATCCAATTTAATCTCCGTATATAACCTTGTGAGGTAGGTATTACTTTCCCTGTTTCATTGATGAAGAAACATGGAGTTCAGAGAGTTTAAGTGTCTTTGCCCCAAATTCTCCACCTATATCTCACTTTCTTGGTATTTATCTCACAGCATATTGTCTACCACAGGCAAGGAGATGTGACTTGGGCTGATACTAGTCTGAGACAGCAAGGTTTCCATGTGGAATGCCAGATACTTTCTGATAAAAAGCAAACAATATATATTATTTTTTTAAACAAAAAACTCTGTGGCTGGAATATATATGTATATATATTCCAAGATCTCTGGGAGATTGCTAGTGGAATGGTTAAAAAAAAAAATGATGCAATCAGGCTACGCATTTCTTAACATAGCAATGTTACTCTAATTCCTGCTGCACTTTTCCTTGAGGTCTTGGCACAAGTCTTAGGGATCATACCTTGTAATTCTGGGGATATCTGCTTAATAAGCAACATTCTGACCTTACCCAATAACCATTCTTAGATTTCACTGACAGGAACATATATAATAAACCTTAAATCTGCAGAGTACTTATAAAGGCTTAATACCTCAAAATCTGTATTTTCAATAAGTGGTGTGTATGTGTGTATGTGTTTAAATTAACTCAGTCTATGAAGACACTAGCGGGAAGGGGAGGGAGCTGAAGATTGTTCAATCCCAGAAGCCTGTGCTATTGCATAATTTTACTAAAATTAAAATTAAAGTTATTGACTGATATTGTTAGCTTGTTTCTCTCAACACTCAATGATCCCAGTGGCAAAACTATTTTTGCTGTATAAAAGTATAATATATCTGTGTTTTCAAATTATTTTTATGATTTTGGGGTTTTGTTTCATATGTATGTTAGGATCCTGGCTGCTACCTCTGTGAACTCAGGCAAGTTTCATAAACTCTCCAAGACTCCGTTTTTTTCAAAAAGGTACTGTTCTTTCCAATTTATATCTTTTAGGTGCTTTTGTTTGAAACCTTTAATATAGTGCCTGGCCAAGATTTGGTTATTAATCAGTGTTACTAATACCATGGTCGTCACCCTTGTATTATCGGTCAGTTCACTGGTGTACAAGCAACAGGACAAGCTTGTTTGTCACAAGCTCCTGCTTCCTAGTGTAGGTAAGGACTATCACCTTGAATTTCCCATTGTCTTGAGTTCGGGACCATTGAGGCTCCCTTGTGCAGGATGACACTCAGGGGAAGAATTTTGCTTCACAGGCATCAGATAGTAGTTGGTGGTTCCAAGGAGGCCAGATGGGGTAGGATTGGAGCCTGTGGGCAAGCTCCTGTTCAGATTTTGACTTACAAATTTGGGGGAAGCGTGGAGGAAGATGTATTGGGCTTAGAGGAGAAACCAAACAAAGGTTTGTCCAGTAAGAAATGAGAGGTGAGACAGAAATAAAGCCAGAAAAAATTAAAAATGGTAATAGATATGGATTGCTTGGTATGTGTCAAGTACTTAGGTGTATTAGCTTACTCAATTCCTGTAGTAATACAATTGGTTGTGATATTATCCCTATTTTGTAGCTGAGAAAGTTAAGTAAGTTGGTCAGGGTCTCCCAGATGGAACCGACAGGAGAGCACATCTGGGGAGTGGGGCCCAGAGCAGTAAGAGATGCTTGAACATGGTGTCCGGAGAACACCCCTGAGCAGGATGCTTTTGTTTCTGCGGCTTACACAAACTCGCTTTCCGTACCTGGCCTCACGCAGGCGGTCCTTTAAAGGAGCCGACAAAACTGGTTGCACATCTCATTCCTCTGGGATCTTGTTAAATGTACTGGTACCCAGGTCCTACTCCCGGAGGTTCTGACTCCATTGGTCTCAGGGAGGTCCAAAAATCCATGTTTTAAACAATAACCTCAGAAAATTCTGAAGCACCTGGTTCCCTGGCAGGTCTTGAGAAATCACTACCTTGAAGCTGCCCACCAGCTGGAGGCAGTGTGTGGAATTTATGCAGGCATTTACTCCCCTAAGTTACCCACAGCAGTCCTCACTAATGAATTTATTGATTACCTAGTTCTGGCTGGGGAAGTGTTGGAACCATGCCAGGAAATTCCCTTGGCTTCCTAAGTCCCAGGCTGCAGAATGAAACCCGCATTAATAGCCTGCATGCGTAGAATGCAACGTGGCAGTAATTTGGGTTGTGAAAGGCATTCCTGTTGAACCGCCTCTATTCTCCATAGAGTGCTGCTGGTCCATTAGGTTAGCTTGAAATCCTGAATATCGGGCTTGAGTTTCTCAGCAATCATTTGTGTTCTACACGAGTAAAGAAGCAATAAGCATTTTGTCTGCAGCAAGCTAAATCATCCTGAGGGAGCAGTTTACATCATTAGAATGTAATGAAATAAGTTGTCACCAGCAGCTGCCAACAATATTTCTGGTGACTTAGAAAAAGGTTACGTTTAGCAGACTTTTTCTGAGTTTTATTTACTTTTGTACATGGAGGGAGGCTGGTTATGCTGGCAGACTGATTTTCTTTCTGATTTCATGTACTTTCAATAATGGTTTGTCTGGGTAAGGATGGACAAACCTAGTAATGTACTTGATGAAGTGCTCGATGTCAAAGCAATAATTTAATGCTTCTCTAGCAGGCTTGAAGCGTCTGCTCTCCTCAAAGATGAAGGGTGTAGTGTGCTAAATGCTACTTATCACCAAACTTTCTTACCCTATTTTGAGGCACAGCAGTAAACTCTCTTAGCTGGGGAAGGCTGTGCCTCTTGAAGTCCAAGTTTTCCTCATTGTCACCTGCACTGTCTCCACCCTGGCCCCAGCTGCTACAGGCGTACCTTGGATATATTGCAAGTTCAGTCCCAGACCACTGCAAGAAAGCCACTATTGCAATAAAGCCAATATTACAGTAAAGCGAGTCAAATGGGTGTTTTGTTTCCAAGTGCATTTAAGTTATGTTTACACTATACTAGAGTCTGTGTAGACCCTACACAGCATGTAAGAGTGTAGAATGTGAAATAGTATTATGTCTAAAAAGAAGTACATGCCTTAGTTAAAACATACTCTATTGTTAGAAAATGCTAACCATCACCTGAGCTTCTGGAAAGTTATGATCACTGATCACAGATCACCATAACTAATAAAATAATAGTGAAAACTTTGAAATACTGCAAGAATTAGTAAAATGTGACGCAGAGAGATGAAGTGAGCAAATGCTATTGGAAAAATGATGCTGATAGACTTGCTTGGTACAGAGTTGCCACAAACCTTCAATTTGTTTAAAAAAAAAAGGTATCTGTGAAGCACAATAAAGCAAGGTATGCTTGTGTTGGTCCTCATCTAATAAACCGAAATAAGCTCTTAACTGGTCCCCCTTTCTCCCTTCTTGCCCTTCTATACACAGTGCTCCATTTGGTAGCCAAGGTGATTGTTCTATACATAAATCCGATCATGTTTAGCTGCTAATTCCCCAGTGTTTAGAACACTCTGGGACATGGTAGATGCCCAGTCATTATTTGTTAAATGACCAAATAACTGTTCCTCTCCTGCTATAACTTTTCAGCTGTCCTTCTTGCCTTCAGGATACAGACCAAACTTCTTAACTTGGGTTGTAAGACCCCTGCCTACTCCCCCTCCTTCACACACTCCTCTCTGCTCCAAACTCCCTTCAGCTCCTGCACTTTGCCACCCCTTTCTGTCTCTTCTCTGTTCTGTCCGCCCACATACCTTCCCGTCCCTGTCCACGTATCTTAAAGGAGTAATTAATTTACATTCTTTGATCTCAGCCTACCTGTCACCTCTTCCAGCACTGTGTTCTCTGATTCTCCCAAGGTAAAGTCGCTGGGGCTTCATTTGTGAGCCTAAGTCCTGAACTCCTCCAACAAAGCTTGATTCCACCTCACTGTAATTGCTGATTTGCTTGTCTCTGTGCACAGCCTAGGCTGTGAGCTCCTTGGGTGCAGAGATGATGTCTCTCTCATTCACCCCTGTACAGTTTCTATCAGCTACCACTGGTCTTGGCCCCTAGTACAATAAATGCTATTGCCGATGCTGAGTGAATGACTCAGAAGATATTAACAGCTTAGGGAACCTAAGGAATAGATTTGATTTTCCTCTTGGATTTAGTTGAAGAAGATCTGCAGATACATGCATAGGCTCTCGGAGGGAGCGGACTCTGGCTGGGCTCCCTCACTTGCCACTTGTGCCGTCACCACTCTGCCCCAAGGTGCTGTTAGTCCTCACGTGGATGAGAGCAGCAGACTCCTAACTGGCCTCCCCCTCTCTTGTCCTTCTATATACAGTTCTCCATTCAGTGGCCAGAGGAGTTGAAGGTAGAATGTTTGAATGACCTGTTCAAGGCCTTACAAAGGTTTAGTAGGAAAACCAGAATGAGAAACCATTTTTAAGGAACTATTTTCTTCTGGCTGCTCTATAACCCCATACCTCCCCTAATTAAGTCCAGTTTGATTCTGATTCATACGCATTTCTTAACATAGCAATGTTACTCTAATTCCTGCTGCACTTTTCCTTGAGGTCTTGGCACAAGTCTTAGGGATCATACCTTGTAATTCTGGGGATATCTGCTTAATAAGCAACATTCTGACCTTACCCAATAACCATTCTTAGATTTCACTGACAGGAACATATATAATAAACCTTAAATCTGCAGAGTACTTATAAAGGCTTAATACCTCAAAATCTGTATTTTCAATAAGTGGTGTGTATGTGTGTATGTGTTTAAATTAACTCAGTCTATGAAGACACTAGCGGGAAGGGGAGGGAGCTGAAGATTGTTCAATCCCAGAAGCCTGTGCTATTGCGATAATTTTACTAAAATTAAAATTAAAGTTATTGACTGATATTGTTAGCTTGTTTCTCTCAACACTCAATGATCCCAGTGGCAAAACTATTCCAATTTTTTTTGGTGCCCATTTTCGCTACTCCATGAACCTACCATCTTGTTTCCTTCATGCAGTTCCTTTTCTTGTTTGTTTTCTCAGCCTGCTGTTGCTGTGTTAGGGCACGTTATAGAATATAGTGGCATTTTGAAAGGGGGAAAGTAATTTTTGTTTTGGGGGTAGTCTCAAAGACTTTTTCTTCCTTCTAGCTATTCCTCTAAAACCTTTGCTGTGAGTTTACCTGCAGTTTTATACTGACTCCATTTTCCTTGTCCCAGAAATAGCACTTGGGGCTGCAATGTGGCTCTGGGTGCACATACCTAAAAATATTTTTTGAAGAAAATGCAGAGTTATTTTTAGGGTTGAGGCCCTGTAACAGTCACTTGGACCTGAGCTTGGCAGGGTCGAGGGTGGGAGGGCCGAGGGGAAGGTGACTTTAGAGGCCAGAAGATAGGACAGCCTTCAAGTAGCAGGTGACACATTCCTGGAGAATCCAACGGGACAGCCTCGCATGTAGCTGGCTAAGCACTCGGGTCTCAGCACTTCTTTCCCAGCATTCCCTTCTCAGGGCCATAACTTTTGTTTCTTTTTTCTTTAATTTTTAATTTTGAAATAAGTTCAGATTTATAGAAAAATTACAAAAACCATACATCCTTACATATCCTTCATCCAGATTTTTCAAATGCTAACATTTTTACCGTATGTTTTTTTTTTTCATTCTCTTTCCAGGTGTGTGTGTGTGTGTGTGTGTGTGTGTGTGTGTGTGTGTGCATATGTGCACGTGCACACGCACTTTTCTGAATTGTGAGAGTAAGTCACAGACATGAAACTTTACTCCTGTGTATTTCAGTGTGTGTTTCCTAAAAACAATGACACCATCTTAACTACTGTATAATTCAAAATTAGGAAATTAACATGGAGACAGTATTATTTAATCAACAAACCCTATTCAGAATTTGTCAGTTATCCTATTAATGTCCTTTATGTTGAAAAGAAAAAAAAATCTGGTTCAAAATCCAATTCAAGATTAGTACTTGAATTTAGTTGTCATGTCTTTTTAGTTTTCTTTAATGTGGAATAGATTTTTTCTTTGTAATGACTTTGATATTTTTGAAGAGTACAAGCTAGTCATTTAAGAGCCTCAGTTTGAGTTTGCTTGGCGTTGCCTCATGATTAGATTCTGATTATACATTTTGGGTGGGAAAATGAAGTAATGTTGTGTCCCTCTTAGTGCATTTTATTGGGAGGCACTTGATGTCAGATACATTAATGGTAATGTCTCATTAATGGTAATGTAGGTTTTGATCACTTGGTCAGATTTGTCCATCATATTTAAAGTTAATATTTCTCCTTTGTTAATAAGTATCTTGTGGGGAAATACTTTGAGACTATGCAAATATTTTAATTTCTCATTGAGTTAGAACCCACTAGTTTTATCATTCATTAATGATTGTTTCCTGAAATAATTATTACCACGGTAGTTGTCAAATGGTGACTCGGAATTTCATTATGCCTTTTGTGTTTATTAGTTGGCATTTTACTTTAAAGAAAAGCTTTCCCTTCTGATGGACTGATACTTGTATAGTCTCACATACTCTTATGTTCTATGGGTTTTAATATCTTACTGTAATTATTTACTTTGATGTTCAAAATGACCCAGATTTAGCTAGCAGGGAGCCATTTGAAGCTGGCTTCTGGGTCCTTTTGACATGGCCTCACTAGTCTTTGAGTACTTTAATCTCTGGTATAGCAGCATGTTCTAGGCTCACCTTGTACATATCCTATCCCAGCCCTGGAACGAATTGTTTCTTCATTAGGCCCTAATTCCCTTTGGTGAGGAATGGCACTTAGAAACCAAGATCTGGGTGCTAGGGATGTTCATCAACACTGAGATATCTTTTCTTCTAGTTGCTGTCAACAGATATCACTAGGGTACACGCACATCCACACACACATATACACACCCCTATATACTTTCTATTTCGATCCATAGGGGTTAGCTTTTGCTTATTTAGTTTACAGGACAAAGGGAAAGGAATTGCTATTTTATATGTGGTTAGCACTTAAAATGTCTAGGACTCATATTTTCACCAAGTGAAAAAATGACTAACCTTTTCCTCCCCAATTATTGGACACATTTCACACATTTATTTTAAATTTGTGAACTCTAGCACATGTGCTACATAGAATACCAAATATAGATTAATACAAGTGGCCAGAAACAATAGGAGAATAAAACCTTACTACTTTCTAATGTGGTATGTGATCGTTCCCTCAGTGAGGCTGGTGGGACGGGAAAAGTTTATTTATTTGGACATATGTGGTCAATGCTGCTCTGGGAAGAGCAAGTACCAGTATTGTATTTAGATACATATTATTATACCACTGTGGTTCAATAATGTTGGCTAATATTGATATTCAATTAAAAATGTTCTTTGGTGAAATATATAGAGCATTTGATATGCTAACAGGCATCGCAATTTCAAGAGAAGGATATAGTGCAAGGTTTCCCATACTAATGTGCAGAATCTCCTTTTCGTGTAACATTTAGGTAAATTTGTGTCCCATGAAATCCATGTTGGGAAATGCTGTTATACACTCATTGACTCATACATGGAGTCATAATATTATGACTGACTGAAAGTGTGATTTGTCCTGAATCCCTGGACTCAGTTCTGATGAAATGGTTTGTATTTTCTGTAGCTAAAAGAAGCCAAAACAAACAAACCCAAAACAAAAAACCAAAAAACAGTTTGTGAGTTCCATTTCTTCTCTGCCTCAAATTTCTGTGTGTCCTTGATCAAATAGAAGGTTCTGTGTTTTCATGTCCCTATATCAGTAAGGTGGTAGAGATGGTTAAAATTTAGCAAATGTGATAATGACTCTAAATGTTTATTTCTCAAAAAAATTTTTTAATGTTTTATTTTTGAGAGAGAGAGACAGAGACAGAGGATGAACAGGGGAGGGGCAGAGAGAGAGAGGGAGACACAGAATCTGAAGCAGGCTCTAGGCTCTCAGCTGTCAGCACAGAGCCTGACATGGGCTCAAACTCACAACCTGCGAGATCATGACCTGAGCCAAAGTCAGGAGCATAACTGACTGAGCCACCCAGGCACCCCTGAATGTTTATTTCTGGTAGATGTACATATCTATTATCTCCTAATTCCGTAAGGGTGCCTGTCCCAACTTCTCCCAAAGCTTGTTGTGATCCCACCTCCGGAAATGAAATTAGAACATTTTGGAAAATGCATATGAGAGAGAAGGGGAGAGAGAAATATGACTCCCATACAAGTATTCCTGCTACACATCGTTAAAGTAAATGCCACTGCATGTTAGAATATCATCTATATACCTTTAAAAAACAGCATTTATTAGAGAAATTATGAGTTGATCTTCTTAAGAAATCCACAATTTTTACATTGTCTTCGTTTTTCCAGAGAGCCACAGAAAAGTTCAAGTTAAGCTAAATTTTCTGCAAGTAGATTACATTATACAAATATTTTAGTATGTTTTGCGTCTAGGATAGTGACGCTGACCATCAAGTCTTTTCATACTGGTGTTCTTCACAGACTGATAGATGTTTACTAATGCTACTAAGTATATTTCTTCAACATTTTTAAGAATCGTGAACAACACGTTTTGGGTCCCTGAATGGCTTTCAGATCTGTAAATCAATCCCATGGATCATTTTAAATTACTAATCATAAGCAAATAGATAAGCAAGAATGACTATAAATTGGGTTAATTACTGTAGCTCAAGTTTTAGCTCATAATTTTGACTTTCAAAGGCTACACAAACCAATTTTGTACTCTTAGATTATAATGAGCAGTCTTTATTCTTTAATCAGCTCGTCCCGTATCTAGCTGTCTAATGTAACATTCCTTTGAAGTCTGGAAAGATCTAACATAATTGAAGAAATGTCGAACTACTTGACTCTTTTTTTTTAATATAAAGGAATTAAACATTAATCAGGCTTGTGCATCTCAATTAAGCCAATTAAAATTATCACAGAATGCAGTGCATACCGCAATAGGTAGCTTTAATGCTTGAATACATTATCAACTTTTACCTAATGCTCCTATCTTCATTATGTTTGTTACTTAAAAAGTAAATACAGACCCGAAGTCTGTATCAGAAAGTCCACTAGTTAACAGGGTTTGGCAAAGTCCTGGTGAGAGAAACCTTTACAATGGTGTGTATTCAAATACCGCTGATGGTGCTGGAACTTACCTTAAATCTTTGTGCCAAGAAAGGAGGTCTGTAATTATGGCGGTGCCCGGCGCCTTCACCCAAATAGCCCATTAGCTATTCAATTTGCTCCCCTAACAACTGGGAAGCAATTTTGGTCTTGCAGGCTATGGTATATACACAAAGTCCATATAATTACTAATAATTTGTAACAAGTGTTAATTGATAAACAGCTCCCTCTGGTAGCTTAATTAAAGCTGTAGGATAGCTAGGCGATTTACAACTGGGATTGATCTCAATTAGTCAACAAAATCTGTGTAGTCTGTTCAAAGGAGAATAAGGAAATTTAGCCTAGTGAGGCTTTGGGGATTTTGTCTTGTCTTCTCTGTTTCTTTTTCTTCAAGAAGAGAAATAGAATCAGAAGAGCCGCCTTGCTCTGTCAGAAGCGATCCACCTAGCTTATGCAGTGCGTTAACTTGTAGGCTCTTCAACATTTGTTCTTCCATTTGTTTATTCTCTGTCAGGTTACTGAAAAATATTCAAGCATTTGCTTTTATTACACCCAGTGGTACACATTGCTGAATACCAACCCTGAGGGACCTAAAAGGAGAAGGAAAAAAACAATTTTAAAAAATGGCAGGTTTTGATCTTGCAGATCTGTTTGCAAACTGGCATTTTGGGGCCGTAATTAAAAGGAAGCCCAGGGAAGGTGGCATGGGGGACCCACCAGAGACTCGGCGGCCTGGGGATCTTGTAAAGCCATCTTGGCTGCTTCAGGACTCAACTTATTTTATCATGTGGGCTGATACAGTAAAAATCTAATCTAAGCATTGCTAAAATCGCCCCTATGGAATAGAAGAGGAAAAAAGTGTCATCTGTGCTCAGCGAGATCACAGACTGGCTGCAAACAGCTGCTGAAACATTAATTAATCTGTTTGCAAATAAATTGTGGATCTGTACTAGCTGAAATTGCTGTTATAAACAAGCTGGGATGCTGTACTTTCCAGATTTGCTTGCATTTTAAGATTTTTTTTTTTTTTCATATGCTGTAAAATCACCATGGCCCAGATACTGTGTGTTTACTTCTGGAAGCTCTGAGCCAGTGTACTTACATTATCTCATGGATACTCAGCTTGGAGGCAATTCATACCAGTTGTGGTACTTTTGAAGGCTCTACAATACTGTGTGAAAAGGTCTGCACCTCATTTAAGTCAGATTTGTTAATCAAAGAGAATGAAATATTCTACAGAGCAAATGGATGTGGATTTAGTAATTTTGTAATTTTAAAGCATTTTGTAAGTGTCACAGTTGCTTAATTTGTTCTAACTACGCTGTAGCAAATTCCAGTTGCTTTGACACTTAGAAGATTAATGTTGATTCCCAGTGTTTACTCATTGTCCAAAAAAGTGATAGGATGTGAAACTAGAACAGAGAATCTGGAGAGCTTATTTTGCCAAAATTTAAAGTTCTGATGCTCTCTGTTCCCTGTTTCTTTGTCTTTTGTTACTGATTTTAACTCCATAAACACTCATGAGCCTACTCATTTATCTAAACAACTTTTATCAGATGCTTAGTATAAGCCAATTATTCTGTTAGGTGCTGGGACTATAACCTTGTTCTTAAGGGGCTTATGGTCCAGTGCAGGGGTCGACTGATATTTTTCTTCTTAAAGGGCCATATAGTAAATATCTTAGGTTTTGGGGCTTGATGGTCTCTGTTACAATGCCTCTGCTGTAGAGTAAAAGCAGCCACGGCCAATATATAGATGATTGGGCATCATGGTATTCCAACAGAACTTTATTTAAAAAAACAAACAAACAGTGGCAGCCTGGATTTATTCTTGGTCTGTAGTTTGCCAATCCTTGGTTTAGTGGGAAAGAGTCAAGTAAAAATCCAAGATGTGGAAATTGCTTTGAGAGAAGCAAAAAACGAACAGCGAGAGTCCATCCTCGAGACTGTCATCAGGAAAGGTTTTATTAAAGAGCCGTCATTGGAGTTGAGCTATAGAGAACAATGAGGGTTTCATTGGGCAGTCTGAAGCAATGAGGTACAAAAGGCATATGAATGGTAAGAAGAGAATGAGACAAGGTATGGAGGCTGAGATGTGTAACTTAAAATTCTGCAGAATGGGAGCAAGACATGAAAATTGAGGTCAATCAGTGGGGACCCTTACATGCCATGCCAAGGCTTTTGGAGAAGGGTGGGCAGAGGAATTGAAGGAGGGTCAGAAAATCGGGTTTCTAGTGTGCTTTCTTCCAATTACCAGCAGAGGAGGAAAAGAGTGTCTGTCTCCATGGAGCTGTTGACTGGGCCTGTATTGAAATGCTGATCTCAGGCTGACATAGTCCTGGTCAGATTCCTGATTGTGTCCTTGAAGACGGCAGGTAAAGACCTTGAAGATAACAGTGGGACAAGGCAGCAGCTGGATTTTGGAGACCCTCATGATAAAGCTTAGTTGGGACTTACTAGTTCACTTCTAAAGACAGTGAAACCAAATCCCCAGGAATTTGCATGAATCACTTACGTAAGGCTGAGCCTGTACTAGAATCGAAGTTTCATGGCTTCCAAGGAAGAGCCCTGTCACACTCCACTACCTCTGTACTAACCAGAGAATGCTAGCCCAGGATCATGTTATTCAAGTGTACCATAAAGCATACATGGAGTCAGAGGGCAGAAGTGGTATCTGGGGTGGTGGGCGGAACAACTCCAGGAGAGCAAAGAGATTGCCATAGTATGTCTGACCTTGGTTTCTGGCACTGAGAATCAAGTTATACACAAAGACCTGAAATGGTTGTCAAAGGCTGTGGGGTAGGGGGAAATAGGGAGAGGTTGGTAAAAGGGTACAAATTTTCAGTCATAAGATGAATATGGTCTGAGGATCTAATGTATAAGATGATAGCTATAGTTGATAACACTGTATTATGTAATTGAAATTTGCTAGGAGGGTAGAGCTTAAATGTTCTCACAGACACATGAAGATAAATATGTGAAGTAACAAAAGTGTTAACTACATGAGAGGAAACCTTTCACAATGCACATGTATGCTCTAAATATCTTACAGATATTATCTTAAATAACTTATAATTTATCAATTATACCCCAATAAAGCTGGGGGAAGAAACAGACCTGAAATTTCCAAAGACAGGGTTGTCCTTGACATCAGGCTTATGTTTCTATATTGGTATCATTTATGTGCTTCTAACCCATGAATGTTTGCAAATCCCTTTAAAAAACCTGTTTATAGTTACATCAGTACCTGATTAGAGTTACTGTCAATACTATCAATGCAATGTCATTCCAGGAGAAATAAGTTTTAAAAATCTTACGAATGACTCTCGCCTTCAGTGGCAGTGAGGTATGGAGCATGGAATTAAGAGACAGCACACTGGGTCTAGGCTGGGTTCCTAAACCTGCCAACTTTAATACCTTTGTGCAAGACTCAACCTCTTTGGGAATTTTCTCATCCAATCCATTGAAAGGGCTATAGACATTTTTGTAATAAAAGGTATTATTTTTACTATCAATTTTAAGTGGTAGTTTCCCAACTGAAACTGAGAAGGAAGAGACTGTTGCTCTGGGCGGTTGGCACTGCCTGTTAAGGATGGTGCGGCTGAGCTAGACCACTTTACTTCCCTTGGGAAGTCCCTCTTCCTCAAGGTGAAGACGAGAATGTATCCTTTGTATCTCTGCTGGATCCTAAGCTTACTTTTGCTAGAGGACCTGTTACACATTTGTTTACATAGTTTTCTCTCTCATTATCTGGGAACTCATTGAGAAGGGTGTGCTACTAACCTTTGGGTCTTTTCAGAGTGAGATAAGTGGAATTGTATGGTATGTGAGTCTTACCTATCCAGATGTATCTAACTATACATAGTTGTGGGGGTTGGGGTGGGGGTGAGAGATTGGTTGATCGACTGAAGTAGGGCAAGTAAGGGATGCCACTCACCATTGCTTTTAATTAGTCTGTGGTCCTGAATACACAGTATTTGGGAGGCCATCACCTTTTATCTTTCATTCTCTCACACAGACCCAATGTCTGTGTGCCTCTTGGAGTGTGAGTGTATTGCTGTGCTGGGTATGATTCCTGTGTTTAAAAATACATATTTTTCCAACAACATGGCTGCTAACCTCAGCCGACTGCTTCATATGTGCTCGGGGAAATAGCTGCAATCAGTTCCAGTGCTGGAAGAAATACTTACTCTGTTGGAATTAATGAAAGATGAGGGTGTCAGTCTCTGATGTAAACTCCCCTGAGACATGTTCAAGGGTAATTTTGACTATGTCATGTACCTCACCTTTGCCTTCAGATATGAACGGTTGGGTCTCCACAACCTGGCAATATTTTGGGCATATCACATAGTTTTTCCAGCTTCTAAAGCTCACCTTTGGCTTTAGAGTTGTCTCCTGTGAAGGCATTAAAATGGCCAGTCTAGTTCAAACCACAGCTTCATTCTTTCCTTCTTTTCTCCAGTTCCAAACTTTTCCCTTCCTCGACTCCCCATCGAGCCTTAGCCTCACTAAAAAATCCATAGACCGGTAGAGAAGATGCGCGGTATTTTGTTCTTTCACTGTTACTCTGCCTTGCTCATCTATTCTTGATGTTCCTCGTTCCTCCTGTGCTAGGGCAAGAATGAGGTAAGTTGAAAGGGCACTGCTGTACTTGATGGGTATGGATGAAATCTGGCTGTGGTGCCTTCCATGTGACAGATAGCTGAAAGTTGGCGTTCTTATTCTGGGAAGTTTCTGTGGGTACTTTGGAGGTGCCTGTGGGCATCTGTGGCACTTCCCTGACACTCGCTGTTGAAAATCCATTTTCTAGCGCAGCTCTTACAAGTCTTTGCTCCTGCTTAGGATGGTGGATTGCCAGCCTCATTCTGCTGGTAGTGTTCTACTCTGGCAGGTAACCTTCTTTGGTACAGAAACCTTTCAGATTGTAGCTAATGAGATGACCCCTTAGTCCAAAGGAAAGCTCAATATCCTTGCTCCACCTAATTCTGGAAGGATAAACCACTCATGCTGCTGTATTTTCTTGTCACTCTGGTCTACACAAGTTTTCTTCAGCCTGGGACTCTGTCAGCATCTCCCAGGAATTGCCCCAGGCTCAGCTCTGATCCAGGGACGTTGGAGAGTCCCTGCAGCTCAGCATCTCTGTTTGAGATTAATGTGTCAGTGTCTTCTCTGGAAAACAACGCTCATTCTCTACGAGAGATTTTCCTGAAGCTCCTTTCTCACTTGGCTTAGGAGAGTTGACAGCTTTTTACTTCATTGGCTCAATCTTCATTTTGAATGTCTTGAGTTCTCTTGTAAGCCTGGATTTGGGTTACAGAACTAGGGTTTTTATTTTCTTAATTGTTTAATTTTTTTAATCTTGTAAGTATTTGAAGAATGTATATTCTTCAAATGTTTTTATATCAGCTGGATGCATATTTGTTATGTTCTGCTTTGGCCTTCAGTTTAAATTTCAAGACAGTAGGAAAATCCCTTTCAAAATTTTGTTAGAGTAGCATGTGAGTTTTTTTAGCTTTGAATACTAATTTTAAGAGCCAGACTATGCATAGTTTTTGCATAGACATAAGTGCTCAGTACATACTTTAGGATTGAACTATGGCTATATCCATACTTGAGGTCATGTCCAGAGAAATCATGTGGCCTCCAGAGAATCCTGTGCTGGTCGAAGATTAATTCTTAAAATGGGAACTATCCTTTCTGCTAGTTTTCAGAAAAGGCCTGCTAGCATAATGCTGTTTCCCTTAATTTGATACAAATGTGTGTTTTAGTTTAAAATAGCATCATTGTTAGTAATATGTTGATCCTAAGATTTGCCAAAAAAGGCACAAAAAAGGAAAAATTCCATAAAATTTACTGGTGAATTAAAAACATTCTCCCCAATAAAATATAGTAAATGGATTCCAGGTAATAGTGATTCTCCCTTACTTTGATGCAAATGTGTAGTTTAGTTTAAAATAGCATCATTCTTAGTAATAAAACATTAGAAGCATTTTTATTAAAGTCAGGAACAAGAAAAATTGCCAATAATCATTGTTATTATTTACCATTATTTTAAAAGTATTGTACTAGCAAATGCAATTAGACAAGAAAAAATTTGTAGAAGACTTCAAAAGTCATTATTTATATTTGATATAGTTATAGATCTTGGAAATCCAAGATAATACATGGTGGGAAAGTCTTTAGGCACAATGAGAGAATTCAGTAAGTAGCTACATTTGTAGTTAATACACAAAAATAAACAGTCCAGAAACAATTAGAGGGTGGTAAATAGAGTGGGATAAAACAACTCACTTACCAAAGCTGTGAATGTGTTGAGCTATAGAAATGAATTCAACAAGGAAGGTTCAGGAAATACCCGAAGAAAACTTTAAGTTTTCTCAAGGGGAGAACATGATGATAGTTTGCTATAATTGAGAATAATTACTGTCTTGGACCTTTCTGTCTCTGAGGTACAAAATCACAATTCAACAAAACAAACTTGGCTAGGGACATGAGAGAACACTAATAAATGGAAAAACAAATTTTGTTATTCCATAAGACTGAATGTTATAAACATGAAAATTCTCCCATGGCTAATCTAGATATTCAAGTAGTTCCAATAAAATATCAACTTTTTGTGATCTTGACAAAATACTACAGTCATTTGGAGGGGAAAACATGGGGAAATGCTAGGAATTAGAGAGGACAAGCCTTATCAGATAATAAACTGTATTATAGATCTATAACATTTAAAACAAAACGAATACTCCAGATAAAAAATTAAATTCATATGGTAATTGTGGATAAAAGAGATATTTCAAATCAATGCTAAAAATACATTTATGAAAAGGTTTGGAGACACTGGGTAGCCACTGGAAAAAAATTGTTTAAACCATATTTCTACTTCATTTCTTATATTAAAAAAAAAAAAAATCAATGAGGCATTTGGGTTGCCCAGTTGGTTAAGTGTCCAACTTTGGCTCAGGTCATGATCTGACGGTTGGTGAGTTCTAGCCTCACATCGGGCTCTGCATTCACAGCTCATATCCTGGAGCTTCAGATTCTGTCTGTCTGTCTGTCTCTCTCTCTCTCTCCCTCCCTCTCCCTGCCCCTCCCCCACTTGTGCGCTGGCTCACTTGCTCTCTCTCCAGAATAAATAAACATTAAAAAAAGATGAAAAACTTCAATATAAAAATCACACCGTAAATGTTCTAGAGAACTAATGGTTGAATTTTTAAAAAATAATTTTGAGTAAGATTACAATATGAAACAAAACCCCAAAATCATAAAAATAATTTGAAAACACAGATATACTTTTATACAGCAAAAAAAGCCATAAACAGCAATACAAATGAAACACACACTTGGAATACATTTTCTTATAAACAGTACTTTGAAAATATTAAGGAAAAGGCTACCACGACATTAGAAAGATGTATGAAGTTGCCAAGAAACACAGTTGAGGAATCTCACTCATAATAAAAGAAGCACAAAGTAGGACAGTGATACACTTTTTTAACCTATTAATTTGCCAAAGATTAAAAAGTGTTGAGGGCACCTGGGTGGCTTAGTCAGTTAAGTGTCTGACTTGATTTTGGCTCAGGTCATGATCTCATGGTTTGTGAGATGGAGCCCTGCATGTGGTTCTTTGCTGACAGCACGGAGCCTGCTTGGGGTTCATTCATTCATATTCTCTCTCTCTCTGTCTCTCTCTCTTCATCCTCCCTCTCTTCCCCCCCCCCCCGCCTTCCTCTGCTCCCTGTCTCAAAATAAATAAATACACTTAAAAAAAAGTGTGATCATTTTCAGTGTTGGTATAGATGAAGGAAAAAACCACGCATTCATGCACTGTTGGTAGAAGTGTAAATTGCTGAAATGTTTAGAGGTTACTTTGGCACAATTTGTCAAATTTTAAAATGCATATATTCTTTTAGAAATTTCACTTCTAGGAATTATGTATATATCATGTTTAACATTGTATAATCCTATATATACACATATAGAGAGAGATCTAATATATGTATATATATTGCAGATAAGGTTGCAGCATTGTCTTTGATAGCAAAAATGTTGGAACAAATACCTAAATGTTTATCAAGTGGGAATAGGTTAAATGAATTAAGGTATGTTGATCTTAGTATCCACAAAGAAGTTTGAGACAAATAAATATAGACGTATTACTATTCAGTGATGTCCAAGATAATAAATTATCTGACAAAAGCAAACCACAGGAAATCATATCCACTGTGACCTGATTGGTGTAGCAAAAAAAAAAAAAAAGGATATTCAAATTTTGTGGGTGTGTATGTATTTAAATACATAGGTTTTGTATATAGAAAAACTGTAAAAAATGCTTATCCCTGAGAATGGGACTGAGTGACTGGGAGGAAGAGGGTCTTAAAGAAATAGTTGAGCTTTTTTGCAGTGTTTAAATATGTTTTTGTTTTCCATGATCCATATTACTTTCATAACTTACAAATAACTTTATAAAAGTTAAAAAGTTAATAAAAGCCCAGGGTCTATAGCAGAGGCTATAATAATGCCCTGCCCACATCACTTTCACTTTCTGCTTTGGTTCTCAGTGCCTGACTTCAAGCTTTCAGCAATTGCATTTTTTTTCCTGAGGGCTTTCGCTGGCCCCTGAAGCCCTCTGCCTACCATATAGTATAGGCTGGAAATACCAAGGAATGAGTGCCCCTTGGAAATACCAAGGAAGGAGCAGCTTCAACCAATGACTGACAGGGGAGTTGGTGTGTAAATACTTCAGTTCCCACACTGTGTCAGAGTGTCCCCAGAGGAACTAAGTTTGATCTAGCCAAGGTGGTAACTAGTTGGATGCACACTTTATTGGCTCCCTTTGCTTCCCTGTCTTACTTCCTTACCAATGTTTTCTTTACATTCCAATAAGCTATAAGCACTCACATCCTTGGTTTATAGTCAGCTTCTGGGGCAACTCAGACTAGGACAGGGTCAGGGAGTGATGTGTTCAACCATTGAGCTGAATGGTTGAGTAGTTTCATCCAGGACCATTTCGTGTAGATATTACCCAAGCGTGAGCGTCTATAAGCTACTGACAGGTGTTTTGGTTTGTGGAAATTATGTCCTTTATGCATTAAAAAGCTCCTCCTGTTGCCAGGCTGGTGGGCTGAAGAGTGGGCTCCTTTTGTTTTCTCCTTCTGAGTCTTGTGGGAAGATGAGGTAAGCTGAGGATCTGAAGAATCAGACTTGAAGTAGTCAGAGAACTTACCTGGGTGATTTCTTGGCATCTCCCATTTCCGTGAGCAAAGATGTTGACTCTATATAGCATGGTTGGAAGAGAGCGAGAGTGAGTGAGTGTGTGTGTATGTGTATGTAGGTATGTATGTGCATGGAGGGCGGGGGGCTAGTTGTGGAATCTGGGGACCTTTTCCACAGGCTGTGGTGGAGGTGTTTGCCCCAGGTCCTCAGTGTCCCAATCACAATTTGGTTTTACCCACACTTGTGTTCCACCTGGATTTATAGAGCTGTCAGCTTATAATTGGACTGAAGGGCTGAATTCAGTTATGGAAACAGAATTTTATTTGGTTCTTATGTTTTGAACAGTTGAATGTTTTACAGCTGAGTTGGTGAAAGGTTTTTATGCTATTGGTGTCATGAAACATTTTATAGGGATGGATAATTGAGTTTTTATTTTTACTAGAAAATAATGTTATCAGCTTGGCTTCGGGGACCAAAACAGGGAAAAACTGCATTAATGACCCAGTAATTGTGAAAACTGAATAGAGACAAATGCAGGAAAACAACAAGACCAGAGAAAGCAAAACTAATTTTGATTCTTCTGTAAAATTCTGACCGGAACAATGAAACAGTCAAGGACATTATAAATCCATTCATTTATTTCAAAATTTGCAAAACAAATCCCTTCTTACACATAGTATTTGTACAACATGAAATTATTATTCAATAAGTTGACATTTTAAACCTATTACTGCCTAAACCCATCTATTACTGAGCTACTCAGAGCACTAAGTTAACATTTACCAGAACATTCATCCTCACATCATGGGGAGATCAAGCTGAAATCCTTTATTTCATATTCAGATCTTGCCAGGTCAGGATTGAAATCGGCTACCTTTCTGATACTTTACTGAAAAGCCACTGTGAAATCCACAAAAGAATTATTATCAGGTTACTGCAGTTATTCAGCTAGATGTTGACTTTGATATGTCAAATCTCTGATCTTTAATAGAAAATTGATGGTCGTGCCCTAAGGGTCAGCCATATGCACAACCAGGATAGGCCGAGGTTTGCATTAAATTACAGCCAGTCTTGTGGTCTCATTCCCTGGCTGCCAAAGTCAAACAAAGCAAATGGATCCCTTGCTAGTTGGGTCTCTTCATTGTTTTGTGTTGTCATATGGATTTAATTCTGTAATGGGGGACTGCTGGGCACAGTCCCCTTATTGAAATCAAAATCTGCCTTATTGATTTTCTGGAGAGAGTTTTCTCTTAGAGCACCCAGAAGTGCGATAAAAGAAAAGCAACTGGTGCAGTTTTTCTTTTCCTTTGCCTTGGATGGTTGTGCTGGCAGCAGATTGATTCTGCCACTAGAAATCGTATGAAGATATTAAATTATATCATCAATCAATTTGTTTTTAGAGGATTGACTTTCTCTGTATTAGTGGGCTAAGGAAAAAGAAACAGTAATTCCCATACTGCTCAATCATGGGGCAGGTTATTTGGCCATAGTGCTCCCTTAGATTTGAGCTCTGCTAAAATGGACTCTTTCAGTAATGATAATGGCTGGAATGCTCCCATTTTTGGTATTGGAGGCTGGAAGGCCAGGGAAAAGTAGAGAGGAAGGTCATGATGTAAGGTGTGTGGTTTCCAGTGTCCTTACGTAAGGAGCTCAGGCCTCCTGGCAGGAATCATAGACCATAGGACCAATCCATCTACTCCCTGCCCCCCAGTGATGCCAATGAGGACACGGAGATCCAGAGGACCGAGGGATTCATACAGTCTGATAATGAGTGCCCTAGTCCAGTCCAGTAGGTTACTGAGCAAAATGTTAAAAGAGAAATACAATAAAATGCCAGTAAATGTCATTCTCTTGATACTAACATTCTGCATCTCAATTTTCTCATCTATTAAGTCTACCTTCATCATAGGGTTGTTGAGAGGATTACATGGGAGGGCTGCTTTCCCAGAGATGTGATGGTGTTTGTAGCTTCTCCTGGGACATGGCTCATTAGGGATGGCCCTTGCTTGGCTTAGGTAGGGTGTAGCCATCATGGGATGGGGTTGGGTTTGGGTCCTCATCTCCTTCTGCCTGCTCAAAAGCAGTGATTTCTATATTGTGGTGAACTGAAATATATGAGGAAATGGCTCAGTACTGTACATGTTTTGACTGGTTTATCGCTTTCCAGGTTCAAACAGATAGGATCCATTTTGGTTTCCTGGTATTGGTTGGTCAAACCCACTTCTCGTTCCATTGCTGATATCTAAGAGAAGGGGATCCTATCCCTGCTTATGGAATACTTACATGAGGTGAGAACAAGAGCACATTGTCAGACCAGAAGAGAACAGCAGGTTACAACACATTTTATTCCTGTCACTATAGAGACAAGTACGGAAACAACCCTTCAGTAGAGTATGTGATGATAATATCCTGAATTTAAACTGTGTTGATAACTATGTATTTCTAAAATCCCCTTCCAGTGCCACCATGTCTGAAAATGTTTTGGAGAGCAATACTAATATAGCAATAATTAAGCAATAGCTAAATATTTTGAGAGTTTTCCCATATGCCAAATATGGTGCTAGGTGTCTACATGGATTTTTTCACTCCACAAGGGGGCTCTTTTTAATACTTCTAGTCTGCAGATGGGGAAAAGCAGGCTTAGGAAAGTGAAGTTTCCTATAGTCCAGTGGTGAGTAGCCAAGCTGCCTTGAATAAGAGGTATGTCTCCATCCAAAGCAACCATTCTTGACAACTATGCCTTGCCGTGGTGTTTGCTGGGACAGGAGGCAACAGGGGATAACAGAACTTTTTGCTTTCTTTGCATAGCAGTTGTCTGAAACCTTTAATGGAGGCACAGAAAAGAAATTGAAATGTGTCCCGTCAATTCCTAGGAGCCTGCACACATGGGTTCGTTTGTTCATTAATTCATTCATTAATTCAACACACATTTCTTAAGACTTTGGTACATACAGCCCTGTGCTGGGGGCCGGGGAGACAAAGATGGGAAATTGTTGGTTTGGGTCTTGTCTACTTAATATGATCAAAGTGCAGGCTCAGTTAACCTGGCATAATAGGACTGTGAAGAGGGTGGAAAAGCTGGTATTTTGCCAAAGAAGAAAAATATGAAGAAATTAGGTTGCATTCTGGAGGGGGCACTTTCTTTAATTTTTTTCTTTGCCTTTTCATTCCTGATCTTTACGTTCTTCAAGACAAATATCAGGTTTTACCTTTGGGGGAAGAAAACACTGTGCAAGGATCTTAAAAAAGTACTTTTAAGGAAGGTCTTCTTCCAGGTTTGCAGGGCTGAGTGCTGGAAATGACATTCATCAGACTCAAAATAAATACTCATTAAATAATTTCAAAATAAGCCATGGGGAGGCTCTTTTAAATCCAGGGTCAACTGAAGCCACCCAAATTTGCAGCTGGCATCCCCCCTCCCCCACGAACAGAAGTGTGTTTTTAATGAAAGAGGAACACTAAATGTTTCCCCCGCATTTTAAGGCATCGGACTCTCGTGGAGCGTGGAGCGAGTTCTGCCTCACAGCCAGAGCTGGCCCCTTCCTCACCCTGCCCCTTTCATCTCCCTTTGTTCCGTGTCTATGCTGAGGCTGAGATTTCCCCACCTCTCTCTGTCTTACTGTGGCTCTGAAAGATGATTGCCTTCTGGTGAAGCCCTTTCCCCTTCTTCTGTACCCAAGCTCCGTGTTCAATGAACATCAAAAAGCCTTATCATACCCTGATGGTTTAAATCTTTAAACAGAGCGTAACAGCCGGAGTACATCCAGACCGCTCACATCCTAGAGCCTTGTCACTATGTGTTCCTGCAACAATTACCAGGAGAGGGAGGCTGCGGAGTGAATCAAGTAGCGAGTGTTGTCTCCCCGGACTCCATGCTGATGCTCTGATCAGGACTTCAGCAAAATTCTGTTTGAAATGAGAATAGACTAATTTTCATCTGACTCTTCTCAGAGGAATCCCATGTGGTCCAACACGCCAAGGGTCATCATTAGAAAACCGCCTTCAAAAGAGCTGAGGCTTCTTGTGGCAAAGCTCTCTCCCTTTGTTAAATTTATAAACATTTATGTAAAAATGTATACATTAATTGTTCAGGCTCTTCTCAGCCTGGAAAGCTATGCCCAGGAATGTACTTGGGGGAATAAACCCATAAAAATACCCCAAGTCAGGATGAAAATGGCCTCGTTTTGACTGAAAATTCAGAAGAATTCAGTGATCAAAGGCGATTCTTACTCCCAGCTGTTCAAAGGGACTTATATTAAAAAAAAATCAGATGTGACCAAGAATAGAAAAGAACTCATTAAGAGCTTAATGAGACAGTGACAGGTGAAGTCATCAGTTGCTTAAACACTGTACAGGTTTTTTTTTTTTTTTTTTTTTCTCTTCCATGAGAGTCACTCATTTGTTTTCCTGGATTCAATTTAGATTTCCTATAAATCATCATAAGCTGCAGAGAAGTTCACCAAAGGGGGAACATTTTTCAGTCCCAGGTCACTGGGCATCTGTGTAATTAAGATATCATCATTCCCCCCACCCTTTGCCCCTTGCCTCTATGGGAGATGTTTGCTAGCACATCCGGGGAAACAAATAATCGAATTGCTTCCTTTCCCTCTTCATCGGTTTCCTTGGGAGGGAGAACCCACAAGAGTGAGCAAATATGCCAGAAAGGGCACGATTTGGGAAAGTTTAACACTAGGTCTCATAACCCAAAAGGGAAGGTAAGTTTTTGGTGTCCTTAGAGATGTGGAAATAAGGACCCCTAGAGAGGTATGACCGCATACTCTTTTATAGCTTTTGTTTTTCCACTCTGGTGTTTATAAAATAACAAAACAAAGCAAAAGAAATGTCTTTTTTTTTTTTTTTTTCTTCTAATTCTCCTAAGCAGCTTAAATCCCCTTTCACTTTCCCCGGGCAAGACTGGAATCTCTTGCATGTTTCCAGGCTCTGACCTTCCTGATGTTGGTCTCCCAACACTAGTAGCCAGTTTTTTTATTCTTTAAGTGCTAGAGGAGTCATGAAATATTCAGACACTGGGTTTCCCTGAGACCAATCTGGTGGCTTTTTCTTTGTGCTAACTGCTGCTTTCTATGCATCATTCAAAAGGTACATACCAAGTTGTCAGCCCCTGAACTGCTACTTGGTGTTAAACATGAATATTTGTAGCTTAGCAAGGGACTAAATTTAAAAAAAATTAATATTTGACAAGCCCAAAGAAAGGCATAACAGGTCCAGAAGTATCCATTTGAAAGGTTTTTTATTTGTAAAAAGTCAAAACTTTTTGTACAACTGGGGTGATTCTGAGCCACAAAAGGTTTGCTTTGAAAAAAAAACACTGATTACGAGACTTCTTCCAGGAACATCGATTATGATCACACCATGGCAAATACGGTGGCCAAGTTGTGTTTCTTTCTTTCTTTCTTTTTTTAATGTGGATGGTAGGAGGAATATTCATTCCATGCATGTGCTGCTAATCTTATAGGACCAGAAAGCTAAGCGAGATGATGTAAGACTTATTCCAGTTGCACATCAACTATACCTACAGTGGCAAAATTGCCTTTTCCCACATTTCTTAATTAGAATTAGAATCAGCTTAGAACTAATAGAATCTCTTATTAGCCACAAAAAGAATGGCTGCCTCTCCAGTTCAAGTGGCATATCTGCATAACTTATAGCCTTAAGAGCTTATAGTCTTGGTACTCTTGGCTGACTGCCTTTAACTCTCCCATATTAATGAGTTGTTCTAAATTTAGTCTGCTGTGACAAACTAATATTAATACAGTATTTTATGGCCCCGAGCATTGTTAATACATAGGAACGAAACCGAGTCAAAGGAAGGGGGCGAGGGAGCGAGATTACTTTGTGTGATTGTCAAGATATAAGATAATCCAAGGATGTAGATATTAAGACTTAAATATAATACACTGCTTATGGATTTATATTATGTGAAACATTTTCTATTATTTTAAATCCTCATGGCATTAGTTTCCTATTTTCAGGGGTTTATAACTTGGCCATACAAATTCACTCTGGGCCGGAGCTTGGAATGCAGGGTCTTAACCTGGGGACATTTTATTTATTTATTTATTTATTTATTTATTTATTTATTTATTTATTTATTTATTTATTTTCTATTTAACCAAATTAAAAGTCAGTTTGGCCATTTTTAACCCAGGCGAGTGGCAAAGAAGGAGCACAGAGTGGGGATACAATTTTGTATCTAGAGCTCCAGCTTCTTTCAAAAGGTGAACCCCAAGAAAAGACTATACATGACTACTGGGGAGAAGGTTAGAAAACCGAAACAAAGCAGAAAAGCCACAAGTGCCGTCAATAAGTGTGATGAAGAAATTTCTTTCCCTAAATGCAGATGGTACCTTGGTAGCGTCTGCCCTGTGTAGCAAGCAGCCTGCCTCTGGGTGTCGGTCTCAGTTGCCACCCATGGGCTGATGGCAGATTTGCAGAGTTGGCAGTGGGTGTGGATGTGTGTGTGTGTGTGTGTGTAAATGTAATTTCTACTTGTCATTTGTAACGAAGGAACAGGAACGTTCAGTGTGGGGTCTACCGAATTCTCTAGCAAGAGGCAATGCTCATTCTTTAATGAATCCACAACTGGAGGAGAAGAAAAGCGAGCGTCACAGTTATTATCCTAGGCAGCTCCAGGCTGCCAGGTGCATCAATCAGGGAAATTGTGAGGCACGCGGAAGTGAGGAAGCAGTGGTGTGGGAGCTCTGGCGAACACTGGTTGTGAAAGTCATTTTTGAAGTCCTATGGGATAGAGAAACCAGCCCAAATGAAGCAGTGTTTTCATCCTAACTAAAAGCACTAAAAGCCTACTGCAAAGCCAGCTCCGTGGGTAACTCTCAAGATGTGTGGGTATCCTTTCGGCAGGTGGTTTTAAAGTCTTTTTAGATCTTTAAAAGGAGTTCCTGTGTGGGAAATTGACACTGTTTCTAGGACATTCTGTAACTTACAGAAAAATGTCCTTTATTGGGAATTGAAAAATTTCCATATAAATAAATAAAAAATTCTGTGACACTGAGGTGAGTTGATAAAATTCTTTTTTCTTTTTTTCTTTTTTCTTTTTTTTTCCTGTTCGTTCTGTCAGTTCAATGCTGATTAATTCATAGGGAGAGCATTTCCTTTCTGTACCAAGCTTTCCTTTCTGTACCAAGCTTCTCAGGGAGATGCTGGGAAGGGTTTTCTGCCTGAAATTTCACAAAGAAAGAAAGAGAAATTTCTTCATAAGGGAAATGGGAAGTGACTGCTCTTCAGAGCAGAAGAAAGACTCAAGTGCCCTGATCCAGCACTAGTTTGTCAGACGTCCTCCCAGAGCGTGGCTGAGCTGCCCCGGCGCAGAGCAGCCTGGAGAACCTTTGCAGCAGGTGGAGCCAGGAAGCAGTGATCGTAATTTTTGGGTCCCTGGTACTGGGTGATGATGTATGGCTGGGTGGCACAGTGTGTCTGAATAAATTGAAAATAAAGGCAAGGCAGAATAATACGTTGCAAAAGCAGTGGATTCCTCTGTAGAAAAATGTAGTCAAATATAATACCAGAAAACAGAAAGATCCATTTGGAGGTTTCCAGTTTAAGGAGACATTCGTGTCTTTTTGTAAAATTCTTAACCTCATAATAGCCTTCCCGTTAACGGGCTAAAATAATGCATAAGCTAGTAATCAGATGCAAATTAGCGGTAATTACCGGCTAAGGTGAACAACTTGGCTCAGGGCTACTTAAGGGAAAATTCCAATCCCTCTTGCCCCAGGACCAGTTATGTGGCTTAGGCTTTGTATATGCTGAATTTCATCTACTTGAAAGTGTGGCTCATATTGTTTAGATTTAGCTGTTGGTTCTACATAACACATGTTGATGTATTCTTGAGGTAAGAAGATGAATTTTTGCTTTGCCAAAAGAGAAAATAACTTCTGTACTTTATGTTACACCTGCTGAGTTTCATAATCAAATTGAAAACCAGGTAGGGAAAGACACTATTGGATTCTTAAGCTTTGTTATAAATTTGTACTGGGGCTTCATTTAGCAGAGGCTGGTTGAGCATCTTGAATTGGGTATGGTTTTAAGAAAATCTGGATTGATTTTTGTATGGCACCTTCAGGCGAGGTAATGTGCTAGAACTGACAAAATGAGTCTGTCCTCTGAGGAAGTTTTCCTCTCTGGCTCTTCGTTGAGATTTAATTCTTCTTTTCATGTTTTTCTTTTTTCTTGGGGTGGGGAAGGGTACTCTTTACCTTTATTAGGGCCATCTGTTAAAGTTTAAGACCTCTTTCAAAGGTCTCCCACCATTATAGCTAAAATTAAGTCATCACTTAAAATTTTAACTTCATTTTTTTTTTAAAGTAGCACACTCATATTTGCATGGTTTCAAATTCAAAATATATAGTAAAAAGCCTGCCTTTCAGCACTAGGATCCAGATGTCCACTCCTGTTCTCTTCCCCAGGAGTGGCCAGTATTAGCAGTTTCCTCTTTTGTTCTTTCAGAAATATCCTGCCCCTTACTGTATTTCCCCTTTTATTCAAGTGGTAGTGCTCTTTACAAATCGCTCCACACTTGGGTTACTTCTTAATAATTAATCTTGGAGAGTTTCCATATCCTATCCTAAGTTCCTCCTTGATGGGGGAGGAGGGACAGCACTATATTCCATTATGATTGTATCACAGTTAAGTTAGAGTTTTCAACTGGTGAAAATTGAAGTTATTTCCAATATTTTGCAGTTAAAAACTGCAGCAAGAATAGTCTTGTATATATGGCATATCCTACATGTGCAAGAAATATCGGTAAGATGGATTTCTAGATATATGTAATTGCTGGTCAAAGGAAATGTACATTTGTAATTTTGATGAATATTGCTGAATGGTGTTCTGTGGAGGTTGTGCTGATTTACACTCTGAACAGTGTGGTTTGAGAGTGCCTCAGTCTGTACCACTTGACTGCACCTTCAGTGCCTTATCAGACTTAGATCTGTGTCAATCTGATAGGTGAATAAATTTGATCCTTAAAACTTAAAATTCCATTTCTCCTATTCTATTTTCAAATGCTTAGCTTAAATCATATTTAACAGCTGTGTTTCATTTTTTGTAAGCAATCTGTTTATCTCTCTTTTTTAGATGTTTATTTTAAAGAGCGAGACAGAGACGGAGCACGAGTGGGGGAGAGGCAGAGAGAGAGGAGGACGGAATCTGAAGCAGGCTCCAGGCTCTGAGCTGTCAGCACAGAACCTGATGTGGGGCTCGAAATCCTGGACTGTGAGATCATGACCTGAGCTGAAGTCAGATGCTTAACCGACTGAACAGCCCAGGCGCCCCCAATCTGTTTGTGTCTTAAGTTACTTCTGTAGAACAAGTCACATCACTTATTTTCCAGCTTGTTCTACAGAATCATGGATCTGGAATCTGAAATTGGAGATTCCAGTCAATTCTTTTAAGTTTTGGACAAGAGTGTTGGGAAAAACATCTATAGCTGATAACATGAAGACCATGATGGAATTTTGTTGTTACCCTCATTTTTTTTTTTAATTTTGAAAGTCTTGATTTTATTTGAAGGTTTGAAGACAGAATAGGAAGTGAAAAGCTACAGGTTGCCTGGGATTGAAATTGTGTATTTCAAAATTTTTCTGTTAAAAGAATGCACCTCTGCCCTTATGCCCAGAATCTATTCATGCAGACACTTGTTTGCATCACTTATTAAATGTAGGTTGACCTTATAGTCAGATGACTCTTACATTGATCCATATATTGACCATGAAACAAAGATTGGAGGGATCTGTGGGTCATTGAACTAGCCCTATTTTAACCTATCAAAGTGCTTTACTCTTGCTGTTGATTTTATTTTGTTACCTTAAAATTTTTTAAAAAGAAATCTAAAAGGTACAGGGAAATACCAGAGAATAAGGTAATATAACCTTATTCCTAGCACTCAGAGCTGGTGGTTAACTCTCACTTTTGCTTCCAGTCTCTTAAAATAATTATATGATTGGCTATAGTCCCCTTTAGCCTTGAGTTTTGTTTCTTTCCCTCTTATTGAGGGACAACCACTGTTGATTAAAAAAAAAAAAGTGGTGTGTGTATATATATATATATATATATATATGTGTGTGTGTGTGTGTGTGTATATACATAGATATGCATATATGTCTACAATCTATAATCCATAAACAACATATAGTATTGTTTTCAGTGCTTTTTAAAAATATAAGTAGTCAATGGTATATCAATCTGTATCTAGCATTTTTTACTTAGCTTATATACGTAATTTTTTTTTGTGTGTGTATTTCATTGTATGAATATAACACATTTTGTTTATCCTTCCCCTATTGGGGTAGATTTAGGTTGTCGCTGTGATTTTCGATGTACATTCACAAAGATTAGCTCATGGGATCTTTACGTGAATCCAGTGACACATGTTAAGATAGGGCAAGTGAGGAAATTTGAACACAGACACAGGTTAGATGACTTGGTTGGCTAGAGTTGGTTATATTCTCAGACAGAATCCAGGCTTCTTAATTTTTTGTGTAAAACCTTGCCCCTACTTATACAGCTTTTCATTCCTTAAAACATGGAGTGCCATTTAAAAGTTGTGCTCACACATAGTTTGGGTTGAGAATACTCTGTTTCCCTTTGATATATATTCATATCTATACCCACATCTATAGATCAATTTTAACTCCGTTTGAATGTTTTTCTACATTCAGTTAATTTTGAGACATGAAATGAGACATCAAAAAATAGCTGTCTAAAAACCAGGTATTCTTTAATTTTTAAAAATTAAAAAAAATTCAAAATGTTGATTTATTTTTGAGCGAGAGAGAGACAGGGTGCGAGCAGAGGAGGGACAGAGAGAGGCAGACACAGAATCTGAAGCAGGATCTAGGCTCTGAACTGTCAGCACAAAGTCCGACACGGGGCTCAAACCCACAAACCATGAGATTATGACCTGAGCTGAAGTCAGAGGCTCGACTGACTGAGCCACCCAGATGCCCCTTAAAAATTTTTAATGTTCATTCATTTTTGAGAGCGACAGAGAGTGAGAGTGTGAGCAAGTTGGGGAGGGGCAGAGGGAGAAGAGGACACAGAATCTGAAGCAGGCTCCAGGCTCTGAGCTGTCAGCACAGAGCCTGATGTGGGGCTTGAACTCATGAACTGTAAGATCATGACCTGAGCTGAAGAGGGATGCTTAACTGAGCCACCCAGGCGCCCCTAAAATAACCAGGTATTTAAAAAAATGTTTATTGTTGAGAGAGGGAGAGAGAGAATGAATTGGGGAGGGGCAGAGAAAGAGAGGGAGATAAAGGATCTGAAGCAGGCTTCGTGCTAACAGCAGAGAGCCCAATGTGGGGCTCAAACTCAAAAACTGCGAGATCATGACCTGACCCGAAGTTAGACACCTAACCAACTGAGCCACCCAGGGGCCTTTAAAAACCACGTATCTTAATAGATGTCAAAAATCCAAACGAAGTTTTCCGCATGTGTATTCAAGTTCACAGAAATTGTTAGAGGTCTCTCACATACCAAGCCCCCAACTTAATTCTTCTTCTAGAGATGTGTTCTTGATATATTGCTTTCTTTTTTTTAATCCATGACCAGTACTTTGTAAACTTTCTCCACAAACTGCAGTTTCTTTTTTCTTTTTTGATAATTAAAGTATTTGAGTAGAAAGGACAAAGTCGAGTATTTCTCAAACCAGAAATTTTCTCCGACTTACCAAGATGACTGTGGTTAATTGAGGAATGAAGAGACGAAAGGCAAAAACACTCAGCAATGAATACAACACTTTAAAATAAAGAATAATGTTTATACATAGTGTTCCTTGTGGTCTTACAGGATATTTGAACTGAAGGGATGTTAGATCATAGATGGAGGATTTGCCCAAGATCACATAGGGGGTTAGCAGCTGTACCAGAGCACAAGGATTATACAATTTCCAAGTAACTTAATTTTTATTTTTCCAGAAAAAGGGCGGCATGACACTCTGTGGATGTGTTTAGAACTAAGAAAGGAGAACAAAATTTTGTTAGATAAATTGACTAGACTAGGAATATTTCCCTTGACAGTTATGGGGAGATTGGATTCAAATATTTGTGTGGCTAGTGCTAAGTTAGGGACTATCATCACTGCATATTTATTTTTTTAAATTAAAAAAAAATTTTAACGTTTATTTTGAGACACAGAGCTCTGAGAAGGGGCAGAGAGAGAGGGAGACAAAGAATCTGAAGCAGGCTCCAGGCTCTGAGCTGTCAGCACAGAGCCCGATGCAGGGCTCAAACCCACGAACTGTGAGATCATGACCTGAACTGAAGTCTGGTGCTTAACCAACTGAGCCACCCAGGCGCCCCTTGTCACTGTGTATTTGAGAATGATATACATTGACAAAATCACAAAACTGTCATAGAGTCAGTCTTTGAATTGCTTCTGCAGAAAGAAATTGGGCTGTCTTACTAGCACTGCCTTGCTGGCTGTGGAGCCTTGTCAAAACTCAACCCTTACTTCCTTGGAGAGCAGAGCATTTTTGGCTTCCTGATATTGGATCGAGTGTCCCTTCCCTCCTGCATGTGGCCAGAGAGCTCCGTGTCCATCCCAATTTTAAGCTTACAACAACAGTTCATAATGATCGGATGACACATTTGTTACCCTTACTTTGCTGTGGGAGTCATATGCTTTAGGACCAGTTCATCTTTTTCATCATTATGTCCCATGTCACTAGCAGAGTGTGGGTACGGAGTTAGGGAGTCGCAGGATTTCATTAACAGACAAAAGATGACTGAATGCATTTTCTAGTAGGAATATCCTGTCTTAGGAGGAAATTTTCCCTCTTCACAAAGTATAGCATACAATTTAAAAAATGCTAAATGCCTGTTACTGCTAAATGAATAAAATGTATTAACAAAATTCTATAAAAAAGTTTGAAAGAGATTTTTCTTCCCCTCCCCCCTCCCCGAATTAGAAGTGACTAGTTGTCTATTTGAGGATATAGCAATTCCTGTATTATTTAAGAACATTATCATTCTTGGCTTTTATAGCAAAATAAACACCTAGAAGTAAAGAATTGCTTATTAATACATTCTGTGGAATATCCATAACTACTTCTGTGTTTTTTTAATTGACAGAGTGGGAAGCCATATTATCACTCAATTTTATGTAAATTCTTTAGCTGCACCACCAGCTAAAAGAAACAAATCCATCTATAAATTACTATCAGTAGATAATCAAATACAAGAGCCTAAAACAGCTAAATGTCACAGTGGTAAAACCATGTGACATCTGGCTATAATTTGAATGTTTTACCAGTTCTAACGCAATTTTAGAAAGAAAACTAGGCATTACCAACAAAGTAAAAATGAAGGGGTTGTTTTTGTGTAGAATAAATGTGGTACTAGTTGAAGATGCTACTTGATCTCATTTGGGTCTCTTTGAAGCCCTTGAGTGTTTATAATCCCAAGGCCTTTTGGAGCCTTTTAAAGAGTTTTCTCACTAGAGGGCAGCATTTGACTAAATGTCCAAACAGAATGTTTCCTGGCGAACTGGGAATATCCATGCAGATCACTTTAATAACCCAGCAGTCTTACATGGCTTTCTAATTCAATTTGTTGGGCTGGGACCCAATCTGGTTTGATAAGCCTTTAGATAGGAATTTTAGGGATTTATTCCACTAATAAATACGAAGTGTTTTTAGACAGGTACTATAACAGATAATAGATACTATAACTTTATGGAAGTCATGCTTACCCTAGAGCTTCTACTGCCTAGCCTTTTAAATGCACATAAGTTATTATATTAAA
Source organism: Lynx canadensis (assembly GCF_007474595.2). NCBI lineage: Eukaryota > Metazoa > Chordata > Mammalia > Carnivora > Felidae > Lynx > Lynx canadensis. The sequence goes on from NC_044310.1 coordinate 75,898,084, forward strand.
CTATTTATTATAACTGAATAAAATAGTTACTAATTTGTCAATCCTCTTTAAAAAAAAAAAACTTTCCTATCACATCTATGTCCCAGTTGGTCTTATCTCTGTGATCTTTTCTCACCTAGATTAAAAAAAAATTTTTTTTCATGTGTATTTATTGTTGAGAGAGAGAGAGAGAGAGAGAGAGAGAGAGAGCGCGCGCGAGCGCGAACAGGGGAGGGGCAGAGAGAGAGGGACACAGAATCTGAAGCAGGCTCCAGGCTCCAAGCTGTCAGCACAGAGCCCGGCGCAGGGCTGGAACTCACAGACTGTGAGATCGTGACCTGAGCTGAAGTCGGACGTTTAACTGACTGAGCCACCCAGGTGCCCGTTAGATTTTTATTTTTAAGAGTGAGCCCTATGGAAGTGTTATGGATGAGTACAAGAGCTGCCAGTAGAGGATCTCTCTTCTAGAAGATGGTCTTCATTTGATCTGGGCCTCAATGATCACACATTTTCTACATCCCAGATAGCATGCCCAGGGGCTAGTCTACTGGGTAAGGTTTAAGACCCAAAAAGGTAGCCTCAGCCTTATTTTCAAGGATGAGAGAGTAAGCCTTTGCTTTGTCCTCATCATAATTCTGTCAATGTTGGGACAAAACCTCTTCTTTTATTTTCCAACATAGAGCTGAATGTACAGTGGAGACATCTGGGATATACAGCTCTTTATGGAGATTAGATATGACAGCCAATTACCAAACTACAACTTGGCATTTGTTAATAGGAGCATTGCCATGGAAGCCAATGTTGGAGAAAATGACATTATCTTAATATCTTAGTTTTTTTTTTAAAGTATGTTGAATATCACCCAAAGAAACTGTTGAGACAGTCCCAACAAAAAATCACATCCATAAACATACACAGGTACATGAACACATACGTATGATTGTACCATTGAATTTGTATTTTCAAATCTTGATATAAATTCTTTTTTGTTGTTACTGTTGTTTAGAGAGAGAGAGAGTGCACGAGCAGGGGAGAGGGAGAGAGAATCTTATGCAGGCTCCACGCTCTGCGCAGAGCTCAACATGGGGCTCAAACCCATGACCCTGGGATCATGACCTGGGCTGAGATCAAGAGTCAGATCCCAACCAACTGACCCACCCAGGTGCCCCTGTGTTTTTCTGGGTGAAAGTGATCATCCTATATATGGGTGCTTATGACATTGAAAGAGACACTTGCTTTTCTTCCAATTATGTTTGGATGAATTATTGAAAAGCTTTAAAAATGCTCCTTTGAGGTATTCTATTGGGCTTCTGATGACTATTTTAGTAGAAACTGAATTTCTTGAATATTGTAGTTGTTGGGCAAAGTAATTTAGGAATAGATACTTTTCTAAGAAAGGCCACTGAAAATTAGAAGCATCATGAAGGGCTTTGTTCAAGACGCACATCTACAGCTGCCCTGGCTGTCACCAGGGGGAGAACGTGTCACTGATGGGAAAGACTGTTGGGACAATATACTTAGCCTAAGGGATGTAAGACAAAAGTCAGCAATGGAGGGGAAGAAAGAATGACTCGTACTTAGAGTGGTGGTTTAAAGTATGAAATCTGCCTGAGTTCTAATCTCAGCTCTGTCACTTATTCGCTGTGTCACCTTCGGAAGGTTATTCAGCCTCTCCATACTCCAGTGTCCTTATCTTTAGAAGGAGGATGAAAACAATCCTACCTTAGTATGGTTATTATAAGGATCAAATAGCTTATGCTTGTAAAGCTGTTAGAACTGTGCTTTCTTAATTAACATATTAATAACATGTTTATAAATAAAATACTGAATCCCTTCTGTGAACCTGGCATTTTCAGAGATGTCCCTTCATTTTGATCTTTAAGCTAGCTCTGAGTCATGATTATTAACCTGTTTTCACAGATTTAAACACAAACTGGGGTTAAAAAAAGAGTTGGTAAATGGCCCAGGAGCACGGCGGGGGGGGGGGGGGGGTAGGGTAGAGAAGTCTGAGCTGTCACCTGGGGAGAGGGATAGGTAAGTGTTATTTCCAACAGAGTGACTCTGGTCCATGCTGGGAACCAGGCAGTACCACAGAAGCCAGCCCAGAATTTGGCCTGACCTCGGGCAGAGCGAAAGCCTACCCTGTGTGGAAGGACACACGAGTGTTGTGATTCTAGAACTCGGTCCTGGGCCTGGTGGTTTTAAGTGCAGCACTACCCCCCGGGAGCGCCAGGCCCCTGCCTCAGGGAGAGAGCATATTGGCAGGGGGCGGGGGAAGGAGGAAGGCAGGAGGAGTGGACCCAACCTCCTTGGAGAGGAATGTGCTGCAGGTGCAGTAGGTTAAGAATGAAGCCTCTTGGGGGCTATTTCCGCAATCTGGCTGTTGTAGATAATGCTGCTATAAACATCAAAGTACATGTGTCCATCGATTAATGAATGGATAATGGTGTGTGTGTGTGTGTGTATATGCATATACACATACTCACACAATGGAATATTACTCAGCTGTTAAAAGAATGAAATCTTGCCATTTACAATGACGTAGATGGAGTTAGAATGTATAATGCTAAGCAAAATAAGTCCCATCAGCGAAAGACAAATACCATATGCTTTTACTCATATGTGGAGTTTAAGAAACAAAACAAGCAAAGGGGAAAAAGAGAGGCAAACCAAGAAACAGAATCTTTAGAGAACACACTGATGGTAACCTGAGGTGAGTGGGGGGATGGGTGAAATAGGTGATGGGGATTAAGTTGTGCCCTTGCTGTGATGAGCACTGGGTGATGTATTTAAGTGTTGAATCATATATTGTGCACCTATAATTAATATAACACTGTTAACTGGAATTTAAATAAAAACTTAAAAAAAATAAACTTCATACAGTGAAACAAAAATAATGAAGCCTCCTTTAAGAAATGCCAGGAAATGGGACACCTGGGAGGCTCAGTCAGTTAAGCGTCTGACTTCGGCTCAGGTCATGATCTTGCGGTCCGTGAGTTCGAGCCCCGTGTCGGGCTCTGTGCTGACAGCTCACAGCCTGGAGCCTGTTTCAGATTCTGTGTCTCCCTCTCTCTCTGACCTTCCCCCGTTCATGCTCTGTCTCTCTCTGTCTCAACAATAAATAAACGTTAAAAAAAAAAAATGCCGGGAAAGACCTAAAAATTCCTGCTATTGAATGATTCCTAGTATTAGAGGCTTTGTTTCTCTTACGCGTCTTCAGGTATGTGTTCCATTGGCCGAAGTCAAGAGCACAGACGTGGGAGTGAGAGGGAGTGTGGCTGGGTTCCCAGCCATGATGCTGCATGTTACTGTTGATGCCTGGCACTCGCTGGGGTATGGTGAGCGTGCCTGGGGCGCTGGGCTAAGCGCTGCCCGTGAATTCCCTCAGCTCGCCTTCACTGCGGTCTGGAGTTACTATTACCACCCTTATTGTACAGCTGAAGAGACTCAGGCTCAGCTAATTGAAGTAATTTGTTGAAGGCCAAACAGGGTAGGTTAGAGCACTGACTCTAGTGTCAGGTTACCTGAGGGTAACTCTTAAATTTTTTTTAATTTTTAAAATTCTATAATTATTACTTTTTTTTACTTACGTATCTTTTATGCTTTAGATTCCAGTATAATCAACATACAGTGTTACGTTAGTTTCAGGTGTACAATATAGTGATTCAACAATTCTCTACATCACTCAGTGCTCATTGAGATAAGTGGAGTTTTAATCCCTTTCACCTGTTCACCCATCACCCGTCCACCTCCTGCTGGTAACCATCAGTTTTCTCTCTATAGTTAAGAGTCTGGTTTTTGTTTGTCTCTTTTTTTCTTTTATTTTTTTCCACACGTAAGTGAAATCATATAGTGTTTGTCTTTCTCTGACTGACTTACTTCACTTAGCATTATATATTCTAGCTCCATCCATGTCATTGCATATGGCAAGATTTCACTTTTATTATGGCTAAATAACATTCCATCGAATATAGATATCTCTTCTTTATCCATTCATCTATCAATGGTCACTTGAGCTGCCTCCATAATTTGGCTGTTGAAATAATGCTGCAGTAAACGTAAGGGTGCATGTATCTTTTTGAGTTAGTGTTTTTGTATTCTTTGGGTAAAAGCCCAGTAGTGCAAGTACTGGATCATATGGTAATTTTATTTTTTAATTTTTTTGATGAATCTACATACTGCTTTCCACAGTAGCTGCACCAGTTTGCATTCCCACCACCAGTACACGAGGGGTCATTTTTCGCCACATCACGTGAGAATGAATCTGGAAATACCTCATGGGCTGTGCAAGCTAAGGAATACTCACTTGTGTGCTTACTTAGATCACTGTCTTAGATGTTTGCTTTACTTTCCTTGCCATCATCATCACTCATTGAGCTCCTCTTAGGAGCATAGTCAAGAGATGACACCCATCCTAAGAACCAAATGCAAATGGGACTAGTAAAGTGCTAAAAAACTCAGAAGGGAGGGGCGCCTGGGTGGCTCCATTGGTTAAGTGTCCGACTTCGGCTCAGGTCATGATCTCACGGTTCGTGGGCTTAAGCCCCGCATCGGACTCTGTGCTGACAGCTCAGAGCCTGGAGCCTGCTTCGGATTCTGTGTCTCCCTCTCTCTCTGCCCCTCCCCCATTTGCACTGTCTCTGTCTTTCTCAAAAATAAATAAACGTTAAAAAAAAAACTAAAAAAAAAAATTCAGAAGGGATTGCACCATACTCATCTGGGATAGGCAGGGAGTGCTTCCTGAAAGACAATGGCCAGTGCTTATGTGGCACTTCCTATTTTCTAGGCATGGTATATATGCTTATTTTATTTTATTTAAAAATTTTTTTTATCAACGTTTTTTATTTATTTTTGGGACAGAGAGAGACAGAGCATGAACGGGGGAGGGGCAGAGAGAGAGGGAGACACAGAATCGGAAACAGGCTCCAGGCTCTGAGCCATCAGCCCAGAGCCTGATGCGGGGCTCGAACCCACGGACCGCGAGATCGTGACCTGGCTGAAGTCGGACGCTTAACCGACTGCACCACCCAGGCGCCCCTATATGCTTATTTTATATATGAGTAAACTGAGGCACAGATCTGCAGAATAACTTGCCTAAGCTTATGAGAGACAGATGCAGAAAGAGAGAGGGAAAGTCAGAATTCAAACCCAGTCTGTCTGTTGCTAGTTTCCTGTGCCTATGGGCTGGGCCTTGAATAATATCCTGACAACAACAGTAGTAGAAACTACTCTTTTTAAGTAACTGCTATATGTCTGGTAATTCACTTCAGTATATTATCATATTTGTTTCTGAAAATAACCCAATGGAAAAGGATTATGACACATACTTTGAAGATGAGGAAATAGGGGTGCTTGGGTGGCTTAGTTGGTCAAGCATCTGACTTCTACTCAGGTCATGATCTCACGGTTTATGGGTTCGAGCCCCACGTCAGGCTTTTGTGCTGACAGTTCAAAGCTCAGAGCCTAGAGTCTGCTTCAGATTTTGTGTCTCTCTCTCTCTTCCTCTCTCCTGCTCATGCTTTGTCTCTCTTGCCCTCAAAAATAAAAAATCAACATTAAAAAATATATTTTAAAAAAAGATGAGGAAATAAAATCTGAGAATTTGTTGATAAATAAATGAAGAAACTTGCCTGAAGGACTTGAATTATTAACTAGCAGATCTGGGATTCAAATCCAGGTTAAACTGGCTCCTATGTTAATGTTCGTTTCTTCTTGCTGTCCTTATCTGGCATAAAGTACCAATGAGGAAGTTAGACCATACAGGTAGCTGTGGTGACTGGGCTGTGTGTGGTATTGTAATGACCAGTAGGGACCATGGTATGGCTAGAGGTGTGTACGTATATTAGATAAAGCTTGGGAGATGCTGTGATCATTTAAAACGAGATTCAACTATTGAAATCCTTCAACAATCAAAGGCTCTTCAGTCATAGGTGAGGGGGTATTTGCAGATGAAAGGGGATTTCTCTCAGTTACCCTGATTCTAAGACATTATGTCTGCTAACTGTCCTGGGCTTGCTCCAAATCTCTTTCAGTTTGCTATCTTGTCTCCATCCTGCCTTTTTAGCTTCATCTAAGAGTAGGGTTACTAAAGTTAGCAGGTAAAAACACAGGATACCAACTAAATTAGAATTTCTGATAAACAATAAATAAGTTTTAGTGTGAGTATGTCCCGTGTAATATATGTATGGCAGCCATATGTAAGCGGTGTGTAGAAAGGCCCATTTCCCACCCATGGTGCCTCACTGGAGGCCGGGATCCAGTTCTGGTGACAGCTTAATAAATGGATTTACATGCCTCAGGGAAGGTTGCCCCACACATGGTGCTCTAACCTTTGTCTTGTGCTTGGTCACTCAGAAGAAGTCCAGCCAGCCAGGTTTTACTTCCTCTAAGCTCACAATTCCATGTTCAATGACGACTTAGGAAATGGGATACAGAATAAAACCAGCCTCAATGATACTATGTCAACCGTGTCAGTAGATTTACTTCCTTGTGGTGCAGCACATCACGTGTCCTTCGTGTGGCTTTATTGGCTACCAGGAGGTCTTCTTGCAAATAAGGCGTCACTGACTGCATTTACTGGGCTTACTTTCCAGCCCTCTCTTTGCTTGCTATCCATGGCCCACCCCAGTTGAAGAGAGCACACCACCTCCAACATGGGCATGCTGCCAACAGAGCAGATGGCCTTGAGCCTTGGCATGCCAGGAAACCATTAGGTTCATCAGTGTGAGCAACAGGGGGTAAGTTTCTATCTGCAAATGTGGAACTAACAGCCCTTGCAAGGCCAGGGACAGATGCCCTCTTAATCCAGGTGGGCTGACCTTTCAGTCCCAGATATGGTCTCTGTGGAGCCACAAGTATAGAGCATGGCATAAAAGACTGACCTCAGGAGAGTGGGGTGTGTGTGGAGAGGAAGCGGGTGCTGAAATGGACAAAAAGCTTCATTTCTATCTCGCTAGCAGGCTTTGGGGGCCAGGGTTGCTTGTGGGTGACAGCTAGAGAATTCACCAGGAGCCTGCTTTCCGTTGCTGTTGAATAATCAATCCCCTGTAGAGAAGCAGCAGGCCTGCCAAAGGACAGGCTGTGTTCTAGTTCTTATACTGGAGGTCACAGTTTTCCCCTTAAACCTGACTCCTTTGGCACCTACTGGTCCAGCGGACACAGGTAAAATGAAAGAAGCTTTCCTTAAATTGGTACTGAGAATTGAAGAAGACAGCAGTGATAGAATAAAAAAATTTTTAGAAAGATATTGAAGTGTCCACTTGGTTTTCTTTTAACCTTTCTGCTTAAAAATGCTTGATTGTGAGGAAACGTCTAATACTATAGAAATGTACAAGAAAACAAAAGTCTCTTTTTGAAGTCTCTTTTAACACACATGCCCAAGAGATAATTACTACTAATAATTTATTGTGTATTTGGGCAGACACTTTTCTGTGAATAGCAGGTGTCCACTTTGAAATCAGTTTTCTTTAGATCAAACAATTTGGATTTTTTCTTCTTCATTGAAATGTTCCTGTCAAGGTAGAAGTCAATAAAAATACCTATATTTAGTGAGAACTAACCTGTCATGCATGAGTCTTTGCTTATTCCTATACTCAGTGAAATTACTGGACTTTTTTTCTTCCAGATTTAATGGTCACATTATCAATTTAATGCCATTTGGTGTCAAACAATTTCACATTTGGGAATATCGATGTTATGGTTTAGATGTTGCTAAAATTCTTTTTTTTAATTTTTAAATGTTTATTTTTTAAATATTCTTGAGAGAGACACAGCATGAGCAGGGGAGGGGCAGAGAGGGAGGGAGACACAGATTTAAATGTTTATTTTTAAGAGACAGAGAGCAAGGAAGGGAGAGAGAGAGAGAGAGAGAGAGAATCTGAAGCAGGCTCCGGGCTCTGAACTGTCAGCACAGAATCTGATGTAGGGCTCGAACCCACCAGCTGTGAGATCATGACCTGAGCCTAAGTCGGATGCTTAACCAACTGAGCCACCCAGGTGCCCCTAAAGTTTCATTTTTAAGTGGCCTCCTTGGATCTTCTTTGTATGCTATTCTTTTAGATCATTTTGATGTTGCCCAGATTTTCTTCTCCTGCTGTAGTACTGACCTCTTTTCTGACTTCTGAGCCATTTATACAAATGTATGCTGGATACAAGTTGTAAAATGTCTCACATGCCCCTCAAACTCTGAGTGCCCTCATTTGAGCCTCAATCCAATAATGTTAAATGCACCATCATTCATTAGAAATCCATATGAAAAATCTTACTTTCCTTTCTCTGTCTCTTCAATAGCCCACATCCAATTTGTCACCAAGACCAGGAGATTTTATGACCTAAATATTTCTCAAATCTTTACTTTTAAACATCCATGCTCCTTAAATCCAGTCCCTGAAAATAGGCCAGTTATACCCTGCCAAACGACAATTTCAATAGAAAAAACATTTTGCTACAGAAAGTTGAAACACTTGTCCAAGCACCCAGCTCTCTGTAACCTGGCTTAACCCAGAAGTGGAATTTGGAGACCCTAGAGGAATGTATTGACTCTCTCCTCCAGGAAATTCTTCCAACCATTCCTTTGGGCTGGGCTGGGATTGTGGATAGGATGTACTTGAAAAGTACCTGCAGCACAGCTGGAATATAGTCCCACATAAACAGTTATATCTATCTTAACAGATACTTAAGAAAGGGTAATTTATGGCAGTTGAGTAAGGAAGGCTGCCTGGAGAGAAGGGCTCTGTCCCTGCTTTAAGATGAGCCAAGAGAGTATCTCTGGAAAGGTCCAGATTTCAACTATTTCAACTGAAGGTAGTTTTGAGTCTGTTCCAATGTCAAAACAAATGTGTGATCAAGGGCCCAGAGTTTTACTCCATCTAATAAGGCTGGACTGGGAAATGCTGAAATAGATTTAGCTAGATGCCTGACTTGACAAAAGAAAAACAAAACACAAATAGCTGCAGCATACTCAGCTTTAGCAACCCTGTGTCCTGGTATGTCCTAATCCCCAAGATAAACAATGCTATAGTGTGCACCAAGGTAAATGAATGAGGCTCCTTGTTGCCTGAGATGAATATCTATGAATCAGTGAGGAGCTGGACCAGTGCTGCTAAATATAATAACCACAGGGTCAGAGTAGATATTTTGTCACCCCCCATTTTAGCAATGTGTAACAACCGGTACTAATTGTCCTCTAAGGCAACATCTAAGTATGACAAAGTACTTGTCTGTCTGCTCTAAATAGCAGCAGGCAGTGGTGCTAGTGGGGGCAGGGTAAGTCTTCAGTCATTCCATCTAAGTGCCGTACATTTTTTTTTCATCTGAAAAACAGGTTTTGGAAAAGAGCACTGGTATTTCCCTATATCAAAGAAAAGGGAAGTGTGCTGTTATCACGAGACACAGATTTTTGAGGCAAGCCAAGGATCAGAGCCCTCTGGTCCTCATTATTCTCCAGAGATTTGTTTTCTCTACATTTGGTTTTAGTAGCTTTTGGTTTTGAAAATTACATGACCTAGAACAGTAATGCTGGGGTGGGATGGGGCAGGAACAGCCATGCTTCAGGAAAATCAAACTTAGTGTGTCTGGACCATCATGAGCTGAAAATCCTGAAGTCAGCAGAGAACTTAGCCTTCTTTTTGCACTTTTTTATAGCCCTTGGATTCCTAGGATTTGACAATATCTCTGAGGGTGAGTGACAGGCCCACATCTGGAAACATTAATTGCCTTAGTCATCAAAAACACTGGGATCAAAAAGATGGAAAGATGATGTTTCTTTTGAGGAAACGAAGTCTGTGGGCCCCGTCATTGTGCACATTTGTGCCCTAGGAATCCACCAGTTTCTTGGGAATTTGGTATACACTATGACCGACCTGAGGAAAGTACTCATTTATCTTCGTGTTCCCTTGTGTCCCTCATCAACTAGATGTAGAATGGGTCCTCTATAATCTTTGAGAGAATGGACGCTGGAATGGTGAAATGGTTTTGCAATCAGCACCAGTGTGGAAATTACTAGTGAACAGATGAGCTCTAGAACCTCTACAAGAAAGATGCAATGTCTTCTGAAAACGAACCATTCTTCTGAAATAAAAAAGCTAACGGTGATATAACTTACCTGAAGATGGAACTGTAGCCAAATTCTACCACAGTTCCACCTGTGAGGTCAAGCAGAACAAAACATCTGGGGTTATTAGCAAGGCTTGTTTTCATGTTCACGGCTTTAAGGAAATTGAGGAAGGTGCTATAAACTGCCCCAAACTGAAGCAGACATTTTGCAATATTAAACCTCATTATATCGGTTGCTTAATATAATTTGCAATGATTTTTTTTTTCAGCTGGACAACTTTTCTTAGGTATTAAACACCTAAGTAGGCTAAATATCAGCACACAGGGTTTCTCTTACGCACTTGACAGAAATGCCAGATACCTAACTAGACCTAACTTCAAAAGGGAACTTCGAAGGAAGCCTTAAACTCTGACATGGCGTAAGAAATCAGGAAAATTCTAAAGCATCACAGAACACTAAAGAAATGTGATGAGGTACTGCTTTCATGCAGCACGTGGGGCAGTACAGCGATGTTGCCATGGGACAGCGCATTTTGCCAGCCACCGTAGTTAAGCGCACTGAATTCATCTCCCACATTCCAACATGTCTGTTCTTTTGTTCTTTCACAGCAAAACTGTTGTTCTTTAAGCCCTCATGCTTCAGGTGGTAAAACATGAAATGGATTTTTGAAGGCAAATGCTTATTTGGTTTATTCCTTGTTTATGTCCTTGAACTTTCTTGCCAGAGCAGAGTCTGAATGTCCAAAGACTACCAGGTGGTTTCCTGGCTTGGATGAAGGAATAAAATGACTCTTTTCATTCACTGCATTGCAAAAGTCCTCCTTATCTGGTATGATCAGGCATCACAGATGGTGCCCACTAGGGTTTTATAAAAAGTGTAATCTCTAAAAAGAGACTTTTCCTTTAATTTATTTTTTAATATTTGTTCATAGTCCAAAGAATCATTGCCAATAGTGATGCATCTATAATAGGAGTTAACAAGAATTGTGGATTTTTTTTAAAGTTTTATTTATTTTGAGAGAGAGAGAGAGTGTGCATGAGCAGGGGGAGGGGCAGAGAGGGAGAGAGAATCTCAATCCACTGTCAGTGCAGAGCCTGATGTGGTTGAACTCATGAACTGTGAAATCATGATCTGAGCTGAAACCAAGAGTTGGACACTTAACTGACTGAGCCACGCGGGTTCCCTAAGAGTTGTGGATTTTTTTAAAGCCTTATTAGAAGCCTGGTCATTTAGCATGGAATACTAATGATGCCCTATCCAGCACTGTGTTTGTGCAGAGTCAATGCCCAATAAATGTAGGATAAAGAATGCACCTTGATTTTGGGGCGCTTGGGCAGCTCAGTCAGTTAAGCAGCTGCCTTTTGGTTTTGGCTCAGGTAATGATCTCATGGTTTGTGAGTTCGAGCTCCGTGTCAAGCTCTGTGCCAATGGTGCGGAGCCTGCAGAGGGATCTCTCTGGCCCTCTTTCTCTGCCCCTCCCTGGTTGTCTCTCTCTGTCTCTCTCTCTCTCTCTCTCTCTCTCTCAAAAAAAAAATTAATTAATTAAAAAAAAAAGACTGCATCTTGATTTTGAGAGACCCAATCTAAGAAGTAATTATAATGATGATTTCTGGGATCGTTTCTGGGCTTACTTTAAAAAAAAATTCAGATACTTTATCTGAGGAGGTATTGTGTGCAAAATTTTTCCCCCTAAAGAATAATCAGCTGTTTCCTTCTACCCTAAGGGGAGAGCAAATCTGAAGTGGATTTTAGTTTTAGCTAGAGAGAATTTGGTTAGAGGCAGTGAAGGGCTGTGGTGAAGTTTTATCAAATCCTGGACTGAGCGATGGTGTGTGTGTATCCATGTGTCGGTGAATCTCCTTTAGAGAAAGGATATTTTAAAATTGGCAAACACTTCTGCTTTGGAATGGTGTAAATCAGATCTTGATTGCAGGCAGGGATGACAGTAGATGGTCATGCAGACCACTTGTGTCTTAGACTATATCTGTTCATTTCATTCTGAGACCCCACACCTTTGGAGGACGGTGGGTGGCTGGCCCATTGGTCGGTCATGGATGGGGAGCCCACAGGTCATCTCCACTCCATTCTGCAAGTAGCTTCTCATCCTGTGCACACCCCCCTCCCTCAGATAGCCCACCTCTCTAGCTCTTCCCTGTCCCTGAGATCTCAAGGGACAGAGAGTTTCCCGTTGCCAGTGTGTTGCTGCTTAAAGATTTTCCAGGATTTAAGTGTAATCCCCAAGGTGTTGTTAAACATACAGCATTAAGTGCAGCACTGGAGGGAGGCAGTGGGATTTAAGTTTCCTTTGAGACCATCACTTTTATTAAAGGAACTCCCTTACCCAAGGAAAGAAAGAAGAGAGACAGTAAAGAACCAACGGTGGTTATGTAAGAGTTACTGTGCAGTGTGCTTGTCAAGAATAGAGAAATATTGGGAAATAATTTTGGGCGCAAGGGGAACAGGTCAAATAATTAAAAGTCCGGGTTTATGATGCCACATATAATATGGTCCTTGGGGCCCTTTTTCTCTAGAACTCTTGGATTAAATCTGTACATGATATGTTGTTTCAGGACCATGGAAAAGCTAACATACAGATTAAAGTGGGCATTATAACAAGGAATAACATCTAGTGACTGGGGTGGAGTGGCAGAGGTGTGGGGGAAATACGGGGGTAGATGTTCATGTTAATTAATGAGAATTTCCAGGTGACTAGAGTGGAGCTTCTATTACTCCAAATGAATCTGGATCTGGGATAAGAAAAGAAACAGAGATATAAATAAATATGACCACAAAAGTCAAGGTTCTCTGATACTGAAGGATGAGGAGTATCAAGAGAAGAGAGAGAAACTCTCAACAATTCCTGGAAAGGCAGGCCTAGTAGTAGTATTTCATATTCCTTGACCCTGAAATGAAGTAAATTTCAGTCACATGAGCAGCAGCTAATGATAAGCATTGAGCTCATAATCCCAAGAGGTGAAAACAGAAGCAACTTTTTAAAGAGGTAAAATAAATTCATGGATGGCAGGTTCATGAAAGCTAATTAAAGGAAATACTGATTTATGTGGAAATTTTTCATGAGCCTGGGGATTGGTGTCATGAAGGATAGCCTTTATCTCTCTGGATTAGACACTCACTGCCATAGTGTCTCCCCACCCAAAGGATGATTGTCTTCTCCTTTTATCTGGGTGACGGACTTCTATCCATGCGTCACAACCCATCTCAGGTTGCCTTTGGGAAACTATCTGATTCTTCCTATTTCCTACATAGTAGTCCAGTCCTTCCTTTTCTCAACTACTTTTCATGTACAAACCTCTATGAAGATCTGTATACCACATTCTGACTTTGTGTTTACTTCTCTCTACCTTGCTTAACTGTGGGGACTCATCTGCCACTGGCATTGAGCATGTTCTAAAAGAGAGGCCCAGTGTTTACAACGTTTAAAAAAAAATTTTTTTTTAATGTTTATTTATTTTTAAGACAGAGACAGAGCTTGAGCGGAGGAGGGGTAGAGAGAGAGGGAGACCCAGAATCCGAATAGGCTCTAGGCTTTGGGCTGTCAGCACAGAGCCTGACACGGGGCTCAAACTCATGAGCTGTGAGATCGTGACCTGAGCCCAAGTCTGACGCTCAACCGATGGAGCCACCCAGGCACCCCTGTGTTTACAACATTTGTAACCTAAAGGGATAAGATGCAATTTTTTATAGCCATTTTGGATCCAATTCAGTACTTATCTTTTCTGTTGAATGAAATCATTACCTAGACAATCAGTTTGTCCTTATTCTGAATGCGGAGGGGGGGAGGGAGGGAACAAAAACTCTCAATGATTTATTAGAGTTTCTGCAAAAGCTTCCTAATGATACCTCCCAATTGCCTCCCCTCCCCAGTAACCTTCAAAAATATCCTTTTAAAATGCAGGTCGAGTTGTGTCAACCTCTTCTTTCAAAGTTTAGGTGCTCCCCATTGTCAGTAAAGTGAAAGCCTTCAGCATGACACACAAGATCTCTGTACTGCCTTCAGACCTCACCCAGACCTCACCTCACACCACATCCTCTGCTACCACTGCTCCAGGCGTGGGGAGGCACTTAGAGTGCCTTTCTTCTCTCTTGTTCTTCTTTTTCCTTTATCATCTTCCTGGTCTTTCTTCATCCTCTCTTATGGCTGAGTGACAATGTCACCTCAACTCTCCCCTTCTATTTTTTTCACCCAGGGACTGGTTGTATCTCCATTTAGCATCTGTTTAGAGAAAAATGACTTTATGTCCTCTCCCCCACCAGACTGAGTTCATGGAGCCTTGAAATCCCTATCACTCTGCCTGGCACCAAGTTGACAATACACTGGTTGTTGCTTTTCATCTCCTACCCTGGAGATACTGTTCAAAGATGTGATACCAAGAGTTCCAAATACTGAGAAGAAAAGGTTAACAATATTAGGATGAAAACAGACTAAATATCTTCCTATTTCATTTCCCCTCAAGAGTGAAGGTGAAACAGATGGAAATGCATGGTACTTAAAGGATGTTTCCATAAATTATTCTGTGTAAAAGACACCTAGGAGCCCACTCAGTCATGAGAACTCAGGCCATTCAGCCTTTGTTTTCACTGATTTTTCTGTTACCTTGTAACAGCCAGGCACAAAATAATGCTAACTGGGGAGGCTTATCTAAGGACATCTTATTAAAAAAAAACTAAAAAAGTACCTGGGAAGGTATAAAGGTGATGCTGAAGCCTTAGGAAGGGGAGATAAAAGGTATTATATGTTTGTCAGAAGCAGTAGTTGAGCCAGTCCTTAAGCACCCAACAAGAAAATATAGGGCATTGTTTATCTTCCAAGATGGCACACCTTCTTCAGTCTGCCTCCCACTATTCAGTAAGTAGGTACGGAAGTAGGTATGGAGAGTTTTGTATGTGGCAGGCATCCTGCTAGTGGTTGGGGAAACCACCCCATCTCTACTCCCGGGACCCTGTGGTCCAGAAGAGGAGGCCTTGTGACGTAATTACAAGAGGAGAGAGAGTTCTGTGAATTGCGAGAGGTGCAGAGCGGAGGAGGGTGTGTGCACCTGTGGTTGAGTGGGTCTGAGAAGGCTTTATGAGAACACTTGAGTTGTATCTTGAAGGATGAGTAGGTCTTCACCGATTTCCAGTGGAAGGCATTCCTGGTGAAGGAGATGGCCTGGGCTAAGGCACAAGGCAGTGAAAACTCATGGTGCTATAGCGAGTAGACTCCACGAACATTTGTATCAAGTTACCTCATTTTTTAGAACATAAACTTTGGGACTGAACCCCTTTCCCTAAGGAATTGCTGGTTTGGAGCATGCATGTGGATCTAAGTGTGCCTTCTTCCTACATCTTTAGAAGTTGAGCTGCTCTATGCACCTGGTTTTAGAGGGGTCTCCCACTCTTAACCAAGGTTAGAGCTTTCTTAAACATTCTCATTCTTACTAACCAGCATTCTTGGAAGTAGAGTTGGACAGGTAGAACTTGGGACTACCAAATACAGGGGGCTGATTCACTCATTGAGCATCCTCTCATGTTCCTTGGGGGAATGCAACCATTGGACTGTGCCACAGGGTAGCAAGGGAAGGGACCTGCAGCTGTGTGTGGTTTGTCTGCTTGAGATCCATTCTGCCTCTATTCTAGAAAGTTCTATTACTTGCTTTAGTTCTTTAAGTGTGCTATCCAGTTGACTAATTCTGAAACGTTGGGCGATACTATAGAGAACTCTTTTTTTCATGTTTATTTATTTTGAGAGAGAGCGCGCGCGCACGCACCAGCATGGGGAGAGTCAAAGAGGTGAGAGAATCCTAAGCAGGTTCCACAATGTCAGCATAGAGCTCGACACAGGGCTCTATGTCATGAACTGTGAGATCATGACCTGAGCATCAAAATCAAGATTCAGACGTTTAACCCATTGAGCCACCCTGGAGAACGTTTGATTGGTGGCTGAGGACTTTGATCCTACTGTTGAGTTGTTGTTTTGGTCTTTTGAGTAGGGCAAGTTGGCATAGAGAATTAGGATATTTCACTCAAGTGGTCCAAACAGAGGTAGGAAAGAGATACAAGAGAGAAAAGGGGCTGGATTCTCACAGGTATTGCCTCATTGCTGTGTCTCACTTTCTTGCTTCCCCTTAGACAATGCTTTCGTTAAATCACTACCACAGTGAGTTAATTATGAAAAGCCAGAAGGGTCTTTTCTCTTCTTCCCTTCACATTTGGATAAAACATCTGACTCTATAACATTATTATTATTTTTTTATTATATGTATCTGGTGGCAGTGATCTGTCATCAAGATTAATTTTGATCTGTGGACAAGTACCCTAATAAATGTGCTGATGAATTGTTCTTGACGTTATGAGTGAGCAAGCTCCTTTTTGGGCTGGGCATGTGTTCATTGGCTGAATATGAATTCTATACCCAGCACACCCTGCGAATCTGGCTTAATCTGTAAAAAGAGTGGGGAACCATGTCCTCAAAGTAGCAGGGCTAGAAGTGGCAGGGCCCCTGCACATGATGGTACAGGTTGGGCATTGCAAAACTCTAGGGGGAGCCATTTGCACATACGATTTAAGTGGCACCCATTAGGATTAATTACATTGCAGTCTTTTTCTCCCAGGTTTTATAGTTCTTGAGCCACCTTTTCAGTCACATCTCCCCTCACTTTTATTTTTTCCATCCTTCTTCATCCATTCCTAAGGCCACTTGGGGGTTTTACAGATTTGTACATATTTAGTATTAAATTTGTCAGGATAGGCCAGGTTATGCTGCAGTAACCAATAGTTTCACAATCTCAGAAGCCTAAATAACAAAGATTTATTTCTTGCTCACTCTTCAGGTCCATTGTAGGTTGGCTGTGGGCTCTGCTCCCAGTCATCCTCAGATCCAGGCAGAGAGACATTCATTACTCCACATAGGGAAAAGGGGACCAGGTGAACCACACAGTGATTCTTAAAGCTTCTGTTTACATATCAGTGGTCAAAGAAGTTTAGACAGCTATGAAAGAGCAAGGAAACCTAACCTTATCATATGTCCCAAAGGATGAGACCCAGAGCATCTGGGAACAACCCTAATGACTGCCATGGGTGTAGTGAAGAGGGTAGTAGGATCATGGACTTGGAGCTCAGTCCACCACAGGTTTGAATCCTGATTCTGCTTCTTGTTTCATGCTTAATAAGTTGCAAACAAATTACATTATCTCTCTGCACCCGTTTCCTCTCTGTATAATAGAGACAATAATAGTACTTTCTTGGTAATGATGGTCATCCAGTGCCAGTTACATAGTAGGGTAACCAACAAATTTCTTTTCTCTTATGCCCCCCTGCCTCACTCTCCACCTGGGGTCCCCTATGGTGCCAGTGCTTTGTGTTAGTCTGTTGAATAAGGGGGGAAACTCCCCCCATCTTCCAGGCAGCAAACAAGAAAGCCCTGGTGACATTTGCCAAAGCTCATGAAAATAGCTATTAGGAAGGCAAACTGTGCTTAGAAAAATATTAATTGGACTTTAAGCTCATTAGGAATTAAAAACAGCAACAAAAATGTTCACCTTTAGCATAAAGGAAAAAAAATCCTTGAGAGCCACATAGCCTCCCCCTAAAATGCATAGCTAACTGACCCTCTGTAAATGCCCAGAGGGTTCTCTTTGCCTGGCTACCGAGGTTCAGGACAACACAGCAGACGCAAGTGACTTCAGGATACCTTTCATGCTTGGCAGGCGTCCCCATTTTATTTATGATATCAAAGCTGCAACGCTGTGTTCTCTTCTGCGGAAGACATAAAAGAGATTCAGAAGTCATCCAAATCATCTTGTAATTAATGTTACCATGCACGCCCAGGACATTAAAATGTTAACAGTGTTAGAATCGTGTGCTTTGGAATACCGAGTGAGGGCTTTATTAGAGAGAAATGCTCAGCAGATGTCATCCACCCTAATTGAGGACATCAGGGTGCCTGCTGCTCGTTCTTATCAGTGGTGCAGAGGGTTTTTTTTTAATTTATTCATTTTCTTTACTGCTAGAATCTGCTCTCATTATTAGACTATCTTGTCACTCATTTGCATTTCAAGTGCTGGGACTGGGGGGGGGTAGCAGCTATCTGCCTTAGAAGAACACTTCAAGGGTTACTCTATCAAATAGCAGCACAGTAGCACAGTGAATCTGACATCTGGGTTATCTTATTCCCAGATGCTCTGTGGTGTCATTAGCAGGATTAATCTTAGCTTTAATTTCATAATGATTCTTATTCTAATATATGTGAATGAACACAAAGTCTCTTGACTCATTATCACCAATTTACCCAAGATATGTAATCAGGCTCTTACATTCACCAACATTTATTTTTGCTAATACATCTAAAATTGTAGATTAAGCAAATACAGTTAGTTCCAGCTGAGTGAATGCCTACCGAGGTAGCACTGTAGTATTTATGTTTTAATTAAAGGACATTAATGGTGTTGTTTTTAAATATGTACTGACCAAAAATGTGTTCATGGGGAACGGTAATGTCGTTGTTCGAGCAGCGTCCGGCTGTAAAATTAGTCACAGCAGCATTACATTAGAAGCCATTACCCACTTCTTTTGCAAATTATTGAAATTCCCTCTGTTAATTATGTTTTTAACCTTTATAAATAAGATGGAAGTACGTAGCCTCGATTCCAAACAACTCTGCTCCCCTAAGGAAACAGCACAGCGGGTCCTTACTGGTGAGAATAATTGTAATTATAACAAATTGTAATTTGTGGTTTTCATTCCCATTCAAGGTGACCATGCCACATCAAATATTGTCACTGTCAGTTCATGACTCAGAGTAGCCAAAAGGCCATTTCCCCTCTCATTTGACACTAAGTTTCGTAATAGCCTTAAAGGGGGCAAGCAGGGCGGGGAGGACGAGATGGGGATGCTCTAGCAAATTCCAGCTCTCTCTTCACTTACTTCAACACTGGACTAACTTTTTTCATTTACCAGCTGTTGTCACCCAGCAGCATGTAGTGGTTTATTATTGATGGATAAAATGTTCAAACATTTAAAGAAATGAAAGTCAGCTTTGCATTTTTAATTAATTAATTAAAAGTACTGTAAATGCCAGCTTGTTAATTGCTTTGCACCTGCAAGCCAACACAGGTTTTGTGCACTCTTTCTTTGAATATTAAATTTTTTCTCGCATGTCTTTATAATGCTTGGGAAGTCTCTCCAGCAAACATATTAGTAAAGAGTAAATATTGAATCTTAGACAAAACTCATGGCTTCATCTTTCACTGTACCCAGAATAGGATTTAAAGGAGGATTTAGATTTCCAAGGCTTCTAATTAAGTAGTGATAATCAGGCTTTCTGCTGAGGGTCACTTCCTGGGAGTAATTTGAGTTATTAAAATGCATGTTTTTGTTTGTTCTGCTTTGTGAGCTAAAACTGATCCCTTTTAATATAGCAGCAAATATGCAAATTGGTGTTTCATTATATTGTGCAATTTATGGCAATCTTCTCTAATTTACTAAAAGGTCAGGAGCCTGACCTTGTCATTCAAAAATTTTTTTTTCCTGGTAAAGCTAAACTAATTATGTGGATTTTTTTTTTTTTAATGAAACTCTGAAAGTGTGCAGCATGGTAAAGAGTGTGACAAATTTAACTTTCACTTAGCTCTTATATTCATCAAGATGGCCTTCAGTTTTGTGTCGATCCCGGTAACAAAGAGTAGGTGATCTCAATTGTGAGTTAGGAATCCGTTGGTTTTAAATGCTGCACAGGAAAAAAGACAGAACTTAAAAACAATTCTTGTGCTTCAGAAAAATGTCGCAACTGGAATAGCTTAGCTTTACTGAAATAATTAGTGCGTACATGCTTTAAGTTGTCATTGGCCAGAAAATATTAAAAAGAACTATCATGAACTCAACAGCAAGTTTTTTGTTCAAAAGACTTACCAAATATTTATATTATTTTGTTCTTTATTGATGCCAAATATGCTTTAACTTTTTTTGTTGTTTTACAGAGTTTTCACTTTGACCAGGAGAATTTTTATCTCAAATGTTGTTAAATCCTTATGAGCACAAGTTGGTACCATTGACCTATTTACTTTTAAATTATAGTGATTCTCACACATTAGCCTGAATAAGAGTCACTTGGATTTCTTGCTCAAATCTAGATTCTAAGGTCTCATCTCCTCAAAATTCTGGTTCAGTAGGTCTGGGATTGGCTTCTGGTAATCTGCATTTTATTCAGGTGGCCTGTTGTCTATACAGGTGACCCTTGGACAACATGGGTTTGAAATGTGTGTATATTTGTGGGTTTTTTTTTTTAATGAATACAGTACAGTACTGTAAATGTATTTCCTCCTCCTCATAATTTTCTTTCTCTTTCTCTTTTTTTTTTTTTTTTTTTTTAAAGAGAGAAGATGCAAGTGAGCGAGGGGCAGGGACAGAGAGAGAGAGAGAGAGAGAGAGAGAGAGAGAGAGAGAGAGAAAGTGAGGCTCACCCAAAGCATGAGCACTCATACTCACATGAAACGGGGCTCAAGCTCACCCGATGTGGGACTTGTACTCCCAAACTGTGAGATCATGACCCGAGCTGAAGTCGGATGCTTAAAGACTGAGCCATCCAGGTGCCCCTTCCTTACAATTTTCTTAACAACATTTTCTTTTCTCTAACTTTTTTTATTGTAAGAATACCATATATAAAACAGAATGTACAAAATATGTGTTAATAGATTGTGTTATTGGTAAGGCTTCAACAGTATGCTATTAGTAGTTAAATTTTGGGGGAGTCAAAAGTTATATATGGACTTTTGACTGTGCAGAGTGTTGACACCTCTAACCTCCAAATTATTTAAGGCTCAACCATACTTTGTAAAGAATTCATAGAAGTTTGACTCTCCTCCATCCAATACACTCATTTGCTTAATATTCATTGCCTATATGTGGAGATTTCTTGAATGAATAAAGGAATAAATAAACATGTATTATGTGCCATGCATGATCATTGCCCTTAAGGAGTTAGCCAGTAAAACACATGTATAGATGGTTATAAGGCAAATTAAAGAAATTGTAAGTGAAAAATCTTTGGGAACATAAAGGAGGAATAAATTATTTATAATTGGGGGACATTTAGCAAAGGAGACTATATTTAGACTAGGAAGCATGAGAGTTTTCCTGTAGGTGGAGAAGGTGGGAGAAGGACCATACTGACGAGGGAGGAGTTTGAAGAAAGGTCCAGAGATGGGAACATGCATGGTGTGTTCAGGGGAGGGTGAGCAACCTAATATGACCACAGCCCTTGTTGTGTCTTGCATTAGAAGTGGGAATAAAGCTCCAAAATGTCCTGAGATCAGATTTTGCAGGACCTGGAATATTTCAATGCTGAGCATTTGGGGTTTTGTTGGGTGGGCAGTGAGATATCAGTGTCAATTTTAAAGTGAGGGACTGACCTGATTCTGTGTGTGGCAACAATTTGGACAGAAACAATTAAAGACAGGAAGAAGTGTTAAGAGGCTACTCATAGTCCATGGAAAGAAACTAAAGTCCTGGCAAAGATAATGGAGATGGTGGACTGGATTCAAGAGACAAACATGACTTGGCAATAAGTTGGATTTGAGGTGGGGTTAAATTTGAAGGAGGAGTGAAGGGAAGGGAATTTGGTGTCCAAGTTTCCAGTTGAGTAACTGTGGATAGTGACATGATTGACCAAGTCAGGCAATGAAGAAAGAGAAACATTATTGGTGGAAATAAAGCTTTTGACTTAGAAGCTTGCTTAGAAAGTGTGTTTGAAGACTGGTTGTGGTGGGCAGCTCTAGGAAGCTTCTAAGTAAGGCAGAATCTCAGACTTCTATCCCAGATATACTGAATCAGAATCAGCACTCTTATGCCATCCCCAGGTGATTCATATGCACATGAAAATCTGAGAAGCACTGGTAGAAGAACATACAAAGTCTGTTGTTGGGACACAATCATTCTAAAGGACTCCATACCAAAAAGGGCTTTGTGGTTATTTAAGTTGGGGGAAGGCTCTATGTGATAACCCATATGATCACTATTCTTGGAGATTCAAAAACTACAAGTTATACATTCTACTTCTGAAAGCAATATTACCCTATATGTTAACTAGAATTTAAATAATAATTTGAAAACAAAGAACAAACGAAGCCCAAAGTTAGTAGAAGAAAGGAATAACAAAGATCAGAGCAGAAATAAATGAAATAGAGACTAACAAGACAACAGAAAATATCAATGAACCCAAGAACTTGTTCTTTGAAGAGATAAACAGAATTGACAAACCTTTAGCTAGACTCACCAAAAAAAAAAGAGAGGAAATAAGATCAGAAATGAAAGAGAAAATGCTACAATTGATACCACAGAAATACAAAGGATCATCAGAGACTACTATGAATAATTGTATGCCAGCAAATTGTACAACCTAGAAGAAATGGATAAATTCCTAGAAACATGTGACTTTCCAAGTCTGAATCATGAAGAGTTAGAAAATCTGAATGGTCAATTAAGAGTAAGGAGATTGAATCAGTAATTTAAGAACTTTCTACAAACAAAAGTCTAAGACCATACAGCTTCACTAGTGAATTCTAAATGTTCAAAGATGAATTAATACCAATCTTCTCAAACTCGGCTAAAAAAATAGAAGAGGAAGGAATGAGACAAGCATTATCCTGATACCAAAACCAAACAAAGACACAAGAAAAGAAAATTACAGGTCAATATCCCTGATGAACATAGATGCAGAAAATCCTCAACGAAATAATAGCAAACCAAATTCAACAATACATTAAAAGGATCAAACACAATGATGAAGTAGGATATATTCTAGGGATTCAAAAGTGGTTCGACACCTGCAAATCAATATGATACACCACATTAACAAAATGAAGATAAGAATCATATAACCATTTGAATAGATGCAGAAAAGGCATTTGACAAATAGCAATTTATGATAAAAACTCTCAACAAAGCAGGTATTGAGGAAATGTACCTCAACATAATGAAGGCCATTGATGACAAGCCCACAGCTAACATCATACTCAATGGGGAAAAGCTGAAAGCTTTTCCTCAAAGATCAGAATCAGGACAAGAATGCCCACTTTTGCCACTTTTATTTAATATGGTATTGGAAGTCCTGGCCAGAGAAGTTAGGCAAGAAAAAGAAATAAGAGACATCTAAACTGGAAAGAAGTAGTAAAACTCACCATTTGCAGATAACATGATACTCTATACAGAAAACCCTAAAGACTCCACCCCAAAACTGTGAAAACTGATAAATGAATTTGGTAAAGTTGCAGGACACAAAACCAATATAAAGAAATTGCTTGCATTTCTACATACTAACAATGAACCATCAGAAAGAAAAATTAAGGAAACAATCCCAGGTATAATTATATCAAGGATAATGAAAAACTGCTCGGTCAGATGGGCCGGAGACACTTCTGGGAGCAACAGCATGATGCTTGTCCAAGGAGAACCCCAAGTCCGGTTCAAACTTGTATTGGTTGGCGATGGTGGTACTGGAAAAACTATGTTCATGAAATGTCATCTGACTGGTGAGTTTAAGAAATATGCAGCCATATTGGGTGTTGAGATCCATCCCTTTGTGTTCCATGACAATAGAGGACCTATTAAGTTCAATATATGGAATACGGCTGGTCAGGGGAAATTTGGTGGGCTAGAGAGATGACTATTACATCCAAGCCCAGTGTACCATTATAATGTTTGATGTAACATCAAGGGTTTCTTACAAGAATGTGCCTGACTGGCATAGAGATCTGGTACAAATATGTGAAAACTTCCCCATGGTGCTGTGTGGCAACAAAGTGGACATCAAGGACAGGAAAAGTACGGCAAAATCTTTCACCATAAGACCAACCTTCAACACTATGACATTTCTGCCAAAAGTAACTACAATTTTGACCAGCCCTTCCCGTGGCTTGTTAGAAAACTAACAAGTGGAACATGTGCTTCATCTATGGGTTGCTGAAGGAGAAGAATGGGCTTCGGAGTGAATGTGACAGTGTATACCCTCATTTTTTGAACCTGCATATTTAGCTGTTTTGGAACACAATTGTTTCCTTTCTGAGTTTCCAATATAAGACTGCTGTAGTCACATCACAGTATCCAGTGGTGAAATCTCATTTGTCACTGTCCTTTCCATTTCTTTTAATTTAGAATTAGAATAAAGTTGTATTTCAAATATCTAAAAAAAAAAAAAAACCCTGAAATAATTAGAGATAATTTAACCAGTGAGCTGAAAGACCTATTAGACACTATTAGACTATTAGGTACTAATGAAAGAAATTGAAGAAGATAAATAAATGGAAAGATATTCTGTGCTCATGAATTTGAAGAATTAGTATTGTTAAAATGTCCACACTACCCAAAGCAATCTACAGATTCAGTGCAATCTCTGTCAAAATTTGAGTGGCATTTCACAGAAATAGAACAAACAATTCTAAAATTTGTATGGAACATTAAAGGACTCCAGATAACCAAAGCAATCCTGAGAAAGAAGAACAAAGCTGGAAGCATCATGCTCCCTGATTGTAAACTACAGTTGGAAAGTTATAGTAATCAAAACAGTATGGTATTGGCCTAAGAACAGATACATGGATCAACGAAACAGAAGTGAAAACCCAGAAATAAACCCATCCTTATATGTTCAATTAATTTATGACAAAGGAGGCAAGAATATACAATGGGGAAAGGCAGTGTCTTAAATAAGTAGTGAGGAGAAAACTGGACAGCCACATGCAAAAGAATGAAAGTGGACCACTATCTTACCCCCTACACAAAAGTTAATTCAAAATGGATACAAAACTTGAATGTAAGACCTGAAACCATAAAACTCCTAGAAGAAAACGTAAGTGGTAATCTTGACATGGGTTTGGCAAGATTTTTTGAATTTGACACAAAAATAAGGGCATCGATAGCAAAAATTAGCAGGTGGGATTACTTCAAACTAAAAAGCTTCTGCACAGCCAAGGAAACCATCAGCTAAATGGAAGGCACCTAGTGAATGGGAGAAAGTGTTTGCATATCAATTTTTGATAAAAAATATCCAAAAATACCTAAACCTAATAGCAAAAAAGAAGTCTGATTCAAAAATGTGCAAAGAATCTGGATAGACATTTTTCTAAAGAGCACATATTGATGGCCAATGGATACATGAAAATATGCTCAATATCACTAATCACCAGGGAGATGCAAATTAAAGCCACAATGAGATATCACCTCAATGAGATATTACCTATTAGAATGGCTGTTATCAAAAAGACAAGAAATAAGTGTTGGTGAGAATGTAGAGAAAAGGAAATCCTGTGCACTGTTGGGGGGAATGTATATTGATGTAGCTACTACGGAAAACAGTATGACGTTCCTCAAAAAATTAAAAATAGAACTATCCTGTGATCCAGCAATTTTGCTTCTGGGTATTTATCTGAAGAAAACAAAAACACTCAGAAAGATAGCTGCACCCCTGTGTGCATTGAAGCATGATTTACAACAGCCAAAACATGGAGACAACTTAAGTGTTCATTGATGGAAGAAGGGAAAAGAAAAGGTGGCATATATACACAATTGAATATTATTCAACCATAAAAAAGAATGAAATTATGCAATTTGTGACAGATGGAACTTGAGAGCACTATGCTAAATAAGTCAGACTTATCTAAAGAATCTGTAGAATCTAAAAAACTGCCAAAAACAAACAAAAATCCAAGCTCATAGAAATAGGGAACAAATTGGTGGTGGCCAAAGGTGGGGGTGTCTGATAGGCAAGATGGGTGAAGGAAGTGAAAAGGTACAAACTTTCTGTTATAAGTAAATCCAGGGGTGCGTGGGTTGCTCAGTTGGTTAAGCATCCAACTTTGGCTCAGGTCATGATCTCGCGGTTCGTGAGTTTGAACCCCTCATCAGGCTCCACACTGTCAGTGTAGAGCCTACTTGGGATTTTCTCTTGTGCTCCCTCTGTCTGTCTCTCAAAATAAATAAGCTTATAAAATAAATAAGTCCTGAGGATGTAATGTACAGCATGGTGACTATAGTTGATAATACCGTATTGCATATTTGAAAGGTCCTAAGAAAGTAAATCTTAAAAGTTCTCAACACAAGGAAAAAAGTCTGTAACTATGTACGGGGAGGGCTGTTGACTAGACTTAATTGTGATAATTTTGCAGTGTATACCAATACTGAGTCATGTTGCACACCTGAATCTAATATAATCGTAACAAAACCAAACCCCTACAATTCATATTAGCTTATTAAAGCTCTGAGGAGTTCTATAGTGATGGAATCTGTCTGATTTTGCTTAAGTCAATATTTTCAAAATGTATTTTATCATGAGGTAGTGGGATAATTGTGTTCCTCCAAAAGAAATGTTTAAGTTCTGACCCCCAGTACCTGTGAATGTGACCTTATTTGGAAATAAACTTTTGCGCATGTAATCAAGTTAAGATGAGGTATTGCTATGTGAGGGTGGGTGCTAAATCCAATGAATGGTGTCTTTATAAGAGAAAGAAGAGGGAGGCTTGGAAAAAGACATACCTAGAGAAGAAAGTTGTGTGATGATAGAGGCAGAGGTTGGAGTGACACAGCTACAAGCTTAGAGATGCTAAGAATCACTGGCAACAACTAGAAGCTAGGAAGAGGCAATGAAAGATTCTTTCCTAAGCCTTCAGAGGGAGCATGGTCTTGCCAACACCTTAATTTTGGACTTCTAGCCTCCAGAACTGTGAAAGAACTGATTGTTTTAAGTAGTCCAGTTTGTGGTAACTTATTATTGCAACCCTAGGAAACTAATGTGTGACTCTTTAAGACAAATAACACTAACATTCTGAGCATCACTAGATTAGAAAATAGTAGTTTGGAACATACATGGAGATGCATGTGCATGTGGAGGTGTAGGTGTCAAACTGGCTTTGGAAATTGGGTATAAATTTCAAGAGGGGATTGGGATAGATGAGAGACATTTGGAAGTAAAGCACACAGTGGGCAGTTAAAGCCTGGGGAATGAGGAGTGGACCAGGGAGATCATTTAAACAGAAATCCCAGGAGAATAGCTATACTTGAAGGAAAATTGAAAAACAGCAAGAGAATGGGCATTAGGCATAACAGAAGAAATAAAATTTTTAAAAGATACATGCATCCCTATGTTTATTGCAGCATTATTTACGATAGCTAAATTAAAGAAGCAGCCCAAGTGTCCATCAATAGGTGAATAAAGAAGATGATTAGTAGAAGGGAGGTGTTGGGGGATGGATGAAATAGATTAAGGGGAATTAAAGCACACTTATGGGGGTGCCTGGGTGGCTCAGTCAGTTGAGTGACCAACTCTTGGTTTTGGCTCAGGTCATAATCTCGAGGTTTGTGAGAGTGAGCCCTTCTTGACCTTGCAGAACCTGCTTGGGATTCTCTCTCTATCCCTCCCCTGCTCATGTACTCTTGCGCGCTCTCTCAAAATAAATACATAAACATTAAAAAAGGCACACTTACTGGGGCGCCTGGGTGGCTCAGTTGGTTGAGCATCCGACTTCAGCTCAGGTCATGATCTCATGGTTTGTGAGTTTGAGCCTCGCGTCAGGCTCTGTGCTGACAGCTGAGCCTGGAGCCTCCTTCGGATTCTGTCTTTTCCTCTCTCTGCCCCTCCCCACTTGTGCTCTGTCTCTCTGTCTCTCAAAAATAAATGTAAAAAAGATAAAAAAAAAGCACACTTATAAAGAGCACTGAGTAATATATAGAATTGTTGAATCATATTGTACACTTGAAACTAATGTAACCTGTGTGTTAATTATATGTATTTTAATAATAAAGAAATTCTGGTAACAGGAAAAAAAGACTTAATTTAGCAATTAGGAAGTCAGTAGTTATCTTTGAGAAAGCAGTTTGAGCAACTTGAAGTAGAGGCAAGCTTGCCGTGGGTCAAGGAGTGAACAACAGGGCCTTCAGTCAAAGAAGTCAAAGTAAAAGCATTTCAGTCTTCAGTCCTCCTTGAGACCTTGAAAAAGTTTTTGAAAAAAAACTTTTCTTGAAAAAATGGAAAAAAAGAAGAAAACTCTGTCTTTGATGAAACACAGAAACTTCACTATGAACAAAATCTGGCCAGGGCTGAGAAATTGAGACTAAAACTAAGGGTGGAGACTGAGAACCCAGAAATCTCCTCAGATTTTAGCAGAGTCAGATTTCTCTGGAAGTGCATGTTACAGTCTTCAGGTCCAAAGGATCCTTCATTCAGTTTCCTGGGATCTAGAGAAATGCGGCCAGAAGAGAAGTGGGCATGTCCTTTGGCAGACCCAGGTGTCAACTGGAGAAAAGTGGGAGGTTTGGAGCTGATGGGGACCCCTGTGGAGGGTCCACAGGTATGCCCTAGCCTCCTAGCTAATGGGGTGTGCAATGGGGAGGTTGGAGGGGAAGCTGTGCTCGCCAGGTTGCAACACAAATCCACATCCTAACTGAAGAGAAAGGAGGAGAAATGTGCATTCAGGATGGAGGACAAATTTGGTGAGAAGGTTTTTGAGATAATATACTACATTTAAATTTCTGGGCTGAGTCTTCAAGCAAATGGTGGCCTCAGATAGAACTGCCCCAATACAGGTGAATAATCTTGAGAAAGGAACACATTAGACAATATACATAAGAATAGAGGAAGAAAGAGTAATCGAAAGTCAGATAACTTACATAAATCAGAAGAGGAATTGTTCTTACGAATTTGACAAAGAATCTTAAAGATACTATAGGCAGCATCATCTCTTGGGGAGGAGGAAGCACACACATGTGCAAGATGATCGAAAAGGAGATAAGACCATAGAGAAAAAAAAATTGGTAGAGCTCAGTAAAAAATGAAAGGAGCGCTTGGGTGGCTCAGTTGGTTAAGTGTCTGGCTGTTGACTTCGGCTCAGGTCATGATCTCACAGTTTGTGATTTTAAGCCCTGCATCAGGCTCTCTGCTATCAGCACATGGCACATTTCGGATCCTCTGTCCCCCTTTCTCTGCACCTTTACCACTTGTACTCTCTCTCTCAAAAATAAACATTAAAAGTAAGTGAAAGAAATGATGAGGGACTATAAAATCAATGCAGAGATAAGTCTCATTAAACAAACAAAATCAGAAAAAAAATTCAAAACATAAGGATACAATTATTAGGAAATGGTGAAGCAAAGCCTGGTTCCCCTTTTAGCTATCTCTTACTGAAGTGCTTCCCATTTTTCCTAAAAGTCTTACCTTGATGGTATATTCTATTAGTAACAGGGAAGCTGGGAATTGGATCCAGAGCAGTGGGATGAATTCTGCCATCCCTTTCACTCCTTATTTAGGTACTGATTATTCTTTTGCAATGTCTTTATCTTTTCAAGATTTCCCTTACCAATTCTCATAAGCACATTTTTCATGGCACAGAAATACTGATGGTGTAAGCTGGTGAAGGAAGGACACATGGCCAATGATTCCATGCCAGTTGTGTTCGCATCAAGAGCCACATGGACAGTAAGAAAGATACCTAGATTTCTATGGAATAAATGTCCCCAAAGCTATTTTATTTTATTTTATTTAAAAAAAAATTTTTTTTTTCAACGTTTATTTATTTTTGGGACAGAGAGAGACAGAGCATGAACGGGGGAGGGGCAGAGAGAGAGGGAGACACAGAATCAGAAACAGGCTCCAGGCTCTGAGCCATCAGCCCAGAGCCTGACGCGGGGCTCGAACTCACGGACCGCGAGATCGTGACCTGGCTGAAGTCGGACGCTTAACCGACTGCGCCACCCAGGCGCCCCTAATGTCCCCAAAGCTATTTTAATTGATTAGACCTCAGCTTCATAAACCCCCTTGAACTGATGACCTTCAAGTGGTGCTCAGGCTCCACAAAGGTGAGAATGTCTTTAAACTGTGGTCTTCAAGCTACTGGCTTTGAGTTGAACTGGCTGGAAGAGTCTCTCTGACAACACATTTTGTTGAAGAAGCCCATCTATCAGAGGGCAGACCCTAAATTCATCTCTCAGTGCCCTTTCCCAAAAAAGTCCATTTCCTCTGTCCAGTGAACAACTTCCTATCTTTGATTTGGGTTTTCTTTAAAGAACTTGATACCAGTGGCCAGTGGATGCATATGTGTGAATTCTCAGTCCATCCAATAATGCAATTCATGCCAAAGGTTTGATATTCAAGTCTTAATTCCCAGGAAAAATGTGACTTTATGTTACCATGTGGTTTTCTTGTTCCCTTGAGCATCACTAAGCTACAGTTGGTCTTACCTGCTAACATTCTGCACATTAATTGGGGCTGGGAAACCTGATGGTAGGAGCTGAAACAGGTCTCAGGCCTCCTTTGGACTGTATTGGCTAACTGTGTGTGTGTGTGTGTGTGTGTGTGTGTGTGTGTGTGTGTGTGTGTAGCTCCCTAGTAGTACAAAAGAGTGCAGAAAGCTCTCCCCACAGGAAGATCTATTAGAAAGAAAATGAAATAACCTTTTAGGGCCCCACATGTGTATCACAGGCAGGCCTTGCACTAGAACAGAAGAAATCAGGGCCAGTTTTCATCATCTTAATGAATGGCGCCACCACCCACCCAGCCAGAAATTTGTGATTATCCCTGATTCTTCTCTTGCGCTCATTTTCCACATTGAACTTACCAGCAAGTTCTTTTGGTTTTACCCAAAAAGATGTGTTGAGTCTGTCTTCTCTCCATCTCACTTCTGTACTTATGCCATGCTCTCCTAAGCTCCCGTTTGGACTGTTAAAACTGTCTCCTGTTTCTCCATAGCCATGCATTTCATCCTCCAGTCCATTGTCTGCATAGTAGCCCGTACCGTATAAAACGTAGATGAGGTCATGTCACTTTTCTGTTTAAATCTCCAGCAGCTTCCAGTTTGCCTCAGAATAAAATAAAAATTCCTTATCATGACCTTCAACATCTTGCATAATCTAGCCCATGCCTACCTCTCTTAGCTCACTCCAGCCACACAAGGTTTCTTTTTAGTGCCATGAATACACCATGCCCTTTCGTTTCTCACAGATTTTGGGCTGTTTCCTTCTCCTGAAAATGATATTTCCCTAGTCCTACATGCATGATAGCCTCTCATTTTTCAGGGCTCAAATGTCATCTGTTCAGAAAGCTTTCCTTTCTCATTGAAAGTAGGTGTATTGCATCCATTTTATTCTCTACCTCTGTCTCCTATTTCTTTCTTTCTTTCATCTTTTTTTAAAGTTTATTTTGAGAGAGACAGAGACAGTGCAAGTGAGGGGGGGCAGAGAGACAGGGACAGAGAATCCCAAGCAGGCTTCATGCTGCCAGCCCAGAACCCGATGTGGGGTTCAAACTCACAAAACCATGAGATCATGACCTGAGCCAAAACCAAGAGTCAGACGCTTAACCGACTGAGCCACCCAGGTACGCTTTTTTCTTTTTTACATCTTAGCAATGTTTGTAATTAGTTTATCACTTTCAGCTCTCTCCCCACTAGAGCAGGAACACTTTAAGAGCAAGTATGCAGTCTGTCTTGTTCTATTCACTAATGTATCCCCAGGACTTTGCACCCTCAACAAATAATTGACAGTCAACAAATAATTGAATGAATGAATGAATGAACAGATGAATCCATTCTTGCAGACCATATATGAATGCAGAAACCTTAACGGTTGCCCATCCACATATTATGCTCCCTTTCCTTCCAGAGCTTTAAAGAAAGACATCATATTTGGGTACATTTAATTTGCAGAATCCTTTGAACTGGAATTTTTCAAATAGATGTCAACAGGTTTCCAAAAGTTGAAGTCTGTTACACATAACTCTGCAAAGGCATAGTCTGGAAGGTGACCCATTCTCCTGTGGGTTTGCATTGCGAATGGAAGTTCAGAACAATCCAACCATAAAGCAGTTCAACCACAGACCTCAACAAAGCCCTAATCATTTCTGGCCACACAGTTGTTTATATCAGCCATTGGAATTTGGCAAATAAACATAAAATGGGTGTTGATGAGGACACAATCAATTTTACATACCTCAATTTAAAAAATCATTTACTTGTTTATAACTAAGAAAATCATAAGACATGCCTATTTTAATCATCTTTTACATTGGGAGAGACTATTATGGAGGCAGGGTGGGAGTAGAACATTTGAATTAGATCATACAAAAAAAGAAAAAAAGGTTAGTTTGGAAGAGTACCCTTGCTTTTAGGCATATGTGGGAGGATGAATTTTTCTTGTCTCCCTTTATTTTATCACTTTACTCCTGGTAAGAGAGAGAACTTTTAGTTTAATAATACATGACCTACTGTAAGCCAGTATAGATGGCTGTAAGAAACCAGCTATACTGCCAAGAGGAGATGTTGTTTGCCTTGCAGTGATTTTACGTAGAAGATGCTGAAAGATCACAGACAAAGCCAAGGAGAACTTAGGGAGTTTTTGACTGAAGGATTCTTTCTAACTTCTCCCTCCCCAGAATGGAGGCAAGAATCATGATCTCTGTGGTCCAGTCCAAGTGGTGCAAACTTGGATAGCACTGGCATACTAGGAGAAGGTGGAAACTGGGAAAATCAGAGGGAGAAGAGATTCTTGGTCATGCACCCAAGACTTCTGGGCATCTATCCAAGGCTAACTGTGTACAAGTGAAGGGTCTGATCAATAAAGAAACGGCCATCCTGCATCTTTCAGATTTCAGGGGAGCTTGTATCAGCTCATAGTAGGATATTCTCCTTCTGGTAGAGGATTATGCCTGCATTCCAGGTCCTCTGAGATATTTGGGAGGGATGGAGAGAGATAAGGTTGAATTTATGTAAAAGTTTTATCTAGAATCTCATTAGCAAGAAGGCTACCTGTGTCTAAAATAGTCTCCTCCAAATTGACATTTGGAAACTGCAGACCTCAGCTATTTCCTCTAGGGTCTTTGAGGCTCCTTCCCACACTGTGTATACAGGTGACATTATTTTATCTTTTTTCTTTGCATCCCCTTAAAGTTGATTTAAAGTCTTTTTTATGTTTGGTGGAAAAATACAAAGATTCTGGATGGATGCACTTAAACATAATGTTGCTAATAAGTCTACTATTGTGGCTGTTAATGCAAAATTTGATGATGATATTTCAGCTGGTATGATTAGCATTTAATCATTTTTTATCATGGTGATACTGCATTTACTGTCTTTCTGCTTTGAAGATGTCAGCAGTCTCCTCTATTTATTTAGAATTTTATGTGTTGGAGACATTGGCTTTAGAATTTTAAGGTTTGACGCCATGAATGCTTAAAGGAAGTTATTTGCATTTCTGCAGACTGCAGATGATTCCTGGTTCTTTTGGTTCTTGATCTGTTTTGTACAGGTCCAGTGTAAGAGTTTTGAGACTATCTGAGCCTTCAGCACGTGTCCATTAGCTGCATAACCTGGGCAAATCATTAACCTAACTGGGCTTCAGATTCTTGATCTGGCAACTGGGGATAATAATACCTGATCTCCTGGGGGTAGTTATGAGCATCAGCTGAGAGGTGCATGAAAGTGTCTTAAAAATTCATAAATTGTTAAATGAATTAAGATGGCTTTCGTGATGTTTGTTGTTGTTATCATCACCATCATCTAAATTAACCCAGTATGGAGGCTTAGAAAAATCAGTGGTGATTACAGTAGTCATCCCTTTTCTGCAGTTTTAGTTACCTATAGTCAATGATGGTCTGGAAGCAGATGGTCTTCCTTATGACCTATGGTCAGGTCAGTAGTTGTCTAATGTTAGGTCACATGCCTGTATCCTTCACTTCATCTCCTCACACAGGCATTTTACTGTCTTACATCATCCTAAGAAGAAGGGTGAGTACAGTACAATATTTTGAGAGAGACAATAATCTCATAACTTTTATTACAGCATGTTGTTAAAATTGTTCTATATTTAGTTATTGTTAATCTCTTACTGTGCCTAATTTATAAGATAAACTTTATCATAATTATGCATGCTTAGGAAAAAAACATAGTATATATGTTGTGTTCAGTACTTTCTGTGGTTTCAGACATCTACTGGAGGTCTTGGAGTGTATCCCTGTGGATAAAGTGGGGAGACTACCATATTTGTTAGGCCAAATAACAAATTTGGCTTTTTGACACAATTCTCTACCATGCTGTGAGCACCCAAAGGACTTTTTAAAAAATTATTTTAAAAAATGTTTATTTATTTTAGAGAGAGAGAGAGAGTGCATGAGCAAGGAAGGGGTTGAGAGAGGGGGACACAGAATCCGAAGCAAGCTCTAGACTCTAAGCTGTCAGGCTCAGAGCCTGATGTGGGGCTTGAACTCACAAACTTTGAAATCATGACCTGAGCCGAAGTCTGATGCTTAACCGCTTAACTGACTGAACCACCCAGGAACCCTATCCCTAGGACTTTTAAATGTGGATTTGATTCACAAGAAACATTTGAGAAAAACAATTGTATAAAGGAAGATCATCCTATAACAAAATGAAAAGTGATTCTTCCTCTTCATCTATGAGTGACAAGGCATTGTCACATTGATTACCTAATTTCATCTTTTTTGGGAAACGGAGAACAGGTGCTATTAAGCCATTTAGACATAAGAAAAAGCTTAGGTACAGGAAGCAAAATCAAAGGTTCAAGGTGTCTTAACAAGCAGGATGCTTTGTTGAGTGGACACCTAAGTAAAAGGTAA
Source organism: Lynx canadensis (assembly GCF_007474595.2). Classification (NCBI taxonomy): domain Eukaryota; kingdom Metazoa; phylum Chordata; class Mammalia; order Carnivora; family Felidae; genus Lynx; species Lynx canadensis. The sequence continues at coordinate 75,932,718 of NC_044310.1, forward strand.
GAGGTAAGGAGCTGAGATTAAAGAACCTACACTGAAGGGAAACCAGGCCAGTAGAACAGAAACAAAGTAGAACAGAAACAAAGAGCTTTGGAGAGGCGAGGAGGAGTTGTAGCGGTGGGCTTAGAGTGGTCCCTTTGTGAGGCCTGGGCTCCCCAAATAACTGCTGCTCTGTCATAGACTTTTTTTTTTTTTTTCTGGTCACCAGATTATCCTCCCAACTAGTTGAAACATGCAGGCTTTAAGAGTGCTGGTGGAGGCAAATGGATGGTTTTATTTGAATATTAGGTATTAAAACGCTTGGTGAGGTGGGTGATGGGTATTGAGGAGGGCACCTTTTGGGATGAGCACTGGGTGTTGTATGGAAACCAATTTGACAATAAATTTCATATATAAAAAAAATAAAATAAAATAAAACGCTTGGTGAAGCCCCTGTGGATGGGTCTAGCCTTCTCAAAATGAGTCTAGATCAAACTCAATTCACATGCTAAACAGAGAGGGTCAGTTTTCTGGGTGGGCAGCCTGAGGCAACACGTCACACAGCATGCTTAATAGATACCGTACACAGTAGGAGCTTACTAGATAATCATTGACGGAAGGGATTGTGTTGTAGGCCTATCTGACCCACTGACAGCTAACACAAATACAGCCTTTCCATTGTGCCTGACTGAGGGCTTTCCATATGTTTAACTAACTTACACTAAAACCCTCTGAGTTAGGTGCTGTTATCACCATTGTACACGTGAAAAACCTGAAGTATAGCAAGGTTAAGTAACTTGTCCAGGGCTAGAAAGTGGTGGAATTGAGATTTGAACCAAGATAATTTGACTGGAAACACCGTGCCGCTAATATTCTAGTCACCTGCATCTACGTTTCCTTTTGTAATAGCTCACGGTTCTCAGACTTGGCATATATATGCATTCTTGTACCAATTTGTGTACATAAAAAATGTACACTGTCTTCTATGGGGGAGTTAATGGGCTTTTAAAGGTAAAGTTAGCCTTACGGGTTAATGTTAGAATTTAACCCCATCTTAAGATGAAACTGCATTGTGCCATTAAATAGTCACAACACTATGAGCTGTGTGTTTGTGTCATTTAGGACTCTTGAATACAAGTAACAGAAACCCATTGGGACCAACTTAAGTCAATGATGTTACTTTTTTCCCCTAAAAATGTAAAAATCGGGTTTATTGAACTGTCACTTATATACATTAACATTCACTGTAGTGTATAAACTCATACAGTCATGTCACCCACATTACAGTCAAGATATAGAACATTTCTGTCACCCCAGAAAGTTCCCTCATGCTCCATTGTAGCAAACCTTCTTGCTGTCCCTAGTCATTGGCAACTACTAATCTATTTCTGTCCTGTAGTTTTGCCTTTTCCCAGCCCCAATATCAATGGCTCATATCCTACATAGCCTTTTGAATGTGGCTTTTTCCTTCAGATTCATTCATGCCTATATCTGCATCAGTTGTTGGTTTCTTTTTATTGCTGAGAAGTATTCTGTCGTATGAATGTGCCACAGTTTGCTTATGCATTCACCGGTTGAAAGATATTGGGGTTGTTTCCAGTTTTTGATGATTATGAATAAAACTGCTATAAATATCCATGTATAGCTTTTGAGTACATACATGTTTTCATGTCTCTTGAGTAAAAATGATCCTGGGACGGTTGAGTCATCGTTAAGTGTATATTTGATTTTAGAAGCAGTAGCCAAGCTGTTTTCTGTAAGGCCTGTATGGTTTACATTCCCATCAGCAGTGAGTTCCAGTAGCTCCCTTCTTCACCAGCTGTGGGTATTCTCAGCGTTCATCCTAGCAGTGCTAAGGGAGGGGCAGTGCTACCTCTCCGTGGCCTTGATTTGCATTTCCTGAATGAGTCAAGATGTTGAGCACCTTTTCCTGGGCTTATTTGCCACACGTATCTCTGCTTTTGGTGATGTTTCTGTTCACATCTTTGCTGGACTTTTTCTTGGGTTCTTTGTGTTATTTTAGTTTTGAGAGTTCTTTGTATATTTGAAGTCTTTTATCTGATGTGTGTTTTGCAGATACTTTGTATCTGTGGTTTGCCTTTCTCTTAACGTTGTCTTACCAAAAACAAAAAACAAATTTAAAATTTTGATGGAGTCCAATTAATTTTTTTATGGATTGCAGTTTTAATGTCATATCTAATAAATCTTTACCTAACTCAAAGTCATAGAGATTTTCTCCTATGTTTCTTCTTGAACTTTTATAGTTTTGGGGTGTACATTTAGGTTTACGATGCATTTCAAGTTAATTTTCGTGTATGTTGCAAAGTATTGATTGAGGGTCAATTTATGATATATTTTTTGAGTTTTTGATACATTTTTTGATTTGTTCTATATAATTTTATTTAATGTTTATTTTATTTTTGAAAGAGAGCGTAAATGGAGGGAGGGGTAGAGGGAGAAGGAGACACAGAATCTGAAGCAGGCTCCAGGTTGAGCTGTCAGCACAGAGCCCGATTCAGGGCTCGAACCCACAAACCGTGAGATCATGACCTGAGCTGAAATTGGACGCTTAACTGACTGAGCCACCCAGGTGCCCCTGATTTATTATATTTTTTATTTTGATTTATAGATTTCCAATTATTCCAGCATCCTTTGTCATAGAGACTTGTCTTTCTCCACTGAATTGCTTTGCACCATTGTGAACAACCAATTGACAACATATTTATAGGTCTGTTTCTGGACTTGTATATTTTTCTGTATTCTAAGCACTTTTAATAGATTACTTCTCTTAATTCTCACAACACATACCTATTACGATAGAGGAAGTTGAGTCACAGGGAATTTAAATACTAGTTTGGGGTCATGGAGCTGGAGGGTAGTAACTGGGCTTTGAATGTTGGCAGCCTAGTTCCTTACCCTAGATCCTAAACCACTATCCTATTCAGCCCTGCTGAGGTCTCAGAGAATCCAAGAGAGAGGGTGCCAGCAGCCATAGAAACAGCATCCAGCCTGAGAATAGAATATGTCTGGGACCTACTATCTTAGTCCTCTGTTCCTTGGGGGGGGGGCATATTCTCCTTCAGATTGGCTGTCTCTGCTTAAAGTCCATATACTGGGAAACAGTAGCTCCCAAATTTTCATCTTCTCTCAGAGAAGGAGTAGTCAGACTGGCTGGATTTCAGAATCAAATCTAAATTCATAAGGAAGAACCTGACTAGCTCGGCCAGAGGCAGGAGGCCCAGCCCCAGATATTCTTCCCTTATCCATCCAGTTTACCATGGCTAGGATGAGCACTGAGTGGAGGCACCTCTGACAGGCCCCCGTTGGCCAAGTGTAGGTCTTGGTATAATCAAACTACAGGAGCAGAGTCAAAGCTGGTTGCTGAGGATGCAGTGCTGTAAACAGGCAGATAATGTGGGGGAGAGGAAGATCTCCAAAAGGGGGTGGGGACAAGGCTACATTATGACTTTTGTGGGCCCTCAACACTGAAGCCTTTGTAGACCTCTTTCTTCATACGTATATTAACATTTATATTTTATGACCTCTTGATATAAAGATGAATGCAATCCAGGCTAGATTATATTAATTATCTTCTGGTCCTAAAAGAAGTTAAACCATTTTGGTGAGCCCCTAAAAGCATCATGGGTCCTGGGCACTGTGGCTACTGTACCTAATGGTTCAGAAGTCTGTAATGGGGAAGTGCCATGAAGAAACTGAACAAGCATCTGCTAAATACGATCGTTCCCATTTCTATTAACACAGAAGCTGAGGCTTGGTGAGGCAATAACAGAATAACTGGTAGGTCTTTTGATGGCAAGAGGGCTTTTCAGTGTGGCATGCCAGAGGGATTTCCAAGTTATGTTCTAACAGGACCTCTCCTGGCTGGCTAACTGTTTTTTGTTCTTCAGTGGCCTCAGGCAGAGATACACTTTCTTGGTTCTCATTTCTCTTGATCCTTTCAGCCTACCTAACTAAATGAATTGCTCTTCAGACCTTGAAACCTAGAAGCAGGATGTTGGTGGGGATGTCCACATTTTCTCATCTGTTTATTCCTTCAGGTGAGACTATCGGTCCTCCACTTTGGCAAGACAAGCCAACAGACTATGAGTTTTCCAGTTGCACTTTGGTATAGTTACATATATGAAGAGCCCCATTCATAAGTGTGTTCACTTGTTCATTTATTCTTTCATTTGTGCCACCTTTAAAAGTTTTTAAAATATATTTATTTTGAGAGAGAGGGAGGGAGAGAGAGCATCCCAACCAGGGTCTGCACCATTAGCACAAAGCCCGATGTAGGGCTTGAACCCACAGACTGTGAGATCATGACCTGAACCAAATCAAGAGTTGGATGCTGAACCATCTGAGCCACCCAGGTGCTCCATTTGTGCTGCCTTTTATATAGCATCAGGTGCTATGGGAAGTGCTGGGAATACAGTTTGCAGGTGGAGTTTCTGTACTTTTGGAGCTCCTAGTCTAGTCTAGAATTATTTAGTTAAAAGTGAGGTAAAATTCATAAAGACAAAGCAGCTTCTATGATGACAGACCTTCTATGTCACCAGGGAATATAATGGTGTGGGGTGGGATCTATGAACTTAATTCAGTCTGAGGTCACTGCCACTGTGCGAAAGCAGCCTCCTGGACAAAACCTGAAGGATGAGCCATGTGGAGGCTTGGGGATGAGGGCAAGGGGAGGTAAGGAGGGAAGAAAATCTATGGGGAGCCCTTGAGCAGGTTCAAGGACTCAAAAATGCCAGTGTGGCTGGAGTACAGCAAGCAAAGGGCAAGGTGGTGGAATGAGTCTAGAAGGGTAGGCAGGAGGCAGATTCTTCAGGGTCGCTTAGGCAATGTGGAGAGTTTTGAAGCTGGTCCTAAGAGCAATGAGAGCTATATGGAAGGTTTTAAGGAGAGGAGTGACGTGATCACATTACTTTCTGTTTCTTTCCCCTCCCTCCTTAGCTCTTTTTTTCCCTTTCCCCACCCCTCTGTTTTTACACAAAATCACTCTGAGTTTCTGTTCCATTTTCAGATACATGCAAGCCTATAAAACTTCAAATACACCCATTCTTACCATATGTTCACCAACATGCTCTTTTGCCAGGAAGCAGCTTGCATTCTTTTAAAGGTTAATGTCAAGGCAGGTCAGCCTTAGTTAAATAGACCAAATTGGGAATTACTAATACCAAATTGACAATACCCTAACTTAACATTCAGTGGCCATCAACCTGACCTTGAGCAAGAACTCTCACATTTTGCAGAAGCCAATGCTTCTTGCTGGGCGGGCAGGGACAGCCAGTGATTCGCACATAGGGACCATCCCCTACTGTTGTAGTGGCTGGTCGCGTAGAGACAGTATGAATTATTCATGTGAGGAAGACAAATTAGAGTTAGAACCAGGTGCGCTGCCTTCTCTCGTGAGGACTCTGCCAATTAGGATAAAGAAGGAACTCGTGCTCCATCCAGCCACAGTCTCGCTCTGTTATACTGTGCTTAACCCAGATTCCCGAACTGGGTTTGGAAATGGATTAGCGGATGATGAGCTTGTTTTAAAGGTGATATAGTCTTCAGGAGAAAGGGAGAGTTAACTCTACCAGTGATTTTAAAAGTAAAATGCAAGGTTCAAAGGGAATGGTTTTAACAGTGTTTGCTACAGAAAGCCTGTTAAATGAGGTAAGTTCATTTTGGAGAAACAGCTATTGCTGTTGAGGTACAAAAGCTAGAATAGGTCTGAGACCTAATCTCAGACAAGGACATACCTTGCTGGGGCTCTGTTTAGACAATGTCTAGAATGATGGCATAGCAAGGGACTTAAGGATTCATTGGTCTGATTTGTGCAAGTTATTCCAAGGCCATGTGCCTTGGGAATGAGAACAAACTGGTTATTGCTCTTAGGCAGCTTAAGTAAGACTAGCTGTGGTGAAAGGCAACAGCCTTGTCATATCTGCTGTGTCGCCAGCCGGGGATGGATGATCTTGATTGAACATCATGGGGTGGGGGGTGGATATAGTGAAGGTTTGGAAGTCCTATCTATGCTTCTAAACAGGGCTATGATGATCTTTTTGCTCTGTATTCTCATCTGTTCTCAGGATGTGTCCTAAGTGTAGAAATAAATGAAACTAACTTTCTTTTCATTATCAAGGACAAGTAGTTAATCAACAAACATTTACTAAGCACTTGCTCTGCATACAGCATTGCTAAGAGCTGGTGTGAGTTCATACAATTGTTAAGACTTTGGCCTTAGGAGAGAGAATAATGAAGACAAGTGATAATCTAAGACCAGATAGACCTTATCCCTAAGGCTTCCGTTAGGGAGGATAAGACTGGTCAGGGGAGATTATCTAGAGGAAGTGACATGGGAGTTGGCCTTGGAGAGTAAATAATATTCAGTAAAGAGGAGGAGAGGGGCCAGTACAAGAGGGCGGAAAGGAGTTTATGCATCATTGGATTCCATGGCCAAAGAAGTGTGGTTCCCCTTATATGTTAGAAGGCTTAGATGATCTTTGTGGTAGTTTGCTTGGGCTGCCATAGCAGAATACCACAGACCAGGGGACCTAAACAACATAAATATTTTCTCACAGCTCTGGAGGGTAGAAGTCCAAGATCAAGGTGTCAGCAGAGTTAGTTTCTGGTGAGGCCTCTTGCAGATGGCCACCTTCTTGCTGTGTCCTCCTTTGGCCTTTCTATGTGCATGTATTCCTGAGTGTCTCTTCTTCTAAGGACAGCAGCCCTACTGGATTGGGTCCCACTGCTATGGTTTCATTTAACCTTAATTACTTCTTTGAAGGCCCTATCTCCAAATACAGTCACATTGGTGGTTAGGGCTTCAGGGACACAATTCAGTCCATAACCATCCAATAACACTTTCAGATCTGAAGTGACCTAAAGTGTGTGTGTGTATGTGTGTGTGTGTGTGTGTGTGTGTGTGTGTGTGTGTATTCCTATTTTCTAGAGATTTACTGAATGTACAGGTAAATTCAAGGGAGATCATAATTCTGTTCCAGAGACTTAAGAAATCTAGAAATGTGTTTTGCTCGACATGCACATGGAAAGCACGACTCTTAGGCCTAAGGCAGTTATTTCAGTGACCCATTCGCCAGCCCCTTCAATTCCTCTCCCTCTTCTTTTGCCACATGTCCTCTTTCATTAGCAGACTTCATTGAATCACACCATCCTCTCCATCCACTTCTCCTGGGCAGCTAGGTTAAGCAGGGTAAATAAGTACCACAGGCTTATAGCTCCTACCCTCACCTGTGTGTAAGGATCACTTTTTACTTGTCTCCATTCAGCTTCCTCTTGTATTCTGTATCAGTTAGGATTCCAGATGGGAAACAAATGTCACAACCCAATTTTAGGAGCATTTAATGAGAAGAATGTCTGCCCAAAGGATGGAGAAGTGCCCTGGGGCTAGCAAAGGAGGGAAAGCCACTACTATACCTAAGCTGATGGGGAAAAGGAATCCACTCAGACTGTGACTCTAAGCGGAGGCCTCCCAGCAGGAGCCACCAGCCACTGGCAGCCCATGGCCAGGTAGAAAGACCTGGAAAAAATATCCCAAACCTTCCTTTATTCTACTGGTTGAAACCAGCCAAAGCCAGAGGGTAGGGAAAATGGCTGGTACAATACATAGCTGCCAGCATCTCAGGACACAGAGCAGGGTGGAGAAGTATGGAGAATGGATCTAGGGGGCTAAAAGAGAACATGCCACACACCAGCCTTACAGAAACAGTTCCAGACCTTTGTCATTCTCTTCAGACTGTTTGCCTCTGCTTATCTGTCTCTCTCAGAGCATGAATCTATTCCATTTTTCTCAATGGGAATAAGAGGCACTTCTCTTATTCTTCCTTCCTCTTCACTTTTGATTCTAATTGTTGTCATATTACTTTCTCCTTCCCACAACAAAAATCTCTGCCCATACAACACCACACATGACTCTAGGGTCTTCTACATAAATAATCTTCATTCTTCCATGTATCTTCAGTTTCTCCCAACTATTTGGCTCTTTGCTTTTAAGTTTATAAACATAGTCAAATATCTCCCAACCCCCAAATAAGCTTTTCCATTTGGTAATCTTTCCCCTCCGTGTTGTTGCTGTATCTGCTCCTTTCTTTTTGCTGTCTTCAGAAATAGACACTGTCCTCATTGGCTCTGATTCCTTATTGGCATCACCTGTTGTCTGGATCCTGCCTCCCTCGTCCTATCCCATTGAAAATGCTCTTGTTAAAGGTCTCCAGCGACCTCTTTGATGCCAACTCTGATTTTCTGTTTTCAGTCATCTTCTTATCCCTCCTTTGTAGCATTCAACTTGAAGGAAGAAGTAGCCAGCTAAAGAAAGGCAAAAATAAGGGAGAGATTGAATACCTCAAGCGTCTTATTTAGGTTTTGCATTTCCAGAACCTATTGTACAGTAGGCAGACATGAAACAAATGTATGTTGAAGGATAAAGTGGACGAATAGAATATCTCCAGTGTTTTGATGTTGGTTAAGCATATCTTACATGTAAACACTGAAAGAAGCAATAATAACACACTCTAGCAAAATAACAAAAAAAATCAATGAACAAACTTCAAAGAGATTCTGGTACAATGTTGCTGTGTATTGTTAGTGGAGAGAAAAGTAAGGTAGAATACAATACAGAAAGATGCAGGCAATTAAAGATGCTCAGGTTGAGAAAAATGATCAATCATCACAAAGAATTCATTTTGTTAAAAATACCTTTAAAAGGGTGAAAGATTTATATGATCTGAAGAGAACATGGAGTATATTACTCAGCCATTAAAAAGAGTGAAATCTTGCCATTTGCAGTGACGTGGATGGAGCTATAGTGTATTATACTAAGTAAAATAGTCAGAGAAAGACAAATACCATATGATTTCATTCATACGTGGAATTTAAGAAGCAAAACAGATGATCATATAGGAAGGAAAAAAAAGAGAGGGAGGCAAACCATAAGAGACTCTTTATCATAGAGAACAAACTGAGGGTTGATACAGGGAGGGGACTAGGGGATGGGCTAGATGGGTGTTGGGCATTTGTTGGGATGAGCACCAGGTGTTGTATGTAAGTGATGAATCACTGGGTTCTACTCCTGAAACCAATATTATACTATATGTTAACTAACTAGATTTTAAATAAAAATTTGAAAAAAAGAAAAAATACAGTAAGAAAATAACAGAAATTAATATGGAAAAAAATGTTCACATATTGTCTAGCCTAGGGGATCAAGAGTAACATAGGGTAACTTATTTTACAATATATGGCATACTACAGATCACTGTAAACTTAAACATGCACACAGAATCAGCATAGCTCACAACTCCTACGGTATTGATGTGAATAGAAAAGGATAATTACATGGCCCCTGAAACAACAGGATCCTTCTATATAAAAATACATAAAAAGTGACTTAATGTGAAATGAAGTGCCTACTTCCAAAAATTATTTACTTTTAAAAACTATACTTTTTAAAAAATACACTTTTACATTTCCTTTTAAAAGTTAATTCTAAATATTCTGATAAATTTAAAAAATGATTCTCCTTGTTCTTTGCATGTTCTCAGTAGAGAAAACTGATTTCTATCATTCTTCAGCAACATTTGGGTTGGGGAACCTTACTGAAGGATAATGTGCAATGATTTATTATCAGGATTAGCAGTGAAAGTCTGAGTGATGATCAAAAGTACTCATCCCCAAATTCATAAAACTTGTCTAACAGAGAGTTTCCAGCCCTTAGAATGGCCTCAGCTAAATCATATAGTATGTACACCATTATACTGTAATTCACAAATTATGTTATCTTTATGCTGAACTCTAATGTTGAATACTCTTTTTTTTTTTAAATTTTTTTTTTCAACGTTTTTTATTTATTTTTGGGACAGAGAGAGACAGAGCATGAACGGGGGAGGGGCAGAGAGAGAGGGAGACACAGAATCGGAAACAGGCTCCAGGCTCTGAGCCATCAGCCCAGAGCCTGACGCAGGGCTCGAACTCACGGACCGCGAGATCGTGACCTGGCTGAAGTCGGACGCTTAACCGACTGCGCCACCCAGGCGCCCCTAATGTTGAATACTCTTTACTATCACTTGATGCTAATTAAAACTGGCTTTCTAATATCACTTATCACATCTAAACTTTTGTTAACTTTCTGATGTATTTCCTGGAATGTGGTTGTTCCTCCAGATCAGTGAAGACATTGAAAACTTGTGTGTGACCTTTCCAGATTCCTCTAGTAGCCTCACTGAATAGTGTGACAAGGTTTTCGCTCTGAGAAGGTAATCTTCCTCTTGTAACTTGTGCTGAACTTACTCAGTCTAATCATGCTCTTTCCAAAGCTCATGACTTCAACAGAGCATTACATGGGTCACTTCTTCCCTAAGATGGTTTCTTCTCTAGGTCAAGAAATTTAATATGAATGCACCCATGGGGAAAGAATTAGGGTGACTTATTTCTAAATATAATTCCCAGTAGAAGCAGGACTAATGTCTGAAGAATGTCAGAGCCTCATAAAGGTTCTCAAGGTAGGAACTGCTTACATTTCTCTTGGATTCTCACCTGGTGGCATGATCACATGGTTACAGATTCAGAAACTGTCTGGAGGAGAACCCCTACACTGATATCTGAAAGAAAGGGTGTCTGTGGGAGAAAGTTACCTCCAAGCTGACAGTTGTTGAGCTCCATGTTGGTCTGATATATTGGAGCCCATCCCCTAGGAAATAGAAACTTAAAAAGAAAAAAAAAAAAGTACTTGGAAGTTATTGATTCAGAGATGATTGATTAAATCTTATTTTTTTTAATGTTTTATTTATTCTTGAGAGAGAGAGAGAGAGACAGAGCATGAGTTAGGGAGGGGCAGAGAGAGAGCAGGACACAGAATCTGAAGCAGGCTTCAGGCTTTGAGGTGTCAGCACAGAGCCTGACGCGGGGCTCAAACCCACAAGTGGTGAGATCATGACCTGAGCTGAAGTTGGACGTTCAACCGACTGAGCCACCCAGGCGCCCCCGTCCTTTATGTTTTGATGATTGATTAAATCTTGAATCAAAGATATGATATATACCTGTTTGATGAGCTAGCCCCATATCTTCCCCATATCCTCTTTAATGTGAAGTATTTGAACAATACAGAAAAGTATAAAGAGTAACAGATCACCCCTCCCACCATCTGTATTTAAGTTTGTTTTGGGTCTTCTTAATAAAGCTCATCCTCTTTAATCTTCTGCAAAATAATTGTATAAGATGGGGACAATAGTTTCTTAAGAGTTTGGAGAATGTTAACTATAAAACTAGTGTCTTTTGGGGGGGGAAGTGGTGGAAGTTGACTACTGAGTCTTTTTTTTTTTTTTTCAACGTTTATTTATGACTACTGAGTCTTTTTAATTGCAGTGGTTTATTCTCACCCTTTTGAGTCAGTTTTAGGAATATAATCTTTTCAGAAAATTGTGTGTTTCATCTATGTTTCAAAAAATTTTTGGCATTAAGTTGATAATAGTATTTTCTAATATATTTTAGAATCTCTACTGTATCTGGGGTCCCTGGGTGGCTCAGTTGGTTATGCATCCGACTCTTGGTTTCAGCTCAGGTCATGGTCTTGCAGTTTGTGAGTTCTAGCTCCGCATCGGGCTCTGTGCTGACAGTGTGGAGCCTGCTTGGGATTCTCTCTCCCTCCCTCTCTCTTTGCCCCTCTCTCGCTTTCACTTTCTCAAAATAAATAAACTTAAAAAAAAAAAAAAGAATCTGCATTGTATCTGTAGTATTTCTTCCTTCTTATTTCTATCATGACTAATTCATCTTCACTTTTCAATTTTTGAATTGATCTCATAAGCAGTTGGTAATTTTGTCATCTCAGAGAATCAGCTTTTTTTTTTTAAACTTTATTTTCTAGAGGTAGATAGAGTGGGGGAGGAGCAGAGAGAGTGGAGAGAGGGAATCCCAAGCAGGCTCCACACCATCAGCACGGAGCCTGATGTGGGGCTCTATGTGGGGCTTGATCCCACATACCGGGAGATCATGACCTGAGCTGAAATCCAGAGTTGGATGCTTAACCAACTGAACCACCCGAGTGCCCTGCAGAGAATCAGCTTTTGATTGTTGAACGCCTCTACTGTTTCTCAGTTTTCTATTAATTCTTTGTTCTTGCCTCTATTGATTCACACTATGGTTACAAATTGGACTCTGGAATCAGGATGTCTGGATTCATATCCCAGCTCTACTTAGACCTGAGTTGTATGGTCATGCATAAGCGACTTTGCCTCTGTACCTTATGTAAAATGAGAATATAGTGCCTACCTCATAGATTGTTTATGAAGATTAGTATAATTTTCATAGCTGCTTCATGAGTACTTGGAAAAAATCAACTAGCTTCTTTAACTGTGAGATTCTCTGTTGTAATAAGCTTATTAGTTCAATTTTTTGTGGGTTTTCTTTTTGCTTGATGTATTTCTTTTGAGTGAGGCATATTAAGATCTCCACTATAATCATGGATTTGATATTTCTATTTGTGATACAATACACTTTTTTTTTTTCAACGTTTATTTATTTTTGGGACAGAGAGAGACAGAGCATGAACGGGGGAGGGGCAGAGAGAGAGGGAGACAGAGCATCGGAAACAGGCTCCAGGCTCCGAGCCATCAGCCCAGAGCCTGACGCGGGGCTCGAACTCACGGACCGCGAGATCGTGACCTGGCTGAAGTCGGACGCTTAACCGACTGCGCCACCCAGGCGCCCCTACAATACACTTTTAAAAGTATTTTTCTGTTTTGATTCTGGTAAACATACATAACATAAATGTTACAATTTTAACCATAAGTGTACATTTTAGTGGCATTAAACACATTCACCACTGTTTTGTGATGGTCACCACTTGTCCACTTTGGGTATCTTTTTATCATCCCAAATCAAAGCTGTATAACCATTTAACAATAAATTATTATCATTCCTTCTCCTCCAGCCCTGGCAACCACTATTTTACTTTCTGTCTCTATGAATTTTGACTATAAGAGATACTACATGTAAGTGAAATTATACAATAGTTGTTCTTTTGTGTCCTGCTTAAATATTTCACTGAACATAATTTCCTCAATGTTTATCCATGTTGTAGCATGTGTGACATGGTGTTATTCCTTGGATACATTTTTCTTTATGTTTTGTGTTAAGTGCACTCAAGTTCTTGATTGTAAGGTGTTCCCGGCAGGGTTTTCCTTTTTATCGTTAAATACAAACTATCTTTATAGAGGCTGCACTAGTTGACACTGTGTCACTTGACCATCAGATGACTGTAGCTTTATTGTTTAAAGCATCTAGGCCCCCATATTGTCCAGGAGGCTTAGGCCTGAGCATAAGTTCTGTTGCTGAAAAGTATCATTCATTGTCAGCCCTGGCTGACAGGGCCTGACCATCACCACCTGGTGCTTACCCTGGTTCTTACCCTGGACCTGCTCCAGACCCTCCCCACCCTGTGCCTCCAATGGCCTTTATAGGTTTTTAAAATTTTTATTTTAATGTTTATTTTTGAGAGAGGGAGAGACAGAGTATGAGTGGGGGCGAGGCAAAGAGAGAGGGAGACACAGATTCCGAAGCAGGCTCCAGGCTCTGAGCTGTCAGCACAGAGCTCGACGTGGGGCTTGAACTCACAAACTGCGAGATCATGACCTGAGCTGAAGTCGGATGCTTAACTGACTGAGCCACCCAGGTGCCTCTGCCTTTATAGGTTTTTATCTATTATTGTATTTTCCCTTGAATTCTACTTAGTATCTTACTAATATGGCTATGCGGGCTTATTTAAGGTAATATTTTCTCAGTATATTTTTACCACTCTTTTAACTTTCAAATTTTTATGTCATTATATTTCGCATGTACCTCTTTTAAACACCATATAATAGCTGGAATTTGTTTTGTTTTCAATTTTCAAAATATCTGAGAATTTCCAACTTTTTATAAGTAATACTAAATGTAATCCAGTTATTTTTGTGATTACTGACGTATTTAGACGCATTTTCTATTGTCATAGTTAAAAAAAAATCTTCTTCCTCATTCCTTACCTACCTTCTATTTCTTTGAACATATTACCTTTACTTGTCCTGTCTATTCCTCTCTATAGTTTGGAGCGATCCATTCTATTTCTGTTGTTTCCACTGGCTGTTCTTTTAATGTGTGTCCTTAATGTAGGAAAATCCAGAAACCCTGTATCATTTGAACAATACATAGACCTTAAGATGCTTTTAATCTGAACATTTCCTTCATTTTTTCATGTGTGTTGAAGTTTTAGTTCACCTTGAATTTAATCCCCAAAATGTATTCATTATTCTTTTTTTGTCATTCTTCTTTTTTTTCCTTTAAGCTTATTTAAGAGAGAGAGAGAGAGCACGCATGCATGTGCACTGACCCATGCACAAGCAGGGGAGGGACAGAAAGAGAGGGAGAGAAAGAGAATCCCAAACAGGCTCCATGCTCAGCGTGGAACCCAACATGGGGCTCGATCCCACCAACCATGAGATAATGAACTGAGCCTCAATCAAGAGTTGGATGCTCAGCCAACTGAGGCACCCAGACCCTCCTATCCTTAATAGTAGTTACTTCTCATTCAAATTTACCAAAAGTTGATTAGTTTATTTACTTAATATTGTTTCTTATACATGGTGACATAGGTCTCAGAGGCTATGAAGACTCAACTAACTTTTGTTTACTCTCACTCTTTTTTTTCTTTAAGTTTTATTTATTTGAGAGAGAACATGTGCACAAAAGCTCACTGGAGGGGCAGAGAGAGAGAGATAGAGAATCCCAAGCAGGCTCCATGCTGTCAGCAAAGAGCCTGACCTCGGCTCAATCTCATGAACCATGAAATCATGACCTGAGCTGAAATCAGGAGTCAGACACTTAGCCAACTGAGCCACCCAGGCACTCCAGTTAGCTCTCACTCTTAACAACTAGTTTAGCTACATAAAGATTTCTTTGTTGAGACTAATTTTCCCTAAGCATTTTGAAGATATTTATAACTTGTAGCATGTACTGTTTTAAGCCTTCTGAGAAACTAATTGTCATTCCTTTGTATGTGTTCTTTTTCTCTTTGATATATTTTAGGCTTTTCTCCTTATCCTTTATGTTTAACAGTTGTACTGAAATTGTGTCTAGGTGTGGGTTTAATGTATTTGGCTTAGGACTTGGTGGGCTCCCTGTGTCTGAGGACTGGTTGCTTTTTAAGGGTTTATAGTTTGGGGGGAAGTGAGCACATTCCCATGCATTATAGGTTTGTAATGTAATTACCCAAAGATATGACAATTTAATGGAAGCCAGGTGACCCCACAGAGCAGAAACTAAAACCCAGCTTGTACTTCCAAAGAAAAGGCCATCTTGTCCTGTATCCTGCCAGGTTAGCACTTGCTCAGTTCCGTGATCAGCTAGCAACCTTCTCGTGCTTGGGCTTCTTGTACCTATAGGGAGATAAGATTCTCATAAGGCTGATAGGAACACCAGATTGTCATGACAGCCAAGAGCAGGCACGTGAGGCCCACTACAGTGTCAGGCATTGACCTCTTAGTGGAGAGATCTGGACTGTCCTAGGAAGAAAGGCTGGGGCAGCCTAGGGGTACTCAGAGGTTTGTGGCAGCAGCAGTTTAATTCAGGCAGAATTACTTCATTATTTTAGGGACCACTCTACTGGTTCATATACACCAAAACTCAGCTTATTCTACACTATCTTGCTAAGTCAGATTTTCACATGTTCAAATGTAGGACCTGGACTTGTGTCCTAGCATGGTGACCATAATTTCTCAGAATGCTTACATCTCTAAATGCTAAAAAAAAAAAAAAAAAAAAGAAGAGAAGGAATTAGGGAATATTTTATTCTTTCTCATTTATAAGCACATAACCCCATGGTTTTCCAGTGCCCAGGGCATGATCACGCGGTGGGTTTCTGTACTCATGGGCTCACAGAAGCCCAGCTCCTGTTGGCCTTCTTAGACATTTGACTTATGTTTCCTGAGCACGCTTTCAGAGGCTGCTTGCTCACCTCTCCAGGTTTAGGATCTCTTGGCTGATCCCCCTCTTCAGTGTGATCTCTGTGGACTCTTAGAAAGGGGAAATATGCAGCCATCTGTATTTGACAATTTGACAAGCCAACCAGTGACTTAATGTTTATCAAGATACCGCATTCATTCTGAAGCCTGGAGTCAAGGTGGGACTAGTTAGAGAAACGTAGGTATTCTGTTGTAATCCTTTCCTCTAGGAAGGCTTACTGTCATTCTTTTGAATGAAGAGAATCTTTGTGAAGCCATATGGAGGCCATGCAGGGTGCTCCTGGTGTCTCTGAACTTGGGTCCATTGCTGCAGATTGCTTGTGATGAGCAAAAAAACATTTTTTTCTTCCTTTACCTCCTGGAATATATTCTTACTCTCTTTTGTCTCCTTCTTTCTCTCTACCTCCTCCCTTCTTTCCATATGTTCTCTGCCGTGAGTGTAGCTTCCTGCATTACATCGGAAGCCATTGCTGATTTAATTCACAAGAAGTATACGACATTACTGATGCTGCTTACAAATCTGTGTGTGAAATGGGCATCTCCCATTGAAGGTCATAGTGCAGCTCCCATGCACAGCCTGCTAGAGCCCAATTCAGTAGGAACTCTCCTGAATAAATTACACAATTAGTCACCATACAGGGCCATGTCCTGTTCTTTGGTTATTTCACAGGTGCCATCCTTAGAACTACAGTTAGACAGTAAACTCCTGGGAGACAGGAATGGTGGCTTATACTTTATCCTGTACTGCTTATTGGTCAGCATTGGCATTCAATAAATGTGTGTTGATGCACATGTATTGCTTTATCTAGAAGGAATTTATCCTGCTACATTATACCTCTGGAAGACATGACAGGATATGTATCTCAGATTAGCAGGACTAGAATAAGCTATTCTCAAGCACACCTTCAACAGTAGATGGCAGTTAATTGAGTTAAATAGTATGGAATGCTCCAAGAGCTTCAAAAGTGTGCCTATGAATTAGTCTAACTGTATAAACAACCGCTGATTCCATAAATGGTTATTGGGCAGCTTCTCTGGTAAGGTACCCTGCCACTGATTGCTCTGTAGGACCTACTACAGATAGAAGCTGGCTCTTTGCCTTCAGGGAGCTTAGAGTTGCTTTTGGGTGACCAGATGGATAGGTACATTGAGACGTGGATAACCCTTGCAGTGTTTCTTCAAGACCTCAAGCACTCACGTATCTAGGGGGCATTCTTTTTCTTTCTTTGCTTTTCTTTTTCAGTGTCTTTCCTTTTATTTTGAAATTGAAACAGCAAAATACAGCAGCTCAGCTGAAACAACCTTCAGGGAAAAGAAAAGTAGGGTCTTTATCAGCTAAAAAACCAGCTCTGGAACTTGAAGCCAGCTGCTTCTACTTCTCTTAGACACAGTAGAGGACAGATGAGAGGGAGGAAGGGCATCATCAAAATAAGGGCTGGCGATGGTCACCGAATTTCAGCAAAGGTCAGTTTTCACAGTTTCTGCAATTACAGACCAAACAAAAAGGTAGCATTTAAATTGAGAAATAATCATTAGCAGATAAACTGCTGACCCCCTAGCTTGCATAAAAATCTGTTTCTTTCCTTGGGGGAAGTGATCACTTGGGTCAAGGGGTGGTCCTAGCTCTCTTTTGGTTTCTTCTGCTCTTTGGAAGCAGGTTGGGGTGGGTGACAGTGACTTGGTCCCTCCTCACTCATAATCCCCATGAGAGCTCATGTTTTTCACCATCTGTATGTCCCTGACTCCCAAATTCACATCCCCATCCCAGTGCTTACTCCTGAGTTTTTGACTTGTGCATCCAACTGCTTCTTATCTATCTCAAAGGCATATCAAGCTCATCTGGTCTAAAACAAAATTCGCCCTTTTCTTCACCAAACCCACTCCTTCTACTGTGTTTCTCTTGATAACACCATAACTGTCCACTCAGATGTTCCAGGCAGAATCCTGGAAGGTATCCTTGACTTCCTTATCACCTTAGTTTCCAATATAACTTACTCAACCCCATAGATCCAACCTGTTCAAATTACCTGTCCCTTCCATTCTTCCCAAACTGAGACTGCCTTAGTTCACTTTATATATGGCTCCCTACAGGTGCTTCCTGACATGCATCTAGGCCTAAGGTCTGACCTTCCTTTCAATCCACTCTTGCCTCAGTTAACATTATAAAAGACAAGTCTGTTCAGGTAATTTCCTTGTTTACAGTCCTTTAATAATTCCCTATAAGGAAACTCCACACTGTTTCCCAGAGCGGCTACACCAGTTTGCATTCCCACCAACAGTGTAAGAGGGTTCCTGTTTCTCCTGGAAAACAGTGTGGAGGTTCCTCAAAAAATTAAAAAAAGAACCACCCTATGACCCAGAAATAGCACGGCTAGGAATTTACCCAAGGGATACAGCAGTGCTAATGCATAGGGGCACATGTACCCCAATGTTTATAGCAGCACTTTCAACAATAGCCAAATTATGGAAAGAGCAGAGCCTAAATGTCCATCAACTGATGAATGGATAAAGAAGATGTGGTTTATATACACAATGGAATACTACTTGGCAATGAGAAAGAATGAAATCTGGCCATTTGCAGCAATGTGGATGGAACTGGAGGGTATTATGCTAAGTGAAATAGGCAGAGAAAGACAGATACCATATGTTTTCACTCATATGTGGATCTTGAGAAACTTAACAGAAGACCATGGGGGAGGGCAAGGGGGGAAAAAGTTACAGAGAGGGAAGGAGGTAAACCATGAAAGACTCTTAAATACTGAGAACAAACTAAGGGTTAATGGGGGGTGGGGGTGAGAGGGGAAAGTGGGTGATGGGCAATGAGGAGAGCACCTGTTGGGATGAGCACTGGGTGTTGTATGGAAACCAATTTGACAATAAATTGTATTTAATAATAAATAAAAATTCCCTACAAGTGTGAGGATAAAAAAATGGGCTTTTCAACATAGTGTGTTCTTCCTTATTCAGCTTATTCTATTTCTCCAGGCCCACCTCTTCCCTACACACCAGCCATACTCAGTTCACTGTGCTTTCTCTTCCTACAGCCTTTGTGCATGCTATTCTGCCTGAAAAGATCTTTCCTTCCTCCACCTGGCTCAATTCCATCATTTCTTCAAGACCACTCTGGTGACACCTCCGCCAGGAAGCTTTCCCTGTCTGACCTGCTTCACCATCTGTCAAAACCTGCAGACTATGTTAGGTGTTGTCCTCAGTGTTTCTCTCATGACATTATGCATTAAAATTGTTCATTTTAATAGACAGCGTTTGGCTTCCAGTGAACTTTAAAACTCTTGAGGGCAGGAAATACATCTCCTCCCTTTGTATTCCTAGCGTGTAGCTCACCCTGCACATACTGAAGAGCCAGTGACTGTTGGCTTAACAAACGGATGACAGACATACTATTAAATGGTAATAATGATAGAGAATTGTGAGGAAGGAAACATCTTGGCGCTCCAGAGAAAGGAGGGTGGTCCAGGCAATAGAACAATTTTGAGCCAAAGTATAGGAGTGAGAATGTGAATAAGTTTGGGAGACTGAGAAATCAGCTCATGTTTGGGAGGAAAGTGCAATCAGGTAGGTGGGGCCAGATCCTGGGCAGTGGTCCAGGCCAGCCTCAGCAGCTGAATAGTGATGAACTCCTGGCATCACACAGTGCTTAACTGCTACCAAATGAACTTGTTTCCTAAACATTTACTAAGTCCCGATTGTGTATGAGATACTAGAACTATAGAAAATTTAGCTCAGCCATGTTAATTTTGACTCTTTGGCTACATTGCAAGCCTCGCTGAGGGCAAGGGAAGTCTTTTAAAACTCCTGAGTCATTTTTAAAAATTATTAAAAAAAATTTTTTTTATTACATTTATTTATTTTTGATAGAGACAGAGAACAAGTGGGGGAAGGGCAGAGAGAGAAGGAGACACAGAATTCGAAGCAGGCCCTAGGCTCCAAACTGTCGGCACAGAGCCTGACGCGGGGCTCGAACTCACAAACCGCGAGATCATGACCTGAGCCGAAGTTGGACATTCAACCCACTGAGCCACCCAGGTGCCCCCAAAATTATCATTTTTAACTTAAGAATAACTTAAGAATCTACTATGTGCTTGGAGCTGTGACAGGTAAATGCAAAAGATAATGAGACATTCTTGGTTTGATAAGGTGACACAAACAACTGTTACCACATCCAGGTGCCCCAGTAGAGCTACTGGGGAATCAGGACAGGCTCAGAGGTAGTGTGATCTCAATAATCTCTCTCTACTTACTGTCCCAACTGAGGAGTTTCCTCTATGTGTATTGATGGGAAGTCTTCACATTGGTTTTAGTGATGCTTATAACTATATAAATAATTTTTTTCCGATTTGAGCTATTATTTTGGGTGGAAAGCTGTTTCTTAAAAAGTTATTTACTATCTCTCTCCATGCAATGGTAATCCATTGACTCCAGTTCTGGAGGTACACATAATAAATCTAATTAAAAGAGATAAGTTTGTCATTTTCCAAAAACATCTCCAGTTCTTTTATTCCTCATTTGAACTGGTCTCCACACATTTCTCAGGCCTGCTATTCTGGGTGTCCTTATTACAACACATTTATTACAGGAATGCTGGGCGTCTTGATGTTCACATTTCTAAAACAGTTTTTGAAGCTCAATAAACAAATGCAGCTAATATCTTCAAATGTTATGCCACTCTCTAGAAAAGAACATGAGGTGAGTAAAGTGGTGTAGTCATTATGTCAGCCCCAAAGCACTGCCCGGAGTTGTGGAAAATCTACCGGAAGGGGCCTTGGAGACCTACCTCGTTCAATTTCCTCTTTGTACAGACGGTGAAGCTGAGATCCAGACAGATAAAGTGGCTTTAAAAGTGTACACAGTAAGTTTATTCCCTCCAATCTTTGTGTGTTTCAACTTGGTATTTGAAGATGAGGCATGGGAGGGTTGGAGAGCTCATTGAAAAATGAAAATGCAGTAATTATTTATCCCAATTAAAGGGGAATCTAAAACACTTGCTTAAAGCATTTTCCAAGTAATGGTTTATATAATTAATGCCGTTGCTTTTTCTCCCTTTCCTAAAAGCCTCAGGGATTGGCTACTCTGACCCACAGCTTTATCTACCATGGACAGTCTTGTATGTCTGTGGTTTATTGGGTAATGATTTATATTTGCAAGGGAATGCTTGACTGGCATGCGCTGGGTTAGCTCAGCTAGAGAAACTTGCTAATGAAGCCAAGGTTGAGGGGTTTGGTCCCTGTGAGCCCCTTAGCTTTGCTGTGATCCTTAGCTGGAGCCAATACCCTTAATCCCCATCAGCCATCTCACATGTGTGGGCTTTTGAAAGCAGTAGGGTGCTTGGATAGAGAGAAGAAGGCACATTCCTTCCAAACACTCACCTACAGTGGAGAGCCATGTGTATAATAAATAGTGATGACAATGATAATTATTATAGTTAATGTTTACAGACCACAAAATGTTACTAGAGTCATGTAAGTCTGCTGATATGGGCAATATCTTATTTAATTCTTAAAACTCTATGAAGTAAGTACTGTTACTATCTCCATTGTAAAGATTGAGAAAGTGAGGCTTGGGATAGTGAATAACTTGTTCAAGTTTAACTCACTAATAGGCAGTAGGTCCTGCCTAGGATTAGACCTTGAGTTTGGCTGACTCCAATGTCAACAGTCTAATTGAAGAACCCAGGATCGCCAGTGTGGATGCTTGATTATGCAGTGGTTATCTCAGAGTTCTGTACTAATTTGTCTGCTCTTATTTTATCATTAGCGGGATTGGCAGGGTTTGCAGTGCACTGCTTAAGAGCACAGGTTATGAGGCCAGAGTTCCTGGGTTCAAATCCTAGCTCCACCATGTATTATCTTTGTGACCCAAGAGCAAGTGATGAGACCTCTTTGTGCCTCATCTTTCTTATCTGTCTAATGGAAAAATAACAGGATCTACTTAGATTTCTTAAGGGGGGATTAAATTATTTAATACCATTAGAGGATTTAAAGTACATTGGTGTTATTGCTGGATGGTAATCCCATATAGGCTCTGTCTGGCATCTTAGCCTTTGAAAAATATACTCATTTACATTGCCATGTTATTTCAGGTGGCATCACTCCCAAACTGCAAATCTACATGCTCACAGAGAGTGAGAAGCTGGGCAGGAATTTAGAGCCACTGGGGAATGTATGTTGAAAACAAGCACAGAATATTAAAAAATAAAAATAAATTTAAAAAAATATTCAAGAAGACACTCATGAGAAAGTTGAAAGTTTCCTCAACTCAGCCCCCTCCTTCTTTTTTGAACGTGCCAGAAACTCATCAGTTTTTTTTTTTATTTTTAAAAAAAATTTTTTTTTCAACGTTTATTTTATTTTTGGGACAGAGAGAGACAGAGCATGAATGGGGGAGGGGCAGAGAGAGAGGGAGACACAGAATCGGAAACAGGCTCCAGGCTCTGAGCCGTCAGCCCAGAGCCTGACGCGGGGCTCGAACTCACAGACCGCAAGATCGTGACCTGGCTGAAGTCGGACGCTTAACCGACTGCGCCACCCAGGCGCCCCAGAAACTCATCAGTTTTAAAGGCCATGGTGCAACGTCCTTTGCTGGGAACACTGAACATGTATGTTGTGTTCCCTCCTGTGGCTGACCTGCTCCTATCTATGCTTGTGGTCTGGCTCAAGCCTCACATTAACAGAAACCCTGGGGAAGGGTAGTTAGTTCCCTTGCATTAGGTGGTAATACTCTCGTTAGTGATAAATTGATGAAGAGCTGTTTTTTTTCCCTGTTTAAAAAAAATTTTTTTTAATGTTTATTTATTTTTGGGACAGAGAGAGACAGAGCATGAATGGGGGAGGGGCAGAGAGAGAGGGAGACACAGAATCAGAAGCAGGCTCTAGGCTCTGAGCCATCAGCCCAGAGCCGGACGCGGGGCTTGTACTCACGAACCGCGAGATCGCGACCTGAGCCGAAGTCGGACGCTCAACCGACTGAGCCACCCAGGCGCCCCTTTTCCCTGTTTTTAAATGTTTATTTATTTTTGAGAGAGATAGGGTGTGAGCAAGGGAGGGGAAGAGAGGGAGACCCAGAATCTGAAACAGGCTCCAGGCCGTGAGCTGTCAGCACAGAGCCTGACGTGGGGCTCAAACTCACAGACCATGAGATCATGACCTGAGCTGAAGTCAGATGCTTAACTGACTGAGCCACCCAGGCGCCAGCACCCCCCCCTTTTTCTTTTACATTTTTAAATGCATTTGTTTAGTTATTTTTGAGAGAGAGACAGGGTATGAGCAAGGGAGGGACAGAGAGAGAGAGAGAGGGAGAATGAGGAGCTGCTTTTTTACATTAGGTCATTGGTCCTTTAATAATGTAGTTGGAATCAGAGCAATGGTTTTATTCCATTTTGCTACTAGATTGAAAACTCTCTAAAATATTTTTTTTTCTTGTCAAGAGCATTTTGGCTTTCCATTTTAATAGAACAGCTCAAACTATATGTAACCGGTGGTTTTATTTCCTTTTCTTTTATATTATCTTTTGGTAGGTGATGAGCTTCAAAAAGATCTTAGGGCTTCATCATAAACCTTGATCCATTGGTGTTTCCACAGATACCCACCTCAGGCTGCCATCCAGCATCCACTTTGGTTGAGTGGTGAGGATATTCAGTCAGTGGTGAGGATTCTGCATCTTCTCTGCTGAGGCATGAAGTTACCATCTCTAGGAAGGTCTTGTGACTTGGTTTATGTCGGGATGTTTGTGTTAAGTGTGGTTTGACTGTGGAGAATGGCAGAGCTCTGAATACCCAGAACTGGGACTGGGTGTTGAAGCCTTTTAGAGCCTTCAAACATCCTGAACAACCTGGTCTTTACTTCATCTCCTGGTTGGCAAAGGATGAGATAGCTTCTTGGGCTGAGGGATGAAGCTCTGTTTTCCAAGAAGCTTGCCCCTTGTTTGTCCTGATTACCTAAATAAAAGCATGTTTGGGGGCCAGCAGAGCCTACTTATACAGCTTCCTTTTTCTGTGGTCCATGATACATCTGAGAAAGAGTCTTCTACTCTAGCATAAAAGTCCCTTGTAATTTCCTGCAAGGATATATAAGAAAGAGAGGCTTTGGGGAAATTCTTTAGGTTCTATGCCAAACTACACAAATTGGAAACCAATCAAAGTAGTGCTGGCTTGTTGATTTAGACCCAGGGCCTGTATCGACGAGCATAATCCCCCTTTGGGATAAATTAGTGAAGGCGAGTACTTTGGATATAATTGGTATAGTAACACGATAAAAAAAAAAAAGCGTTTGTATTCTGTTCTGGTTGAGTGGCAATAGGCTCATAATAAGTTGCCTATTTTTAGGATTGCCCTTTGTGTTTTTTTCCCAAAATGTTTAGGGCAGAATATGTCCTGGGTAAGGATATGTTTTTGGGAGAACATACTCCCCAAAACATAGAGGGAGTACCTACTGTATGTTGGGTGTTGTGTTAGGGGCTTTATATAAATCATTTTCTTTTGGACAACTTTGGGAGGTAAATTTTTAGGGCAGTGTCTTACTCATTTTACCAACAAAGAAGCTAAGACTTATGACCTGGTGGTTAATAAGATTTGCCGGGCTGGGATTCTCACCAGGCTGACTCAAGTTTACTGCACAGTATGGTATTGATGAATTGGAAGTTGAATTTCAGGCAGGGTCTTAGGGAGCTAAAGGCAACCAGACAGGGTACTATGCTCAGGAATGGTAGTGGAGCCTACTTAATCAAGTTTTCAAATTGCACCCTTTGCATGAATTGCCTCGGGCACAAGGCAACTAGGGATCTTACTTTAGCAGAATTAAACTCTTTAATGGATTTTCCTCCTCATGCCCTGAGAATATTTCTGGTCTAAGAGATACCTTCCTTTTCAGGAAGATCTGTTCCATACGATAGACCACAGGTAAAATGTGTTTCTAGTCTCATGAAAAAAACAAAAGATTAATTAGATTTTATTGTTTTTCTGCACATCAGGCACACTTTTAAAAAATGCAGTTCTTAATTCTACCTTGATATGAATTTAGAATTTTGCATGGAATAACTACACTAGAAAAAAGCCAATGAAACCCACATAGGTAAAATGTTGATAATGCATTGATCATCAGACATGTGATTCTGCTTGTCAAACTTCTCATACTAAAGGGTTGACTGTGGATTTGAAAGTGGGGGCCTTCCCTCTTCCTCCTTTTAATACATGGAGCTTGAATACTAATATTTCAGTGAAATATAAGTTTTAGACTTGCAAATTTTTGTCATGAAATCAAAGGGAATAGAGAATTGTAAGAGCGGGGGTGGGGTGGGGGTGGGAGGGAGATAAGAGAACCTCTTAGTGTCAGCAGGATGGAAATCAACAGGATAATGAGGATTGCTAGAGTAAATAATTTCCATTTTATCCCCAATAAGAATATTCCTTCTCTCACCTTTCAAATTCCCTGCTCACCTCCTCTGCATCCGAAACAAATGATTATCTACTCTTCATTCCTGAAACAGGGCCTGAAGTAGGTGTAGTTATGGAATTCTGAAGTGTTTCTCTCTGGGGCCCTCTATCTTAAGCTGGTAGACCATGGGCATTAACATGTATGTTGGTTTTATACATGTTTTGCAAAGCCCTGTTTGTTTTTATCATTTGAATTTGTGAGCATAGTAACACCTACCAAAGTATATTAGGTATTCTCATCTTGGGGATTCATGTATAACTCTGGCTGGAATTTCTGCAGAAAAATAAGAGATTCTGTATAATGTGTCCAGTTAAAGCGAGCAGAAACGCAAAATGAAATAGATAGGTTGTATATATACTCCTCCAACTTCAAATGACATTTATTTTTTTCCATGTCACTTCACTAGTACCGATTCTGACACTTTTTCGGGCCACATCACAGGGATCTTGCGACATTTTTAAAAGCAACACTCCAGGTATCTGGCATGGGTTTACCTCTTTCTGTGAAAGACTGAAACAGCTGCACCAAGTCAGCCAAACTACCATGAATTGTCACCAAGAAAAACATCCCCTTTATTGCCATGGCTCCTCCGTGGCTATCGGGGAATATTAGGACAGCCATCCATCTGGGGTGGTACTCCTCACTTGTGTGAAAATGAGCCACTTAACCACACAATGGGCACATCTTTTCTCGGTCTTTCTAAGTGTGTGTATAAGAGCAGCACATAGAACCAGTGCTCCTGGGACGAGCAATTAAAATGAGGCTCTGGCACTCAGACCTCAGTGAAGTGTAAACGGCTCTGACACTCCTGCCTCTGTCTCCTCCGCCTCCTCTGTTGGGCGCAGAAACTTGGATTGATGTATATTACCATCATAGGTTAGCGCTTGAAAACAAAAAGAAAGATTTACCAATCCTCAGTGTTATTTAATTGAAAAACATCTTGCATCCATACATCTTAGTGGCAGAATCAGGTGGCATGTGAACTTGTTTTTCTTGATAGAAGACTCTATCAAGAAGGGAACACAGTTATGTCAATGTTGCTCTGGGAACAATGATGGATTATACAAAATTAAAGCATTATCATCTGAGATGCTTTTTTTTTCCCCCAAAGAAAGCTACACAAGATCTCAAACTTTATCTGTTTATTCTTCCCATCTTATTCTGCAGAGAATTTAAAATGGCTGATATTGCTATTTACATGTTGGTGTCTTTAAGTCCTTTTATTGTTTTTCACCTGTTGACAGTAAATCTGTTTTCCACCTTCACTGGACTGAGCCTCCCTGAGTGTAGGGACTGTGTTGTTTGCAGTTAAATCTCCAGTATCTGGAACTGTGCCTGATATCTCGTAAGTGATCAATGAATATTTGTTACTGAAATGGTTGACTTATAAAATATAATTTAACAGAGACAAATGTAGTCCAGTAAAATCTGGTTTTTACAACCAAGGATAATTAGTTCACTGTCTGAATTGTGGTGCGTGTGTAAGGAACTGCAGAATGTTCTATTGCATGTCACGGCCAACTGGAAAGGTTGAGAAAGACTTTTCAGGTGGGCCTACTTTATTCAATAGATTTAATAACTCAGTAAACCAAATTTGAAATTAATTTTTCCGCGTGGTATTTCTGCAAACCAAAATACTTAATTATCTCTTAAGCTGATATGGCCCTCCACTCTAATTTTTTATTATATTGCCCTTTGTGGTGTCTTCTTACAACAAACTAGTGTAAGCCTGACTGTTGTCGTCTAGGTAACTAACCAGTGGCCAAAGTAGCACCCCTTCCTTGTAACACACTAAACTTTGTTTTTCAAAAAGAAGTAGCTTTTTAAAGCACGTTTTTATTTTGAAATAATATGTTCCTGGTTTGTAAGGTCTTAGGTAAAATGCGTTCCACTTTCAAATTTGTCTGGGGATAAGATGAATATTGGCCAAACTGAGTTGAATACTGAAGCTGTCAGATAAAGAAAGCATCTACTTATAAACTGCTATTGGCAGATTGTCCTAACACACATGTTTGTAGGGACAATTTTTCCTTCACTAGCTCTATTTTCTCATGCTGTTGCCACTGCTTCTCCCAGCCTCTAAAGGAAAGTGTATAGGAAACGAACTCATATGATAAAAATCTCCTAAGTCTTTCCAGGTTCCATCCTGAAGTCCCATAGCTGAGGGCCAGGGCTCCCAAGGAGATGGCAGTCCCAGCCTATGGGATGGTTGGTGGCTGTGTATTTGTCGGCTGCCTCTTTTTTTTTTTTTAGTCGCTTTGCGGGGAGGATGTCAATGTAGTTCTACATTTGAATATATAAAAGATAGAGTTCCTTACCTTTTTATAAGTTTCTCTTTGACAGGTAGGCTCAGAAAACATTTCTCCCTAAAACTGAAATGTTGATATAAATATCTGAAGAAAAATTCTAATCACAGTATACATTGAACAGGCTCACTGATCTTGTATACCTGGAAAAAGATTTTCAAACAGATTGTCAGCTCAGCCTTGGCATTCCTTGTCAAACAAAAGCATGCCTAAAGACACATTTCAAAAGCAGACGATGCAGCACTTGCTAACCTGCGGAAAATCGAAAAGGAGCGCAGAGGCCAAGAACAAACAAAATAGGAGCCAATGAGAAACGGAGCACAGTTCTGAGAAACCGTTTCAGAGAACCAAATATGTTTTCAAAAGGCCACATCAATAATTAAACATCAGCAAGTCAAATTCCATTTTTTGTTTGCTGCAGTCGTCTTAAGACTTGTAATGAAGAAATGAAATGATCGATTGAGTCTCGGCTGAAAAGGGCTAATGCTTATAATCTGGAGGACAGGTTGAAAAAAAAGAGGGTGGAAGAGGGAAAGAAATCTTACTTTTGGCTTGCACGAGTTATCTTCAGTAATGTCAGAACTTAAACATTTCTATCAACTGTGGATTTGGGTCAGGGGACCTTTAGCAGAATTAAAAGTCTACCTCATTTTTTTTTTTTAGGGCAAGGAATAGCTCTGTACTGACACGTATGTCACTCACATGACTTAACTGCGTTGACTGACACAGTGATTTGATAATGTGCAGTCCAGCGAGGCACAAACCCGAGTTTAAGGCCAGCCACATAAAATCATGTAGTGTCCTATGGCTTTCCTCTTCTTTTTCCTGTTCATTTTCAGAGTGTTACTTACAGAGCAGTTGGGCCTAGACTTCACCAATAGATTTCTTTATCTAAATACAATTGGTATTACTTATAAGGAGTGTACTTAGGGCTTTTACAGACATTTTCTGTTAGGTCACATGCACAGCCCATGGTAAGGTATGGGTAAGTGGTAGAAGTGAAAATGTGAGGGCAATGCAGAGGAGTTTTTAGAGCGATGGTTGCAGATATGGGCATAGGTGCGTGAGGCTGGTGTTCATGGAAGGGAAGTGGGGAGCTTTGTTTTGGCTGACTTTGATGCTTTAGAACCTTTTACTCTCTTCTGTGTTCAGAAGATGGATATACAAACTGCAGTACAATGAAGATGAGCAAAGTTCGCTTTTTTAAGAAGATTTTATTTTTAAGGAATCTTTACACCCAACATGGGGCTCGAACTCACACCCCCAAGATCAGGAGCCCTATGCTTTACTGACTGAGCCAGCTGGGTGCCTCCAAAGTTTGCTTTTGATAACATATAACGGTGTTGATATAAAATTGTGCCTTCCATAGTAGTAGTTTAACAGCAATGTCAGTTTTAACCAGTGAAAATGACTGGAAAGGAGAATTGAATGATACTTAGGGGTCTTTTATATAATTTCAGACTGAATTTTTAATCTTTAAAAATAATTCACCTGTTTTAAGTGTACAATTCAGTTATGGTTTGTAAATTTACAGATTTGTGTGGCCATTACCACAATCCAACCTGTTTGTTCACCAGTTGATGGCCACGTGGATGGTTTCCACTTTCTAGCTGCTATAATACTGCTGTGAACATTCACATACAGGTCTTTGTGTGGACATACATTTCTCTTGTATAGATTACATTTTTGTTTCCGTCAGGTAGACATTTAGTAGTAAAATGGTTGGATCATACGGTAAATTTATTTTTAACTTTTAGGAAACTACCAAACTCTTTTCCAAGGTAGCTGCATTATTTTACATTCTCACCAGCAGTGTTTTAAGGATTCCCATTTATGTCCGTGCCAACACTTTTAAGTGTCTTTTTTGTAGTATAGTTTTTCTCGTGAGAGTGATGGGCTATTTCACGGAAGGTCTAATTTTCATTTCCCTAATGGCTAATGATATTCAGCGTCTTTTCATATGCTTATTGGTCATTCATGTATCTTCTTTAGTGAAATGTCTGTTCAATTCTTTTGCCTATTTTTTTTTTTAAATTTTTTTTCAACGTTTTTTATTTATTTTTGGGACAGAGAGAGACAGAGCATGAACGGGGGAGGGGCAGAGAGAGAGGGAGACACAGAATCGGAAACAGGCTCCAGGCTCCGAGCCATCAGCCCAGAGCCTGACGCGGGGCTCGAACTCACGGACCGAGAGATCGTGACCTGGCTGAAGTCGGACGCTTAACCGACTGCGCCACCCAGGCGCCCCTTTTTTGCCTATTTTTAAGTTGGGTTTTGTCTTTCTCTTACTGAGTATAAGAGTTCTTTATATGTTCTGGATATAGGTTCTGTCAGAAATCTAATCTGCAAATATTTTCATCTGGTCTGTGGCTTGTCTTTTCATTTTCATAATGGTATTTTAAGAATCCCAAAGCTTTTTGATTTTGGTGAAGACCAATTTACTAATTTCTTCTTTTATGGATCATGCTTTTGTTGTCATGTCTGAAGACTCTTTACCCACTCCAAGGTCATGAAGATTTTCTCCTATGTGTTCTTCTAAAAGTTTTATAGTATAGTCTGGCTTTTATATTTAGGTCTATGATAATTTATTATTTCACTGAGCAAGTGTTTGAGTATTGTGAACACACAGATACAAAGATATGGTCCCTGTCCCGGAGAAGTTTATAGGCTAGTGGGAAGATGGATGCACATACAATGATCCCCACATATTATTGCTATGGCAGAGGTAGGTAGAAGGAGTAGAAAGATCCATGTTTATTTGTGGGAGTCAAGCCCATTGTCCAGAGGAGGTACTGTCGGAGCCGAGACTTGAGTGAGGAGTAGGAGTTGTCCAAGCGGTATGTTGGGGAGGGGTAACAGGTAAAGGGAAGAGAACATACAAAGGTAGAGGGAGGTGGTTGAACAAAATTACTGGAGAATCAATGGTCAGGTGGAGAACGGAGGATAATAAGACTGATGAGTAGGCAGAAACCAACTCACAAAAGGACTTTACCGTATAGCCTTTGAAGAATTTTTATCAGTGAACAAAATCAGATTTGTGTGGTGGAAAAAATAATTTTGGTGGCAGGGTAGATACTAGAGTGAAAAAGGGGTATAAGAGTATATTCTGTTGATCACCCATTCCAGAATTGCCTTGCCAGGCTTCGCTCAGACCCACTAATTGGAAACTGGGGACTAGATCTCATGAATCCGCATTTTTTTTACAAGGCCCCCAGGTGATCCCTGCAAAAGATAGGTACCACTGGTTTTGAGAACAGTTAGGAGGCTATGGTTATCATTCAGGTTAGAGATAATTAGAACCTTAAACCAGCAGTGGCAGTGAGAGAAGACAAGAGGGCAGGATATGAGAGATATTGAGAAGGGGAAGAATAGGCAGGGTTTGGTTAGGGGGTGGTGCCACTAACTTAAATAGGAAGTCCAGGTGGAGGGATAACATGGCAGAGTTGAGTGTGAGAGGACAATGAGGATCAGTGTTAGAGACCTCAAGTTGAAGGGTCCTGTGGAACACCCAGCTGGAGACACCTAGCAGCAACACAGTTCTTTAGTTCAGAAAAGTGGTTTGGGCTCGAGATAGGAGACCTAGGCAACTTCAGGTAATAGTTATAACCAGAGGTCTGAGCGCACTGGAATGTACAATAAAATACTTTTGTTAGGACTGGTGGAACATGCCAGAATTCCTCAGTAAATGTACAGAGGCACACTCTGGAAGCCAATTAGTTCTCAGCCTGATAGTTCATCATGTATTGATGCGTGAGAGGTTAACTGCTTCTCATCTTGAACCACTCTTCTCCTCAGTGGCATTTCCACTCATCCAGAGGTAGGTAATTGGATTAGTTAGCTGTAACAAAGCCCAGATTTGCAGTAGCTAAACACAGTAAAAGTCTCTTTCTCCTGAAGTAACAGTCCAGCGCAATTGGCAGGAAGTTTCTTCTATGTGGTTGGTGATTCAGGGACCTGGGTCTTTCCAACACCAGGCTCCAACATCCTGTGAATACTCAAGGGATCTGCATCCAGGTGGCACCTGGGAGGAGACAGGGTGGATAAGACAGATCTACTTCTTGGCCACTTTGGCCCAGAAATGACTTTGTCTTATGTTTCGTTGGTGAACACTAGTTATACATGGCTTTACTTAGATGTAAGGAGGCTGGGAAATGTGCCTGACTGGGCAGTTGCTTCTCAATGACAACTTTGTATAATGGAAGGAGGCACACAAATTTTGCAAGGATGGTTAGTCTTCTCTGGTACATTGGCCATACTGTTAGAGAATGTTCCAACTTGATGAGTGGACTAAAAGATGCTCCATGAAAATGTCTAATTATTGATTAACTAGAGTTTTTGAGCCTCCATTATATGCTCAGCACCATCTTAGGCATTGTAAGGATAGAATTAAAGCATGAATAGGTTAGCCAATCAAAGGTATTTATTTGGCACCTACTACAACTATAGCATTATGTGGAAACTTGAGTTTAAATTATGATTCTTCTGGGGGTGCCTGGATGGCTCAGTTGGTTAAGTGTCCGACTTTGGCTCAGGTCATGATCTCACAGTTCGTGAGTTCGAGCCCCATGTCGGGCTCATCACTCTGAATGTACAGCCTGCTTTGGATCCTCTGTCTCCCTCTTTCTCTGCCCCTCCCCCTCTCAAAAATAAAAAGAAACATTTAAATTTTGACTTTGTGAGGAGCAAGAATGACTCCCATGAGGTAATCAGCAATCAGTACTAGAGAGAATATTAACCTTTAATAGTAAGTAGTATTGTACATACAGTTTTCAAGAATAAAGTCCTGGAGGACCAGGGTATTTATGACAGCCAAATTTAGAGAGGTGGAGCTCGGGCTGAGTCTTACAGAATGGGACTTGGATGGATGGAGTGGAGAGGAAGAGTGTCCCAAGAAGAGCAAAGCAGATGTGAAGGCACAGGGGCAGCATGAATGCAGGTGTTCATAGAACACAGCCAGTCTGATGAGGGCGGAAGACGTATTGGGCAAGCAGCCATCTCAATAAAATTGCTTTTATTTGTTACTGCAGCATAAAAAAATAGTTTGATAGATTTGCCCGAAGTTAGATTCATGGGAGGGAGACTTTTTTTGTGGGAACAGGGTGAGCTGGTCACAGACCAAGAAAACAAATACCATTTTTTAACCTCTAAAATGTAATTCACAAGGGCAGATGCTTTAAATTGCAGGCTTTACTTTTAGATTTTACTGTTCCTCACACTGGCAGCTCTGTGTAACTTGCTCACTCTTTGTAGTGGGCTCCAGGGTGAGCAGTAGCAGGGATTTATTTATTCAACGATGGTTAATGATTCTCCTGAGCCAGGCAGGCTAAGACAGCTCATGGAAAATAAGGCTATCTTGGTCGAATAGGGTCATCTTATAAAAGGCTGTGACAGTCAGACAGCCGAGTTCAAATTTGATGTGGTGGGTACCGGGGAGCCATTGAAAGTTTCCAAATAGGCGAGCAACTTTTTGAGAGCGTTAGTTAATGAAGATTCATCTTCCATCAATATGCAGGATAGTTGGAAGTGAGGGAGGCTGGTGGAAGGGAGTTCAGGCAGACAGTTTCAGAAATTCAGGGGTGTCAGGCTGAGGGGTGGTGTAGAGGAACGGAGGAAAGTACAAGGGGAAATGGCAAGTGTGAGGGAGGAGGCAAAGTCCCAAGATTATGGGCTTGGGCGAATGGCAGTGACACGATAGAGAATTAGTGGGCTGCGGAGCGTGGGGAGGAGATGATCCCGTCTGCCTGATTACAGCAGAGCCATGGGTTGACAGCATGGCTTGTAAAGAACGGTCAGTATCTCTTTAGTCTCTCATTAGTCAGGGTAGCGCATTTGCCGCTCTGCCCGACCACTTGCTTCCCGCAGCTAGCAGGCTGTGCTTGAGTCTCCTCAGGTGCCCGGCAGCCCTCTAATCCAAGGATAAAGGCTTGCAAGCCAAGACCGAAGGCTTTTGAGTAGTCTCTAATTTTTATCGACAGTCCCGAAAAGTTCTAGATGCACTTAGCACCTCCAAAGAAGCGCTAAATGATTTAACATTTTGGGGACAAATTGGTTCTATTAGTCTCTAGTGCCAAATTCACCAAAAATAGCTCATTAGCTGTGCATTGTGATTTCACTAGGGTGCCCTGCTCTTGGCTGGATTCCAAAGAACACATTTGTATAAAAATGTTCCCATTATGGAGTGTGATACCTATTAATGGAACACCATATGCAGTGGAGCCTTCCCCCTTGCCTCCTCCCCGTCTTTCAACCTGAAGTTTGTATTTTCCATCCATTTTTGCCAAGTGACCTGCTTTGCAGGGGTTAAACTTTACCTAATGGGCTAAGGCCTGAGATGCTGCAGCAATCAATCTTTCATCTGGATTTCAGCATCTTGGTTTTCCCTTTCTCCGTGCCTACTGCCAATCTCAACCCTTTCATTCCACCCTAGCCTGGGGGAAGGGGAGGGAGGGGGCAGAGCTGAGAGCGGGCTCCAAGCCCAGACCTACAGCTGTGCCTGATTGACCGACATTTCTGTTGTTAGCCACAAAAAAGGCCACTTTTAATGGCTAAAGCAAGAATGACCAGCTGGTGTGACAGGCCTTGGGTCTTTGCCTAGTTGCATTAAAATTCATCAGTTCCGGCCCTTGTTCATTATGTGCATGATTTCAAGGGTGATATTTCCAGACACATCTTTTCCTGAAGTCCCTGGCTACCAAATATTATCTGTTGTTATTTATTTTTAAATGATATCTTTCATTCTGTAGGTGGCTTTTAGACTTTCATTTAAAACGACTTAGAGTAAAAATAAATGAGGGATACCTGTTATTCATCACAACAGACCGGTAGAGGGGTTGAGTAATAACAGAAAATCAAAGAGCTCATACTAAAATCAAGAAAGTCCACTGGATGGATAGAAACATTTGTCTGAAACAGAATGTTTTCTGAAGTTCTAGATAAGAAACCCACTGGGTGCCTTTAGTGTTCAAGTTGGACATAATGTATTTGGGTCTGAGATCTAGATTTTCTTCTTTGTACCTGGCGTGGAAGGTTTGAGAATGTCACCGTAGGTGAGTATGACAGGGAAAGGTATATGTCAGTGAAATGCACTGTTAGTACCAGGTACATTTTTTTCCACAAAGAAATACGCTTGTTTTTAAATTAATGTATTAATTCATCAGACATACAGTAAACACCTACAATGGACTAGCACTGTGGGCGATGATGTAAAAATGAGCAAGACACAATCTCTGACCTCAAAATGTTCACAAAATACATGTACACAAATGAGTGTTTTTAAAAAATCCAGAAGATAAAATGTGCTAAAGTAAACAAGCCAATAAATAAGAAAATAAAGGTGGATGGCAAAATTACCTATTGGAGATATTGAGGAATAAAAACTTTGTGCCTTTTCACATACAATGTGCTGGCATATACAATGTCCTTCTCTGGGAGGATTTGAGCGGGGTTTGGAAAACTATATCAGCAATGTTGAGTTTGTTCATTGTAATTTTCAGAAATGACATAACCCATCCTTAAGTCACAAACTAGTTTTAATTCTGCATGTGAAAAGCCTCGTTTCTGAATTAGATTCATTTCTTTTTAAGAGCATGACATTATGCGAAAGTTAACGTGAAAGTTAATTTCTATTTCCCTTGGATATGCATTTCCAAATAGTAAATTGTCTTGAGACTAACATGGGGGAGCTTTAAAAAACCTAACATGTTAAAGTGTATTGATAGATCAAAGAGGCCTGGATAAAAACTCTGTCTAGAGCTTCCTAATCATACATCCAGAGTTTTAAATTAATGATTCTCAGTAAAGAATCTCTGGGCCAGGTCATGGGATTCTGTACCAGGTACAAGTTCTGAAGGTAATGCTGACAGGCATCCAGGTTGAGACCACTGCATTACCACTAGAATTGAAATACACAACACTTCCCACTTAAAGAAAAAGAAGTATACTCTGTGGCTACCTCACTGACAGCTGTTTTTAATTTCAGGTATAATTACTGGAAAAGAGAAATGTTTCTTCCTTAATGTATTTCTGCAACCAGAAGAAAGTGGTGTCCCACAAATCTTCGGAACATCTAAGAGAACCACAATCACAGGTAAGGTTATGCTATTTTCCTTCTTTAGCGAGAAGCAGTGGCTTTCTCACTGCCAGTGAGAGTCGGACAAGTGGGAAGCTCCTTGGAAGGTGTGTTGTGTGGATGGACTTTTACATGGTGGGCAGCGTGACGGGGTGCAATGTCATTTACAGGTTTGGATACCCGAACCTTTACGTACATTGTGCTGCATGTTCTCTGCTTCTCTTCCTCATCTCATCTGTGAGATTCATTCTCTGTCTTTTGATTTGCTGCAGTGGGCTCCAAGCAGTTGACCCCTTGGCTGCGACACCCTCTCTCCCTTCCTGCCTGGTAGAGCTATGACCTTCCAGAGTAGGGCTCTGAGGGCTGGCCCCTCCTGTATGGCTCCAGCTCTCTCCAGTCTCCAGCAACATTATTTTCTTCTCTTGCTTCTTCAGGCCCATGGTGGCAATGGCTTCCCAGTGTTTCTCCCCTGACCCCACTCTGTGAATAGTCTTTCCTTACATTTCTTCAGAATTCCATCTGAACGGGTCTTCTCCTTCCTATCAGGACCTGGCAGATACACGAATCACATTCCAAAGAGCTTTCTGGATGTTGACACAGAGGAGCCCAGATTTGTCGCTTTGGAGAATGACAGAGCAGCTTAAAATGACCAAGTGCCAGAGTGGGAGCGTCAGGAAGGAGGGACGGCAAAAGGCGTTCTCCGGGGGAGAACTCTAATAAAGCACAGAGGGATGTAGGAAAGATTTATGCTGACTACAGAGAGTGCCCAGGAACATTAAAGAAAGAAAACTGTTAGGTTTACCTGGCATTCACAAGAGAACATTTTGAAAATAGATATTGCGAGCCGAATGATGAGGATTTGCAATCTTCTCTTGCAATATAACCATAGAGCTGAAGGGAATGAGCTGACAGCAGATCAGAGTGAGAATAAATATAGTAACTACTAACTACGGGCAGGGCACTGTCCTTGCTCCGGTCGCTGATGTTTCTGGCATCCGCCACAGCATTGGTATGTTGCTGGGAAGGTGGGGATGTGCCGATGACAGCTCTGCATGTTGGGAAAAGTTTTTGTGTGCTGTCAGAGTTTTTCAGCCTTGTCAGGTTACCAGAGGGCAAAATTTGACTTTGTGTTCTGCCTTGTGTCTGAGTTGTATGTGGATGCTTTCAACGATATGTACTTTACATACTGATGCAGAGATACTTGGGATCTTCCTCTTAGTATAAGATTATGTCAGCAAAAAGTCAACACGGATATTTCCAGAGCTTAGCATATGCTAGGCATTGTGTAAGCTTCATGTGTTTAATTTCAGTATGTATTTGTTTTACACATACGTGAACCAGCCACAGAGATCTGGACGCTGTGTCTGCTCCAAGCAACTTACTCCTCTAAGATGGACCTTCAACTTGCCCTCAGCTCTTCTAAAACCCTGCTGTCTGGGGGAGATGAGAGCTCACTCTAAACAAGTAAGGACAGTGAGAGGAAGGAGATGAGCAAGATATCATACATATAAGGAAGTAAGGCAAGATCTTCTAGAGGAATAAAAGTTCTTTTAGACTTCGTAGTTAATAGCCGATCATAGCACTTAGCTTCAGTTAAGTATTTACACACACCAGATACTGTGCTAAGCATTTTTCACAGTTTGCATTATTTGAGTCTCACAGCTCTTTGAGGTAGGTTGCATTATTCTCCCCATTTTACGGATGAGGCATTTGGACATAGGGAGTTCAAATTCCCTTCCCAGGGTCCCACAGTCAAGAATGTGCAGGGCCAGCATTAGATCCTAGACAGCCTGACACCACAGTTGCTGGAAGAAGTCACATCTGGTGCCCAGAATCAGGATTCTGTGGAGGGGACTACATTTGAGAAGGGTCTGGGAAGATGGTTAAGATGTCCATATTTTGAGATGCTATAGATGGCAGAGAGACCAGAGCAGACGTTCCAACTGAAAATAAAATGTAAATACCTAAAGTCAAATATGTCAGCCCTGACCATGTCTCGTAAGTGGTTACTTTTCCATTTTCCCCATTGCCACCGTAAAATACAGGAAGATGCCTCAATTCCTAAGTGACCACAGGAGTCTGGGAAACAGAAAGGTTTCAGAGTATCACCGACCACACCCCTTAATGAGTGACAAAAAAGAGCTGGCAATGGAAGTTGCAGACCGTGGAATGTGAAACTCAAATTAGGGAGGTCTCCGATCTCCCCCAGCCAGGAGAATTTAGAGTAAGAATTTAGAGTAAGTTGAACTTCTCTTTCCACATCAATGGCTCATCTTTAAAAAAGTGAAGTTACTGAATAAAAGTGAAATTGGGTTTTCCAGTGCCTCTGGCCATTTTCAAGTCATGCTTTCCGTTGGCTCCTTGCTGTGCAGATGTTTCTTCTTCTCTGTGTGATTTCACCTTAAAGCAGGGGTTTCTGAGGCAGGGTGTTCTTGAGCAACAGCAAAGCCTTTAAGGAGAACCATGGGGAGTCTTTCTGGACATGGGCTGGCAGAAGAGGCTCGGTCAATTAACCAATCAGCTGTATTTGTTGACGACTTACTTCACGGGTCTAGAACTGTGCTAAGCACGTTTAATAGGAAGTAGATTTTTAAAAAAGCTGAAAGGTAATTATGGTTAGAATTTGTCTTCACCCTATACTGAGCTCTCTCAGAGACGAAGTAGTTCCATTCTTCAATTGCAAGTCGGTAGGAATCAGCAATCCTGAGTGTTAAGTACGATGAAGAGCTCGGCCTTGTTTGTCCACAGGCATGGAGGCTGGCATCGCCCGGTGCTGCTGGGGACAGGCAGCCTCAAGGAGTGACAGGTTTATTCAAAGAGCTCCACTGGGAAAAAATAGTGAATAGAAATGAGGGAGGGGTCAGGATATAAAAGCAGAATATGACAGTCTTCAGTTTGGACATTCAGGAAAGTATTGCAGAAAGTCGTTCCAGAAATCATCCGTGATTCTAGGCAGAGCTAGAAGGAGGGTTTTTGTTTTGTTTTGTTGTGTTGTGTTTTTCCTGTCCATACTCAATTTCTTATTCCTGAGTCACCCTGTTTTAACAAAAGGATTTTTCTGTTTTCCAAACACAGGTTCACAAGCATATGTAAAATATTTCTGTCTGGACATGAACCAAGTGCAGAGCACCCTGCCTTGCATTGCAAACAGTTCCGAAGAGCCTGGGGAATCCAGAAACCCTGGCCACACGTTTATGGGCCTGGCTTCTCCCATCTTTGCACAGCTTCATGGTTCTTTAAAGAATGAACACTCCTTACTGACTTTTGGATTCTGAACCAGGGACCTTCTCAGACTCCCTCCCAGAGGGACAGCTGACTTCTCTCCAATCCAAGGAGAGTTGAGAGATGTCAGGCCTTGATCAAGCTGATAGTCCCTTGATATCTCAACACCTCCCCCACCTCTGCTGTGACTGGTAAGAGCCGAGCTTGCCAGTACTGGTGCAGTATGAAGAGAGGAAGGAGTCTTTGTGACAGAGAAGGAAAGGGGGACAGGTGGTCAGATGGAATGAGAAGGCCCCCAGCCAGCTCTTTGAGAGAAGGTAATGCATTTGATGTACTCTAATGGTACCCCTGACTGAGGGGCCATATGGAGCCCTGGATACTGCATAATTCCATCTTACTCCCCAGTTGAGACCCCCTTTTCCTGCCGAAATCACATTGTCCATTGGGTCATGCAGTTGCCACTGGTATTTCCTACTGCTCTCACTCAGAAGGGAAAGGTTAAAAATACAAGGTGTACCCTGGCATCTGATCCTAGAGCATCTTTTATAACCAGAGTTTGGCCAAACTTTAGCATTACAGAGCCTTCTGGGAATGTATTATTTCAAATACCTGCATTTAGAGACAGTTAAGGTTAAGTCTTTAAGCTGTGGGATGGAAACTGGTAGGACAAACAGCCAAATTGGGCTGTGGATGTACCTGGAGACTTTGGCTGGCTCATACCGCTCCCTATGATGGCAAGCCCTCCTGATTAACACAGCTAAGTCCTATGCCTGGTCCACAAAGCCATTTGGGTTCATAAGCTCTGCTTAGGCATTGACATTTTTAGGCGGCTTTTTGATGGAAGTATTTCTAAAAGATATTGTGCCTCCCTGCTTTCTGAAGCAATATGCAGTGAACATGATTTTCCTTTCTTCCCTCATCATATGCTCTAGCTGTGTCTCTACTCAGAGCTATAAATTCAGAGTTAGATAATATGGACAAAGAGCTGGCTGAAATTGACCCGAGAAGTCCTTGTAACTTGTTCTGAAAGGTCCCTGAGGCCAGATCGCCCTTTCGTTGATTGTCTGAGGCTTGCAAAGGCCAGGTGAAGTTAGGGCAGCAGCCTGAACCTCTGGGTAGGGTAGGACGGTGGCTTCCTCAGACTAATTAATGAGTGCAAAGAGGCTGAAGCTTTCTCGGTCTCTAGAATGCTGTCTCTGTGTTGCTGTCACCTCCCTGGCCTTGGCCACTCATTTCGAGTGTTGGGGAACTTCTTCTTGGAAGTTCCAACAGCTGGACATCTCTTCTTCCAATCTGAGTTTTCTTGAAATTTTGGGGTCTTGATGGCTTGTGGTCTCTGACCCTGTGATGGCTTTTCCAATGAATAGTTCAAGCGACTCGGGTACATTCTGTCACTAGGAGGGCTTATTTCTACTGCCTTAAAATCTCTCTCCGTTTATCTCTGTGCAATCTTTGACGATGCTGGAAAGTGAGGAGGGGGCTGCAGGGTTCCTATGACATGGTACATTCCAGAGGCCATGGTCTTCCAGAGGCCTGCTCCACAGCTGTCCCTGAATCCTCCCCTGTTTATAATGCATCTTCTGCAGATGACTCGATATCCCAAGATGCAGTTACTGCCATTTACCCCCCGACCCCCTGCATGGCTACCTTCTGAATGGTTGTGCAGGGGCAGGAGCTGTTCTGGGCAGCAGTATTCTGGAAGCTCAGAAGACCATTCATTCCAGTGTTGCTGAGGGGTGGCCGCCTTCTCTCTTGGCAAGCAGACCTTGCACCTTGGGGTGTGTTCTGAGACTGGGATCAAAGTCCTTTTTTGTCATTTTTCTCCGTGTTGCTTGGTTTCAGAAGATGGTGTGTGTATATTTTAAGAACGTGTTTTTCAACCTATCCTCATTTACATTTGCAGTTGGTGGGACCTTCCCCTTGACGATGGCCTATGATTACCTGTCATGTTTAGCTTCTGGGCTGTTACCAGTTTTTGTCTTTCTGTTAATTTGGATTGTTTTTATCACAGGTTGAAGACCAGGTAGGCAATGCCGGCACAACTTTATGCCACCATCTTGATACAGAAGTCCCCTGTCCTCTACTTTGAAGAGAGAGCCAGAGAGTGGAGCAAATATAAGCAGTACCTATTGTTTTAAAAAACTTTCCTCTTGAAGTGCTTTTGTTAAAATGGTGTCCTTTATTGGAAGAAGCAATGTCATTTCCCTCTAACCTCCTCTCATTTGCTGTTTTGAATTTGAATTTTTGCTCTCATTTTCAGTTTTGAGCAGCACTCTCTCGTGACAATTCTGAATCTTGTGCTGACAGTGTGCTCAGTGTGCTGCTAGGCATCTCCTGTCGGGTCAGAAAGTTAAGGATGGGATCCTCTTAATTAAGAGGACTAATTACTTAATTATTGTTAGTCCTGTCTTCCCCAGTCCACTGAGCCAGGGACCATTTCCCATTTTCCCTCTTGCCTCAGTTGCCCACACAGCACCTTGGACAGAAGGCAGGTCGACAAATAGGGAATAAACGCTCTTTGCTAGCCACTGTCCTTACAGGTGGTCTTTTTTTTTTTTTTCTTTTTCCCCTTCCCTAGAGGTTTATCCCAGATTGTTCTCTATCTCTGGAGCTGCTGTGTCCCTCGATGACTCTGCTGGAAACTGACTCCTTTAAAATCTGCCTCTTTCTCCAGGGGGTGGTGGGGAAGAAGAGGAGGTGAAGAGACAGAGGGAAAAATGTACAAAGAAAACAGGAAGATGTGCATTCCTTCATACACAAGTCTCTCCTTAATATCAGTCTAAGCTAGTTGTCTTTTAAAAAAAAAATCATCCCTGCTTATAACCATTCACGAGCCACTGCCATAATCTATGGCGTAACTAGGGCACCGATAAGGTTTGAGGAACAAGACTGAAAACCATCTCGACAGAAAGTCAACTGCATCATTTTTAAGTGGGCACAGCCCCCAGCATCTGCAGATATTTAACAATTAATAGTGGGCTGATGAAGCGCCTCACCGCTCTGCCCGAATATGACCTGGATGCTTATAAGCAGAGATGGAAACCTTTCGGGGGACTTATAAATTCTGGTCTTTGACCTACAGGTCTATAATGTATCAGCCAAACTTTTACATGGTGATGCATTTGTTTGTATAATACAGAGTGAGGTCAGGTGGGACCATCCCTTCCAGCTACTTAAAATGTCAAAGGCCAAATTCTGCGCTATGATGAGCAGTTATCAGAACTCCTGAGTCAGCCTGTCAATAGATTCCAGCCTCCTTCTATTTTTTTTTTTTAAAGCAACATACAGTTGCTTTATTGGCCGTACACTATTATTACATTCCAACCTCTTTGCTTTTATATCTTTGAGTTTGGTCAGTGATTGTGATAACTTTTTGGTCTAAGAAAAGCCATTTAATTTTTTTTTTTTCGAGGTTTCTACAGACAGGTAGTGATTAGAATATATTGTCAAATCTCTTAGGTTTTTTTCCCCCCCTTCTTCTTCTTTTTTGTCACATAGCTCACCTGCCAGCTTGTTCTTGTTAATTCAGCTCTTCTAGCTTGTGCCTGTTTCTGCACTTGGTTGTGGGAAGACGAGGTGACTGAGTGAGTAGGAGGTAGCAGCGGTAGCTGAAGCAAGATGAAAATGAACGATATTTTCAGATCCTAAGCAGGGCGGCAGAGGCTAATAATTACATTAAAAAGGCCCTCTGTAGGTAGGTGCAAATAGGCTAGTCTAAACAAGTGCCGCTGTTTTAATATGGGCTGTTGGAGAGATGTCATTACCTGACGGGACTGCCACCTTTCACCTCCAGCCATTGTGATCCGTTAGGTCTCACTAACGGGAGAGCGAGGAACTTGTTTGCAGGGGATTTGTTGTCTCACGCTCAGAGGCGGCCGAGAGACTTGCCAAATGACAGGAAGACGCTTACATTCACAAGGTGTGATCGCCTAAGTGTTTGTCTGTGTCTAATTAGTTTGCCTTTGCTGGTGGGTAGCTCCACAGCCAGGAGGCAGATGGACTCTGCAGGCTGTAAGCAAAGAGGGTTGATTGGTGTTGTTATCATTTGTTTATTTAACCCTCCCTCGAACCACGAAATGTTCTCTAAAGGAGAGCCTCTTCTGCCTTGAAAAAAGGCATTTAAAGAAATCCCCCAAAACAAAGGAAAGGAAAGGAAAGGGAAAAAAGGGAGAAAACAGCCCCCGCCGCGGCAGTGACACAGACTCCTTTTTCCTGTACTGGTAGCGTGTAAGTCAGCTGGTCACAGATGCTCTTTGTTCAAGAGAATATGCACAACGTTTGGCTCAGAGATGGTGGAGATGCTCCAGTTCTTTGGACGGAGGAGAAGATTAATCTCAGACCAGGGCTGCTTTTTCTGTCTTCCGTTTTAT
This sequence comes from Lynx canadensis, assembly GCF_007474595.2. Taxonomy (NCBI): domain Eukaryota; kingdom Metazoa; phylum Chordata; class Mammalia; order Carnivora; family Felidae; genus Lynx; species Lynx canadensis. Next base: position 75,976,107 of record NC_044310.1, read on the forward strand.
AAACAATAGCGGGAAGGAAAGCGGTGGCGGCGCCCCTGCCGCAGCTGTGTGTGCCCTGTGGAATGATGCCTTGAGAAGTTAAAGAGTGGGGGAGGGTTGGCTTGCTCTTGCTGGTTGCCTTTCTGATGTTAGTGGGTGCCTCTGCCATAGCAACTATCCCTGACAGATGTGCCCTGGCCCTTTTGGGTCTGGGGGTCCCTTTTTCCACCAGGTCCCAAAGGAAGCCACGCCCCCTTCTTCACCCTTCCTGCATCTATACTCAAAGCTGCCTCAAATACAAGCTAGAGCTGAGGGGACCATTACTTTGGGGTAGGTTTTTACAGGAAATCTGGTTTCTCAAGGATACTGCATGAGTGCGTACCCTCAGATCTTTGTTTAGCTAAGGAAAAAGGTACAAGAATTGTTACTTTTTTTTTTTTAAACGTTTATTCATTATTGAGAGACAGACATAGAGCGAGCGGGGGAGGGGTAGAGAGAGAGGGAGACACAGAATCTGACGCAGGCTCCAGGCTCCGAGCTGAGCTGTCAGCACAGAGCCTGATGCGGGGCTTGAACTCACGAACCGTGAGATCATGACCTGAGCTGAAGTCGGTTGCCCAACCAACGGAGCCACCCAGGCACCCCTGTTACTTTGTTTTTATGGGTCTGTTTCTTCTACTCTGTCCTCAGCTCCTTATTAGAGGATTCTGCCCTCCTAACCTAATGGAGTTACCAGCACTTAGAGGGCCCTGAATAAACATAAGCTGAATGAATGAGCAGGCTTATAGGATCTAACTGTATTATTCATTTATGCTTTATCCTTAAGCTCAATTTTGTTAAATGTTGCTTGTTACCCATTAAAGGACATGGACTAGATCCTGTCCACCAGGACAGATGAAAATAATAGCTTTTATTTAGTGTCTACTATGTCCCAGGAACTGTACTAACTGCTTTATATACCTTGTCTCATTTAGTCCTTACAACAACTTTCTGGGGCGGGAGATGGGTTGAGTGGCTCAGTTGGTTGAGCATGTGACTCTTGATTCTGGCTCAGGTCATGAGGGTCATGGGATCGAGCCCCACATTGGACTCTATGCTGGGTGTGGAGCCTGCTTGATTCTCTCTCTCTCATTCTCTCTCTCTTTCTCTCTCATTCTCTCTCTCATTCTCTCTCTCATTCTCTCTTTCTGCCCTTCCCCTGCTGGCAGTGCTTTCTCTGTCTCAAAAATAAAAGTTAAAAAAAATACCCCTCTGAGGGTAGGTGCTATCATTATTTCCATAAGATAGATGAGTCAACTAAGTCTTATGACTCTGAATAGCCCGCCCAAAGTGATGCAGCTGCTAAATGGCAGACCCAGGGCTTGAACCTGTTTCTCTGACTTGGAAGAGGAGAGAGGATGCTCCCTGAGGGCCCTGCCATGAGCACTGATAGCTGAGCAGCAGTTACAACAACCCAACCAGAAAGCATTTCAAACTCCAAGCTCAGCGAGAACGAATCATGCACTAGGTGAAGGGATTAGCCAGGATTGTTGTAGCCAACAAAGGTCAAGCTAATGAATGAAGTTCATGTTTAAAGCAAGCGAGGACAGTTTGGTAAACATATTCATACCTCTGTAGGCTCTGAGAAGGGCATACTTTTCTGTGGAGTCTGAGTGAGGTACCTGATTGAATCAGGGAGGCTTCTCATAAGATACCACATTATTATTACTACTACCATATTATATACTTCCTATTCACAGGTTATACTTTTTAAGGGACATGTTTGGGAGAAGAAATGCCTGTGGCCAAAAAGCCCCGGGTCGTAGAGACACAAGTCCCCAAAGGAAGGGCAGAAATGGAGTGTTGTGGGCAGAGGCGGTGGGCAGTACCTACCTGAGGAACAGAATGATACGGTTGAAAGGGTGGAAGCAGAGATGGAAGTGAATGAGCAGTAGTGCACATGGCAGGGAGAAGAAAGGCCAGGGCATTGTGGGGAACAAAGATTTCTCATTAACAATTAGAAAGCATTGGGTACTTTCCTCCCCCCACAGAACCCCAGCCTGACCCAAATCGGTGCATAAACAACGTCAATAATTTTGGAATTGGGGTGCCTGCATGGCTCAGTCAGTTAAGCGTTGGATTCTTGATCTTGGCTCAGGTCATGATCTCACCGTTTGTGAGCTCCAGTCCCACAACGGGCTCTCTCCCTTTCCAGCTTGTGCACGCAAGCTCTCTCTCTCTCTCTCAAAGTAAATAAATAAACTTAAAAAATATTCTGGAGCCAAAATGGTGTCGAAGTCCCCCTTCTATTAGTGTTGCCACCAAGAAGGGCTCAGGCATTCTCTTCCCCTAAGCGTGCCCTTGCCACACTTAGGAATTCACATTTTATAGCAAGTCTGGATCCTCAGTCTTTACCTCTTGCAAGCACTGTTTGCACAAGATTAAAGAAATAACTATAATTAAAAGAGAAAATAAATAACAAATATGCATACTAAGCCTTGTCACATGTCCATCTCCACTGGGCATACGCGACTCTTTATAACATGTTCAACCAGAAAAAAAGGAAAGTGGGAGGAGGTAGGAGGTTTGCTTGTAGTTCCTGCCTGGGTTAGGCCTCTGCTGAGCTGCTTTGAGTGTTTTCGCATGAACCTTCATTAGTGAAACCAACAGGCTATTTCCAGAACGCGCGATTGCCTGCCAGGGCCGAGGGGGCTGGGGAGCTAATCTATTTCTGCTACCAATGTCACCCACAACTTTGGGCAACCATGTCCTATCCTTTGCTCACTTGATAGTCTTAGACATTTTTTAATTAATTTATTACAGTTTTATTTGTTTTTGAGAGAGTGTGAGGAGGGGCAGAGAAAGGATTCAAAGTAGGCTGTGTGATGACAGCAGTGAGCCTGACGTGGGGCCTGAACTCACAAACCCTGATGCAGAGCTCGAACTCATGAACCGTGAGATCATGACCTGAGCTGAAGTCAGACACTGAACCACCTGAGCCACGCACATGCCCCTAGAATTTTAGAAGCGGGTTCTTATATGGTGTCTACTTCTCTCCCTTGATGTAAGGGCAATCTTGGGGGCTGATCTGTCTGCAAGGAGAGTGCCTTGTATTTTGTGTGCTTTTATGTTATATAATTTTCAAAACAATTCATTTTATCAAATTTAGAACATTGGCCCGTGACAGGAAATGAAAAAACAAAACCAAAGTTTGAACAAAAATTGTCTTTCACCATGGATAGTTTGAGAAGCTTCAGTGTAGAGCACCCCTTGGTCTCGGCAGGATTGGAGAAAGGAAAAAAGTTCTCAGATCTTTCCTTGCACATCACTACGTATCTATGTTTGTTTTTTCTCCCCCTGTATCACTGGAATCTATTTTTTCCCTCCTGGCTTCCTTCCTTTGTTTATATATATACACACACACACACCATCAACATTTATGTTTATCAGTCTCATTAGTCTTAAGATTTGACTTTCACTTTGCTTAACAATACACCAAATGAATCTATGGCTTATTAACTTTTCTTTGTTTTTCTGTAACACATTTCTTAGGGATGAATTAAAGGTTGTTTTTTTTTTTTTTTTTAATTTGCACTACAAATATCATTTCTATCTGGAAAGGAGCTTGTGTGGCATGCATGCAAAACTGGCAAGATGCCATAGTAAACCAAGCTGCCCCGGTATCTCTAAATGGATCAATGAACCATAAATAAATTCTGCGATAAACTGAGAGAAGAAACCCATGCCAGCCTCTTGTCATCATACCCTGTGGCTGTATTTTCCAAGTCTTATGATACTCATTTACTCAACAAACATGTATTAAATAGCAAACCTAAGATCAGAAGTGAGGTCAAGCCCACTATTTCCACAAGCACCTCTAGATTTTATGGGCATTTCTCTGAAAGTCTCTCTTTTCTTGGGAAGATACACCAAGCCAAGACTGGCAGAATCTATAGCTGCTGAAGGGGCAGGGGTTTTAGTGGAGGACTAAAGAATAATGTCTGTGATCCATAAATGAATGAATGGGTCATGAATGGCATAGGCAGGATCCAAGAGTTTGTTGCCAGTTAGAGTTGACCTTGGGCCAAGAATTAACCTAGTCAGAAGCATGAGCCCTGGGCGGAAGTGCGGTTTAAGAGTTGAAGAAGGGACAGTCTGTATTTTTTCTGTATACTTGAGTGACAGTTTCCTGTGTGGCAGATCCTGACTGAAGTACTTCACACACACTATCTCTTGTAATTCTCACAGCCAACAACCCCAAGAGGTAGGCATTACCATTGTACCCAATTTACAAAGGTAGGAATGGAGGCCTGGAGAGGTTACATAACTCGTCTCGGGTCACGTATTTGGAGAGTAATGGAGCAGGCTGTCTGACCCCAGGGCCAGGGCTTCTCAGTCTTTAAGAATCACCTGGGTGAATATTACACAGGTTCCTGGACTCTTCCCTCAGAGAATCTATCAAGTACATCAACGTGGGAGTCAATATTCAGCATTTCTAACGAGCTCCCTGGTGATGCTGATGCTACTGGTCCTAGGCCAGGCTCATGGTTATTGCCAGGCCCACACTCATCCCCACTAGGTTTGAGGCTTTCTCTCACCTCCATCTCTTCACCTCCCCTCCATGTGTCTTCCAGCAGAGTGGGAGACAACCCTGCCTCATTCCTTGAGCTTGTAAACCCAAGTCTCCCCACTTCTGGTTCTCTAGTGAATCCAGAAGGTTAAAATTCTGCACTGCCTCTGTGTGTGTGTGTGTGTGTGTGTGTGTGTGTGTGTGTGCGCGCGCGCGCGTGCGCGTGTGTGTTGGGGAGAGGGAGGCTGAGAGGAATCAGAATGCATTACTTTGTGTTGGAAGCTACTGCCCCAAGTAAACACACTTCCTACCTTGCCCATTCCCTTACAGAACACAAAGCAGGGCAGCTAAGAAAAGCTAGGGTGCCTGTGGGAACTGTGGCCCTGTTCTGCCTGCCCACTGGGTAGGGGCTACTCTGCTACTAACAAGCAGTCTGGACCTGGTAATTAACCTTGATACTCTGTGAACAACTTCTACGTATGACTTAAGCTTTGCATTTAGTTCCTCACCACTAAAGAGTTTGTGGATCCCCTGAGTATACATGCTAAAGTTCAGTTTCCATTCACTTTTTCTCCTGAAATAACCAGACTGAATTGGCATCTAGAAGCTTGTCCCCTGGCCTTACCCCACCCAGATGTCCGCAGAGGCTATGGAAAGTGCTGCCTTTCCCAAAGGAATGGATTCTGCAATCCTGGCTGGAGGAGATGGTTTGGCACTGACTCAGCGTGGCCTGCCGTCTACCCTTCTGGGCTTAAAATCCCTCTCCTCCCAAGCCAGGAAGATAATGCTGACCTTCCTTCCTGGAGGTTCTGGAGGGATAGTAAATAAGTGATTACAGAGCACCTGGAAAACACCCGTGCTGCCCAAGGGTGCAATAATGACCCTACATCAGGTCACCTCAGCTGCCCCTGCATCAGCTTCCAGGCGTTAAAGGAAGGTGCAATAAATCACACCCACCACACACACAGCAAGGAGCCCTTGTTTCTCCAGCCTTTCTTTCTGTGTGTCTGAGTGAAGCCTTTCCACAGACAGGGAGGGACAGTGTTTCCTTCTTTAAAAAAACAATACACAGAATAGTTTCCACTTAATGTAAAAAGAGCCTACCTAAAGGATGCTTCTGTCCATTCTGTGGATTTTTATAGAGTAAATGTGTCTGGGAGAAAATGTCTGTTAGGTTCCTCTTGTGTAAAGAAGGAGAGACAAGTGCAGGAATTCAAGAGACTGGCTTTTTGATGGGCTGCTTCCCCACCTGCTCCCTCCAATTTGCTGTCAATTTCCTAGATGTAATTTTTATTAAAAACATTTATTGGGCGTCTCCTATGTGCCTAGCACTGGGACTTCAGGATGAATACAGCATAGCCTATGCCCTTGAAGTACACTAGGTTAAATGAGGCAGGGGAGCTTGGGGTGACTCAGTCGGTTAAGCATCCAACTTCGGCTCGGGTCAAGATCTCAGGGTTCGTGGGTTCAAGCCCCTCATTGTGGTCTGAGCTCACAGCTCAGAGCCTAGAGCCTGCTTTGGTTTCTGTGTCTCCCTCTCGCTCTCTGCCTCTCCCCTGCTTGTGTTCTGTCTCTCTCTCAAAAATAAATAAACATTAAAAACAATGAGGCAGATGGATGTGATGAAAGAGAAAATAAGAGCCAGTGTGCTGAGGTGCTAGGGGGAGCCTCCTTGCCACTGGGGGAGCTTGGGGCTGAGTACATAGATTCTGATGTTGAAGTTTCCTTCCTGGATCCTGAACCAGCAGATAGATTGATATATGTGGGGCCTGTGATGAATTCCTAATGTGACCCTGGTACGTAGAGGTAAAACATATCCCAGCTTAAAACACTGCTGTGGCCCTTAAGTAACTGGCTGAACTACTGGGCACATGGTCTGAGGCTGGGGATGGACTGCGATGTGGTGCCAGGTATTTCAAGTATACGTATTGTTGGCAAAACCTTTTTTTATTTTTAAGTTTATTTTTGAGAGAGCGCTAGCGGGGGTGGGGGGTGGAGGAGGAAAGAGAGAACGAATGAATGAATGAATGAATCAATCAATCAATCAATCAATCAATCTGAAGCAGACTCTAGACTCTGAGCTGTCAGCAAAATGCCTGATGTGGGGCCCGAACCCACAAGCTGCAAGATCATGACCTGAGCTGAAATCGGACACTTAACTGATTGAGCCACTCAGGTGCCCCTAAAACCTTTTGAAATGTGTGGGATCTCACTGAGGGTTTAGACCACCTTAGGACTGAGGGAGTATTGGGCTAGAGTCTGAAGAGTTGAAGAATTTGGGAACAAAGCCAACCATGCACCCATCATTTACTGCTTGAGGTCACCTATTGTAAAAACAGCTCCATGCTAAGGAAAGTGGTCATCTCCTTAAAGTAGTGGGGAAAAAACCATTTCTACCCACCCCCACACACAGTACAGGATATAATAGCAGGTGATGGCATGATGCTTGTGATACACACCGGTGTTTCTCGAGTGTGATCCTGGGATCTTCTCCTCACCCTCATGTAACTGAATCATCAGGTGCCTGATACAAATGCAGATTCCTAGGCCCACCTGCTGCAAAACCACAGGCTAAGAATTTGGGGGACAGGAACCTTGGAATCTGTATTTCAATGAAAAGGTAATTCTGACACTAAATTTGAAGACTACTGATGTAAATTCTTCTTTTGGGATATCCTATATAGTTCCATGCCCTGATTTCCATCTCACCCTCGTCCGTGCATGAATGAGACAATGTGTAAGGAAGCATTTTTTAGATGGTAAAGTGTAATATAAATATTAGGTACAACTACCATTAGTTATTTTATTTAATTTTGTAGTTGAATCATGAGGTGTTAGCCATCTAAGGCAAAAGATCCTTATAAATACCAAAACATCATCATGTCTATAGCAATGCAATTTTAATTTGAATATGTTTAAAGATGACTTCAGTGGACTTGTTAGGAAATTCTCTCTAGCTTGGCCATTGTTCTTCCTGCCCATACAGCTAGTAAAATGTAATACTGTGATTTTTGCTGGTAATATCTGTTTCTTTTTAAATTTCACATGACTGGTTCTGCATTGTGGGAAGAACACCTTAGGACTGAGGGAGTATTGGGCTAGAGTTGGAAGAGTTGAAGACGGGTATGGAATTTGGGGACTAAGCACCCATCATTTACTGCTTGAGGTCACCTATTGTAAAAACAGCTCTATGCTAAGGAAAGTGGTTATTTCCTTAAAGTGGTAGGAAAAAAACCTTCCTACCGCCGCACCCTCCGTCCGCCCCCCACCCCCGCCACACACACAGTACAGGATACAATGGCAGGTGATAGCATAACTGTTGTGATACATACCAGTGTATGTATCATATGCATACATACTTTAGAAACAGACCACTTAGGACACGTAAATCCTTCTTCTTTGACTAATGGAATGGTGGGTTTTTCCATATTATCAGATCTCTAGTTTTATCCTAATTGCAGTTGTTGCTTGGAGGCTTGCTTTTTGTCTCTTTCTCTCCTATCCGTCCCATTGCACATCTACTTTAAAAAATGCAAATAATGATTCTGGAAAAGGTTTGAGCCATTAGATTCTTAATGAACCCAAAACTGGTGGCCCAAGTCGCTTCATGGCTGTGATTTCATAGGGCAGTACCAGGCTTCTGTCCTACCTTTGCAATTTACGAACTGTGGGGATTAGACATGGACTCTTTCTCTCTGCCCCTTACTTTTGTCATCTGTAAAATGAAAACTGAAATGCCTACTTTATGAGGCTGGTGGCAGAAATACTAGTTCAGTGGGCAGTGCCTGACACACAGGCACTCCACAAATGGTGGTGAGACTAGTCCTTGAAATTATATCTTTCCCCCAAATTTGATAACTTAGTGGCAGGCTACTTTTCTAACCTTGTCACAGTCTGGCCATGCAAAGCCCCCTAATATCAGCTTCACTAAGTTGCCATTTGTAATGACCGTGAGGAAACAAATTATATTTACCCTGGCTGATCACTTAGAACATTAGCCCTGCTGCTGTTGCTTATTCCTACACAGTCTTACTTGCACGTTCCTCAAGTGACCACACTTAGGACCATGTTTACCAGTTTTGCAATGACTCACATAAGCAGGAACAGGTGACAGTTTAACCCGAAGGAAGTTATTTCTCCACCAATTTTTCCCACTCCTCTAATTTTGTGATCGATTTTCAGTCTGGTGGGAAAACGTAAATGGTAGCCATGTATCATTCATGTATACATGTGCCCTTGGCCAAGAGCAGACAATTTATGTCATTCATTCTTTATGGTGGGAGTTTATAAAATTCCATCAGTTTATGGGAACTGTTACAAAATCTAGAGAATTAACAGGAAAACGGGGGGAGACTTCTTCTATTGAACGCTGCTAAAATACCAGTTAAAGTGTACTTCTGGGTAAAATGAGTAATAAAAGTTGTCAAATCTAAAGTTGGTTGACTGAAATTTATTCTTAGTTTTACAATAGATTTTAATCAAAAGGTTATAGCTGTGAGGGCTTTCATGACAAAATATGTATATATTTAAGTTCCATTGGTTGTAGAATTACATCAGCTCTAACTGATGTAAATGTAAATTTATTCAGTGGAAAAAAACCCCACTACTATAATGCATTCATTTGCATGTGCAATGCTAGTTCAATCTTTCTCAGCTTTTTCCCCTTCTTTAACTCTCTCCTTCCAAATGCTGTCATTCAGGACAAAAATTGATAGCAGCAAAAAGCATTCTAATTGAGATTTTAAGCTACATAAAAGATATAATTCTAGACTCTGACTTAATTTCCTTACAAAAATGTCAATTTCCATGCTATATACCTGATAGGACAAACTTATTATGGTGATACATAAATCCTTTTTCTCTAATGGAGGGATGGGTTTTTCCATGTTGTCAGATCTCAAGTTTTATTCTAATTGCACTCGTTGTTGGGAGGTTTGCCTCTTGTCTTTTTCTCCTATCCATCCCATTGCACATCCACTTTCAGGAAAATGTAAATAATGATTCTAGAAAAGATTTGAGCTGTTGGATTTTTATTAAAAAAATTTTAAGTTTATTTATTTTGGGGGAGAGAGCGTGTGCACGAGCGAGCACACAAACAGGGGAGGGGCAGAGAGAAGGAGAGACAGAATCCCAAGCAGACTCCACACCATCAGTGAAGAACCCAGTGTGGGGCTCGAACTCAAACACTACAAGATCATGACTTGAGCCGAGATCAAGAGTCAGATTCTTGGGGCGCCTGGGTGGCGCAGTCGGTTAAGCGTCCGACTTCAGCCAGGTCACGATCTCGCGGTCCGTGAGTTCGAGCCCCGCGTCGGGCTCTGTGCTGACTGCTCAGAGCCTGGAGCCTGTTTCCGATTCTGTGTCTCCCTCTCTCTCTGCCCCTCCCCCGTTCATGCTCTGTCTCTCTCTGTCCCAAAAATAAATAAACGTTGAAAAAAAAAAAAAAATTTAAAAAAAAAAAAAAAAAAAAAAAAAAAACAGATTCTTAACCAACGGTGTCACCCAGGCACCCCAAGCTATTGGATTTTTAAAAGAACAATGGAACCGAAGCTGGTGGCCCAAGTTGCTTCATGGCTGTGATTTCACAAGGCAGTAGTAGGGCCCAGACTCGTTGTCTCTGGACTCATGAGTAGATGGTGCTCTGTGTGTCTGCATGTGTGACTTTATTTTTAAGGTAATGGGCATTTCAGTGGAATTTTTAGAGCATAGTGTGGCATGGCATGGTCTGGAGGCTTGGGTTGGGACTGGGAATTCTGGTGATGTCTTGGTGCTGATAAATCCTATACTTCAAATGGGAAGAGCTACCCGTGTGTCTGCCTATGTGCCTCTTGATCTGCCCTGTTACAGAGCAAGCTTTGGGAGGATCTACAGGCTAGGGTTTATTGCTGTTAATCAAGTCACGGTGGTCCTGGATCAGATAAAGCACTGCATTTGAACTTTCTTCCACCATCCTCTTTACAAGACCTCAGTTTCAGGTGGCTGCCTAGCCCTTGTCTGGGAATCTTCTGGTCATTCCCTGCTTGACAAAGGCATTCTCCTGGAGTTAAAATGAATGTCCCACCCCTTTGACAGAAAATCCTTGAAATCCTTGAGGTCACACACAAATTGCTTCAATTCATTCTCTCCATTGATAGGACTTCCTCGAGGACCACTGTGTCAGTAGTCAAAACCTTAAGGGCATTTACAAAAGAAGGAAGTAAACCTGTGATTAATGTATATCCTAGGTTTGATGTAACATGTTAAAGAATAAAAACATCTCCTCTCCAAAAGAATTTCTCAATTCTAGAATGGGTTTCAGGAGTTAACCTCCCTGACTTAGGCATACTTGGAATGTTCTGTGATTATTTCCTTATGGCTAACTCTGGTTTTTATGGTTTCTTATTCAACATGTCTCAAGAGTTTTGCTCAGTAAATGATGGTGCACACAGCCTCAAAGCCTGGGTTGACACCTCTTTTTATTATCACATCACCTGTGCTTATCTCGATCATCATATTTTTCATACTGTCTGGAAATTTCCTTTTGATTCTTCCTCTTCTCCAATATGTTGTATACTCTTCAAAGTGAAGGCACTGCTCATTTTCCTGGGAGTACTTCTGGCCTTAGCCATGCCTGAAATTAGGAAGTGAGCCAACACTGATGAATGAGTGAATGACTGAATAAATGAGGCACTGGAGTAATTACTAGCATTTAAAAATAGTTTATTCATTTTTGAGAGAGAGAGAGAGAGGGACAGAGTGTGAGCCAGGGAGGGGGAGACAGAGGGGAGACACAGAGTCCAAAACAGGCTCCATGCTCTGAGCTGTCAGCACAGAGCCAGACGCAGGGCATGAACCCACGAGTGGTGAGATCATGACCTGAGCCGAAGTTGGACGCTTAATGACTGAGCCAATTATTAGCATTTTTAACTGTTAGGCATTCAGGGTGAGGTTTGGTGCCTAAATACTCTTTATTTCTGGGCCACACTCTGGAAGTTATATACAGAAGGTATGGAAGTTTAGCAGCTTTTATTGAAATCAAGGAAAGCCTCTGATACAACTCTCTTGACCACCCTCCAGGTGAGAGGTTTCTATGGTAAGTAGGATTGGACTCCCAGGAAAGATTCCTATTCTACTCATCCATGAATCATACAGAGCAAACTCTAGGTCCACGTAGCCAACCACTGGCTGGTCAGGAATCTAGAAGAGGTAGCTAGGAGGAAGGCTGGGCCTGCAGAACAGCCCTGCTTTGGATGCAACCCCCAAGGGGACAGAGAGCAGGGGTCAGGGCACTGGGTTGGGAGCACAGGGAGAATGTTGGACTCTACTGTGGCAGAAAGAGGGTGGCCTTGGTCTGGCCTGAGAAGTATTCCTGTGTAGGAAGACAGTACCCGCATCCCTCTGGATGTGAATCACCGTTCTCGGTTGTGATTTTGTCTGCTGGTGAAATGTGGCCCAACAAGTGTCAGATCAGCCTGGTAGGGAGGACCTAAGAATGGGTTGATAGAGAAGCTGGGAAAATAATTTCCTTCCTCTATGGGCTGAGGCAGAAAAGTGAAAGATGCAGGAAGGTGTTTCCTCCCTTGCCTAGATAAAACCCAGCATGACAGATTTCTGTGGCTTTCAGGGGTGACTCCCACTGACTGGAAGGGTCCGCACTTCTACCGTGAATATCGTATTTCCTCATTTCCAAGACAGCTTAAATTATAAGGCAAGGTAGCAAAAGCTTCTAAGGAAACAAAGACTTGTGTGAAAAATGTTTATATTAGTACTTGCTTACTGACCAGTTGCACCTCCCCACCTCCCTTTCCCTAGGGGGAACTGGCAAATTGGGCAAAGTAAACTCTACCGGGTGAAATTTGGTAATACACTGAGAAAATAGATGTGCTGGGAAATCTCCACACAGCCGAATCCCATCCCCCTTTATGCAGCAACAAAATGGACAAGGTGCTCAGGCATCAGAAAGGGAGCACATTACAGCACTTGTCCTTCAGTGTATCCTCTCTCCTTATTTACATATTTCCCATAAAAGGTACATCTTCAGAGTTCAGCTCCTAAAAGCGTACATGCTAATTTTTCTACAGATCTATTATGTATGAATGAGAAGAGTCTGTTCTCTTCTTGGTGTGTGGAGGATTTGTGCGTGTAGCCCCCCATTAGTGTTAATGGCAGATCTATGCATAATTTCCCTAACTCCCAGAATCCAGGGCGTCTGGCTAAGCCATGTGCAATTACTTACACACACAGTGACAGGGAGTCGGCTCTGGGGCAAAAGAAATCGTGTTCAGAGACTAGATTTCAAATCTCACACATTAGCGGTCTGTGTCCAAAACAGAGGGGTGCAAAGGATATCATAGAAGGCATTTGCTTATCTTTTTTTTTTTTTTAAGTTTATTTATTTATTTTGAGAGAGAGAGCGAGCAAGCTAGTGTGCATGCACTAGGGGCAGAGAGAGAGAGAGGGAGAGAGAGAATCCCAAGCAGTCTCCACTCTGTCAGTGCAGAGCCCGATGTGGGGTTCAATCCCACGACCCTGAGATCATGACCTGAGCTGAAACCAAGAGTCACTGCTTAACCAACTGTGCCACCCAGGCACCCCAATATTTGCTTATCTTAAAATACCTATAAACAGTTCATGGCTTCTATTTGTTAAGATATCTCTGTGGCTCATAAGACTGTGTGAACTGGCAGAAGTCAAGGGCAGCATAGCTCTATAGGATGCCTGGCTCTGAGAAGGTACATAATGCTTTAAAAAAAATTTTTTTTTAATTATTTAGTTTTTTAAAATGTTTACTTATTTTTGAGAAATCACAAGTGGGGGAGTGACAGAGAGAGGAGGAAAGAGGATTCAAAGTGGGCTCTGCGCTGGCAGTAGCCAGCCGGATGTGAGGCTCAAACTCACCAACTGTGAGATCATGACCTGAGCTGAAGTCAGACACTCAAATGAGCCACCCATGTGCCCCCATAATGCTTTTCTTTAAATTTTAAATTAATTTTTTTATTTGGAGCGATTGAACAAATGAATGTTAGGAGTCTTTTTTACTAGGTTTGAGGATTCTCTGGATTTGAGGCTTCAATTTTTGGTTCGGAAGCCATTCCCTGCTACCATGTAACATGTTTCCTAGATGTCAGGAACTTTAGCTGCACTGTTAAAATGAATCCTCCTACCAACCTTATTATCCTAATTTGGAGATAAGTGAACTAAAGTTTGGAAAGCATAAATTACTTATCTACGGCCTCACAGTCAGTAAGAATTAGAACTAGAACTTGAATGTGGGTTTTGTGATGATGAAGTTTATGTTCTTTCTTTTACAACATCTGCCTATTTCCCTATCCCCTCTTTCTTGACATACTTTCTCAGTCTCTAAAACAATTAGCAATCCTACTCCCATACCTACTCGTTTATAGCCACACCCATACTGGTCTAAATAAAAAAGCTACATTTGTAATTAGGTAAAGGTGTCCCTTTCCCTGTTACATCCTTTTTTAATAGGAAAACAAATTTCAGTGAGGCAGTAGTGTTCACTAACAGAAAGCTACAGAGCAGGTCACATGAAGCCTCAGTGGTATCAACCCCCACATCCCTGGATTATGTTGGGAGAGGGAAAAAAAGTCATTGTGAAAAGAGTTTTTTTTTTTTTTTTTTAAAGGTGATTTAGAGAACAATTGTTTCTTGTTCTTGGACATCAGTTATAGGTGATCTCTGGCATACTGACAGTATATTTCCCCCATTTGCTGAATGGACATTTAATTCCACAGACACAGAAATATTAAATTCTTCTGCGGCATGATTGTCACTTTAGTTTTTGCTTTGCCAAAATTGGTGTTTACATTATGATTTCAAGAGCAAAGGCTTTTTGATACAATTTGAATAACTATCTGCACATTAGTTTTACCTGACAATTTGCCATTTCCACAGTTTATGTGCTATAATTCCATAATAAGTCAATTTAAATCCAATTCTATAATAAATAATAATTAGTAAATTAATATGTATTAATGTTTGGTTTGTCCTTAGTGACAGATTTCAACCCAGTACCCTTCGTACTCTATGAACATGTCACATAGTTATAAGACTTATGGCCTGTTGAACAAGTTCTGTTGCTCTGTGATAATTCACCATGTTTGTATCTCCAGGAGTTCTATCTTCCTAGCTTTTCCCACTCTGCTAATGGATTCTGTTCCACATGTTGCAGAAGCTCAAACCTTTAGCTTTGACTCAGATGAAGTACTTGAAAACACTTGATAAATTATGAAATATACAAAGAATAGATATAATCACTGTCATCATGACATAGGACATACCAGAAAGGAAACGTGGGGAATTACAGCTTTTCATTTTAGTAAGAGTTGCCTCTGATTTTTTTTTTTTTCCAGCGCAGACTGGGTTTCATAGTTGTTATAGGATCAAAAGCTGTGTGATTCCAAACACCTTGTCAAGTTCAAGTACAGTGTTTGGCTTTATATGCAGTCCTTGTTGTGAGGATTATAGTTTTTCCTTTTGTAGTTTTTTGAGCCCAATATTAGGTCTCTAAAAATTTGTTTTATAAATGATTTAATTTAGGAAATTCATGGCCCTGGGTAAATATGATAACTAGTTTAAAACTTAGTTACTAAATGGGGTGCCTAGGTGGCTCAGTCAGTTAAGCGTCCGACTTCGGCTTAGGTCATGATCTCGTGGCTTGTGAGTTCGAGCCCCGCATCAGGCTCTGTGCTGACAGCTCAGAGCCTGGAGCCCGCTTTGGATTCTGTGTCTCCCTCTCTCTCTGCCCCTCCCCTGCTCACACTCTGTCTCTCTCTCTCTCTCAAAAATAAATAAACTTTAAGAAAAATTAAAAATTAGTTACTAAAAAAAAAGGTAGTGACAGTTAAGAACTATTAAGATAGTGGAACCATCCTTGATAAGTGAGCAATTTCCTGGAAGTTAGCAGAGCACATATTTTTTGTATCTTCTTTTACTAGGAGGATGTATTTTGGATGGAGGAATGTGATGTAATAGGGACTGGCTGAGGTATAAGAAGGGGATATTTCATTGATAGAGATGGAAGTCAAAGGGAGTAGGAGAATAAATTTCTTTGAAAACAATTTTTTTCTCAAGATATGTTCTCTTGCTGCTCAATTGTAATGTATGCAAGGAATCTTATGTAATGCCAGAGACTTAAAAAAAAATACAAAAGCTTAAAATTTTCTACTAGCCCCCTCCACTTCCCTTCTCTTGCTTCAATTTTTGCTCATGTGAAATTGTTCTGGGCACCTTAGGAGAAAAAATGATGCACTGTAAGAATAAGAAGTTCCTGTGGTAGTTGTTCTCAGAACCTTTAGAGAATGTTCTCAGTGAGCTGCTGGCCAGCACCTGAGCTGTGGCCCATCAAAAGCCAGTCCACCAGGCAGGAGACTTGTTGACAGTCTTACCTTTAGGGTTCCATGATTGAATTATTGATGAATAGATATATTTTATACAAAACAATTCAAAGTTGCAAGATAGTCCCTGAGGTAAGTTTAGGATTTCATTTGATAGTATAAAAAAAATTAGAGCAATAGAGATAGAGCACAAGCCATTCTTTTCCTGGAAAACCAGTTGGTCAGCTGACTAATTTAAATTAAGCATGATGTTAATTAACTTATTGTGGAGGAAAAGCTACTACTTGATGTTGATGTATTCATCATAATGTGTGAAAAGAATCTGGACTGTTGGAGCCAGAAAAAGGAATGAGTATATACTGGAATGTGGGATCTATCTGCCAATGATGCTCAGACAGTGAAGGATAATTCTTAGAATGTCTGACACTATCAACCCATACACAAACATAAATATGTGGAGATAGATGCTTGGGGATGGCTGGATCACCCATTGTACATTTGGACACATACTGTGAAGGGCAAGCCTGTTTATCACTATATGTAAGAAGAATGGAGACAAAGATGTTGAGGTTTTTGTTTGTCTGAGTTTCTGATGTAGTGAGCAGAAAATAGCTGCTTCTCCCCAATTACCTTGCTGTCTTTATATTTTTATACCCACGTGTTTGGAAGCTTCTTAATGTATCCTGTTATTAGTTGGACTATACTCTTTACCAAGTGCTGAATCATGACTGGTTGGCAAAGAAGTCGACGTAATGTCATATGTAGTGAGAAGGGGGATATCAGTCAAAATATAATCAAAAGAGAAGTGAAGACTGCCTCTTGTTTAATTCTGGGAAGTTTTCTATATCTTTAATGACTTTCTGTTTACTACTTCTGTCAATTACTGATAGAGGAGTGTTGAATTTTCCAACTATAATTATGGATTTGTCTATTTCTCCTCTCTGTTCTCTCACTTTTGCTTCACGTATTTTGAGGCTCTGTTATTAAGTGCCTAAATGTTTAGAATTGTTTTGTTCTCTTAGTGAATTGACCCTTTTATCATTAGGAAATGTCCCTTTTTATTTTTTTTTACTTAGTACGTCTGATACTAATACCGTTGTTCTAGCTTCTTTCATTCCTCCTAGCTTGTGTGTGTGTGTGTGTGTGTGTGTGTGTGTGTGTTTACATGGTATATCATTATCTATCTTTCTATTTTTAACCTATTTGTTTCTTTATATTGAAAGAAGATTTATTGTTGATGGTATATATTTAACTTGATGGTCTTTTTAACTTGTTCTGGCAATCTTGGGCTTTAATTGGAGGGTAAGACAATTTACTTTGAAATTAATTATCAACATAGCCAGATTTAAACCTACCAACTTGCTCTTTGTTTTCTGTTCGTCTTTTCTTTGTTCCTCCTTTCCCCTTTACCTGCTTTCTTTTAGACTGCATTTTTATTCGATTTTATCTCCATTATTGGCTTAGTAGCTATATTATTTTTGTTTATTTTTAGTGATTATGCTGGGATTTATAGCATACATTTTTAACTTTTAATGTGCTCTAAATAATATCATGACATTTCACATATAATGTAAGAAACTTGTGATAGTCTAGTTTTACTTCTATTTCCTCATCATTTATGCAATTTTAAACATTTTAATTTCTCATGTTAATCCCACAATATATTGTTATTATTCTTACTTTAAACAGTTATTTATCTTTCAAAGGTATAAAAGTGAGGAAAATGTTTTTTATATTTACCTACTAGTATGGTCTGAATGTTTGTGTCCTTCTAGAATTCATACATTAAAACTTAACCCCCCAGGTGATAGTATTAGGAGGCAGGGCCTTTGGGATATGACTAGGTTAGGAGAGATTAATGCTGTTATGAAAGACCCCGGAGAGCTCCTTTGCTCCTTATGTCATGCAAGGACACAGTGGAAAGGCACCATCTACGAACCAGGGGTAGGTTCTCACCAGACACCAAATTTGCTGGTGCCTTGTTCTTGAACTTCCCAGACTCCAGAACTGGGAGAAAAAAAAATATTTGTTGTTATAAACTACTCAATTATGGTATTGTGTCATAGCAGCCCACATGGACTAAGACACCTACACATTTACCCTTTCTAGGTCTTTTCTTTCTTTTGTGTATGTCCACATTTCCATTTAGTATCTTGTATCTTCCATCCACAGAATTTACTATTTCTTATAGTGCCAGTCTGCTGGCAATGAATTTCCTTAGATTTTGTTTGCCTAAAAAAGTTTTTATTTTGCTTTCACTTAAAAAAGTCATTTTCACTGGGTTTAGAATTCTGTGTTGACAGGTTTTCTTTCACAACTTTAAAGACACCATTGTCGGGGCGCCTGGGTGGCGCAGTTGGTTAAGCGTCCGACTTCAGCCAGGTCATGATCTCGCGGTCCGGGGGTTCGAGCCCCACGTCGGGCTCTGGGCTGATGATGGCTCAGAGCCTGGAGCCTGTTTCCGATTCTGTGTCTCCCTCTCTCTGCCCCTCCCCCGTTCATGCTCTGTCTCTCTCTGTCCCAAAAATGAATAAACGTTGAAAAAAAAATAAAAAAAAAATAAAATAAAGACACCATTGTCTTTTGCCTCAAACAGTTTCAGACAAAAATTCTAATATACTCTTATCTTCCTATGTTTGTAATATACCCATTTTTTCCTTTGGATGTTTGTAATATTTTCTCTTTATCCCTGGATTTAGGTAATATGTTTGTGTTGTATGTAAATGTACTTTTCTTTATGGTCCTATTCATTTTGAAGTTGGTTAGCCTTTGGATCTGTGGGTGTGTAGTCATTAAGTTTGGAAAAATGTTGGTCATTATTATATGTTCAAATATTTTTTTGTCCACCCCTACTTTCTTTGTGATATTTCACTGACATGTCTGTTAAATTAGTTGCTGTTAGTCTGCAGGCCATTGATGCTGTCTTCATTTTTTAAGTATTTTTCTGTCTGTGCTTCACTTGAGATTGTGTCTGCTGCAATGTCTTCAAGTTAACTGACTTTTTTTCTTTCTAATATGTCTGCTATTAATCCTGTCCAAATGTTTCATTTGAGAATTTTAGTTTTTATTGCTAAAAGATATTTTCATTTGAGACGTTTTAGTATTCAGTGTCATTTTGGTCTTTTTGAAAAATATCTTCTATATATGTCTTCATCATACCCATATTTTCCTTCCTGTTCTTAACCCTATGGAGTGTATTTATAATGCACATCTTCCTTGACTTACAATGGGGCTATGTTCCAATAAAACCATTGTAAGTTGAAAATATCATAAGTTGAAATGCACTTAGTATAGTGCACCTAGTCTACTGAACATCATGGCTTAGCCTAGCCCACTGTAGGCATGCTCAGAAAACTTACATTAGCCTATGGTTTGGCAAAATCATTTAACACAAAGCCTATTTTATAATAAAGTGTTGACTATCTCATGTAATTTACTGAAGACTATACTGAAAGTGCAAAACAGGTTGTCTATGTGGGTACAGAATGGTTGTCAGAATGGGTACAGAATGGTATTGGTTGTTTGCTCTCGTGATTGTGTGGCTGACTAGGGGTTGCCACTTCCCAGCATCACCAGACAGTATCATACCACATAGCACTAGACCAGGAAGAAATCAGAATTCAAAATTTGAGGTACAGTTTCTACTGAATGTATATTGCTTTTGTACCATCGTGAAGTTGAAAGATTGTGTTAAGTTAAACCACTGTAAGTCAGGGACAATCTGTACCTGTTTCAGTGTCCTTTTCCCTAATTTTATCATCTATCATTTCAGTGTCTAACTCTAGTAATTGATTTTTTTCCCTCTGATTGGGTGTATTATTCTTGCTTATTTTCATGTCTGGTAAATTTTGATTAGATGCCTGGAATTGTGAATTTTATGTTGTTGGATGTTGACTTTGGTGTCTTCCTTTAAATAGTGTTGGACTTGTTCTTGTATGCAATTATTTGGAATCAGTTGGATCTTTTTGGGGCTTGCTCTAAGCTTGTTACAGCAAGTCTATGCCAGTCTTTAATTTATGGGTAATTTAATGTGGCTACTTCTGACGATTTTGCCTGATGCCCTGTGTATTACAAGGTTTGGCCACTCTGGTAGGAACATGATATAAGCTTTGGGCCTTGTTTGATCTTTTGCTTTCCAAAGGTTTCCCCTGGGCTTTGGGGAATTTACTTTCTTACATGTATAGATAAGTCCTCATCCAAAGACTAAAGGGGATCCCTCTATAGATGTACAGAGCTTGCATGCATGCTCTCCCTCTCACACACTCTTTCAGAGCAGCAACTCCATCCCTGACTTTCTATTTCATAGATTATAGCTGTCATACCTTCTTGAACTTCCATATCTGTCTTGTCTGTCTCGTCACCTAAAGGAGACCATTGGGCTGTATATAGGTGTCCTTTCCTGTGCTATGGCTTGGAAACTATCTCCAGGTAGTAAGCAGCAGAATTGTAAGACTTAACTTTCTTCCTACCCTTTTCTCGGGGATCATAGTCATATGCTGCCTATTTTAAAATGTCAAAAAAACTTTGTTTTATAGATTTTATTTTTCTAGTTGTTGAATGCAGAACTCTCTCATACTCCATTTTGGTCAGAGCTAGTGGCTATTGTGAATCTAAATGTAATCATACATATAGTTAATGCTTAAAATATATAGGCTATTATTAATTTCCTCTGTTGCTTTGGAAAGTGGAACCAAAATATTGAAGTGGTGGTTTGGTATTTCTACCATACCTATCCAGCAATGGAAATAAGCAGGAAAAAGTAAGGTCTTGTTTGTTTTTAATCACAGGAAGTAATTACATAGGCTATGCAAGAGAGGCTTTCTTGTAAAGTAATTCCTCATTGCATAGTTGACTTCTCTATTTCCTCCCAAATATCAAATTCCAGGATACTTTTGAGCAATGTTTCATAGCTAAATATTGCTACTTAGAGCTGAAGTAGAGATGGGTTCTTGTGAATCCCAGGTTAGTGACATGTCTATGACTAATCTTTAGAATTGCTTCTTCGATTTTAATTAAACTATCCATGAAAATAGCTATGGAAGAGACTGAAACTTAGAAGATTGAATTAGAGAATATTTGCTAAGTGTAGAATTTACAAAGATTTTGTTCTAAGTGTATCAACATAGACACTTTTTTGAATGTATTAATATTGTAGCCTTGATAAGATCAGTGATTTTATTCAAAAGATAGGAAAAAACTAAATGGCCTAAAGATTTTTCCCAACCAGTGCTTTTATAATACCCCAGTGAGTTACTAGGAGATAAAATAACTGAATTCCTGAAAAACAAACCAGACCCTAAAGGTGAATTTTCTTTTAAAAATTATATGGAGTAGAGAGAAAAAGATAAAAAATAAGAGAGGGGTGGGATGTGTTGCAACATATTGGCTGGATTTATTGAATCTCCAGACTGCTTGAGCTATTTGAGAAAATCTCCTAGGACTGCATGCCTGTTCTCTGAAGTTGTCCACTTCTGGGGGACTGACTCAATAGAAAGTTCCAAAGGCCATTTGAGTTCCAGGAGCTTGTTTTTCAGCCCTTGTCTTCAATTTGCCTAAGGAGCACTTTGGAAAATGGTGATAGGAGAGATGGGAATTTCACAGGCCCCCATTCTGGGTCTGAGAGCCTACCTTTCCTAGCCCTTAATGTTAGACTAGGAGACTGAGTGCCTACGAGATGACCTGACCTGACATAAGCTGGTTATAAGGAGAGTTAGGACTACTCTCTCATTTAACAAATACTGATGGAGCACCTAGTGTGCGCACTGCATTTAGTTTAGTGTTGTTTACACCACTGCAGGCCTTCCTGTGTGAATTATAATAACGTGGAAAGAGCTTATCAGGATTTATAAACAGATTAATTTTTTTTCACTCTATCTTGAAAAAGGAAGTCTCCCTGAATCTATTGCTGAGGTATGTTCAAGGAAATTCAGCAGCTGTGGTGACAATAGAGCCCTAGTCACAATCGGCAGTGAGTGCCTATATGCCAGAGCATGATGTGTTTTTACCGAGAGGGAGATTTTCATGCAAAAATGGGACTAGAGGTCAGGGACCAGATACAATGGTCAAATGTGAATTAAGAACAATTAATGAGTCTGAACACAAATTAATTGAGTTTTTACCAGATAAACTGTCAGGTCATACTGTCACTTGAATTCAACATTGCAACAGCAGAAAAATATTGAGTGTTGAACCGGTTATAATATTATTCAAAAGTGTTGTCAAGTACAAACTCTTGTCAGATGCCTTTATCTGCTCAGATCTCCAGTTACTGTTCAAAGTTCAAATTTCACTAGATATGAGTTGCACAATTATGTCAGCTTCTCAGGTTCAATCGAGACAATATCAGAGAAAAAGGAATGATGTTCAGTAGAAATAAACAAAGGCTGTTTGCACTTCTGGAGTGGAGGAGAAACAGTGACGTGCCGATGTGGGACAAAACAAAGATGCTGCCTAGAAAAACTGCCTTCTGATATGCTGATATCAATGAAGTTTGGTTTCTTCTTTCAACTTAAATTTTTCAAAAATTCTAAGCAAGAGTGACAGCAGTTTAGAGTGCTCTATTAAGGTTCTCACTGTTATTTCTAGGGGAAAAAAAAAAGTCCAACCTTTGTGAATCAGAGTCATGCCTGTCTGACATGAAACAGAGACTTCTTTTGTACACATGGTGCCTTTGGGCAAATTAGGAAAAAGTGCCTTACATAAAAGACCTCTCCTTTGAGTGAATAAATTGGGAAAAGGTACTGCTTCCTCTAGGATGTAGCCTAGCACTGGGGCTCAGGTCTTGAGACTAGAGAGCCTCAACTTGACCTTTGGCTGGGTACCTTGTACAGGACATGGGTTTACCTAGTTTTTGTTTAAAGTCTTAAGATTTTTGGAACTTCTCTCTTGGTCGGTATAAGCTGCCATGGGTTTGCTAGACCTGGGGTTTGTTGCAAAGATGGGAGTTTGCAGCTAAGACTTCAGGACATGAAGCATGAGGGTCGGGAGTGCGGAATCCAAAAAGACAGTCTGTGGACAAAGGTGTAGTTGAGGACCGGAGGGTCCAAATGAGCGCCAAATCCGAAGGAACTGGACAGAAAGGCACAAACTAGATTTGACCAGAGACAATGAGGTGAGAAAGGCATGTTCTAAAGAGAAGGTGGCAGGTGGGCCGGAACGATGCATGAATAGCCGCAGGGCTTGTCGGCATGCTGAGCTGGATTGGACAGGCATCAATAATGTAACTCTTGGGGAGGAAGGCAGCTATAAGGACTTGCTATCTCTGGAGCAATACTGACTAGGTTCAAATCCTTACAGAGCTCAGGCTAAAAACTGAGAACGATTCTTTTTTTTTTTTTTATTTTATTTTTTAAACTTACATCAAAATTAGCATATAGTGGAACAATGATTTCAGGAGTAGATTCCTTAATGCCCCTTACCCATTTAGCCCATCCCCCCTCCCATAGCCCCTCCAGCAACTCTCTGTTTGTTCTCCATATTTGAGTCTCTTATGTTTTGTCCCCCTCCCTGTTTTTATATTATTTTTGCATCCCTTCCCTTATATTCATCTGTTCTGTGTCTTAAAGTCCTCATATGAGTGAAGTCATATGATATTTGTGTTTCTCTAATTTCACTTAGCACAATACCCTCTAGTTCCATCCATGTAGTTGCAAATGGCAAGATTTAATTCTTTTTGATTGCCAAGTATATATTCCATTGTGTGTGTGTGTGTGTGTGTGTGTGTATGCTACATCTTCTTTATCCATTCATCTGTCAATCCGCCGATGGACATTGGGCTCTTTCCATACTTTGGCTATTGTTGATAGTGCTGCTATAAACATTGGGGTGCATGTGTCCCTTCGAAACAGCACACCTGTGTCCCTTGGATAAATACCTAGTATTGCAATTGCTGGGTCGTAGGATAGTTCTAGTTTTAATTTTTTGAGGAACCTCACTACTGTTGTCCAGAGTGGCTGCACTGAGAACCATTCTTGACCCCTTTCTTTCTTTCATACCCTACACCCAATCTACCACCAAATCCTGTTGGTTCTACTTTAAAATATACCCAGACTGTGACCACTCTTCACCATTGACACAACTCGTGTCTGAACCACTGAAATAGTTTCCTAGCCTGTTGAGCATCTTTCCATTGAATATTGGCCACTCTCATGTCTTGTTTTGGAAGAGTCTGTTCAAATCTTATGCTGATATTTTCATTGAGCTATCTTGTTACTATTGATTAGTGGGAGGCCTTTCTTTATATATTTTGATCAGAAGTCCTTTGATCAATACATATATTATAAATATTTCACCCACATTTGCTTTGCCTATTCATTTTCTTTTTTTTGTTGTTTTGACAGAGCTTTACATTTTGATAAGGTTCAGTTTGTTGTTTTTAAAGTTCTCTAGTTAATCCTCTTTAAGTCTTGCCCAAAGAATTTTTGCCCACCCCAACATCATGAGAGTTCTTCCATGTTTTTTTTTTTTTTTCTAGAAGCTTTGTAGTGTTTACTTTTGTGACTAGGTCTGTGATATATCGCTAATTTTTGTGCGTGGTGTGATGTAGGAGTTGAAATTCATTTTTCCCTTTATGGTTATGTAGTTATTCCAGAGTAATGTGATGAAAAGATTCCTTTACCTACTGAATTCCTTGGTGCCTTTGTAAACAATAAATTGATAGCATATATATGCGTCTATTTATGTTGTCTGTGTTCTATTTGTCTATCCTATTAGGTACTGCCTAGATTATAGTGGCTTTATTATAGGTCTTCAAATCAGGTAGTATATAGGTATATATATATACTCTTTTCTTTTTCAAGATCATTTTGGTATTTTGCCTGAATTACCATTTATCTTATTCTTTGCCCATATAATTTTATAATCAACTTATTAATTTCTACACAAATGCCCACTTGGATTCTGATTACAATAGCAGTGCTTGTGGAGAAGGGAAATCTGTACTAGTTTTCTAGGGCTATTAGAGCAGAATACCACAGACTGGGTGACTTGAACTACAGAAATTTATTTTCTCACAGTCCTGGGGGCTAGAAATCCAAGATCAAGGTGTCTACAAAGTTTGTTTTCTTCTGAGGTCTCTCTCCTTGGTTTGCAGATGGCTGCCTCCTTGTTGTGTCCTCACAGGATTGCCTCTAAATTGGTGTGTGTGTCTGTGTCCTAATTTCTTTTTATAAGGACACCAGTTATATTAGGTTATGGCTCACCCATGTGACTTCATTTTGTCTTCATTACCTCTTTAAATGCTCTATCTTTAAATATAGTCACATTCTGAAGTACAGACAGGGTGCTAGGACTTCAATATACGAACATAACATGTTGATAATATTAAAACTTTCAGTTCTTGAACATATCTTTCCATTTATTTAGATTACCTTTGATTTCTCTCTGAGTTTTGTAGTTTTCAGTGTATAGCTCTTGCACACACAGTGATAATTTATATGTAAACATTTGCATTTAATGTTTTGGGTGCTATTATTAGTAGCATTTTTTTTCAGATTTAATTCTTAAATTGCTAGTATACAGAAATCAATAAATTCTTGCATGTTGATCTTATAAATGGATACTTGCTAAACCTACTTATTCTTGTAGCCTTTTTTGGTATGTTGATTCGTTATGATTTTCTACATACATAATCATATTGTTTTTGAATAAAAACTATTCTGTGTTTTTGTTTACAATCTGAATGGTTTTATTTCTTTTTCTTTCCTTGCCACACTTGCTAGGACCTCTTGTGAGGTCCTACTACAATGTGAAAGAGTAGTAGTGAGAAGAGACATTCTTGTCTTGTTGACCTTCGCAGGGAAAGGATTTTTACCATTCAGTAGCTATATGTTTTTTAGAGCTGTCCTCCATCAGCTTGAAGAATCTCCTTTCTATTTTTATCTATTGAGTTGAATTATCTTTGCTGATGCTCAATTATGCCAACTTAATATATTTTTTTGTATCTATTGAGATGATCATTTGGCTTTCCTCCTTTATTCTGTTAGTGTGATGAATTGGGTTGATTTGTCTTGAAGTGTGTTAAACCAACTTTACATTCCGAGGATAAACCCCACTTGACCATATGGTATTATTCTTTCCAAATACTACTAGATTTTATTTACTAATATTTTGTGAGAATTATTGGCCTCTAATTTTTTCTTGTGATGTCTTTGTCAGTAAAACAAGCTGAGAAGTGTTCCTTCATTCTCTATTTTCTGAAAGATTTTCTGTAAGATTGATAATGATTATTTTAAAAATATTTGAAGGAATACACAAATGTCTGGAATTGTTTTAAATTATGGATCCTAGCTCTTTAACAGATCAGGGCTACTTATATTTTATACTTCTTCTTTTTCAGATTCAGTAAGCTGTGTCTTTCAAGGAATCTGTTTTGTGTATGCTGTCAAATTTAGTAATACAAGTTTTCATAATCTCCCTTTATTATCTTTTAAAAATGTATAAAACCTGTAATGTTTTCTTTTTTATGATATTTGTTTGGGTTTTATCTCTCCTTTTAAAAAACATAAACTATTTACTTTTTAAGCAATTTCAGGTTTACTGAAAAATTGAATAGTAAGTACAGAGTTCCTATATACCTCTGTCTTTAGTTTTCCCTTAATATTAACATCTTGCATTAGTGCCATTCATTTGTTGATGGGCCAATATTGATATATTATTGTTAACTTAAAAAGTCCATGGTTTACATTAGCTCTATGGATTGCACATTCTGTGGGTTTTGACAAATGAGTAATTACATGAATCCAACCTTACAGTATCATAAAGAGTAGTTTCACTGCCCTAAAAATCCCATGCTCCACCTATTCATCTCTCCCTCTCTCCAAACCCCTGGCAAACACTGACCTTTCTACTTTCTCCATAGTTTTGTCTTTTCCAGAATGTCATATATCTGGAATTGTACAGTATGTAGCCTTTTCAGGTTGGTTTCTTTCACTGAGTAATATGCATTGATGTTTCCTCTGTGTCTTTTTGTAGAATGATAGCTCATTGCTTTTCTTTCCTTTTTTAAAATTATCTTTCTCTAGGGGCTTAACAATTTTACTAATCTTTTCGTAGAAAAAACTGTGGTGTTGTTGCTCTACTGTATATTTCACTATGATCAGAAAGCACACTGTGTGTAATTTTGTTTCTTCAAAACAAGTACCGAGACTTCATTTGTATTTGTATGGTTCATTTTGATGAAATATTCGTTGTTTCCATCACTATATTACTTTTCTGTCTACTTGTTCTATCAGTTATTGGGACGGAAGCACTAAAATTTCCAACTGTAATAATATATTGTCTATTTCCCCTTTTAATGCAATCAAGTTTTGTTCCATGCATTTTGAAGCTCTGTTAGATACATAGTCATTGAATACTTTTATGTCTTTTAATGAATTGGCTCATATATCATTATCAAATGTCTTCTTTTATTTCCAGTAACATCCTTTGTTTTGAATTCCCCTTTATCTGATACCAATATAGTCACACCGGCTTTTGCATGTTTACATTTGCATGGTATATTTTCTTCCATCCTTTTACCTTCAACCATTTGTATATGTATATTTCAACTGTGTTTCTTGTAGTTGTAACTTTTTTTTCCTTCATCCATTTTGACAGTCTATCAGTTATTGTGTGTGTCCATTTACATTTAATGCAATTATTCCTATTGCTGAGTTTAAAACTACTATTTTGCTATTTATTTTCTATTTGTCTCTTCTGTTTTTGTTCCTCTGTTTTTAGCTTGTTTTGGATTAATCAATATTTTTCTTATTCCGTTTTGTCTCCTCTATTGACTTTTAGCTATACTAATATATATATTTATTTGTTTATTATTTAGTAGTTGCTCTAGGAATTACAGTATGTCTCCTTAATCTCTCACAATCTATCTTAAGTTGTTATACTACTTCCTGTTTAATGTGAGAGCCTTATAACAATATATGTCCACTTCCCTCCCATCCTTTGTACAAGTGTTGTTATAGATGCGACATGTATTTCTTTTTTAAAGTTTATTTAAGTCATCTCTACACCCAATGTGAGGCTCCAACTCATGACCCTGAGATGAAGAGTCACACACTCTTCTGACAGAGGCAGCCAGGCACCCCAATATGTGACATGTATTATTAATATGCTACTAACCTTATTTGTATCTTTTAAAGAAATTAAAGAAAGAAAATAGTCTTACTATATTTCCCCACAATTTTCCCTTTTTCTATGTTCATCATTTCTTCCTATAGATCTGTCTTTCCATCTGATATTATTTCCCTTAGGTCTGAAGAACTGTCTTTAATTTTTCTTGTAGTATGGATCTGCTGCCTATGAATTCTCTCCACTTTTGTTTATCTGAACCTGTATATATTTCATCTTAAATTCTGAAATATATTTTCACTAGCTATAGAATTCTTAGTTGAGAGTTTTAGTTTTCTCTCAGAAATTTAATGATATGATTCATTGTCCTCCAGCTTGGATTATTTCTGATTGGAAATCAGAAATCATTCGTATTGTTGCTCCCCTGTAATGTGTCTTTTTTTTTTTTTTCTGCTGGATACTTTAAAATGTTCTTATTTTCCATTTCTTGCAATTTGACTATAATGTGTTTTGGCATAGTTTTCCATTTTTATTATTTATTTATTTTCCTGCTTAGGCTTGGTTTAAAAAGTTCTGCCTAAATCTATGGGTTGATGATTTTCAGCAACTTGGAAGAAAGACAGCCATCATTGTTTTAAAGTAGTTTTTTGCTCCCCCATCTACTTGTTTTCAAATTCTAATTGCATGTGTGCCTTTATTGGCACATTTAATTATGTATTATGGAAAATAGATATTTGTCTACATGTTTGTTTCTTCTAGAATAGAAGCTTTCTGAAAGGTCGGTGTCTTGTCTTTATTTTTCTATCCTCATAACTTCATATAAGTTAAGACACACTTGGGAAAAGCTCAAAATATATTTGTGGAATTGATGAATAAATGACTGGTAGTAATGACCACTTATTAACTGCTTACTATGTACCACTACAGTTTTAGGTACTTTCATGTGAATAACTCATTCCTACCTCACAACAATCTTGAGAAATAGAAAATGTATACCCTGATTTTACAGAGGAGTTAAACTGAGGCCCAGAGCTCAATCAGCTTGCTCAAGTGTACATCACTTCCCAGTGGGGGAGCTGGCCTTGAACCCAGCATCAAAACCATCTCTTTGTAATTAATGGCGATGGAGAAAGTGCACAGCATCATCTTGTACTACTAGGCTTTATTTTGCCTCCCATCCTGTACCATCACTCATTAATGAAAGGAAAATAAATTGTGGGCAACACCAGGAGTTGAGGAAACAGATGGCAAAATGACCTTAAGCTGAATGGGACTGGGCATGCCCAGCAGGAGTGTGTTCCGACTGAGATGGGCAGAGAGGGCAAGGCTGGGGGCAGGTGCCCCATTTGCACCTACTCATGCAGTTTAAAAGATGGCAACAAACAGCCATCCCCGGTGACAACAGGAAACTTGTTAGCTGCTGTTTCTTACCTATTTTGGTCTCTGCAAAATTGATCAATTTTGGCCTCCACTGGGAGTGACTTACAAGGACTTACAAAAAGTGTTGCATATGAGTTCTTAGGGAAGCACTTCCAGGCACACCATCAAGGTAAATATAGGAACAGCATTCTGAGTTTCTTTTCTACTCCATGTGTCCTGTGATCCTGGTAATTTCTGCTAGAGAAAGGGGTTACCTTCTGCCTTAACAAGAAAATGGTGATTAGCAAATTATTTTTTGTTATGGCTGTTTCATGATATTACTGATCTGAAATCTACCTTTAGTTATAGCCCCACATCTTCTATTTATTCGTTGGTCTATTTGTCTCTCTGACATGTATCTCACTTTGCTGCTTTTAAAATTTATTCTGCTTTTTCAAAGTCTCCAGCATCCCCATTTTGATTTATGGCTTTTTAAATATACCTTGTTAGTGTACATTTTGGACAGTGTTAACATAATTTCAGGTATTGAGGACAAGTGAGGAATCTGCTTAAGTCCTTAGAAGCTAAAAAGACTATTAACAACCCAAGTCCATAAAAAACATCTGTTCCAGTCATGCTGGTGATTTTTTATTAGTCCTTCAAATCCGTAACAAAGATCTCTAGAGCAAGACAAATGTTCTAGTGGAGTGCAATTTCCAATTTCTTAGCTAACCTGATTTTGTTGATTCATACATATGCATGATTCAATGCTGTTCCTGAATACAAAAAAAAAAAAAAAAGGAAAGAAAAATTCTTTGGGGCTCTACTTCCCTTTTATATTATTTATATTCCTTGAAATGCCCTTGAAATTTCATTTGCTAAGGGAAGCTAAACAAATAATTGCATACTAAAAGGGAAATGAGTCTAGCAAGCTAGATAATTTGTAACATCAAATATTCTTTTTTCACGGTTAACATTTTCTCTGTGAGGAAAACATGAGGAGTAAACAGACCAATGTATCTTAAGTGCAATAACTAATAACAATGCCAGATGCATGAAGTGAAAATACCTCAGGATACACGCTCACAGTCCGCTTCATCATAGCTGAATGCAATATGCTATAACAATAATAGGAGTCACGCTTGTCATATTTCTCCTGATCTCTAAAGAAGGATGCCAATGCCATAGTAATGCACCTTGCTTCTCTTTCTGGCTACCAACATTCTTTTTTTCTTATTGGGGCCCTATTACATAGTTTGAAAAGTTTCCTCTGAAAACAAACTTGACAGTACTCTGAGGCCAATGTAATGAGACAGACACTGGCACTTAGTTCAAAATCAATCATAACCACAAACGGAAAGGGGTGGGTAAAACATATCAGACATTGTTTGAGATTCATTGCACTGTTCTCCATGGGAAGGCAGAAAGGCAGTGTGGGGATGAAACTTCATTTCTCTGACGTGACACTCAATGTCTTCTACCCCACTATCAGAAGGGTTTGCACGGTGAGGCATGCTTCTTGTTGACTACACCCTGAGAAGTGTCTTGAAATGAAGTACGTCGTAATTGAAATGAGCAGGTTTGATTAGGCAACAGCTTGATGGACAGTCTATATTTCTGTTTCCAAATAGATTTCTGTGCCTATGTAAGAAGTGACTATATTTTAACACTCAAACTTCATGGTAAGATGGGGGTTCTGAGTGCTAAAAGAGTGAGGAAGGAGTCAATCTGCTTCTCGGTATTGAGCATCTGGTCCTAAATTCCTTCTCTGATCACCAAAATAGAAGAGTTTTAGAGGTAGAAGAGATGGAAGAAACAGGGGTGGAGAAAGGAGAGGTGGGACAGTCAAGAAATATCAGGGTCCTCTGCCTTCAGGTCACGTCTCAGGCCAAATCACTTTTCAGTAAGGTCTGAGAACTTCCCTGTTTGACTCTCCTTTGGTTACTTCTGTTGCCCGTGGTGTATACATAGTGCAGTGTCTTGCCCAGTCACATCTCTATTTTCACACTCACCTCCGCATACCCATTGGCCATTCTCCCCAGCTGCTCCTTTCTCTGGTGTCATCAGAGACAAGTTCACACATTTCTTATATTTTAAGGGCTCTCCTACTAGTTCTTGGTGGAAAGTATGGACATAACATGACTATAAGTGTTATTACCAAGTCATAACATGACTATGGACATAACGTGACTATAGAGCTGTACTCTAGAGAGATTTAAAGGACCAAGGGGCAATGGGTATAGAGGAAGAGGATTTTACAGAAAAGAGGTAGGGCTCTAGGGAAACAAAGTAAATGATCTACTACTGCTCCTGCAGAGCTGGAAAAGTTTCCTTATTTGGAAACATAGGTTAAGGAAAGTCATATTATCAGCTTTTGATGCGTGATCCAAGATCAGGGGAAGGCAATCACAGGCACAGATCACAGTGAGATCATGGGAGAGGTTCGTACAGGAGCGCTGGCTATTTTATAAAGGTATCTGAATGAATGAGTGCGAGGTTGCTCTGGCGTAAACAGAAACTGAGCTCTAATGACTGAGAGGCATGCTTCTCCAAGTTAGTAGTTCGACCAAGGTGAATAAGGCTTGCAGACTGAACTCAGGAACCCTCAGTCTGTAAACACCCTGTACAACTAGTGTAGAATACCCGGGTTACATGTTATGCCTTAGTCACCAAAGTCCTTTGTACATTCCTGTAATAAGAGTGACTTGTGTGTGAGAGGCAGGAGAGCTAGTGGTGATGAGCCAGACCACCTGCATTTGAACCTTGCTGTGTCACAGGAGTACCCATGATCCTAGCAGATGTGTCCTCATATAAAAGTGGGACAAATGATAGAACTCAGCAAAAAGGATTTGATGTAAGTATGTATGTATGTCA
The DNA here is from genome assembly GCF_007474595.2 of Lynx canadensis. Classification (NCBI taxonomy): domain Eukaryota; kingdom Metazoa; phylum Chordata; class Mammalia; order Carnivora; family Felidae; genus Lynx; species Lynx canadensis. Next base: position 76,008,267 of record NC_044310.1, read on the forward strand.
CTTAGAAGAGTGCCTGGAATAAAGTAAGCACTACACAGATATTTGTTATTATTACTCTTTTTAAAGGTTTTAGCTAGATTTATGGGGAAGGGACAGCTTTCCCCACTCACATTTCATTGTTCTGTACACTCTATAACCTAGGTCAGGCCAGCTTCAGTGCTGGACTCCTGCTATGATCCTGGCTTGGGTTTCAAATTGTTCTTGGCCCCCCTAATCTATGTTAGGTTTTATTTTCTTGAATGACTTATTTGGATTTTTCCAGGAGGTTCTGGCAAACCCTAAATACATTATTTTCCCAAATGAAGTTAAAACAAGAAATGAGCAAAAGATTACAGATCCATTACCAGCTCTTAAAATAGTAGTCTATAGTTTGGGCTATAGTTTCTGTCTCCCTTCTAAGATAGGGTCTGGGATCCCCCACTGAACTGCTACTAGTCACTTTCATTTTGGGGGGTAGAATCTGTTGGCCCCCTATTACCATCAAAGGCTGTGTGGAAGGCCGGTAGGACTTTCCCTTCATTATGGCCTCTCTTGCCACCCCGAGTCTTGGGAGGTTATTGAGTCAGAGCAGACTTCAGGTGTAATTCCCCTGGCACTCTGCCTCCTGCAGGAGAAATTTCTATGAGAACTTGCCACATAAATGCTGGAAAGCTGGGTAACTATTTGAAGAAAAAAAATTATGTAACGTAACCAGCACAGTGCCTGACACAAAACGCAGCCCTAATAAATGATTCTTTTATCCATTGTGTCATACACACAAAAATCACTTGGGGAATTTTCTCACAAGACTAATGAGATTATAACATATGTAAATCACCAAACAATGTCTGACACTTGGCAGACACACAATCAATATTTACCTAAATCAACTATACCTCTTCCTTTGCCCCAAATCACATACTATGTTGGGGCAGATCTGGGACTCTAGGCACCAAAATGTTTCCTTTCTAAAAACTTCAATTTTAGGATTTCAAAATCACTTGTGGAAAAAACCCCTACTTTTTAAATTGGAGAAGAGTAGATATTTTGTCCAAATACATTACAAAATAGAGAAGCATTGAATAGATTTAACAATATTTATTCAACAGCTTGCATGTAGTCATTTGTAGAAGACCAAAAATACATTTTAGTGTCTGCTTTGAGAGAATTTACAGTCTATTTGGGGAACTAATGTCTACCCTGAAAATCCCATGGGTTATTGTCAGGATAATGTGAATTTATGAGTAAATGTGCTTTGTAAATTGAAATCAAAGGCAAATTATATAGACATAAAATATTAAGCCATAATATAAAAACATATACTTGTAGATATTACTAGAATATATTAACACAAGTTAATTGACTATGACTATGTCTAATCTGCTTTTTTAAAAAAGCTTAACAAATGTTTATTTAATGAAAACATTATACTGACCATGCCGATTATTCCCATGCTTTTCTTTGTAGAAATTGTCACAACAAGATCTCAATGATAGGGTTTTTTGCTTCTGTTAATTTGTTTTCTTGTGATGCAGTTCTGAGATTGGAATTGCTAAATGTTTAATCTTCTTTTTAACCCATTCATTACTTTTCTAATTGTATTCACTGTGCTTTTAATTTCTAGAAGTTCTATTTCTCTCTTTTACTAATCTGCCTGACTGGTCACTTTTTCAGTCTCTTATTCCTTAGTCATGCTTTTATCTATTGCTTTCATTTACTTAAAAATGCTAAACATATACTTATTTCATATTCTGAATCTGGTTATTTGAATATCTGCCATCTTTGTAGATCTAATTGCCTGATTTTTGTTCCTATGAATAATTGTCCATGGTGGCTTAAGTTCTCAAATGTGTGTGTGTGTGTGCGTGTCTGAAAGGGAGAGAGCTCATGATCCTTCCAACTTTTTTCTGTGGTATGATTCCCTAGAGAAGATTTGTGTGTGATTCTCCCAGATACCTGGGAATACTTTAAACTAAATTAGTGGCTTAGGTACTGGGGGCTTACTATTGTGTGAATTCCAGCCTCAAACCCATGTGAAGACTGGCTTGTGGTTACAAATTCTCATGGAAGTTTTTCTCTGCTCTCCTACAAGCCAATGCTGTGATTGGAAAATTTCCTTAATTGCCTCCTTATGAGTGGTGCCAGAGAATTTTCATGTTGACCCATCAAAAGAGTTGCCATCTGTGGTCCCAGCTATATGTGGGAGGGTCTCTGCTACAACCTCTCTTTTGCAAGTGGCCCAGGCATTTTTTTCCTTTAATTCCAGATAGCGTATTAAAGCTGAAGCCACCAGTTTTATGAGATGCTCACATCTTTTGTTCAATATGTCCTGACCTGTGAAGAAGGCATCACCTATTTTCATTCCACTTCAGCTATAACTTGAACATGTTTTAAAAAATTATCCAGCATTTTCATATACCTTTTTCTAGAAAGATTTTTTGGCTTGCTCTGTTGTTGCATGAAAAGTGTGTCACTTGCCTTTCCATTAGTTATCACATAGCATTTTCCTAATAACATTTTCCTATAAAAATATAATTCTTGAACAAAATGGATACTATTTTACTTACAGATGTCCCCCAGTGTTGAAGGCTTAAGAACTCTCTGCATGTTCTTACCAGTAGAAAATGGGAATAGGAAGTCGTGTAGGGAACAAAGAATCCTTATCAGTCAGAGCCCCACAGTTTCCTGGATTCTGAATTTCCTAGAGAATTTATCTTGTAGAAAGAAACTAGGCTCTGAGGCTCCCCCTCTTCTAATATTAGATGCTCTGTCTGAATAATTGAGTTAATAAAATGAATTCCAAGACACTTCACCAACCACCTTCATGGAAGTTTTAGAACTTCCTCGAAAGTGTGTTCTTGATTCTAATATAGATCACACCACTTCTGAAGAAGCAGAGGTGGAGGCCTGACCTTTCCTAAGAATCATGAGTGTGAGAGAAGATAGAGCATGTTTCCTGCCAACTCTATCTATGTGGAATATGATCCAGTAGATATGATGTTCTCTGAAAACAAATCAGCTATTTCTCTCAGGGAAAGGAACAAGAAAGGAGTGAAGAAATTCCTATATTGTCTTTGGCAGCACTTCCCACGTGGCAAAGTGGACAGAAGTTGTTCACAAAGCAAGATGGGAACACAGAGATAGCACTAGTGTTAATCCCAGCCATAATCCATTTAACCATTCTCTTGTCAGGCATTTAGGTTATTTCCAATTGTTTGTGCTACAGTGAATGCATTTGCATACATCTTTGGCCACATCTTGGGTTACTTCCTTAGGGTAGATTCCTTTTTTTTTTAAGTTTATTTATTATTTTTATAGAGAAAGAGAGAGCAAGGGAGAGGCAGAGAGAGAGGGAAAGAGAGAGAATCCCAAGCAGGCTGTGCAGCACCAGCACAGAGCCCAACACAGGGCTCAAACTCACAAAGCATGAGATCATGACCTGAGCTGAAATCAGGAGTCAGAGTCTTAACTGACTGAGCCACCCATGTGCCCCCTTAGGGTAGATTCCTAATGTGGACTCAAGGTTCCAGAAGAGCATCGTTGAAGCTCTTGGTATGTGTTAACCAAGTGCATTTGACAAAGGCTGAATGCTCTGATTTATAATCTACCTGAGTGGTCTTATCATTTTGTGCCAGCATTGAGAATGGCCATTAAGAAAGATTTTGAAAAATAGATTGATAAACAATGCTATTTAATTGTTGCAATGTATGGGGCGCCTGGGTGGCGCAGTCGGTTAAGCGTCCGACTTCAGCCAGGTCACGATCTCGCGGTCCGTGAGTTCGAGCCCCGCGTTGGGCTCTGGGCTGATGGCTCAGAGCCTGGAGCCTGTTTCCGATTCTGTGTCTCCCTCTCTCTCTGCCCCTCCCCCGTTCATGCTCTGTCTCTCTCTGTCCCAAAAATAAAATAAACGTTGAAAAAAAAAATTAAAAAAAAAAAAAAAAAAGAAAAAAGAAACTCGGTTGCTAGAGCACCATGTTTAATTGTTGCAATGTAATTGTCTTTTATTATAAGCAATGTTGTCTACTTTTCATGTTTATATGATGTTTATGTTGCTTGTGTATGTCCTTTGCCATTTTTTAAGTTGGCGCATTGGTGTTTTTCTTTTTGATTTATGATACAAAATTCTTTATAATGATGACAATTATTTTTCATATTAGCTGCACATATTTTTCCTTGATTTGCTCTCTGCCTTTAATTTGTCTTTATAGTGGTGTGGTAGATACTTCTGTTTTCTACCTAGATTTCTTCTCTCCTTTTCCATAGTTGAGTAGAGCTAGGCATGTGACTCTTTGCCAGTGCGATGTGAGCAGAAGTGATGGATACCACTGTCTGACTGTGCCTTTAAGACAGTGGGAATGCTTCCTTCACACCCTCCTCCCTGCTTACTGGCTGGAATCCCAGATGTGATATAGGCCCAGCTTTAACCATGCAGGCAACAGGAGGGCCCTGAAAGATGGCAGAGCAAGGGTTTGGAAAAAACTTGGGTGAAACTGAATGGCAGACCTTGGACTCCTAGGTGACTGTGCATAAAACACTTCTTTAAGCAAAGTTACTTGCAAAGTCAAAATTGTTGATTCCCTGTCACAGCAATCTACCCTTACTCTAATGGTTTTAGTCACACAGAAATTAGGTTTTTAAGCTAATAAACTACTTCTTTAGGACGTCTCTCATAACTTTTATGTATTCTTGATCCAAGATCTTATAGCTATTTATTAATTTCTCTACCTTTTTATAGTATTAATTTAAAAAGTGTAGTTCTTTAATCCATTCAGAATTGGTTCTGGTGTACCACGAGGTAAAGTTGAACACATTTCTTCAAAAAGTTACCCACTTGCTTCAGCACTAATTATTGAATAATCTCTCTTTTTTCCATGGCTTTATTGTTCCATCTCATTATACACTTAGAGATTGTTGTTTTTGAAATATCTGCTTTGTTTCATGTACTGCCCGTTTCTATTATTGTGAAAGTAATATAATGCTTTACTTATTATAACTTTATAGAATAATTTAGTGGGTAAGTCTTTTTTCTTTGAACTTGGTTTTCAAAATTTTCTGTGTTATTTCTTTACACATCTTCTTATATAAATTTGGAATCCTTTGTCAAGTCCTTGCCTTTTTACTCTACACCAAAGTCCCACTAGGATTTTGATTATTATTGCATTTAAACTTCTATGTTAATTAGTGAATAATTGATATTTTTACAATAGTTAATTTTCCTATCCAATAAAATAAAGTCATCTCATTTATTTGCTATAACTAAGTAAAGCTCTGAAGGTTTCTTCATAAAACCCCATAAATTAATTTAGTAGTAAAACAAATAAATAACAAATATAATTAAATATGATGTTTAACATGAATGTTATCCTTTCCTACTATATTCCCTAAATAATTGTTCTGATATATTGGAAAGCTTTGCCTATTGAATATTTATCTGTACGTGGCTTGTTTAGTAACTTCATTTCGATCTCAGCTGATTTTCAGTTGATGCTCTGCATACGTTTCCTCTGCATTATGATAAAGCTCCTCAAATGAGTTCTTTCCACCCACTGACTTGATTTTATTCAGTGACAATTCTGCTCTTTACTGCGTCTAGTGCAGATTTTAATTCTTCTGTTTCATTTTTTGTTTCTTTATAATCTTTACTTATGTCAGCCAGATCCTTTTTATCTCAGTCTTTTATAACAGGGTTATAATTTATACCCTTCTCCGCTCCTTTGCTGAAAGGAGTGTTTGGGGGTTTTAGAGAAGTTTAAAGAGAAAGATGATCATACAAGGTTTTTAACAGGCTTTCTTGCAGTATTCACAGTGATTAGAAGCATAGGCTTTCTAAGTATAGGAAACCCGTATTACTGATGGAGTTTATTTGTTACAATTTCATGCTTTCTTATATATCTTAAGTCAAATGGGATTTTTTTTCTCAGCCTATGTTTATTTTTATGACAGCTTAATAAAAGCACGTTATTTTATTTTCACCTTCTGGATAGGCTAAATTTCATTCTGCCAACTGCGTCAGTCAGGGTCTCAGCAGGAAACAGATGGTAGACTCTAATTGGGTAATTTGGAGACAGTCTAATAGACTATTTGCAAGGATATGGGTGAGGAGCAGCAAAAACCCACAAGGGATAGCACCAAACTCCAGAGCTAGTGAACCCCAGGCCTGAATGACTACAGGGAAGAGTGGCTACCAGAATCCCAGCATGAGAGCCAGGCGGAGCGTATCTCCAGACTGAGGCTGTGCCTTTGGTTGAGGGTCACTCCTGGATAGCAGGAAATAAGTTTGGGGAATAAATAAGCAGCCTCAGTCTTATCCCTACATTTCCTTCGGGTGCTCCACACTGGTCAAACTCAACTGGAAGTCAGAAGTCAAGGGGTTCCGTTAATCAGGCTATACAAATCAGCCCCAGGGGCCTAGACCAGGGTGGAGAAAGGTAAATCTGGAAGGGTAGGCAAAAGACAATAAGTTACATCAATCAAAGAGTCCCTAACTTTTCACTGTTGTGAACATCTTTCTCCTTTCACTGGCCAAGCCTCCATTTGGTGAGTGTTCTGGATGGAAACTATTCAAAGTCAAGGGTGCGTTTCCCAAGGAAAAGGAGAGAAAGATGGCATAGGAGGACAATTCAAAGGAGATAGCTGAGTGAGACAAAATATCACTGGAGGTCGCAGAAGAGATGGGTAGATAGCTCAAATATGTATGGAGCTACTCTATGGGCAGGCTCAGAAAACTTGTGTAACCCATCATAATTAAAGAATCATAGCATCACTAAAAATTCAAATCTCCTTTTGTGTTTATCTCAATCACTTAAGGAGGTTCAGCTACAAAGACCGACATAAAATATGCTAACATCAACCATTGTCTTCCATTGTTTTGCTTAAGAGAACTTGCAGGAATTTTTTTCACTCACCTGGTTTGGAAAAGTACCGAACTACTGTCCTTGCATTTGTCTCTAATACTCTTCTTCTCCAGGTTCCCTCTTCTGTACAATACCTCCCAATATGCCACATTTCTCTCATTTCATACAGCCCCTTGGGCATGCAGTTTTTCTTTTATTCTTATTGATTTTCTCTGTAGAATCTTCCAGTATGACTTTTTCAGAACACTAGGGAATGGAGATCAGGTAAACAGACAAGACAGAAAACCTCTGAGTCAGGCAGAGGGAGGGGAAAGCTGTGGACAAGTTAGTAAGTTTCTCATATTTTCTCTTCTCCTTTCTGTCTTCTTCCTTTTCCCTTTCTAAGAAGGGAGAGGAAGGATATATGAAGAGGATGCCAGAATTTGCCCACCAATCTGAATTACTGTGCCAGATTTGTCGCATGGTGGGTGCAGCACTGTGGAATTCTGCAGAGGGAGGAGCATTTGCAGGAAAGCTGCTGTTACTATATTTGCATGGTGGAGCTTGAGAACAAGTCCACAAAGGTGTGTGAGTTTTTCCCACAGAAGTTTTTTTTTTTTTTTTTTTTTTTAAACTATTCCTTTTGAGTGAGGTGTATCTAGAGATATTCTTGGTCAGGAAAAATGAGCCAGTGGTATGAAGGTCTTAACTAGGAGTGGGTAGATGGATGTACCTGCCACCCATGATGCCTTATTAGCCCCAGGAACCCCATCTTGGGGTGTTCCCAAGTGTTACTGTGAGGACCGTGAGCATGCCATTTCCCGTGGTTTTTCAAGGGATATGTGTGGCTGCAGCATTATGTCTTTCCTGGCCTGCCAACCTGATTTCACAGAGTTTTTGAAAAACAGTCCCCTCAGGGAAGTCCATGGTTGTTTTGACATTTGGGTTAGAAAATATTTACCGTGTAACCTTTACATTAAAGGACTCATTGCTAGGGACAAACAAAGCATATTTTTTTGCCTCCATGTGAGCATTTGGGATGGTGCTCTAAGTGAATCCTTTACATGAAGAAAGGACAAGCAAGAATATAGGGGAAAAGAGAAAGGAGAGAAAAGAAGTTAAAAATGAGAATGTGCATATCTAGACTTCCATCTACTTATATATATTTCCCACTTTGAATATGGAACCTGGGAAATACTTATTAAATATGAGGATGTGAATCTCCATTGCCCTAAAGTGTTCATTCTTCACAATCTCCGCTGAGGCTGGAGAGTTGAGGAGGGAAGTTGGAATTGGAGCATGGTTAGATTTTAGAGACAAATCTTACCTGTTCACTATTTTAGTTGTGCCCTCTTTGAACCTCTAGGAGATAAGTGGTCTTTGACAATGAAGTGATGAGATTGAGGAATGGTAGGAGGCCCTCTCAGCTCTGGAGGACTTGTAAGATGGAACAGAACATTTGAAAGGGCATGTGAGGTGACAGTTATTCTCCTTCCAGCTTTCTTACTAGCTTATCAATTCCTTCAGCATAGAGACTATTTTGCTGGTATTTGTATCCCTCATACAATTTTTTTTCTTCCAAGTTTTTATTTAAAGTCAAGTTAGTTGGGTTGCCTGGGTGGCTCAGTTGGTTAAGCATCTGACTTTGGGGCAGATCATGATCTCGAGGTTTGTGGGTTGGAGTCCCACGTCAGGCTCTGTGCTGACAACTCTGAGCCTAGAGCCTTCTTCAGATTCTGTGTCTTCCTTTCTCTCTGCCTGTCCCCCCCACCCTTGTGCTCTCTCTCTTTCTCTCTCTCAAAAATGAATGCACATTAAAAAATATTTAAATTCGTTAGTTAACATGTAGTGTAGTATTGGTTTCAGGAGTAGAATTTAGTGACTCATCACTTACATATAGCACCCCGTGCTCATCACAGCAAGTGCCCTCTGTAATGCCCATGCCCCAATTCGTCCATTTTCCCTCCTCACAGCAACCCCAGTTCTCTATTGTTAAGAGTCTCTTATGGCTTGCCACCCCCATGTTTTTATCTTATTTTTCCTTCCCTTACAGTCTGAAGCATTTTTAGAAGGAAAGTTCTTTTTTTTTTTTTAATGTTTGTTTATTTTTGAGAGAGAGGCAGAGAGAGAGGGAGAGAATCCCAAGCAGACTTCATGTTTGGCATGAAGCCTAAGGAGGGGCTTTGACCCCATGAACCATGAGATCATGGCCTGAGGTGAAATCAAGAGTTGGACGCTTAACTGACAGAGCCACCCAGGCACCCCTCGGAAGAAAGTTCTTAAGGACTCTGATTAGCAGAATCTGCAAAAGAAACATGGAAAATCTTAGAATAGGAAACAAGATAATTCCCTCAAGGCTCCTTGTCATTGGACATTTTGGCAGAAGGACCTAAAAGAGCAAGAGCTAGAGATCAGTCTTGACCTCCAACCAGTCTCTGTTTACACGAGGTCTTTCTTCTGCCTGTGTACTCTGAGTTTGTCTGGGTTTTGAGGAAAAGGAAGAAGGTGGGCAAGGGGCCCCTGACTCTTCTACCCTTCTTTCACATGGAATGATTCTGCTTTTAACTGGTTTTCCGTAGTTCTGCACTAGTATTTGTGAATACTTCCCCCGGGACTCTTCTTTAGACCTGGTAGATTGACCACATGTATTTCTCTCCTCTTGTGCTTGAATTTTCCATTATAGTAGCATTCAAAGAACAAAGCCCAAATTATATAACCTCACAGGGACAAAGAGGCAGGAAGGGAGACAACGCAGACAAGAGAATCTAAGACATATTTTGAAAGGTAGAAAGTAGATGGAGAGTGGCAAATGATTCAGCAGAGGAGGTTAAAACACAAGTACCTGCAGAGGATTATACCAATAAAAAAGCAGATTCACCCAATAGAATCCCAGAAAAAAAATTAGGTACTGTGTTATGTGGTAAGCAAATCAGGGAATTTGTGGGAATTTAGGATATGGAGCATTTGGACTCCCAGGCCTACTGCCCAGTCCAGAACAGCTAGGAATCTGTCTCCATTCTCTCCCACCTTTTGCAATCCACTGCCTGTCCCCCACATTCACTGCAGAAAGCAGAGATTTAATCTCTGGAAAAACTGAACCAGGGAGGCTCTGGTTTGGGGAACACAGCCATGGGAGAGGGCAAAGGATGAGACCCAGAGACAAAAACCAGGGACATTAAATGGTAATTTGCATATTGAGTAGTAGGGACCTTGGCATCCTTTCCCTGCTCAGCTAACAGAATATATGAACTCAGTCACATGTGGTACCCAGGCAGGAGTCCAGAGGAGTCTTCTTTTCAGAAACTGAAGAATCCCAGAGAAAAGGCCTATGGATGTTGACATGTGAGAAACCTTCAACTAAAAATTCAGCTCAATGATAACTTACCTACAGTAAAGCTCAACGGTTGCAAAGGAATTTTCCATAATCCATGCAAAATCCATGCAAAAGAATACTTTGCAATCTTTTCACTACCTTCTTCTTAAACATGAACAGAGGGTCAAAGATTCCCACACATCTGAGGAAAACCTCCAACATAAAAGAGAGATACTAATATATGGAAAATAGAAGATAGAAGTTACAGCCTTTAGAATGTAGTGTCCGACTTACTATGTTTTCACTTACAAGTTTTCAACTTTTCGATGGTGTGAGTGATAGGCATTTGATAGAAGCTCCTTTGAACTGTGAATGTTGATCTTTCCCTGGGCCAGTGATAGGTGTACAGTCCCTTCTCATGTTGCCAGGCAGAGGCAGGAGCCCCAGCTCCCGGTCAGCCACTTGGCAACCGTTCTGTGCCCACATAGCCATTCTGTTTTTCACTTTCAATATAGTATTTAATAAATTACATGAGATATTAAGCACTTTCGTATAAAATGGGCTTTGTGGGAGATGGTTTGCCCAACTAAAGGCTACTCTAAGTGTTCTACGCACATTTGAGGTAAGTTAGGTATATTGAATGCATTTTTGATTTATGATATTATCACCATGTTATGGGTTTATCATAACCCCGTGGGAAGTCAGGAAACCTGTACCAGGGTAAGGGGAGTGGTGGAGTGGAACAGAGGAATAGCTCTTTTTCATGTAGTAAAAATGGATACTTTAAACCAGTGGTTCTCAACCTTGGCTGCACCAGAATCACCTGGGAGCTTTAAAAATGCTGATGTCTGGGTTGCACCCTCAGAGATTCTGATTCAGTCAGTCTGGGCTGAGGCCTCAGTATTGAGGTTTTAAAAACTCTCAAGTGGTACTGATATACACCCAAGGTTAAGAACCGCTTAGATTAAATAATACAATTTAAAAGTTAATTTTAAATAAAATAATAAAGGTTAACTTTATTAAAATGTTATACTGCTTAAAAAAAAAGGAAAAGAAAACACTGGCTGCAGGATCAGATAACAACTCTTTTTTTTTCAATTTTTTTAACATTTATTCATTTTTGAAAGGCAGAGAGAGACAGAGTGCAGATGGGGGAGGGGCAGAGAGAGAGGGAGGCACAGAAACAGAAGCAGGCTCCAGGCTCCGAGCTATCAGCACAGAGCCCGACGCACGGCTCGAACTCACGGACCGTGAGATCACGGCCTGAGCTGAAGTCAGCCGCTTAACCGACCAAGCCACCCAGGCGCCCCATCAGATAACAACTCTTGAGCCTGGCACCCGAGGGAGGCCCTCCCATCTTCCCCAGCTCACCTTTCTAACTTCATTGCCCACATTTTGTCATTCAGGCCATGCCCATCCACACTTGCACAAATCCCATGCTCCTTGGCTCTTTCCTGTGTTCTTTGTTCATATTTCTCACCCCACTTTGAGTGCCTTCATATTTTAGTACTCTTCATTGCCTGTTAATGTTGAAATTATCTTTCAATATCCTGCCCAGTCCCATCCCCTGCCATGGTCACTGGCATAAAGCAAGGAGCTCCTTCACTGATCATTACCATTACCTGCTCTCTGTCTCATTTATTTCATAATGAACATCTTCATTACTATGGACTTCCAACAATGCTAGTAACTCATGTGGCCATTCAGCTTTGTTAAACTCCCCAAACCCGGGCTTATCTGTACATAGCACATTTTTAGTAGTTCACTGTACCACCTACAGTTTTTTAAAATTTATTTTATTTTATTTTATTTTTTTAAATTTTTTTTTTTCAACGTTTATTTATTTTTGGGACAGAGAGAGACAGAGCATGAACGGGGGAGGGGCAGAGAGAGAAGGAGACACAGAATCGGAAACAGGCTCCAGACTCTGAGCCATCAGCCCGGAGCCTGACGCGGGGCTCGAACTCACAGACCGCGAGATCGTGACCTGGCTGAAGTCAGACGCTTAACCGACTGCGCCACCCAGGCGCCCCTAAAATTTATTTTTTTAATGTTTTATTTTATTTTTTGAGTGAGAGAGAGACAGTGTGAGCAGGGGAGGGGCAGAGAGAGAGGGAGACACAGAATCTGAAGCAGACTCCAGGCTCCCGGCTCCCAAGCTGTCAGAACAGAGCCCGACGTGGGGCTCAAACTCATGGACCATGAGATCATGACCTGAGCCTAAGTCAGATGCTCAATCGACTGAGCCACCCAGGTGCCCCTCAAATTTATTTTTAATTTTAATTCCAGTGTAGTTAACATCAGGGTTATATTAGCTTCAGTTGTACAATATAGTGATAAAACAATTCTTTACATTACTCAGTGCTCACCCCAAGTGTACTCTTAATCCCCTTCATCTAGCTAACCCATCCTCCCACCTATCTCCCCTCTGATAATCACCTGTTTATTGCCTATATTTAAGAGTCTGTTTCTTTGTCTCTTTTTTTTGTTGTGTGGTTTCTTAAATTCCACACATGAGTGAAATCATATGGTATTTGTCTTTCTCGTGACTGACTTTATTCACTTAGCATTATATATGCTCTTTAGATTCATTCATGTTATTGCAAATGGAAAGCTTTCATTCTTATTTACATACATACGTACATACACACCATATCTTCTTTATCCACTTACCTATTCATGGACACTGGGCTGCTTCCATAATTTAGCTATTGTAAATAATGCTGCAATAAACATAGGGGTGCATATATCTTTTTGAATTAGTATTTTTAGTGTATTCTTTGGGTAAATACCCAGTAGTGGAGTTACTGGATCATATGGTAATTTTATTTTAATTATTTTTCTATTTTTAATTTTTTGAGGAACCTCCATACTGTCTTCCACAGTGGCCGCACTGCTTTGCATTCCCGCCATCAGTGCATGAGGGATTCCTTTTTCTCCACATCCTCGTCAACACTTGCTGTTTCTTATGTTTTTGATTTTAGACATTCTGACAAGTGTGAGGTGATATTTCATTGTAGTTTTGATTTGCTTTTCCCTGATAATGAGTGACGTTGAGCATCTTTTCCTGTGTCTTTTGGCCATCTGGGTGTCTTCTTGGGAGAAATGTCTGTTCGTGTCTTCTCATTTTTTAACTGGATTGTTATCACAAGCATTATTAACATTATCTTCTGTAATCTTGATGGCAACTGTGTGAGGTAAAGTATCACTGTCCCTAATTTGCATATGGGAATATCAAGTTCCAGAGAGATTAAGTGCCGAGACTTGTGTTTTCCAGGCAGCTCATGGCAGAGCTGGGACTTAAACTCAGGTCTTTTAGGTCTGCTCTAGCTCTGAAACACCTTTTTGCCTTTGTTTTGATTTAAGTGGGCAGATGTTCTTGTTTTCTCAATATATTACTAATACCTTGAGAATGATAAACATATACTTTAAAGATCTAATAACTGGTGCAGATTCAGTGTCTTGCACACTACAGGTCCTCCAAAAGTATTTGTTCATTTGATTATGGCAATAATAGAGCATAGTTACTGGGCCAAGTCTTCATAGGATTATTGCATTAAATATTACAAGAAGTATGTGAATTGTTAGAACTGTAATACTCATTTAAAAAATCAGTAACCGAGCTTAACAATGTAAAGGGACATGCACAAGGTCACACAGCTTATCCTTTCAGGGTGGAGCTGAGACTGAAACCAGAACTGGCAGAATCCAGTGCTCAGAACTTCCTTGCCTCATTTCTTCTCCATGTGAAGTCACCAAGAGCAGCTCTCGTTATAAAGATTTTCTCAATCCAGATTAATAATCATCATTCTTTAGATTTCCCCCAGACACAGTTGAGGGTGAAGGCAGGACAGACTGTAACCCATCTGTTGGATGGTATTCGCCATGACAGAGTTGGAGGACTATGTGAATGCAGGCCCATGCAAATTAACAAACCCATGTGTCAGCTATTGTCTGGCAGCCCCTTCCTGCTTTCTAAAAATAGCTCAATTTCAAGAAAGCTAATGTATTTGTCAATCAGAACTTTAAATCTTGTGGAAAGGAAAATAATAACCCGCAAACAACATTTGAACCCTGTCCTCTAAGTTTTAGAAAATACACACACACACACACACACACACACACACACACACACACACACACTTTGTCACGTGGCAGCGGTCGTGAAGTAAATATATCCCACTGCACTGATCTTACATCTTGTCACATTAATGTTTCAGAGCACTCAATATAAATATTAAAACTAATAGCTTCACTCTTCAGCTATTACTCCTTCATCCCCTGAAATCATCATAAAACTTTCAAAGCCTTTTAGAACATTTACACACTTGAATCTGATGGTGGGGAAAGGAGATTCACACAATGAAACCCATAAGCTTAAATAATAGTGAAGAGCTGTTTATGGAATATGCTTTATTTATTCATCATTTCAAGTAAAGTTTCCATTTTGATGGAGGGGAAAAAAAAATCAAAGTATAGCTGCCAAGGGAGAAGGCTGAAGTATTGCTTTTCTATACTGAGGACTTGGAAAAAAAAAGAAGTCCATGAGAATCTCAGACCAAGGTCAATCAATGCTAAGACTGTGGGTACGTAAACAGCTAATGGATTGTAAAGACACATACCAATGTTATGAATTTTTAAAGAGCAACTCTTCAGCACAGAACCCCATAAATCAATGATGACTTATTGGCTGGATCAATTATGCAAACTTTTAAAACATTTAATGACAGGTAATGAACAGGTCTCTGGAGGACACCAGTCAAGAGTGTTTTTGTGGTTGTAGTTACATCTGCTTAAGTGAATTGGGTAGAGGTAGTCATTCCTAGGAAGTGATTAAAAGTTAAATCCAGAATCTGCCTAAAGTGAAAAAAGAATAATTACTTTAGTCTTCCTACATATCTGAAACAGCTGGGGAAATGGGTTGCCTCCTAATGGATTCATAGGTATCCCATGTTGGTTTTTGACTGTGCTGTTCTCAGGGAGCTTCTATTTCTAAGCATTTGTTTGGAGTTTCCTGGCAAAACAATCTAAGCAGCAAAGAGAAAGATGATATTTGAAATCAGAAACAGTATAGAATGAGTGATGACCCAGATAGGTTCTTATAATTACTTATTTTGAAATTAACTCTAAATATCAATAGAAGCAGACAGACAGGGAGAGATGGGGTGATGTTGCAAGATTCTGCTCAACCCAGTAGCACAGGACAGAAAGCTAAGTGTGGGTGACTAATCTCACAGAAAATCTCACATCATCAGTTATGGCATTACAGTGCTTTAATCACATATTAAAATAGCGACCCAGTGCAAAATGAACTTTGGGGGGTAGATTTCCGAACGTATCATCGTTTAGAGTTTAAACATTGATTTTTTTCTTATTGTATAACTTCAGATAAGTCTAAATTATAAAAAGACAGAAGTTAAACATGCCATCCAATCCTGAATGTGCTTCTTTATATCTAAGCCACCACCATTGATGCTGTATTTTCATGTTAACATAGTTAAAGAATTGCTCAGATCAGGTAAAGCCTTCCATCTGATTCTGAAAACACTGAAAATTCTGATACTCCTGTATAGCTCTGACTCATTTTACTGCTAAGCAGAAAGATCATAAAAAATGAAAAAGTATAAAGTAAGTTGGGTTGTGAAGTGCCCGAGCTCAAGTGTCTCTGGCCTGGAGTTGTTTTCTGTGTCAGAGAAGCTTCTTTCTAATTGTTGCTAGGTTTCCAAAATACTTTCAGTTAAGTGGGATCAATGGAAATATCTGAAAAAAATTACTGATTTTTGGATATTTCATTTTCTTAAGAGACTTTGATAATTAGCAAACTATGTAAGGAGTTTGAACACTTTGTGTGTGTTTGGTAGAGATAGATATCTTTGATAATGAAGATCAAAAAGAATTTGCCACAATTTCTACCCCAAACCTGTGATATGTATTTATTGTTAAAATTCATATTCATGGCTAAGCAAAATGACTGGAGAACTCTAGTATCTAGATCCTTTGTTAGAATATATACATCCTATTTTGTGTTGATAAATAAACAAGAGCCCAGGGTTAAAGGTAAACAGACATGGGTTCAAATCCTGGATCTGACATTTACTGGCTGTATGACCATAGGCAAGTTTCCTAACCTCTCTTGTTTTGTATCCTTATCTTTAAAATGTGTAGCACAAATTCTACCTTCAAAAAAACACCTACTATATAGATACTCAATAATGGCAGTGGCTATTATCTGCCAAATCTGAAATATCCCTGGGAGCAATAATTAGGGAATGACCTCAGGAGAAGAGTTATTGCTAAATTGAAGGAAAGGAATGACTTTCTACCAAATGTTGTTGACTTTTAGAATAATAATAGCTGATAACACCAAGGAGTGTATTATGTATCAGGTGCTTTAGTTGCAGTAGCTCGTCCAAGTTTGTCAACTCTTGGATACAAGCACTGTTACTACTATTTTACAGATGGAGTCACTGAATCTCAGAGAAATTAAGAAACCTGCCCAAAGCCACCCAGGTATAAAATTGGAGAATTGGCATTCCAAAATAAATCAAACTGTGTTGGGCCAGAATGTGCCACAATGGTGAGCTTGTAATTGGTGAAACAAAAAACAAGGGACTAAAAATACTTATCAAAAAATTTCTCTGTTGGTATGCATGGCTCTTAGAGAAATAAAAAGGGCCAGATTCACCATAGTATATTTCTGCTCCCAATTTGTCTGGGAAGGCAAATACAGATTGCAGGAATGGTCATGAGGTTGAAATTTGTCCTAAGCATGAAGGAACAAGAGGCAATGGTGGGCAGCTTAGTGTACAGTTTTGTGTATGTGACTTAGCGAGTAATTCTGTCAGACAGGAGTCATGCTGTGAGTAAAAATGGTCTGTTTCCCTGACCCAGGGGTCTTGTGTCTTCTGTCAGTTTATGTATATAAAACTATGGCATTCTAACTTGTTAGCTTCCAAGTAGGATAAAATCTCATACCCTTCACAGTTTCTGACTTAATACTGAGGAGGAGAGGTCATAACTGTCACACCTCCACATGGAAGAAAACATCAGTAGTGTCCCCTGATACATAAGTTCCCAGAGTTTCCCAGCAGAATGAAGGGTGGGGAGTGGGATGGTGGAGACAAAACTTTCAGAATATCTTCTGCTTGGGTATTTATTCTGATAAAGATAAGAGTTGGAGAGATCGATGCAAATTAATAACCAGTAAAATGTCACTTCATATTAGAGTGGCAAATATGAAAATGTTGGACCTACCAAGTGATGACTGAAGGTGGGGCAGTGGAGACTACATGCTGGTAGGAGTGTAAATTGCGGCAATCTATACTTCAGAGGGCAATTTGGTAATACTCATAAAGTTGAATATACCAACTCAGTGTTCTAGATATTCTAACTCCTAGGTGTATACCCTAGAGAAACTCTTGCAAAAGTTACATCTATAGGAATATTCACCGTAGCATTGTTTGTGAGAGGGAAAATGGGAAAAAATACTAATAGTCATGGAAATGAGAATTAATAAATAAATACATTTAGGTACATTTATATTGTCCAGCAGTTTAAATGAACAAACAAAAATGACATACATAGATATGAATAAATCTCAAACACATAATATTAAACTAATAAAAGTAAGTTGATGACACATACTTAGAATGTGATGCCATTTGTATAACATTTTGGAACCACATAAAACAGCAGTGTATATTTCAGGGATACATTCACATGTAGTAAAGGTATAAAAACATGCACAGGATGAGTGTTTGATACTATGGAGAGGGAAAGGA
Organism: Lynx canadensis; assembly: GCF_007474595.2. Taxonomy (NCBI): domain Eukaryota; kingdom Metazoa; phylum Chordata; class Mammalia; order Carnivora; family Felidae; genus Lynx; species Lynx canadensis. Next base: position 76,026,173 of record NC_044310.1, read on the forward strand.
ATGAAATGAAGAAGGGTACACAGAGGTTCTGTAATTGGAGTTGTGATATATTATTTTTTAAGCCTAGTGGAAAGTACTGAAGAATTTGTTACATTTCCTTTTAGTCATTTGTCTGACATATTTCATAAAAATAACTTTTAAAGAGTACTTATGATTTATAATGGAAAAGAACACATAAGGTTTAGTAAAATGTACCAGAAAAACTTCGTTAATAGTATAGGGATTTCTATCTCAGAAGACTTAGAATTTCTGTAATGTAAAAATGGGTTGATTTGATCATCCATCAGTTGGACAATGCATTCCTGAAATCAACCATATCTATAGTATTGAATGCAATTCTAGAAAATTCCCTTTTGATCTGCTTGTTTTTTGGGTCATTTGTGAAGTTTTTCACTTATTAGATAACACATTATTAATATATTAATGTAATTAATAACACTTTAATATACATTGAAAATAAAGTTATTTGATGAATTGAGTACATACCATTATTAATGGTAATTAGGTCAAGAAGTAATGTCCTGGAGTTAATTTGGCAACAGATGGGTCTACACATCTACTGTAAAGGATCAACTGTATGTCTTTAAGGAGGAAAGGTTATTCAAATTATTCTTTTATAGCTATCAAGTGAAAACATTTTAAAATCCTGGTTTCTGATGAACAGCTCTGAATTTCTTTAAAATGAATATTTAAATAAAAAGCAAATCACGTTTCTCTCATGAGAGGAAGTGCCCCTAAATATCTAATTAACTTCTTTCTGAATTTCTGAGCCTGAAATTTTGTGGCCTCAGTATCTCCATCTTCTGGACAATTTGCAGAATCACAATATAGATTCCATCCTATGTTATGGCCATTATTTAGGGAAAAAAGTGAGATGATTATGTGATTTGGTGTGGTCCATTTATTATATGACACATATTCTTTTTTTTTTAATGAAATTTATTGTCAACTTGGTTTCCATACAACGCCCAGTGCTCATCCCAAAAGGTGCCCTCCTCAATACCCATCACCCACCCTCCCCTCCCTCCCATCCCCCATCAACCCTCAGTTTGTTCTGTTTTTAAGAGTCTCTTATGCTTTGGCTCTCTCCCACTCTAACCTCTTTTTTTTTTTTTTCCTTCCCCTCCCCCATGGGTTTCTGTTAAGTTTCTCAGGATCCACATAAGAGTGAAACCATATGGTATCTGTCTTTCTCTGTATGGCTTATTTCACTTAGCATAACACTCTCCAGTTCCATCCACGTTGCTACAAAGGGCCATATTTCATTCTTTCTCATTGCCACGTAGTACTCCATTGTGTATATAAACCACAATTTCTTTATCCATTCATCAGTTGATGGATATTTAGGCTCTTTCCATAATAATATGACACATATTCTTAAATCACAGGCCATGTCATTGTGATCCTTTATAAGATGCATATTGGGTTTAGTGACATGTCCTTACTATTTTCAGGATTTATTTTATTCTTGTTATTCTAATTTTTACCACGTGTCTGAAACTCCAAAATATATTCCATGACTCACAGATGATAGCACCAGCATCCCCTTGCCTTTATCTTGTTAATAACCTTTACAAGCTATCTCTAAATGGGTATGGTGCAGTTCCACTATAGAGACAAAGGTAAGATCTTTTTTCTACTGCTTGCCCAATGTGGTAGTTAAAAAGTCAGGGGAAAGGGCTAAGAGGGATGGTTGACTACCAGCTATGAACTGAGCCCTCTGCAAGCCACTTCTGGCTCTGCAAAGAGAGGAGATTCTAGACCCTTCCAGGTTTTAAACTTCATCTAGATTTTCTTCTTAGACCAGCACCAATTCAGAACACTTGCTCTTTGAAATTGAAATGCTAAAGCCACCAATTTGCCAGAAGTACTCTGACTTCCAAAATCACGATCCTTTATGATGAAGACCATCATTAGTGTCACTAGATAAACCAAGCATACCAATTGATACCTGACAGACACAATACAATATACAAAACAAAACATCTCCCAAGACTCCTTTGAAAATATTCACAGATGTTAAAGCTAAGAAGTATGCTAGAAATCCATCCCCTTTCCTCTGATTTTGCAGTAGAGGGAAGATAAGCTCAGAAAAGGTGTATTATCTGCCCCAGGCCATGAAGCCAGGTATTGAGAGAGCAGAGACTAGAGTCTTTGGACAAGTGTCCTTTCCTCTGCCACGTTCAACTCTGAGACTAATAGTACAGGTTAGTTATCAGAGGTATTATTAAAGTGGTGGTTTTGGAAGTGATTTCACAGCATGAGAAAGAGAAGATGTAGCGGCCATGGAAAAAGCTAAAGGAGCCCAAGGTGATCATGTGCCTGAGGTAGGATATGTAATATATGAGTTTTGAAGATGAAGGGAGTTACTTTGAAGAAGACAGAGGAGAAATAGAAAGAGTTTTTATAAAACTTCTCTTTCCATGAAGGGTAGACTTACTCCACAGACAATTTATTTTTTTTTAAAGGTTTTTTTTTTCAACGTTTTTTATTTATTTTTGGGACAGAGAGAGACAGAGCATGAACGGGGGAGGGGCAGAGAGAGAGGGAGACACAGAATCGGAAACAGGCTCCAGGCTCCGGGCCATCAGCCCAGAGCCCGACGCGGGGCTCGAACTCACGGACCGCGAGATCGTGACCTGGCTGAAGTCGGACGCTTAACCGACTGCGCCACCCAGGCGCCCTCCACAGACAATTTAACAGGAAAGGTTTTATATGCACACAAAGAACTTTTGGATTAAAGATCATTGACAAATATCTTGGTCTGCAGGTTTTTGAAATCCAAGTGGCAACAAACTCTTAGTTGTAAGATCCGGTTAGGTCGTTTGGCTACTTGACTGACTTTGATCTTTGATTTCAGGAACCCGAGATTTAGTATCATTTTAATTTTACTAGTGGTAAAGAGAGACTGGGTGACTTGGCTAGAGAGAGAGAGAGAGAGAGAAAGAGAGAGAGAGAGAGAGTTCCTATTAGATGTAAAGAAAATCAGGTTTCCTTTGTTTTTGGTTCTCTCCTGACCAGTCAGAACCTTTGCTATGTCTCCACTGTATAAAGGGCCTGTGGACCAATTCAGCCAGAGCCTTCATCGAGGAACATGAACACAGAGGACTGATGCTGTATGGGATGATCTCTGAGTCGTCATGTGAGTGGTATGGATTTTGTCAGGCAGTTTATATTTTGTACAGTTAAATTCAATAAACACTCATTGAGGACCCACTGTGCACCAGATGCAAAGCCAAGGGCTAAGGATATACTTTTAAATGAAACAGACAACTCTCACCATCACGGACTTTCAGTCTAGTGGAATAGACAGGCGTTAAGCAAATAATCTCAAATGTGATGAATCCCATTAAAGGGGAACTACAAGGGAAGAAAAACCTAGGCAAAGTCAATGTGGCTTTTACCTTAGCCTGGATGAGGCTATTTCATTTCATGAGGTAAAGTAACAATTTAAGTCCCTTCCTTCTTGAGAAATAGCTATTCATTCATTTTTATTGGTAAGTACTTAGGAAAACCTCTTTCATTGGCCTGATTTTCATACTAATCCAAAGGAAGAATATGAATTACTAAAAGTTAAAATTTTGTGGAATGGTTAATTTTGTACACTTAATTATGGAATTCTTTATATATTTCCTGTATTTTATAAGGATACAGGCTAAAGCATTGCATTCCTTCATTTTATTTCTCGTCATGATCAATCTGGATCATGGCTTGCACTCTGCCTGAGTTTCCCCAAAGAGTAGACCCTGTGACAAAGTCATGTTTGCAGTTGCTTTTTGTTTGCTTTGTTTTTGTTTTTAGAGAAGTAGTCCAGAGACAAAGTGAGGGATGGAGAAGAGTGAAACATGGAAGGAAGACCAGTCCAGGGTGCGCTGTTGAGCTAACACTAGGAAACTGGGGCTACCTCTTAGAGACAACCTAGGAAACCCTGTGCACATACCTTAAAAGTTGTTAGTGAGCTGCATTATTCATTGGCCCCCACACACCATTGGTCAGAAGTTACCCCCAGGGAGTACTGACCTCTCCAGCGGGCCCTGAAATGGCTGAGTGGGTTCCAACCAGTGTCTCAGTCTCTGGTGGCAGGGAAATCCAAGACAGAAAGCAAAGTAGCCTCTGAGGCAAGATGCTGTTAGTGGACGTACAGTGTTCAGAACAAGGGAGAAAGACAGGTCATCTGACATCCCTCACAAAGGACTATTAAAAGTAGTTCCTGCTTTCCATGGCTGAAGGACAGGTGTCACAGTAGAGATAAATGACACCAAAATGAATTCTGAGCCTTATCATAAACTTGAGGGGAGTGAGGAGAGCAGAACCAACTCTACCTGGGGTATTGAGAAGGAGGCACAGAGAGGAGGATGGGGCGGGGAGCCACAATCCATGCCACATTTTACAGTAGCCGTCTGTTTTTGTTTCCTCCTATACATAGTTGTAACTTGGTGGGTATCTACAGAAACACAAGAATTAATGTTCTAATGATTTGTATTATGATGTGGTGCTAATATATGTGAAGTCAGTCCTGTCTTCAGACAGTTCACATTTCAGTTTTCTGAACAGACTGGATAGATTCCATCAAGCTTCTTCTTAGTTGCTAAGAACTTCATAAATTCCTCTTAGTAATTGACTTGCTTTCAGACAATAATTGTTAACTGATAAATAGGAGAATTGTCAGGTGTGGAATCAGTGGTGAGAGAAAGATAGTTTCTCTGTTGCACTTACCAAGAATCACCGATAAGACCTCTGATCCCATTAAGGATATAAACCCTTCAGATGGAGTTGATGACAGCCCCATGGGCTGCCTGAGTCCTCACCAGCTTGGCTGTTCTCAGTGCATGTTCAGCCAAAGGGGGATAAAATCAATGCAAGAATTTCATGGCCTCCAAGAAAATTACTGTTGAGAGATGACCCAGTTCTTTGATTGGTGTCACCAGAAGACAGGCCTCCTTGAGAAGTGAATGTAATGACATCCACCAGCTGCTTAAATTCTTTCTATTATATGCATTTGCTTTCAAATAGCTTTAGCATTTTAACATAAACTACCACTTGCTTTCCCCCCAGATTTGGGCTCTGGGCATTTTTAAAGCAGCAGGCAGAGGCAGGCCTGGCAAAAGCAGCGAGCCACTCTACATCTCTCAGGATGGATGAAAGCATTTTTGCTTGGATCCCGTGATCATTAAGGGCTAAGAAAGCCGCATGAGTGGATTAGTGATTCCAAACTGAATTCCTCCCTCCCCTTTATTGTGTTCTCATTCACAAGGATCGCAGTTACTGGTGTGAGCTGAAATCCTGGGGCCCTGCCCACGATTTTGCCACCTCGACTTCCCTGGCCCATGTTAGCTCTTATATCAGTGTGCCCTGGCTTCACTCATTCTCGTATCTGCACTGGCTTCTGAAAACTCTTGAAAGGATCCTTTTTTGCCCCTAAGAAAGATCTAGATGCATGTGAAGAGAGAAAGTGGGTTATGGGAGTCAAAAAGCTAGAGCAGAAACTACAGCAACCCTTGCACATGAATGAAACCGAGGGGATTTTTTATCCATCTGCCCCCAGTGCAAAACCTGGAAGCCTTCTCCAATTCCCCCTCGGCTCTCGGCCACAATCTTTACTCATGCCAGGCTACAGGGAAGGATGGTGGGTAAAATGTTGAAGAGATAAAAGTAACAATAACAGCAACAGCAATCTTTTAAATCGAACTCTTTACTGAAACTTATTATGTTTCAGGCACCTATTCTAAGCCCTTTTCACATAGCTTCATTTAATCCCCGCAATATCCCTGTGGGAACACTCAGGGACTGAGGCATGGAGAGGCGAGGTAATTTGCCTAAGATTATACAAATACAGGCTTCCCCTTCCTAGTTACTACTCTCTTTCTTGGGGGTAACCGTAAAGGATAGAATAAGGAACCTATAGAAGGGGTTAATGTTAATTTCTGTTATTTCTTTGTCAAAGGAAAATGTAGGTACTGGGATGTGTTGGGGGTGAACATCTTATGCTCCTTCCAAGGGAGAGGAATTAAGACCTTGAGCTTCTCTGGCCTGATCACATCCTTTTGGAACACGTGAGACCCTGAGCCATCTCCAGGGAGTTCCGTGCCCAGACGCGTCACACTAAATACTTTGGCATCCCAACCTGAATGCATGGCTGCATGAATACGATGAACAGTATCTTGAAGATACTCGTAAACAAGAAGCTTTCACCACACACCTTCTTCGCAGCAGCCCACTTATGGACACATTCATCCATGTGTGCCCAGGTGTTATCAGCTGCTGCAGGCAGGCATACTTTCTCTTCTTTTCTTTTCTTTTTTTTAAGTTAATTTATTTTGAGAGAGATAGACAGGAGGGGTAGAGGGAAAGGGAGAGAGAGAGAAAGAGAGAATCCTAAGCAGGCTCTGCACTGTAAGCTCAGAGCCCAATGTGGGGCTCAAACCCACAAACTGTGAGATCGTGACCCAAGCTGAAACCAAGAGTTGGACACTTAACTGACTGAGCCACCCAGGTGCCCCAGATAAGGTGTAATTTCTAACCAGCACTGGGATCTCATTCAAACCCAAGCATTTTTGGCACAGAGCAAGTTTATGGTTTCCAGCATGTTTTTGGCTCAGAGGAAAAACTTGGAAAATTTAGCTGTACTGGGACCTTATCTTCCAACATTCCCACCTGGAGATGTATTCTCCACTGGGGACCTGTGAGGTGGGTGTCATTCCCATTTCCTTGAAGGAGTTCCTGGGCCTTTGTCATTCTTCATATGCACCCCAGGAGAGCAGCGTGCAAATATGGGCAGAGATGAAAGATTTCCCACCACCCACTCTGACTCTGACTGTGGGATTAGGTTGAGTTTGTCAAATGGCTTATTTGTTTATAGTAACCAACAGTTGCCTGTGACATGGTAGAGCATTGGGTGATCTCCCTAAGTGGTACCCAGACAGCTAGTCGCCTCTGTTTCCTTTGGGGAACTCCATGGAGGGAGTGACTGAGTTTGGTTGGCTCCCACTGGATGGTTGCCAGTGAGGAGTGGGCGACGGTGCCCACCTGCTGAGCAGCAGCCTGAGAGGAAATGGTGAGAGTCCATGCTCTGTGTCTGAATGCCTCATGTGTGTGCTTCCTGCATTTGGGAAGAGGCAGCCCCACATCATAAAACCTCCCTGAAAGCCACTGAGGTACCTCTCTAAAAAATGTAATGGACTATACTGAAAGCCTAGCTTTGACTGATGTGAGGCTTGGGACTCTGCCCAGGTAAGAATCCATGCAGCAAGGAGACCAGAGAAGGCAGATGACCCAGAGTAGGGCCAAACTGTTTACCAGCAGATGTGTTTTTGAAAATCTTCCTTAACTGGTCATGGCAGCGGAAAATATCCTGCTGTTAAACGCATCTGCAATCCGCTGCTCTCCCAGTCCACCTACAAAAATTTTGACCTTTAAAGAAATGATGGAGAAGCTGGTGATTTTTTCTCTGGCATTGAAGCTCAGTCTATTTGAGGCTCCAAGGCAATTGCAGCCCTCTTTGCTCCCTATTTCGCATCACTTTTAAGTCTTGTCCTGGCCACTATGAACCCTTCAGCACTTCTCCCTGTGCAATCACTTGAGTCAAGATCTGTGATTTGCAGATGACATGTACATTTCTTGGCTGATGGTTACTGAAGCAGTTTGCAAACCTTAGGCGGTTAAGGGGGGGGGGTGGTGGCGGAAGAGCAGATTACAACTGGAAAACTGTAATGCTCCCCCCCCCCCAATTTCTATTTTCATGCAAATGGTAGCTGCTTTCTCATTATTTTGATTGAAGGGAAGGTAGTTCAGTATTCCTGTTGGCATGAATTACCATATTCATGTTTTTGATGACCAAACAATTGGTTGATATCTATTGTTTGTCACTCCTATGAGAGTACAGTACTTGAGAAACCCAGGTGGGGGGAAGATGTTATAAACATACTCTTTCCCTCCAAAAATGTCCAAACACAAAGATAAAATCTTAGGTTCCTCTCATTATAACAATCTGTTACAAGAATGCATCCAACGACATTCAGCTTTCTGAGCTTTAGACAATGATGGCTGCATTTTGGATCATCTTTCATTTGAATATCTATAATATATGTAAATTAGTGAATCTATGGGAGAAGTTATTTGGTGTCATCTATTGAAATATTCTCTCATTTAAAAAGGACTGTCTTAATGACAAACAAGCCTTATCTGATTTTTAAGCAGACATGATATGTGTATAAACATAATGTGATCTGAAACACACGTTAATGAGATTTCCATCAGAAGGATTACCGAGGTTCTGTGTTCAGACACCGAGAAAAGCCAAATGGGTGTATCAAGCCCCCATTTCTAATCTTCAAAAGCAAATTTATTGAAGTGTCTCAATTTTGCCACACACCCTAACATCTGCATATGGGCCCAGATTCCTAATCCTGTCACACTGTGAGGCTGCAGATTAAGAGAATGTATAAACAATGCTTCTGTCGCTACACATAAATATAGACTGCTAATTCAAGTGTGGGCTTTATAACAGAGACCCCTTCTCTTAAGCAGATTTTGCACTAAACACTGTTCACATCCTGAAAAAACAAACAAACCAGGGATAGCTTTTTATATTTTCTTCCTTTATCTAATTTAAAAGATGTTCTCCATAAATAGAAGCTATCATATCAATGTTTCAATAACACACGTGAAGCAAAGAAAGAAACACATAAAGAACACTCCACAATGTCAGACAGTGTGTTAAATGCTTAACATACATTATTCCTGTTACTAAGAAATCAATAAAATAAGTATTCATTGAGATTTTACAACATTTCAGTGTTACATACTATAATTCTATTACTTCGACAGTTTCTGTGTATTGCCCCCTTTATCCCTTTACTATTATTTTAGACATATTAGATATGAGAATGTTTGTGAAGGAGTCCCTGAGACCTTTGTAAATCCCCAAAACCACAGAACTCCTACAAGGAAACAAGAAGAGAATAAAGTCATGGTATCTAGTTCAATGACACACACCTGCCTCCCGGTGCAGGCAGTTCAGATTCATGCCTCAGCAAAATTAAAAATTGCTACATGTTATGGGCTTCCAGGATCATTTAAGAACACTCAAAACCATGAATGTTAAATTCATAATTGCCAAGGGCTTATTGCATGACCCACGTCAGTATGGTACTCAATTGTTATTTTCAGTGACAATCAAAATAGCTTCCATTTATGTTTATTCATTTTTGAAAGACAGAGACAGAGCACAAACAGGGGGTGGGGCAGAGAGAGAGAGGGGGACACAGAATCAGAAGCAGGCTCCAGGCTCTGAGCTGTCAGCACAGAGCCCGAGGCGGGGCTTGAACTCATGAACTGCGAGGTCATGACGTGAGCCGAAGTCAGACACTCAACCGACTGAGCCACCCAGGAGGTCCAAAGTAGCTTCCATTTAAATTATCCACAAGCTTTTATAGGATTTCAAATTTATGACTACTCTGTATTTTGTTTTGCCTTTTGAGTTCCATTTGTTCCACAAATATAAGTTCCAAAGTCAATATAAGTTGAAGCCTAGATGTTATGGTGACTCCTCAGAGAAATTAGAGAAAAATCATTAGAGACAACAACATTCACAAAGCATTGGGGAAAGGTTAAGATATGTCCCCTTCCAACTTTCCATAACAGGAAAAAAGTATAACTGTAGAAAATATGATTGTATTTTCAAAAGTATATATAAATCAGCCATTTAAAGTGTAAGATTTAAGTCACAGTTCTATTGATTTTGTTATTGGATAAAAAAAATCACAAATTTTACATCAATATAGGGAATAAAAAGAAAGAAAATGGATCATTTTGTGCTGCCTTTACCATCAATGTCATGTCTACCTGGCTTGGGTCATGTTTATTTTCCTACAGGAACTTATGTGTTCATGTCGATATTTCTTTAATTTAAACTTGGTCTGAATACCAATTTTTAAAATTCTAATTCAATTCTCTCTATGATTACATACTATTTTTGGTAACAGTGATAATTCAAACATATGTAAAATAAAAGTATTTCTTTTGTTATCTTTGGAGATCAATCTCTTCGAGACCACCTCTTCAACAGTCTTGTTTTTATTTCCACCTCTATATACTTCCCTTCTCCCTACCTCATCATCTTATCCTTTCTGTGGTTCTAAATTCTTGGGAGAGGCCTGAAAGCAGTCCTAAATGATTCAGGGCTAGGAAAAATAACTCAACTATAGTTCTTTGGGACTCATGGGTCCTCACCAAAGTCTGATAGGTCACTTGCTACATCAGTGCTCAATATGTTTTATCCTCAAACTCAGTAAGATGCCCAGAGTGCAATGCAAACAAACAAACAGACAAAAAACACATTTTCTGTTTATAAGGCCCAAAGTGAGGAAGCTCTCATACACTTGCCTTAGTTACTTTATCTGCTACTGTGACTGAGACAGGGCTGCTCTGCCCTCTATGTTTGGTTGGATTGTGGGTTGAGATGATCTAGAACGGTAGGATTGAGGGTAGAATTGTTTAAAAGAGTAGAGATGTCCTCTGGAACAGAAACATCAACATCACCCCTGAACACAGATCTGATCCTGGCAAGATTCTCTTGAGTAGAAGTTAACCAATATGGCAATTTACTTGTTATCCATAAGAGTTAATGTAAGCTGTTTCCAGCGGTATTTAAGCGTTCAACCAAGTGCCCTGGGCTTTCAGGAATTGGAGAGTTCTCTTTTTCTGTTCTTATGTATATACATCATGTGCTATAAAAGTCAGAGTTCAAGCTGATCACTTTTACATGAATGAGTTCATGTGCCTAATTCCTAAATCACACACATCTTTTTTTTTTTTTTTTTTTTTGGCCCAAGAAGATAAACAGAAGCTCAGAGAAATAAAGAGGCTAACCCTGAGCAAAGGAATTGAAAGACTACAAGTCCCAGGTACCCTGGTTTCCTAGGTCAGAGAAGTAAGTACAGTCTTGCAAGCAGAATATCTTCAACCTTGAGAAAAATAACCATAGAATAAAAACATGTGATGCCTTTCTCTATATAAATCCATGTGATAGTCATTTATTAAAATAATGCATTTCACAAAAAAATTCCATCAAATCTATAAGAAGGATTTTCATAGGCAAGGAAAACTAACTAAATTACTACCTGGTTATATCTTTGATTATCTTCTTAAGTTCTTTTGAATATCAAGCTTGTGAGCACAGACTCATTTGCATGACTAGCTTAACTAATTTATCTGATTTTAAGGTCTACATGTACAGAAATTTACATCAGAAGTGTTTCTGTTTTCAAATTCCATTTTCCTCTGGAAATAACAAATCACAGAAGAGTTTATACAAGTTAAATAAATGTAACCAAATAGACTCATACTTCCTGAAACTGTGAAAGATCTGGTGATACTGAGGAAGCAATTATAATCTTAATTGGCATCAAATGATAGAAAATTAGTTTCATGGTAAATATTCGCTTTCTTTGTTCTCAAATCTATTATTTGCATTAGAAACGTGACATTTAGCCTTGAAGAAGGAACCCAATTTCATTTATTTTTCTCAAGGTCTTTAATTGAGGATTAAGGACCAATCTTTTGTGAAGATTGCAGAAGGAGAATTTTGCTGTTTTATTCAGATAACACCAAAACAAATGCCAAGCATCACCTATCTTTAATGTTACAGTCCCTTGAATAAATAAAAATTAGTCTCAGTTGTTCAAGTGCCTTTTCAATGAAATCCCAAAAAATAAACAAAAAACAGGTTTGGTGAGAAGTTTGGTACAGTCTGTTAAAGGGAGTGTTTGGACATCAGTTGCATAATGAACACCTAAAACTTAGTTTCTTGAAATCACCATTTAGTATTCATGACTTCCCATAGTTCTGTGAATTGATTGGGCTTGGCTCTGTGGTTTTCACTTGGAATTTCTCACGTGTTTGCAGCTGGAGCTGGATCATTTGAAGAACTGACCAAGTAGGGTGTTTAAGATGGATTCTTCTCTCCCATGTGTCAGTTGGGATGGATGGAGCAGCTGGGGGCTGGCTGGGCATCTCTGTCTCCACGTGGCTACCTTTCCGCATAGCCTGGAGGTTTCAGGGCGTTTAGATTCTTACTTTCATGGAAGCTGGCTTCTCTTAGAGCCAGCTTCTGATGTATCTCACCTGTCAAAATAGGGTGGAGGAACAAGCTTCAACTCTAGATGGGAGGAATTGTAGGTGGTCATTTTGAAGACAAACTATCACAAAGAAAGTACACAGTATTTATACTTAATGTGTTTATCAGTTATTTTGGAGGACAGTTCCACTTAGTTTCTCCATATAGAACATGTGGCTCCAGAAACATCTAGATCTATTAGTCAAGGCCAAGTGTTGGGGGAAGATTATATAATAGAGGGCATGGCATTTCCATTCCTCTCTTCATGAGGAGAGAATAAGGAAAGAAAGTTTCCAGCATTTCCCCACAGACTCACCCAGTCCTCCCCTTGGGAAGAGGAGAGACTGACCTGAGGAGGGTGTTTGGAAGAAGTAGCTGAGTTGGTGAAACTGAGCTTCTGTTAGTTTTCCTTTTTTTCTTTTTTTAATTGTTTTTAATCTTTATTTTTGAGAGAGAGACAGAGTGAAAGTGGGGGAGGGGCAGAGAGGGAGGGAAACACAGAATCTGAAGCAGGATCCAGGCTCTGAGCTGTCAGCACAGAGCCTGACGTGGGGCTCGAACTCAAGAACTGCAAGATCATGACCTGGGCCGAAGTTGGACACTTAACCGACTGACCCACCCAGGCGCCCCTCCCTTTTTTCTTTTTTAAATTTTTTCTAGTTTATTTTTGAGAGAGAGAGCAAGAGAGCACATGCTAGCTCTCCCACGAGCCCAGTGTAGGACTTGAACTTACCAGCTATGAGATCATGACCTGAGCCAAAATTAAGAGTTGGATGCTTAACTGACTGAGCTACTCAGGCACCCTCTCTGTTAACTTTTCTTTTCATTTCCATCTTTGAAGGGGTCTGCAGTGCTGCTTGGCCAAGGACTGTAGGGCAAGTCTGCCTTATTCACGGTTGCAGGGATGGGAAGTCCATTCGGCCCCCACATCTATGACTGGCTAATTCTGATAGCTAATTTCTTCACTGGTTCACATCTTAGGGGTTATTTGTAGCTCCCTAGCTCTAAGAAAAAAATCCCCAAACACTTGTTCTTTTTTTTTTAATTTTTTTTAACATTTATTTATTATTGAGAGACAGGGACAGACAGAGCATGAGCATGGGAGGGGCAGAGAGAGGGGGAGACACAGAATCTGAAGCAGGTTCCAGGCTCTGAGCTGTCAGCACAGAGCCCAATGCGGGGCTCGAACTCATAAACCGTGAGATCATGACCTGAGCTGAAGTTGGACGCTTTACCGACTGAGCCACCCAGGTGCCCCAACACTCGTTCTTTCTTACAACAATTTTTGAAAATCTTGGTCGAAGAACACTCTTTTTTCTCCTGCTTTCACTTATTGGGTGTTTATTTTATGTCAGGCACTATTCAGTGTTTTACATCTCTCAGCTGGTTTAATCTTCTGTGTAATAGACATTGTTTTCCCACTTTTCAGTTTAGAAATATGAGATCCATGTCACATAGAGGCCATGTGGCAACATCAGGTTTTGGGCACAGGTGGTTGACTTTTAAAATCCGAGCTCTTAAACACTATGCCACTATCCATCATAAACCAGTTCCATACATGCTTTATTTAACTCATGTATTTTTTGACCAATGACACTTTCATGTGATTTCTTTGTTTCAGAAAGTTTTTCATATCAAATAATAATGGTAATAATAATTAATACATATCTAGCACTTACTATGTCAGGCAGCTGCTCTACAGCTTTCCAAGGATGAACTCATTTAATCATGACAATAATCCTGTGAGTTAGGTTCTACTATTCTTACATTTTCACAAGCAAGGAGACTAGGCAGAGCAGGTCCAAGGTCATGCTGTAGGATGCTGGGTAGAATGGTTTCTGGGATATTGAGAAAGTTCTTCTGTACCCTAATTCTTTGTTGATGGCTAATAATTCTTCATTGGAAAACATGATGTCTACACACTGAGAGGTAGGGCATGGACCTAACACCTCGTTACAGGTGTCAGGAATGCAGTCTTAGGAGTAGGTTCAGATGGGGTGATCAGCAAGGTATTCTGGGGGAGTAGATTAACTGAGAAAGGGGAGGGGAGACAGCAAGATGTAAACGAGGAGACACTGATTTTCTTCTACTCCAGATCTTTCCCAGGAAGGCCCTTTTTCTCTTACATTCTTACCCACTAACTCATTCTTTCCCTCGAGTTCTAGAAAGCAGGAACTATTGAGAAAGTAGCCTATCTGAAAGTATATTTCCTGCTGTTTATCTGCTTCGAGAACTGGCTGAAGTTTACTTTTTGGTACTCTAGAGACCTAGCTTCTTCTTGCCTTCTTCCAATGTGGTCTATTTAATCTCCTGTCGTGTGGGAAATTATGTTCAAAATCTCCGTGATCCTCTGTCCATAGTAAGTTATGCATGTAGTGACAAGTACATGCCACAAGGTCTTGAGATTATATCTGCAATGTGTTGCTGCCGACTGTTGATCAAGATAGGCTGGAAGAAAAACATTATTTTCAGGTGTGAAAAACCGTCACCTTTATCAAATAATTTTTCTTGCATTTTTCCCAAGACGTTGTAGCCTATTTAAACTTGGGAGGTTAAGTTTGTAGCATTCATTATGACTGAAAATTTAGTTCACACAATCATGATGCTCTCTTTATTAGGTGTTACTGTTAAACAATATTAAAATAAACACAATGTGGCTGGCCTTTTGTAAGCTACATGGCATGTTTACTTCTTTGCCTGGTTTCTTAATTGCATTTATTCATCTTTCTGACTACCAGTGCCAAGGCCACCCACAATATTTGCTATTTGAGGGTATGTGGTTTACATTTTATGTTGTCCAATGCCAACCCTTGATGGGTGCATCTTATCTGAGTGGTTTGTAGTGTGTTGTGGCTTGAATTCTTGGCTGGCAGTTTGCCACAATCCCAGCTCTTGCCTCTGCATTCTACCCTTGTAAATGGAGAATGATGGCTCTTTAAAAAACTCAATTAACAATCCCATGATGGTGGAGGAGCAAGACCATGGAAATACCAAAACACACCTCTCAGCTTTTGTATAAATCACGTGGAGAATAATGAAAATGCTTGAAAGCAACATATTCACAACAAAGAAGCCAACCGTGCAATTAAAGACCTATGCCTGGCCATTTACAAACAATGAAAAAGGTAACTTTCCTCATCCATCTTATTAAAAAAAATTGGAGCAGACTGTGTCATCCAGACCCAGTTTCAGGAGAAATGTCAAACATCAATAGAGGCATACTTGGTATCTTTAAGATTTTTTTTGCTAAAATAGAAAAGTCATATTGAGGACAAATTTGAATGCAGGAAAACCACACGTAATCCCACTGCCCTAACACCCAGTTTTTGAACATTTATAATCTTTGTCCCTACATAGATCTGTGTTTTCTTTCGCAGTTACAGTCACAGAATATATTCCTTTCACTAAAGCTTTTATCCTTTAACATTGTAGGGGACACATTGTTCCATGTTTCTACTTAGCCATCTGTCTCAAAATTTGTTTCATCAATTTCATATTATTGTTTCCACAGGAAGAAACATGTATATGTACCACACAAAAATTTTTTTTTTACTATTCAATATTTCCATAAGAATGAATTCCCAGAGATGAGGTTGTTGGTTCAAAAAGGTAGGGACATTTTAGTTGTCCTTAATCACTTGCTCTGTTGCTTTCCAAAGAGGTTGTAGGAATTATACTTGCCTCCCCAACAGTTTGAGAGTAGTAATCTAATTTCAACCTAACAGTGGGTGCTACCGTTGTTATTCTGTTTTCCATTGTAATGGAAACCTTTAAAGATTGAAACCAAACTAGGTTGTCTTTCAGGACAACTGAAACTGCTGCTGAATCAACACCTTGATATCTTTGTTCTTGGGAGGAAATGAGCTAAGGATGAAGAACCAACAAAAAAGACCGCTAGACAATTTGTGTTCACTGGATGCACTGGGTAAGAGACTCTTCGGAGTGGCTCATGGAATTTTCTGGCAAGGGGCAAACATACAAGTGCTACTTCAGGCCTCAGGCTGGGAAGACAGGTACAGCCTTGTCAGTGTCAAGGAAGAACATGGGTAGCAGGAGACCTAAGAGTGAATGAAAATTGAATTATCTTTACTTCTCGGACTTGTCTATTGAGAAACAGCAGCGCTAGCAACCATTTACTACCAACAAGAGGCAGTTCCAAGAGAAGAATATAAAATATGCTCTGCTCAACCCCACGAAACTCAGAGTGTCTCACAATGGCCAATTTATTATTTTTACCCTGTCCAGTGACATGGAAGGATGCATCGGGGAGCTGCTAGCCTCTGCGATGAATAACTTAAGTCAGGCTGCAGCATGTGAAATAATTCAGCTGACCAGGATTTACAACACTAGCTGGGTTTTTTTTGCTTTCTTTGGGGTTCATGAAGCATGGTGTTGTGAGATACCACAGGAGTCCTGTGATGAAGTTACATATCTATTTCTCTTCCTTATTTTTATTTTTTGGTATTTTCATATTATTTTATTGCCTAGTTCAGATGTCTTTCTAAGCAGGGTCCAGTTTCCTAGGGGACTCGTCTCTTCTGACTCTGAAA
Organism: Lynx canadensis; assembly: GCF_007474595.2. NCBI lineage: Eukaryota > Metazoa > Chordata > Mammalia > Carnivora > Felidae > Lynx > Lynx canadensis. The sequence goes on from NC_044310.1 coordinate 76,042,838, forward strand.
ATTAGAACCTCAGACAGATCAGACTCCTAAATACCCTGTTTTTATACTCCCTTCTTCACCTATCCAGTCCCAGATGGTTTTGACTGCCTGATGCCGTGTGGATTGTATTGAGCTGCAATTTATTTTACTCAATTATTTATGTGCACTTGCCCAAATAAGAGGGGTAGCAATGCAACACATGCTTACAACTCAGCCCATCTCATTCCCCAGGTCATATGTCAGTTTGCAGGATGGCTGGCTAGATTTGCAAAGGTCAGCGGTGGTGGTGGTGGGGGGGTCCATCCACTGGCATTGGAAGACACAACTTTCAGGAACTACCTCTGGCAAGACTCCTCTCTTTCTGGGCACAATTCCATGGCACTAAGGGGTGTCTGAATCTGTGTGCTTCAGGTGACTTCAGAGGACCAGGACTGGGCAATCACCTATTCCCATCTTTGACATTGCATAAATGTTAGAGTTGGAAGGGACCTCAGAAGTTCATTTGATCAAATTCTCACTTTCTTATTCTCACTTTGCCGAGAGCCAGTTGCAATGTCCCTTTCTTTGTGTCATCATTTGGAAAACGTTAAAAGCCATCCTTTCCTAAATTACTCTATGGTCCTTCCAATTCCTGTTTTAACTGGGAAATTTTAATGAGATCCTTCAAGCAATTAAAACTGAGCAAAAACAGTCATTGAAGTGGAATTTGGAGGGTAGCTATGGTTTCTGTCTATTGACAAACCCCCTTTTGACTCCTTAACATCGCTGAACCAAGTCTGTGTCTTCAGAGGTTACTGTTGGACCACAGGTTAAATATTTTAATATTCACTGATTGGGGGAAAGTACCATGAGCAACTAATGCAAAATCCTTGAATGCTGAGGGCATTAGTGGCTCCATAAAATGTAAATGCATTCTTAATTATCTCAAGTCACTGCACGCCCAAGTAGTTCTTTTACAAGAAAAACACAGCTTACTGATAATGAGCACGAAAATTACTAAGAGATGGGTGCGGTAAATCTCTTAAACCTCTTTTGTTTTTTATTTCCTTATCCCCCCCAAAATGTTTTTAAATTTTTTTAACGTTTATTTATTTTTTTGAGAGAAAGAGAGTGTGAGTGGAGAAGGGGCAGAGAGAGAGGGAGACATAGAATCAGAAGCAGGCTCCAGGCTCTGAGCTGTCAGCACAGAGCCCGATGCAGGGCTTGAACTCACGAACCACAAGATCGTGACCTGAGTCGAAGTGGGATGCTTAACCGACTGAGCTACCCAGGCGCCCCTCCTGGGTAGCTCCAAAATTTTGATGTGACTTTGCTAGTATGTGTGGTTCCCTTTCTAGATTCTACAGATTAATGTAGAACCTCACAAGAGACTTGGCCGTGGCATGGGAGTGGCATTTCTGCAGTTTCTAAGTTGGGGGCTAGTTCTTAAGATTATTATTATTCATCATGACTCACTTTATTGGCTCCCTGAAGCTTATGGTGTCTTGAGAAACCCAAGTTATATGCAGTAGTTGCAGAGTGATTTTATTTTCATATGTACACTTTACCTGTTACCTCACTGTATGGCCATGGCATCCCCCTGAGGCAGGTATTTGATTGCCATTTTTCAGTGGAAAAACAGAAGCACAGCAGGACAGATGACTTCTCTGTGGCCATTCAGTGGTTTTCCAGCTTTCGGCCCTATGCCCGCTCTCTCACAAGGCCACCCTGATTTCTTTAAGCCTAGTAATGGAAGTGATTTGAAAGCTGCATTCTCAATAATTGGAAAGCGGTTCACCAGAGGTGTTTCTTCACCACACTCCTTCTTCAATGTCACCTGACACCAGAGACCTCATTATGAGAAAACACAGAACGTGGGTTTGACTAGTCCACTGACAACTTCCGGCCACATATCAGAAAATTACCCAAGTCGATCCTTCTGAGAGCGAGCACGTTTGGTGGCAGCTGGGGACTTAACGGAGATGTGTCCTGCTGAGCCCTAGCAGCTGTGATGGCAGCAGAAGGGAGCAATAGGCACCTACCTGCTTCTCAGCCATCTCCAGCAGGGCTGTCTCCTGCCTGTCCCAAAACAGGCTTTTGTGCAACCTCATACCCCCAGACTTTGCCTGGGTGTCAGAGCAAAATTAGGGAGGCTTTGAAATCTGAGGCAGTCCTTCTATGACTGAGACCTGGAAAGGGGATCTGGAACAGGAATATTTTGTGTAGAGCCCCTCTGCAGCCCTGCCCTCTCCCTCACAGCACGTTGTGTGGGGCTTTTATTATTTGCCCTCTGTCCTGTCTCCACCTACCTGTGCCCCCTCCCACTTTCCCCTGAGTGACAGATCAGTTCACACCTGGGCTGGCTTCTTGGGCTTGAGACAAGTGCAGTCACAGAGGGCCCTGAGCACAGAAAGGTCATGTAAGACTGTCGCATCTTGCGATTCGTAATATCTTTCAAACAAGGAACCTCACACTTTGATTTTCTACTGGGTCCCACAAATTAGGTAGCCTGTCCTGCCAACACCATTGGGTTTCCTGGCATGCTGGGTAGGAGAGCTGGGAGGAATGTTGGGGGCTGTTATCTGGTTTGATCCTTGCAGTTTACAAAGAAGGACACAGTGGTCACTAAGGTGACTGACCTGAGGTTATCCAGAAAGTTAGAGGTGGGCTGCAGCTGGGGCCAGCTCTCTCACCGCTAGCTGGGCATTTTTTCTGCTGTACTACCATCTTAAAATGAACTCCTGAGCATAGGAACAAGGTCGGTCTCTGGCCTGGAAGCTGTGGTATCTCTCTCAGACATCTTTTTCCTCCTTTGCTTTGGCCATAGAAACAGGAAGGGAGAGTGATATCAACTTTTTGCCCTACATGTGCTCCAGTATTGCCTACGTAAAGCACCTCTCAAAAGCTTGGTGAAAACAACAGATAGTGGAGAACTTTGGTTTAAGCCAAGTGTTTTCAACCACGGCATCAAAACAAAATTTTGTAGGGGTGCCTGGGTGGCTCACTTGGTTAAGCATCTGACTTTGGCTCAGGTCATGATCTCGCAGTTCGTGAGCTCGAGCCCCATGTTGGGCCTGCTTCGGATTCTGTGTCTCCCTCTCTCTCTGCCCCTCCCCACCTCGTGCTCTGTGTCTGTCTCTCAAAAAATGAATAAACGCTAAAAAGAATTTTAAAAAATGAAAACAAAACGAAATTTTGTCGCAAAGGAAAGGAATGTCACAGATAGTCTGTTATTACTAACAAATTATTGCTCGTGAATGATTTATACTCCTACTCATACAACTATGTACTTGAGTGTGACTGACCTTCTAAGACTATCCTCACTCACTGGGATTAATTAGGATGTGCTTTCTGGTGTGGGAACTGTGCGTAATTCTGAGTATACCCTTGGGAGGCTGTCCCATGTAAAGTGTCATCTGCATGTGAAGGCAAGTGGTTGAGACCTGAAGCTATATTAGGCATGTGCTCCTCCACATTCTTCCAGATTGATTCTAAGCCAGAGCTTAAAAGAAAAGCCACCTGTTTGTATGACATCACTCTAACCCCTTAGGTTGAACTATCTGCACAGAATTAGAATTTTACAGTGTGTCCAGATTCCTTGCTGAGTGTTGATTCAAGACACCTACAGCACCAGGAGAGCATCTTTGCACTTCGGGTAGCATTGCTGGCAAAGACCTTGTACATATGTCATTCAAGATCCTTGTGGCAAATTTCTCCCCAAGTTGAGGCACATGGGAAAGTCTGTTTCTCCTGGTGATATGGTGGGCACCAGGGACTGTCTAACCCTTTGCATTTCCTTCATTGATTGGCTGCTAGCAGGCAGGATGCTCAGAACTAGGTTTTCTTTTTTTCAACTGCTCACTCCTTTATTTATATTTTGACAAATGTTCCCCTTTACTTCTCTGCTTTACCTTTTAATAAATTTAAAAGATAAACAAATGTGCAAAGAAGAATATAAGCACCTATATCCTCAATTCTCACAATTAACATCTGTTAGTATTTTATGGTCTTTATTTTTGGTCAGCATTTTTATTATTTTATTTATTTATTTATTTATTTTTTTTCAACGTTTATTTATTTTTGGGACAGAGAGAGACAGAGCATGAACAGGGGAGGGGCAGAGAGAGAGGGAGACACAGAATCGGAAACAGGCTCCAGGCTCTGAGCCATCAGCCCAGAGCCTGATGCGGGGCTCGAACCCACGGACCGCGAGATCGTGACCTGGCTGAAGTCGGACGCTTAACCGACTGCGCCACCCAGGCGCCCCAAGTCAGCATTTTTAAAGAAACAAAGCATCACCACTTAGCTAATCCCTTCCTCTTCCCAACCAGGCCCACTCTCCTTCAGTGTCCCCAGGGCCAATCACTACGATGAATTTGTGGAGTATTTTGGAGTTCATTGTCTGTACTTTTGCACACAAGTGTGTGCATTTATAAAGTATTTTTGTGTGGTTTAAACTTTTATATAACTAAGATGTTATACGTACAGTTATGCTTTTTTGCATGTTTTTTGAAACCTCACATTGATGCATATTGATCTAGTTCATTCCTTTCAGATGCTATACAGTAATCCTTCATATGAATTTGCCTTATTTTATTTTTCTCAATAAGAAACATTTAGGTTATTTCTGATTTTATTCCCAAACAGTGTTCCTATGAACATATTTTTACATGTCCTTTTTTACATACATGTAAGGATTTCTCCAGGGTGTAAACATGTTCCCTTATAAACATATGTAAGAATTTCTCTAGAGTGTAGAGCATCCAGCAAAATAGCTGGCAAAGGAGTTTCTGAGTTGCTCGATCTCTTTACTACATGTGTCTTCTATTCTATGTTAATAGATTTTTCCTCTCTACTATCTCTGAATTTATTATAAGCCACTTCACATGCTTTTGAGAATTAAGTTGGTGAAAATGAAAAGACTAGGTAGGTCATTAAGGCTTTTAAAGATTTGTGAAATATACATAGGATGATGGCTTAAAACGAGTGTCCATCACTGTCTACTTTTCTGCAGGGTCATTGTGCAGGTGCTTGGGAAAGAGAAAATGCTTTATTCTTGGCTAAAGCTTATAATTTAGAAGGAAGTCCAAAAGAAAAAAACCCAAAATCAGTGTCAAACCAGGAAATTTCATCTTTAAAATTTGAGAAGGTATAGCAAAGGAATAGTCAGGAGGGACAAGTTACCAAGAGTTCCATGGAAGTCACTCTTTTTCTTCATATTCTTTTGTCCTAATTTTCTTAAACATCCTGGAAAGGCTGTGAACTGTCAATGGGATCCCCTTTTATCACTGATGTTGGAAACCTTGGTTTACAGCCAGTTGGGCAGAAGTACAGATGACAACCTGGGACTTGCAACTGGCGTCTGAAGTGGGGCAATCTTGTGGGGCTGAGCCCCTAAGCTGTAGGATCTGACTGTAACTCCAGGTTGATAGTGTCAGAATTAAATTAAATTGGGAGACACTTAGCCTATGTTAGACAATTGCTGTGCATGGGGAAAAACCACTTAGAGTACAAAAAGTATTCAGGGTAACAGGCGTGTCTTCTCTTCCAACTCCCTAAAAGGCTGTGGGCAAATGGTGACATGTGTCCTCTTCTACTTCTTGTTTTGGAAGCATTAGTTAGCATTGCTAATGTGGTTCTATGGCATCTTAGCACTGGGCGTGAAAGAAATCATCTCTGAGTTGTGACATTGTTTATAGGAGAAAAAATACTGAGCTTGGAGTCCCATAAACACAGTTAGGTTTGAGTTCTAGCTCTATCACAGCCTAGAGTATGACCTTAAGTTCTTTGAGCTTCAGTTTCTCATTGGTGAAATAGAAGCAATATTATTTGCTACGTTATTATCAACCTTCAGAGTTGATGATGTTCAGATTCCTGCTGGCAGAAGTCTTACACATGAGGCACAATGTATTGTCAATATTACATATGCAGATTCCACAAGGTCAATAATTCTGTAATCTATATCCTGAGTCTGCCTTGAGGGATGTGTACAATCTTGGGATAAATTCTTAGTCACTCTCTTTTTAGAGATTAAAACTTACACCTGTGTAGTGGTCAGCCCACTTACAAGGGTGTATTGTTTGAAAATTCATCACTCCTTTATTCAACAACTATTTATTGAACACGTACACAGTTATAGTGCCAGGGGTGGTCTGTCCATTTTCTCCCTATGCAGTTGGGGAGACAATGGTGGCATTGACATGACTGCATTTGAAAGGAGGAGCTGATTTTAGGCATGAAGACGAACAGTATTATTTTGGGTTTATTAACTCTGATATAGCATCATGGTAAAACATTCCATATCCAAACCACAGTTCCCAAAAAGAGTACCAAGGCTGAATAAAAATTGAGTGCAGTAGTACAGAAAGGTCTGAGGCTAAAGTATGGAGTCAAATGGGGTGCAGAGAACTGGAGAGAATAGAGTGAAGAGCAAACACTCTCAGGATGGAATGGAATCAGCAGCACAGGATGGGTTTGACGTGTGTTAGGAGCACAGACCTGGGAAAGTTTAAAGAGTCCAACTGGAGAGACAGGTTTAGTAGCAATTTTTATATGAGTCTTGATTTGGGGAAAGAAGATATGTGGGGGACAGGTTTGTCCTACTGTGGAGAAGACAGTTTTAGCTTTTACAATTTGGTGAAGATAGCCTAGCAAATTCCCTAGTTTGAGAGAGTCACAAAAAACAGGCAGTGTAGTTGGGGCAAACAGCTGCAGTGACACCAGATGTCAGCTCTGTGACTCCAGCAGCAGACTGTTCTTAAATCAGAGAGCCAAAACTGCATGAGATGCTCCTGTAGTAGTAACATCATCAATGCTATCACCACCATGTTTCCTTGAACCTTAAAAACCATTATAGGAAGCCCAAGACATGGATTAGTCTAGCTAATTTTCCTTAGATGCAAGGTCTTATAAGGGGAAGATAGAGTGATGTCCAAAATAAGGATACAGAAGCCACACTGGAAGTTTCTCTCATCAAGTTAGAAAGTCTAAAAGAAGCAAGACAGCTTTCCTAAAGGCTTTGAAGCTTCAAGTACTTCTCAGAATTCCTACCGCCATGTTAATGCTATTACCCAATTTCTTTTTCCTGAACATAGCTGAGTTTCTAAGCCATTTTTGAAAGCGACTGTAGCTATATGAAACCATAGTTATAGGAAAATGCAATCTGTTGATCTCTTCATGGTGGAGTCTATATATCATTTACACTTCACTTCTCTGTGGGTGGAAAAGCTTTTTTCATGGTTTATTTAGCAGGAAGTCATTTTGATCAGCAAGATGAGTAATACTTTACAGCTGTTTGCAATTACTGCCTCTGTTCTGCCAGGAGTTTTAACTATTATACAAACTGAAATACCAAATGAGTTGAGGCAAGATGGGGAGATGAGAAATGCATATTCATAGGCCCACTCATGTCACAAGAAATTATCCCTCATTTTTTTACAATTCCATTTTTCTAAATTCAAAGTCACATCTCAAGGTGATTTCTACTGACCTTTATAATTCTGAAGGCTTCTCCTTTTTATTTTTTAAATCAATGAAGGGGAGTACAACTGTAACACTAGGTCTCCTCTGATGACTGGGAAGTCACCATAGCTTAAGTCCCACATCAGCATGAAAAAAGTTTGGCAAGGAAAAAGAATACAGGCCTTCATCTGCATGTCTGTTTCTTCAAAACACCCATTGTGAAGGCACAATGACCAAAATAATTCCATTATCAGGAGAATAAAATGACTTAAATATTTTTCCCTTCTTATCTAACATAGACTTGGTTTAATAAATCTGCATAATGGGAAACTTAGAAACCCTTTTAAAATTGTCCGTGAGATTGCTGACTGGCCACTGTGTGGAAAGTAGGAGCTGGGAGCTAGAGAAGGACAGACTGGGGTTCAAACCCTGATTTGCTTCCTCCTATCCGCATGACTTCAGGCAAGTTGCTTAATGTGCGAGATGTGGATCATAATGCTACAGTCTACCTCACGGAGTTATTGTGAGAATTAAGTGAGATGAGGATATGAAGTGCTTAGCACAGTACCTAGTACAAATTAACATCTGCCATAAATAGGAACAAAGATCTTTCTAGAAATAATTCTTCATGATTTTAAGGTCCAAAGATCTTGTTCTTAATAAGGGAAATATGTCTCCCTCCCAACCCTGCTAACCTGGACCCACATGAACTGTGTCCTGCCTGATGCTACCCCTCCTGCTACCTACCCCTTTCCCCCACCATATTCAGGTGAGGGCAGGAGCCCAGGGAAAAAAGTCTTGGGATTAGTAGTTTTGATTATCTCTGATTAGGTCACATGCCCATCCTTGAAGGGGGTAATACCACACTCAGATTGGCTAGGACTGGGTCACATGACCCCTCCAAGGACAGAAGGAGAATAGGCTTACTTAACTGATCCACTTGGGCTGAGTTCAGGTAACTGCCAGCAAGATATTCCAGAAGAAGAAAAGATGGAATATAATTAGAATAAACAAAGTTTTCATATCCTCATATGGACATTTCTCTTCCCTAGGCAGTTGACCAGAGGGTATATGGGATAAACTGATCTAGATTGCAGCGATTTATTGAGAAATGCCATGCCTATTCAAATCACCTTATTCAAACTGACAACAATTTATAAAACTTGACTATATCCAAAAGCCAGCACTCCAGTGAAAGGGTAATGCAATGCATTATTAATACATGTTAATAATTAATAGCTACTCTTAGGGATACCCTGCTCTTCGCTTAGCAGAAGATGTTAGATGATAGACGAGCAATTGATCAAAAGGTCAGAGGGTTGCAGGCATCTGTGTGATGTAGCAGGCACTGGAGAACTACCGTGAATATCCCAGAAATTTTCTGTAGGTATCAATAAAGCAAGATTTTGGTTCCCAAACACTGACCTGACTTCTAGTTTGGCGAACTTTGTATTTTCCATTCACATTTAGCTTCCAGTATTTTCAAATGGAGGTTAATGCAAGGAGATGGCCCAAAGGATAAGGGTGGGAAAGAGAATTTCTTCACTACGCACCCTGCAATGCACATGTACTCCATGATGAAAGAGTGCTGATGAATGGGAAGTTCTGTTATCTCATGAGGCTGAAGGGAAGATGTGTAAAGAGAGGAGGGTCTGATTTCAGATCGCACCCACACTCACATATCCTAGGGAATTCAGGAAATTCAGATTTGGACATGACCAACCCGAGTCTGCTGCCCGCCAGGCCTGTGCCCAGTGCCTTCCCAAGCATGGTCGCACTTAGTCCTCAGGAGTGTTCTGGGAGGTGGGTGATTGTCTCCCTTTTCTAAACATGAAGAAATTGAGGTCAGAAAGATCAAGATCACAGGACTTCTCAGTGGTGAGCTGGGAATTGAATCCAAGTCTTGTAACTCTCTTTCTCTGATATCCCTCTCTTTCTACCATATCCCTCTTTCCAAGACAAAATGCACTTTGAGTCCAGCTGGATTTTTTTCATGTGATCTAGATTAATGAGGTGTTTTTTTTTTTTTTTTAATTTTTGAAAAACACAAGCATGACTTTACTAGAATGGAGCAAAAATTGTGAGCACTGATCTTTCCCCTTCTCAGAAAGACAGGCTACAAAGGCACAAAGACTTAGAATTTCGAAGATGGCAATTTCTCTAAAAGTGGCACTAATAATCAATGTCTGCTACTCACATCCCTTGCTCCAGGATAGTAAATTAGGGGTTAGGCTAGAAGGAACTGGCAAACAGCGTGAGCTTTGAATTACAAGGACACAGATTTGAAGACAGGCATAATTATAACTGGCATAACTTTGGAAAAGTTACTCAACCTTACTGAGGCTCATTTATGGAATGCAAGTAACAAAAATAATGCCAAGTGAGAAGTAATTAAAATAATATACATAAGGTATTTATTGCAAGACCTGGTCCATGGTGAGGATATCATAAATGATGGTACTTTTATGAGTAATACTGATAGTATTAAGACTATTAGTGTTCTTTAAGATTGATCAGTGCTAAATACATTTGGTTGGAGGAGGGAAATACATTAGTTGAGTTCATAGAAATGTGACACACTCAGTGTGTAAATTCATGGAAGGCAGGGGTGTAACAGAAAGGCACTGAGGAGGAGACAGGAATGTGTTATAGCACTGAGACCTGAAGTGTGAGGGGAGTCAAGGGCAGAACAGGTATCCAGAATGGAGCTGCTGGCCCCAGATATGTGGAGTGGCAGTGACTCAATAAAGTCACAATGAGCAAAACCTTTTGTAAGTACCTAAACAGAAATTAAGGATAGAGAAACAAAGGGTCTTTTTAGGTCCAATCTAGGGAAGGGTTAGGTCCAATTTAGGGGAAAGTCTAGAGAAGAATTTAGTTCAGTGAATGAAGGATAAAATTACAAGAGGACAGTCTTGAATTATTTAAATAAATAGTGTTTGCTGAGCCTATAACCTCAAGAATCTTTGGGGTCGTAGTGAAAGCAAACCAGGTATTTATGGATCCATATAGTGTCACCTGCATAGCCACTGCTCATGGCCACCTCTATGTGGACTTGAGGTGGTTTTTGTGTATCAGCTGCCTCAATTTCCTTCCTGCTCTTTGTTGTCACCATGGAGGGTCAAACTCACCTAAAGACTAGAATAGGCAGAAGACCCAACCATTTACATTCCTGTCTGGGCTCCCTTGCCAGTTCTGACCCTTTTGAAAAGTAATCCATTGAAAAAGAAACACACAGCCCTGCTGCTGTGAGAAAAGAATCCTCAGGGTTGGGGAGAAGTTTCAACGTCTTATCTGATAATAGAGCCATATTGTCTTTGAATTATGCTATTCCAGGGAGACAGGGAACTCTAGGTCCTGAGAAGGGTTAGTACCTGACACATAGCAGTACACTCTACAGGGCTGGAGGGAGGGAGGGAGGAAGGGAGGGAGGGAGGTAGGAGAAAGGAAGAAGGAAGGGAGGGGAGGAAAGAGGAGCAACAAAGCTAGATTTTTGGCTTTAAGCTTGATTATTTTAGTTGTAAAAAGAGCTTTGTCACTGATTAGATGGCAGATGAGGAGGCAGGGGTGCATGTTGATATCTGCTGAGCTGAAAGTGCCCCGGAAGATTAGGAGGGATGCTGGGCCAGGAGAATCAGAAACAAGGCAGCCCTGAAGTGCAGGAAGGTAGAGTAGTCTTTGTTCCATGTACCAGGGATTGGGGCTTTTTCATCATTGACCTGAGTGCTCTCTGAGGATGCTGAGGGACTGTGGAGTCCTATAGGATTTTGTGTGCCTGGGCTTCCTCGCCTGCTGCAGACACATCTCGTCACAATTTCTTCCTGGGATTCCTTTGTAATAATCTGGATTTAGAAGTCAGAAGACCTGGGTGGAGATGTGACACTGCTGTGGACTTCGGGAAGGTTACTTAACCTAAGGAAGATAAGACAGCTTTTTAGAAGGTGGTTGTTGGATTCGGTGATAATTTGCATATGAAAAGACTTTCTGTAGTGATATGGTTATTGGGAAGTCTTTGCCATTAGAAGACAGAGCATTGTGCAAGGGGAGGAGCTTAAATTTTGGAGTCACAGATATTTGGTTTGGTTTTGAATCAAGGATATTTTATCACTAGCTCATTTCTGTGGGCAAGTTGTCAAAAATCTTTCATTCTGTATGATTTTTTAAAAAATTATTATTTTTTTTTAATTTAAGAGAGAGTGCGAGTCTGGGAGAGGGACAGAGGGAGGGAGAGAGAGAGAAAATCCCAATCAGGCTCCAAGCTCAACATGGAACCACACATGGGGCTTGATCCCATGACCCTGGGAGCATGACCTGAGCTGAAATCAAGAGTTAGACACTCAACCAACTAAGCCACCCAGAGCCACCCAGGTGCCCAAATAAGAAAGTCTTTCTTTCTTTCTTTCTTCCTTTTTTTTTTTTTTTTTTTTAAAGTAGGCTCCACACCCAGCATGGAGCCCAACACGGGGCTTGAACTCACGACCCTGGGATCAAGACCTGAGCTGAGATCAAGAGTCTGACACTAAACCAACTGAGCCACCCAGGTGCCCCTCTTATCCTATATCCTGTTTTTAAAATTAACATAGTGATACCTGCCTTCCAGTGTTGCAGTGTAAATAATGGAGGTACTATAAGTAATATTGTTATAACTGATTCAACAAACTTTTATTGGGCTTCTAATATATGCCATAAGACTTGGAATTCAAGACATAAAGTATAGTTTCTGATCTCAAGAATTTCACCATCTAATGGAAGACACGAGGTATACACAAATAGAATGAGGCCGGGAAGTGCTAGCAGAGGTGGGTACTAAGTGCTAGGGAGCATAGAAGAGGTTGCATTTCAGCTGCTTCTGGCGACGAGCAGAGTTCTCCAGGTAGAGGAGGTGAGGAGGTCACTCCAAGCAAGAGGAAGAGAAGCAGAGGACGTGGTGTGGTGCGGCTCACTGGGCAGGCTAGAGGAGGTCGGCCAGCTGGGACTCAAAGTAGGAGGACAGGTGAACAAGAAACATGCTCCAGGGTCAGATCACATTTATCCATGTTAATAAAAACACAGTTCAACTGAGTAAATTCTAAAGATCTTACTGGCTTTATAAAACGATTCACAGATCAGGCAGCATCCAATCTAGCAGACAAAAAGGAGCTCCAAGGAGCTGTGCCAAATAAAAGACTTTTATCTGTAGAAGGGAGCAGGGATGAGGAATACTAGGCAAAAAAGCAGATTGATTTTTGCAGGGTTGCTTCCCATACAGATGATGGCAGGGGTCTATAAGGGAAATTGTTTAAGTAATGCTGATCAGGAGATTCCTGATCTGCTGGTTTAAGATTCCATTTCTGGGAGAGCCGAAACTGTAATTAAGTCTCGATTTAGAGATGTGGGGCTTAGCATAAACAAATCCATTTTAGGCTTGTTGTCTTGTTTTCAACACCTGCTAAGAAATTTGAATTTATATTGCAGCTTTTCTCTTAGTTTAATCTCTCCCTGATATACCGTGATCCATTGGTTTGCAAAATTTTTGAGAACTCTGTGTCACCCAAGTGAATTTTCCTGGTGGAAGGATTTTCCAGATTTCTAAAGATTGGGACTTTGTTTATAAAGTAGCTGGTCTCCTCTGTATTGTCAGAGTCCCTGACATAGAAAGCCACGAGAGATAACAACATCTAGAATTTTCTGTGCAGGCTATTTACAGAACAAAGCCAGGGAGGTTACAGGAGCCCTGTTATTCACGCAGGATGACACCCCAATTCATTCATTCACTCATTGCAAAGGCTCCCTGGCCCTGCTCCGGCTGCCGGGTGGGGCTGACACACCCCCTCCCCCTGATGTCGAGCTACTTCATAATCACCCAGCAGCAGCACCTCACACTGTCCCATTAGAGAGGCGTGTGCAGCCCGCTTGTTGGGCATGTTGATGCAAGCTTGGGAAGGAAAACATAATTCACTTTTGCCAGTGACAGAAATGTTAACACTTACTTGAAATAGCTGATAATCTGACACAGGAGAGTTAAAGGATTACTGTATTTCATTTGGCTAATAAGAAAAGCTGTTTAAAAGCTACATTAAAAAGACTTAATGTATGGTGACTGAGCATTGCTTTAATGTATTCTGTGTCATCAACTATTAGAATGCTGTCCCCCTCTTATTGCATTACCATAGATTTCTGCCTCTTTTCTCTGGGAAGAGATATAGTAGGAAGCAACATCCATTCACAGAGATCATTTACAAAGACATTCATCCGGTAGACATTTCTCAAGTACCTACTGTGTGCCATGTGCACACCATGTGCTGGGGGAATCAAGGACAAAGGAGATGAAGTCCTTAACCTCTGAGCCATGGCATGTTTTTGGAAAGAATTAACTGGAGAAGACAGTAGACAAAAGATAAAGAAAAAACCTCATGTTTGAGATTTAGTTGATAGGTGAAATGTGCTTCTTCACTTATCATTTAAGGAATGAGGAAGCGGAGGCCTAGAAAGCTCAGTGACTTGCTGAGGGCATGGGGGCCAATCAGAGGGAAATCTGTGTCTGTGCCCCTGAACTCTGGCTTCTTCTTTTAAAGCTGGAACACTATTCCCTGCAGCCCCATTCTCCTTGTGGGTGAGAATGAGTGCTCTGGGTACACAGCCCTCCCCCATGAGGCATATTCATCCCTTCCTGATGCTACCTACACCATGGAGAACAAGCAAGCTTGGGAGGGATTTCTAAGGGCTGTGACCAGTGACCAGACAGGCCTCGGTTAACCGTACTAAGAAAGTTACTGTATGTGATCGGACTTTGTGCACATGTAGTACCGTTTAGACTGGAGGGTAGCCACTGGCTCTATTGATTGGACCAGCCTGTACCCTCTCCAGGGAAGCCAGACCTTGGCCCCAGAGAGCCATTCCCCCAGTGGTGCTGCATACCTTCCCTCTCCAGGCTTCTCTGTCTTCCTCCACGACTCCCCACATCTTCTGGTCAGGGAACCATACTGCTGTCCCTTTGGATGTCGGCTCTTGGCATCTTTGTGAGACACAGCAAATGTGGACACCTGGAAAGCATACAGGGACTCTTCCTACTAAGAAGGCAGCTCCTTCCTTACTGGTTACAGTGTCACTATACTTGTTAGGGGTGGGGCCAGCACATTCTCACTTCTCAGGTCCGGACACCAGAACAGGTAAATAAGCACGCATTTACCCAAAGGTGGGGATTATGTTGAAACCCAGGCACCTGGATTCCCAGCCTATCCTGTCTCACTGGATTCTCATCCCGGATCCCATACTCTGTTTACTTGCTGATTTACCCTGAGTGATAAAATTGCTCCTTCAGAAGGAGTTCAAACATAGTAATAACAAGGCTTCCTTACTGCAGTTAAAGGAAACTAAACGTCACTAATTTAGACCCAGCAGGAAAAATGTCATCTGAATTAGAGAACACTAAAACATAAAGCACTACATATATTTCTGGTAAGAAAAATTCACTGAGGTCCAAAGGAGTAGAGGACATTCTATTTTGTTCATTACCACATTTCCAGTCCCTAGCACATTCCTCATACGTAGGGAATGCTGAATCCTGGTCAAATGAATGGAACAATGAGCCAGTGAAAAGTAATAAGACAACTATTTTCACTGTCAGATAAATATAGAAAGAGCTGGCTACATAAATTGCAGGGCTCGGTTCAAAATCCAGGAAACAAATGCTATTAAAGATGCTAAAATATAAAGCGTTTTTTCTTTCTTGTGTAGTCTAGTGTGTCAGGGTCCTTTTTTACTTGCCATTTAATGTCATTCTATGTAAAGGAAAAATTGAAAATTAGAATAATTAGTATGAATTTTACTGTTTGTCATTATATTGCTCAATGCCCATTTCAAATGCAAACACAGGAACATTTTTAACATATTTGCAGAATAACCACACTCACTCAATTTGTATTTTGTGTCTCACACATGCATATGTATTTTGTTCTTACTGGAACAGTGGAAACTGTACACCAAATTCACTTTTTTTCCCCACTTTTTTTTTTAAATGCTTTTATTTACTTTTGAGAGAGGCAGAGTCTGAATGTGAGCGGGGAAGGGGCAGAGAGAGGGAGACACAGAATCCAAAGCAGGCTCCAGGTTCTGAACTGTCTGCACAGAGCCTGATGCGGGGCTTGAACCCACGAACCGTGAGATCATGACCTGAGCTAAAGTCGGACGCTTAACCGACTGAGCCACCCAGGCGCCCCCCACTTCTTGATATGAGTACAGTCTATCAATACTTTCTACCTGTACCTTACCGATGAGTAAGGAAGGACTGAAAGAAAAGGGAATCACAAGTTGCCCTCTTTCCCCTTCCTTCTAAGCCACCACCTGCAGCACAACCTGTGGGCTGATTCAGGGAGGTAAGAAAGGATATGATAGGGTTTGTTGGTCATTTGCTTCTTAAAATGCCATTGCTTTCTTTCTGCATTTGAAACAAGTTCTGGTTCAACTCAGTCACAGGTTGAACACATTTACCTTGTCCTCACTTTGAGTCTTACTGAACACGCAGACATTGTGGGTCCGTTGGAATTCTGTGCTCTTAGGGCATCAGGTAGGAGTGACGTGGAAGGGAGAACATGCATATTGAGCATCACTCCTCTGCTCCTGCCCCTGCTCCATAGTTCCACTGGATTTGACTTCTAAAACACAAGATCAGAGATAAAATCATTAGGGATTTCAGTATAGTGACAGGAGGGCGTTAAACCAAGCACAATGCAGGATGCACACCTATGAAGCCAGTTCTGCAAACTAATGGCCAGGGTCACCGGATAGAGTTCTGATCCAGCTCATTCTAATACAGAGCAGAAGCTCGTTAGAAATCAGCAATCTAAGAGGCACCTGGGTGGCTGAGTCGGTTAAGTGCCAGACCCCAGCTCAGGTCCTGATCTCGCAGTTCATGCGTTCGAGCCCTGCATCGGGCTCTATGCTGACAGCTCAGAGCCTGGAGCCTGCTTGGGATTCTGTGTCTCCCTCTCTTTCTGCCCCTCCCCCACTCATGCTCTGTCTCTCTCAAAAATAAGCATTAAAAAAAAGAAATTGGGAGCAGTTGTTGCCAAAGACCCTAAGGATTATATAGTCTAATATAGTTAATATAAATAATTAATAATAAATATAAATTAATATAGTCAACATAAACTATATTATAGTTTTATATTAATGTTCATTCAACAAATATTTATTGACTGCCTTTGATGGAACAGAATTATGCCTTCTCTGGGCTTACTTATAATACACATTCATTTACATTGTCTTCATTGTTTGGTTAGTACAAAAGTAAATTTCAAAACACTCATGTAATTATTATAAATTCTAAATCAGTAGAGTCTGGACAAATATTTTCCTACTTAGGAGAATCGCCTTAACTGTGGGACTTCAGATTTGGAAAACCACTGTGGTGAGGGAATTCATTTTTGAGGAACTGAAGATCTTAATGGAATTATTAAGACAAATATCAGAAATATTCACATAAAAGCTCTTATAAATGGTTTTGTATTAAAAAGAAACCATAAAAATACTAAATATAGTCAAGCAATGATCTCCCCCTAAATTATTAATAATGCATAGCATATTTATTTCTCTTCACCATATTTAGCTTGATTGAAAGTTTTCAGTATCTTTCTTCCCCACCATTTCACTAGGACAGTTGTCAATTTGCTTTGCTTCGGTAAACGGAACGTGTGCCTACAAGCATATTTATGTGTTTTTCTCACCCCTTACACAAATGTTCTATGCCTTCCTTATGTTGTGGCTGGGAACCCTCTTTCCTGATGTCACCTCCAGTGGGTGCAGTGGAGTCAGAGGAACTCGGCTGCTGGAGATAGAAACGGTATTGAAAAGCCTTTAATGCGCCCTGTGAGGGGGTATTCAATGCTCTTCCCTACCTGAATGGCTTGGGATTAGATTGCTTAGGTCTGCGCATGCTCCCTCCTTTCCTACATTCAGCCACTGCTGGGCCCTCTTCCTCCTTCCTAAGAAAGACAGTTCTAAGGGACTGATTTCCCCTCGTCTCCCCTTATCTTTCCCAAGGCTACAGTGCAAAATCTCCTTTTTTCTTTGCCATCTGCTTTACCTTCTCTTCTATTCCCAAATCCCAGCTCTTTCTCTCTATTTTTATTTATTTTTTTATTTTTTAAATTTTTTTATTTTATTTTATTTTTTTTCAACGTTTATTTATTTTTGGGACAGAGAGAGACAGAGCATGAACGGGGGAGGGGCAGAGAGAGAGGGAGACACAGAATCGGAAACAGGCTCCAGGCTCTGAGCCATCAGCCCAGAGCCCGAAGCGGGGCTCGAACTCACGGACCGTGAGATCGTGACCTGGCTGAAGTCGGACGCTTAACCGACTGCGCCACCCAGGCGCCCCTAAATTTTTTTAATGTTTATTTATTTCTGAGACAGAGACAGAGCATGAGTGGGGGAGGGGCAGAGAGAGAGGGGGACACAGAATCCGAAGCAGGCTCCAGGCTCTGAGCTGTCAGCACAGACCCCGACGCAGGTCTTGAACCCATGAACTGCGAGATAATGATCTGAGCCAAAGTCAGACCCTTAACTGACTGAGCCACCTAGGGGCCCCTCAGTTCTTTTTAAAAATTACTCCCAAAAGGACTAGCTTGCCATTCATGTCTAGTAGAACCAAGTTGCTAAAAAGGTTTATAGAAGTAAATTTGTGTAAAACTGAATTTTTCTTAAGGGGAATTTGCAATTACTAGGCATAACTATATGTTTCTTCTTTGTGTGGAAAAAAGCATGGGTTTGGATTAGATAAAGGAAGTTTCAGATTTTAGCTCTGCTTCCTTAGTCACAAAATGACTGACCTTAGGAAAACGTACACACTTCTCTGAGCCTTGGATTTCTCAACTCTTCCCAAAATGGAAATAATAATATCTACCTTGTGGGCACCAGGCCAGGTTGTTTGAATTTGAGGCAGACTGCAAAATGCATAAGCACTGTGAGGCAACTTATACAAACGTGTGTGTGTGTGTGTGTGTGTGTGTGTGTGTGCGCGCTTGGCTGCATGCACACATGTATGGAAAGAGAAAGGTGTGGGGGCACCTGGATGACTCAGTCAGTTAAGTGTATGACTCTTGGTTTCAGCTCAGGTCATGATCTCATGCTCCGCATCTGGCTCTACCAGGACATTGCGAAGCCTATTTGGGATTCTCTCTCTCCCTTTCTCTTTCTGTCCCTCCCCCAATTGTGTGTGTGCTCGCTCACACACTTTTGCGCACGCACGCTCTCTCTCTCTCTCTCAAAATAAATAAACATTTTAAAAAAAAATTGTGGAAGAATTTTCCACAAATGTTGATGGCGGCTGGCTTTGGGAGACATTTGTTTTTTCCCTTATATCTTCCTGTAATGTTTGAATACTAATTAATATATTAGCTGAGAAACCTTAAGTAGCAGGTTGTTGTAGCCTTAAAATGAAAAAAGATTATACACACACATACATGCACACACACATGTGGATGATTGCGTGTGTTTGCGTATATTTACAACCTGATATAAATAGCTACAACTTACTAAATTCTTGCTGAATTCTAGGTGTTTTGCTATGCTCTTTGTGCCCATTGTTTAGTTTAATCCTTACAACATCTTAACAGGTTGATATTACTCTAATCCTAGCACAATGTCTCATTCATCGTAGGTACCTGGGAAATGCCAGTTTTCCTTCTTTCTTCTGTGTTATATGATTGCTTCGATTTTTTCTTATTCTATTCATCACCAAAGACAGAAGCAATAGCTGATAGGTTTTCAGTGCTTTTGGGCACTGAAAATTGCATTTAATATTTTGGGGGTTGATGAAGCATTCCAGGCAAATATTTCACACATAATTTTGGGGAGAAAGGGCTTCTCTGCTTTAATACGTACTTCAACTCTGATATCTCTCTGTAGAGATTTAGCTTTTTATTTTCTAATGACTGCTCTAGCTGGCTTTGTAACAAGGACGAAGTATGAGATTTGCTTAAAATTGATGCACATTATCAGTTGTTACCTTTTGCTATATAAATATTAACTAGGTTGTTTTCTCTCGAAAAGAAACATACAGTGGCAAGTACTTAAAATGTGACGGGATAGATTGGAGACATAGAAATAATCTACTTTCTTCTAAAAATGTGTCTTTTGCTTCCTTCTGAGCATTAATTACCCAACTTTCAGACTCCTCAGATCAATAATTATTCATGACTGGGACCCATCAGCAGCTAGTAAGTGCTTTTGTGCAATTTTCAGGTCACTTTTGTTGTTGGAGCTTTTCCGTTCTGTCACATGGAAATCCTTTTCTGCCGAGCATAAGTGAACACTTCTCAGCTGTGCTCCACAGGGGAGAGGCAATTCCAAGAAGGGCAGAGAGAGATGGAAAGGGGGAGTTTCAACCTTTACGGATGAGAATGTGTATTTATTCTTTCAAAACAGTAAACCTTGGAAAAAAAATATTTACAAAGAAAGCAAGCATGTGCAGTGGCTCGCAACAGCTGAGGGCAGCTGAAGCGTCCTTGGTGACCGGGGCAGATGTAATGGGAGGTAAGATTTCCATCGCTGCTGAAGGGCAGAGCGGACCCAAAATGCCAGTGCAACTTTTGCATTTCTCTGACATACCTATTTACAACAATTCAAGCCCTGAATTGCTCTAAACTTAATGTGGCTTGCTTTAGAACACAAGGCAGAGAGCCCAAGGGGAGATGTAGCAATTCTTATTGCTGTTGAATTGTTCCATATTGATTACACATAAAAGCTATTTGTCAGCTCTTCTCTTTTCTCGGCCACGTCCACCCTTCAGCCTCTCACATCCTCAAATGACCCAGTGGCCAACAGGACAGAAACTCTCTGGGTGTCTTAGTGGAACTTCCTTGTAATGTGACAGCCCTCAGTCAGGGATGCCACTGAAAGGATTGCGGGCAGGGGAGGAAGATGAGCTGAATGGCCTGCCCTGCTAAGGGCCCTTCCAACTTTGTGGTTTCTGATTCTTTGTGAGTTCAGTGTTAAAGATGCAGACCCATCCTTTCATATGTGTGGTCTGTTCGTAAATGCTGACAACATATGTGTTTAGGAAAAGCTTCTTCCTAAGTACGAGAGGAAGGCCAGTTTGTGTGTCCACATGCACAGGTAAGGAGTGTGGTTGCGCGTGTGTGCGCACGCACACACACACACACGTGCACACCTAAAGATCTTGAAATTGGGGCTTGACAAAGAATTTTCACTTCTTTGTTGCAAATATGAAGCCTAATCTACAAATAAATCCTGAATGTGAAGGTTGACACTGTTTTAGAAACCAATAGAGCAGTTAGTAAACACCTTTTATTGCAGGGCCCACACTCAGTGTTTCATCTCAGACAGTATTTTCCATTGGCTTCTTTCTCTGTTGTCCTGGGAGGAGTCCAGCTCCATGTCAGGAGGGCAGTGAGAGTGGAGACATGCAGAGACAGCCATGCAGAGGATGAAAAACACAAAGTAGGGCTTAAAAAAATTTTTTTTAAGGCATGGCATGAATACAGTTAAAGTGCCTAATCTTAAGGTGTCAAGCTCAATACAATTTCACATGTGTGTATGTGCTCATGCCCCCCACCTAATTCAAGACATAGAACATTTTAGGCACTCCAGAAGTTTCCCTCCTACCCTTTCTCACTCAATACCACTTCTCCAGAGGTAAACACTATCCTGATTTTTATCACCACAAGTTAGTATTCAGCATATACACATATTTTTTGACTTCTTTAAGTCAACATTTTGTCTATGAGATTCATTTATTTTATTGCATATGAGATGTGATTAAAAAAAAAAAAACCTCCCAGAAATTACATCTTCAAATGTATATTTACCTTTGAAGTGGGAGGCAGCAAACTTATGCTAAGTTTGTGGCAATGCTTCAGGATGTCTGGAAACTTACCCCAGAATCTTCTTCACAGCCAGTGCACAAGGCAGTCACACACAACCTGTAGGAGGGCTTCAGAGCCACACTTAGGTTTTGACTCCACCCTAAACTAGATCATCCTCTTTTCTTCATCAGATTTATTTCTAAGTAACTTGCAGAACAGAATTTTCTCTCAAAAGATAAATAATAACTAATATGTGCCACACCATGTTCTACATGAATAATCTCATTTAATCCTTACAACACATCTAACATTATCCCCAGTGTGAAAACACATAAACCAAGGCTCACAGAGAGTAAATCACTTGACCAAGATTATACGACCAGTGAACTGTGGACCTGGGATTTTAACACAAACTCACTGAGTTTACAGAGCTGGTGGCTACTCTGGATTCTGAGGACAAATCTCCAGGACTGTTGTGAAGGATGGCAAAAGATGGCTCAGCTGGGAGGAACTGAATGGAGTCTAAAGGGATCACTCATTTTATATTATGGCCACACCCCCCAAGAGCCCAACCTCCATCATTGCACTCTGTGTCAGAGTTGACCATTAGCAGGGTCTACAGTGGTGAGAACGGCAGATTGGATGATACTAGCATGCAATTTGGTGGGACAGGAGGCTGAGTAGGGCAGGGGATAATTGAACAAGGTGAAAGTATTGGCTCTAACTCCTACTAGCTATTGTGATTTGGGGACAAGGATCTACAGTTGCTCCTTGAACAATTTGGGGGTTAGGGGCCCTGACTTTCCACACAGTCAAAAATCTACATGTAGGTTTTGACCTCCAAAGACTTCACTAAAGAGCTTCCTGTTGACTGGGCATGCCTTACCTATAACATAAACAGTTGATTAATATATATTTTATATGTTATATACTGTATTCTTAAAGTAAGCTAGAGAAAACAATGCTATTAAAAAAACATTAGAAAAGAAAATACATTTAAAGTATTGTGCTATGTTTACCAAAAGAATCCACATGTAAGTGGGCCAATGGCATTCAAGCCCATGTTGTTTGAAGGTATTTCATTTTTCCAAAGACTTTGTCCTATCATCTGTAAAATGGGAAATAATGATAATATGGTTCTTGTAGGGTTTTGTCAGTATTAAATGATTTGGGTAAAGCACTAACACAGCACCTTAGTTATCAATAATTGTCAACTCAGAAACACTCTTACATTTAATATAAGCAAATACCCCCTCTTGAGTAGGTTTAGAACAGAGCTTTATCAAAGTAACATGACAGCAAGGGAGAGCATCAAACTGGGTTGTTGGAGTTGTTTGTGAAAGTGAAGAAAGAATCACATTGGCAGGCCGGCCAATACTGGCCACTCATTTAATCAATTCATTTACTTCTCACAGCCCAAACACTGCCATTAAAAGGGTTTATTTGGATGCTTCCCTCTGTCTATATTGATTCCTTTTCAGTGAAAATATTGATAAGTTTGTCTAGATCGGGACCTTAAAGTTACTTAATTATTGATTGAAAACAGTTGCTCAGGCTGAGGAGGTGGGTTTTTGCTTTGTTTCACAACTAAAAGAAACAAGCAGGATTTCTGCAGGATACAGCTGGCACCAAAACCCCTTCTGAGTGAGCTAACTCATGTTAGCTTTGTGCCTCAGCCTGGCGAGCTGCAGCATCTGTATCCTCAGACTGTATGTGTGCTTGACATTTGTCAGCAACTGGAAGTAAATCAGGGTGGTACCACCTATAGTGATGAGACCCAACTCAGGGCTAGGATGAAAAATGAATGTGGATTTGAAGTCATTTGGGCATGTTTTTTGGGCCATTCCTTACCTCTGTCAGTGCAGAAGCATCTAGCAATGCCTACCAGCACCTGAAGTGCCCTGGAGGACACAAAGATCTGGGAAAAGTGGCCCCTGACCTCAAGGAGTTGAGAAAAAGTTAGGAGTAGGAGGTGAGCTTTTAAATCAACATAATAAAGGCTAGGGAGAGGTTAAAATACTATTAGAGTATAGTGTTATGGATGCTCAAATAAGGAAAGAAGTTTATCAAGGGAAAAAAAAGTCTTTTCAGAAAAGCTACATTAATTCATTGAACAAGTGCAAAAGATCAAACCAAGTATTGTGTTTTGTTTGTAGAGATCCCCATTTGCCACAAGGCTTATTGCTCCATGGTCCTACCCAGGCCCAAACCATTCACACATTAATGCTACCTGCCTGGTTGTTGTAGATTTTTGGGTTTGCAGATGCCTACTGGAATTTACTTCATCAAAGAGCTTATGGTCTACTGTGTGGAGTGGGGTGCAGTGGGGAGGAAGGAGAGGTGTGACAGTGACATTTACCTCAAGGTAATGGCTTTAGCAGGAGGAAAGTTTATTTTCTCTTATGTAAACAAAGTCAGGAGGTAACCAGTCCACATATCATGACTCTTTCTATCAAGTTACTTTACCATCTTTAGCACAAGGCTTTCTTCTCATGGTCTCATGCGTCTGCTTAAACCTCCAGTGCCACAACTGCATTCTAGAGAGAGGGGAAGATGAAAGGGAGGAGATGAAAGGCAGGCCTTCCCTCTAACGGTGTTTCCTAGAGGTTGCATATGGAATTTCTGCTTCTCTCACATGGTCAGCACTCAGTCATGTGGCCACATACCTCACTAAAAGAGGGGCTTGGAAATCTTGTCTTTGGGGGCATCTGGGTGGCTCAGTTGGTTAAGTGTCTGACTGTTGATTTTGGCTCAGGTCGTGTTCTCATGGTTCGTGAGATCGAGTCCTGCGTGGGGCTCTGTGCTGACAGCTCAGAGCCTGCTTGAGATTCTCTCTGTCCCACTCTCTCTGCTCCTTCCCCCACTTGCATGTGTGCACTGTCTCAAAAATAAACAAACATTTAAAAAACTTAAAAGAAATCTTGCCTTTATTCTAGTACTTATGTAGTTAACTAAAGACTGGGGATTTTACCATTAAAGAAGAAGCAGAGAAGTAGTATGGAGAGAGATGTGGCAGTCTCTGTCATGGAGGGTTTTGCAAACACATAAACATCTCTCCATAGGAGCTGGCAGGTACATTTTTGCTGTAGCAGAAGCAAGACCAAATGCCATGGGAGAAGAGAGGGAGCTTTGAAACCTAGGGAGGAGTTCACGAAGCATCTGGCATTTTAGTATGGGGAATTTGGGAGCAGACTATTCTAAGTGGAGGGAACAACCTTTAAAAATTATTTAAAAAAATCATAGAGACATAGAAGTTCATGGTCAGTTTAAGAAAAGACAAATGGTTCATTGTTACTGATCTCCAAATATATAGAGGGCCAGGGAGGTAGCAGAAGATAAGGTTGGGCATCCATATTGGAGCTAAGTCTCATAGTCTTAATGATCATTCAAAAAGTTTAAGCCTTACTTTGCACATAATCACAAGCCATAGAATGTGTATCAGAAACCTCTAATTGTCCTTTCATATGAACTCATTCCTCATCCTAAAAATGGCTGGACTGTGGTAGACACCCTGTCTGCAGCTCTCGTTGCCTTGTCCCTCTGCCTTGGCCAACCTCAGCCATCTTGGACAGAGTTCTTTAACTTGATCCTGAGCCTCATTACTCATTCCCATTCCAAGCAGTCACTACCAACCATATGAATTTAGAATGAGAGATAAAACCTGTTTTCCACATGAATTACATGATCTTCTTGGTTCTTTCCTGCTATGAAATGTCAACAATCTATAATTCTCTAAGAGAATATTAATAGAAATGCTTTCCACTTCAGCTTCGGCTAAAGATCCAGGGATAGAGGCTGAGTACAAAGCAGCTAAAGATCCAGGGATAGAGGCTGAGTACAAAGCAATAGGTGCCAAGAATGCCCTCATGCCAAAGCAGGGGGCTAGATCATGTATACAGCTTCCCAGAAAACTACATTCATAAACGTTAGCTAATTGCACACTTTGATGATATAAAAGGTCTGAACTAAAAGAAACAAGGGGAAAAAGTGTACGAAGAAAGTGTTACAATGCTGGAGTGTTGGAGGCTGCTTGGAGAGCTTGTTCTCTGTCCCTGGAATTTGGGGACACAGTGGATTGCTCTATGGCAAACCAACCCTCTGAATATTTTTAGAGGCAGAGAGAGCCAAGAAGAGTGGAAGGCCATACTAAGAGAAAACTCTTGCCCCCACTTAGAGCATGTATGTGAAGTTAGAAGTCAAGAACAATCTGTATGGGTGTTATCGTGTGTAAAATAGCTTATTTTAATGCTCCATTACAACCTCGGTTATTTCCAGAGCTTAACTAGCTTAAGGACTCTGACGGCGTTTGAGAGTGCTATAGCTTTCCCTGAGCTTCCCAGGTAAGGGGAGTCTCACATTTATTCTCTCGAACATGGCTGGAAGACACCCAGCCTAAGAAAGAAGAGGTGAGAGGCCTCTAGATTTATTTGATCAGCACAACAAAAATAGAGTCTTTAAAACTTTTTACTATTACAAATTACTAGATGTCAAATGTTAGATAGCAGTGGAATCAGAGGACAAAGCTATTTCAGCCCCAGCCTTTTATTACTGTGAAGTAATAAATGTGAAGACTGAAACAGCACCACTTGGCATGAGCAACAGAATGGTTCACTTGTAATCTTTTGTTTCAGCTCCCAAGGGTTATTCATAGTAATCATTTAGCCTGATTTATTACTGTTCTCCTCCCACCATTTAAATTATCTTAACAGCTTTACTGAGTTACAAACTCAGTAAATAAGTTTATAAGTAAATAAACTTCACATATTTAAAGTGCATAATTTGATGTTTTGACATATGTATATACCTGTGAAACGATCACCAGAATCAAGATAATGAACATGTTCATCACTTCCAAATGTGTGCTTGTTTCCCTTGTACTACATCCCTCCTGCTTCTCCTTACCCTGCTGTGGTCCCCCAAGCAACAACTGACCTGCTTTCTGTCACTTTGGATTAGTTTGTATTTTCTAGAATTTTCTATAAACAGAATCATACAGAATGCATTCTTTTTTTTTTTTCCTGGCTTCTTTCACTCAGTATAATTATGTGGAGATTCATACATGTTGTGTATATCCATAGTTCATTCCTTTTTACAGCTGGGTAGTATTCATTATATAAATATAATATCCTTTGTCCATTCACCTGTTGATAGACATTTGGATTGTATCTGGCTTTTTGTCTGTTGCAAATGAAGCTGCTATGTACATTTGTGTATAAGTTTTTATGTGGACATATTTTATTTCTCTTGAGTGTATAGCTAGGAGCATAATGGCTGAGTCACATGGCAGGTCTATGTAACTTTTTAAGAAACTGCTATACTGTTTTCCGAAATGGTTGTACTATTTTATATTCCCACTAGCAGTGTATGAAGGTTCTAGTCCCTCCACATTCCTCACCAGAATTTGGTGTGGTCAGTCTTTGTAGTCATCCTAATAGAGGTGTAGTAGTATCTTGTGGTGTTAAACTCTATTTCTCCAGTGACTAGAGATGATGATATTGAGCATCTTTTCATGTGCTCATTTGTAAACCATATATTTTTGGAGAAATGGAATTGTCTGTTCAAATGGATTTCTGTATATTGATTTTGTGTCCTATGACCCTACTGAATTCATGTATCAGTTCTAGTAGTTTTTTGGTGGAGTCTTTAATAGGATTTTCTATATAGAGTATCAGGTCATCTGCAAACAGTGGAAGTTTTACTTCTTACCAATTTGGAAGCCTTTTATTCCTTTCTCTTATCTGATTGCTCTGGCTAGGACTTCCAGTATTATGTTGAGTAAAAGTGGTGAGACTGGACATCCTTGTCTTGCTCCTGACCTTAAGGGGAAAAGCTCTCAGTTTTTTACTATTGAGTATGTTAGCTCTGGGTTTTTCATATGGGGCCTTTATTTGGCTGAGGTGTGTTCCTTCTAAGCCAACTTTGCTGAGGGTTTTTATCATGAATGGATGTTGTACTTTTTCAAATGAATTTTCTGCATCTATTGAAATGATCAGATGGTTTTTATTCTTTCTCTTGTTGATGTGATGTATCACATTGATTTGTGAATATTGAAACGTCTTTGTATCCCAGGAATTAATTCCACTTCATTGTGGCGAATGCTTTTTTTAATGTATTGTTGGATTTGGTTTGCTAATATTCTTTTGAGAATTTTTCTATTTTCATCAGAGATATTGGCCTCTAGTTCTCTTTTTTTTTTTTTTTGTAGTGGTTTTAATATCAGGGTAATGCTGGCCTCATAGAATGAATTTAGAAGCTTTCCTTCCTCTTCTATATTTTGGAATAGTGTGAGGAAAATTTGTATTAATTCTTCTTCATGTGTTTGGTAGAATTCACCTGTGAAACTATCTGCTCCTGGACTTTGTTTTTTGGGTTTTTTTTGATTACTAATTCAATTTCATTGTTGGTTTTCAGTCTGTTTAGATTTTCTATTCCTGATTTAGTTTGGTGGGATTATGTTTCTAGAAATTTATACATTTCTTCTAAATTGTCCAATTTGTTGGCATATAATTTTTCACAATATTCTTTTACAATCCTTTGTATTTCTGTGGTGTCAGTTGTTACTTCTTCTCTTTCATTTCTGATTTTTTTTTTAATTTGAAAAATAGGGGCGCCTGGGTGGCGCAGTCGGTTAAGCGTCCGACTTCAGCCAGGTCACGATCTCGCAGTCTGTGAGTTCGAGCCCCGCGTCGGGCTCTGGGCTGATGGCTCAGAGCCTGGAGCCTGTTTCCGATTCTGTGTCTCCCTCTCTCTCTGCCCCTCCCCCGTTCATGCTCTGTCTCTCTCTCTGTCCCAAAAATAAATAAACGTTGAAAAATAATGATGTGTCTGGCTAGAGGTTTATCAATTTTGTTGATCTTTTAAAAAGCTTCTAGTTTCATTGATCTGTCCTATTGTGGGTTTTTGGTTTTGGTTTCTATTTCTTTTATTTCTGCTCTAATCTTTATTATTTCCTTCTTTCTTCTGGTTTTGGGTTTGGTTTTCCCCTTTCTAACTCCTTTATGTGTAAGATTAGGTTGTTTATTGAGTTTTTTCTTCCTTCTTGAGGTAGGCCTGTGTAACTATAAACTTCCCTCTTAGAACAGCTTTTGCTGCATCCCAAAGATTTTGAACTTTTGTGTGTTCATTTTCATTTGTCTCCATTTATTTTCTCTTTGATTTCCTGGTTGACCCTTTCATTATTTAGTAGCATGTTTTTTAACTTCCATGTATTTGTGTTCTTTCCAGATTTTCTTCTTGTGGTTGATTTCTAGTTTCATAGCATTGTAATTGGAAAAGATGGATTCAATCCTTTTGAATATATTGAGACTTGTTTTGTGGCCTAATATGTGATCTGTGCTGGAGAATGTTACATGTGTAACATGAAAAGAATGTGTATTCTGCTGTTTTAGAAAATAATATTCTGAATATGTCTGTTAGATCCATCTGGTTTAATCTATCATTCAAAGCCATTGTTTCCTTGTTGATTTTCTATTTGGATAATTTATTCATTGATGTAAATAGGGTGTTAAAGTCTCCTACT
This sequence comes from Lynx canadensis, assembly GCF_007474595.2. NCBI lineage: Eukaryota > Metazoa > Chordata > Mammalia > Carnivora > Felidae > Lynx > Lynx canadensis. Next base: position 76,071,581 of record NC_044310.1, read on the forward strand.
ATAATTGTATTACTATCAATGATTTCTCCTATGTTTGTTATTAATTGTTTTATGTACTTAGGTGCTTCATGCTGGGTGCATGAATATTTACAATTATTATATCTTCTTGTTGGATTGTCCCTTTATGATTATATAGTGTTTTTCTTTGTCTCTTGTTACAGTCTTTGTTTTAAAGTATCTTTTGTCTGATATAAGTATAGCAACCTCACTTTCTTTTGACATCTGTTTGTATGATAAATTATTTTCCATTCCTTCACTTTCAATCTTCCTGTGTCTTTAGGTCTGAAATGAGTCTTATAGGCAGCATAAAAATGGGTCTTCCTTTTTTAATCCATTCTGTCACCCTTGCCTTTTGATTAGAGCAGTTAGTCCATTCACATTCAAAGTAATTACTGATAGATGTGAATGTACTGCCATTTTGTTACTTGTTTTATAATTGTTTTTGGAGTTTTTCTCTGTACCTTTCTTCTTTTACTCTCTTCTCTCACGGCTTTCTGGATATCTTTAGTGATATACTTGGATTCCTTTCTCTATTTTTTTTTTTTTTTTTTGCATTCTATTACTTGTTTTTGATTTGTGGTTACCATTTGGTTTACATATAACATCTTATGCATGTAACAGTCTGTATTAAGTTGATGGTCGCTTAAGTTTGAACCTATTCTAAAAGCATTAAATTTTTACTACTCCCCCTCACCACCGTGTTTTAGATATATGTTGTCATCCTTTCATTTTGTAATCCCATGACTGACTTTTATAGATATACTTAATTTTACTGTTTTTGTACTTCCTACTTTTCTTACTCCGGCTTATGATCTTTCCTTTCCACTCAAAGAGCCCCTTTAACATTTCTTGTAAGGCTGGCTTAGTGGTGATGTATTTCTTTAAGTTTTGTTTGGGAAATTCTTTCTCTCTCCTTTTATTCTGAATAATAGGCTTGCTTCATAGAGTATTGGTTGTAGGGTTTTTGTTTTTTTGTTTTTCCCCCTTTTAGCACATTGAATATATCATATCACCCCCTTCTGGTCTGCAAAGTTTCTGCTGAAAAACCAGCTGATAGCCTTATAGACTTGCTCTTGTATGTAACTGCTTCCTTTGCTCTTGTTGCTTTTAAAATTCTCTCTTTATCACTACTTTTTGCCATTTCAATTATGTGTCTTGGTGTGGACCTCTTTTAGTTGATTTTTTTGGGATTCTCTGTGCCCCCTGGATCTGGATTTCTATTTCCTTCCCCACATTTGGAAACTTTTCGGGTATTATATCTTCAAATACATTTTCTGCCCTCTTTTCTCTTTGTTGTCCTTCTGGGATCCCTATAGTGTGAATGTTGCTACACTTGATGGTGTAATTGAGTTCCCTAAGTCTATTTTCATTTTTTATTAGTCTTTTTTCTCTCTCCTGCTCAGCTTGATTGCTTTCCAGTACTCTGTCCTCCAGATCGCTGGCCCATTCTTCTGCTACCTCTATTTCTTCCCTCTAGTGTATTTTTAATATCAGTTATTGAGTTCTTCATCTTTCATTCTTTTTATGTTTTCTGTCTCTTTGTTGTGAGTCTCACTGAGGTCCTCCACTCTTTCTCAAGTCCAGTGATTATCTTTATGACAATTACTTTAAATTATCTATCCGGTATATTACTTACATTTATTTTGTTTATCTCTCTTGCTATGATTTTGTTCTGTTCTTTCATTTGGACATATTTCTCCCTCTCTTCATTTTGTCTAACTCTCTCTGTGTTATATGTTAGAAAGGTCAGCTACAGTTCCTGCTTTTGAAAGGCATGGCCTTATGTAGGAGAGGTATATAGTGCCCTGTAGTGCAATGTCCCTTGTTTACCAGAACCTGACACTTGAGAGGTGTCTCCTATGTGTGTTGTGTGTGCCCTATTGCTGTGGCTGAGTGACATTTGCCTCAGTCCAGTCACCTGCAAGAGCTCTCTTTGCCTGTTATGGGCAGGGTTTGGTCCCTGTGTTGTTAGTGGGCTAGTCTAGGCCACCTTGGGCTTGAGTTGGGTTAGATCAGCTGTTTCTCAGAGCTGTGGTAGTATTGAACTACAGGGTGCTTTCCCCATGTTGTACCCCAAGAAGCTTTCATTGGTGGCTGGTGCCCTGCAGTCAGACCAGAGGTCTGCCCCCAGCCCATTGCTAGAGCCATAGTCATACTGCTATGTGTGGTCTTCTTCCTCTCCCCATGGGGTGGGAGTCATTTTAAGGTAGTGCTGACCCCTGTTGGGGTTGCTTGCACACTGCCATGATTGTGGCAATGCCTTGGGTGCACTCCTACTAAGGGAATGTTGGAGGGGGCAGGTCCATAGGAGAACATGGGTGTGGGACACATGATATTACCAAGGTTTGCACTGGTCTGCTATGGGAGGGGACCTGGAGCTTCTTTGGAAAGCTGCCAGGGCCAGGCTGGAGGGGATAGTTCACAGGGGAACACAGGTGCAGAAGGTGTTAGCAAACTAGGTGGAAAGTGCTCTTGCTACACTGGTTCCTGCAGGTGTCCATGTATCTAAGCTAGGTTGTGGGGGAGGGAAGTGGTGCCCTCCAGCATTTTTGTTCTTGGAGAAGTCTCCCAAAGACTCCTGCCCCTCCAGCACATGCTGAGATTAGTAAATAAATGTCCTTCCCATATACTTCAGGCATTTTTCAAACTGCTGCTTCTGTGCTGTATCTCAGTGGGGCTGTTTTCTGTGCTATGTCTTCGAAGGCCTGGACTCAGTTTTGTCTCACTCTGGCTCTCCCAGAATTGAGCCCACTGGTTTTTAAAGTTCTAAGTGTTAAGCCCCACTGATTGTAAGAAGTTCAGAAGTTAAGCCCCTCTGGTTTTCAAAGCCAAATGTTACAGGGATTCTTTTTCCCAGTGCAGGTCCTCTGTACCTAGTTGCCTGGTGTGGGGTCTGCTCCTTTCCTGTCTCTGTGCCCATTGCATCCCTCTCTCCCATAGATAGTCCCATGGGTCAGGTTGGCTCCCAACTACATTTCTGCCCTTCCTACCCTCTTTGATGTGGCCTCTTTACATTTAGCTCTGGAGGATCTGTTCTGCCAGTTTTCAGGTCACTTTCACTGGGTCATTTACACTGATGTGGAACAAGGTGAGCCCAGGATCCTCCTACTCTGCCATCTTCCCCAGAATTGGTCTCAAACTTGAGATATTTAGGAATCATCTGGAGAACCCATTAAACTAAATTTCAATGGACCACTAACAACTATCTTAATAGAGGGAGGAGATGGACCAGGAATCTGTAGTTTAACATAGACCTTAAATAATTCTGTTGCAGGAGGTTCACAGCCATTGTGGAAACACTGATCTTCCCTAACATTTGGTCAGGTGCTATGAAAATACTTACGAGAAAAATATTTGTTACAGTCTATGATAACAGTGAAGATTTGGCACAATTGTTAATTGGTACCTGGTCATGTTTTTTTTTTTGTTTGTTTTTTTTTAATTTTTTTTTTTAACGTTTTATTTATTTTTGAGACAGGAAGAGACAGAGTATGAACAGGGGAGGGTCAGAGAGAGGGAGACACAGAATCTGAAACAGGCTCCAGGCTCTGAGCTGTCAGCACAGAGCCCGACGCGGGGCTCGAACTCACGGACGGTGAGATCATGATCTGAGCCGAAGCCGGACGCTTAACCGACTGAGCCACCCAGGCGCCCCCCTGGTCATGTTTTTAACTCACTTCTGCTACATAAATGAATGAAAAATGAATGCCTGGATTAATGAATTAATGGATTTAAATTCTGCTTCTGTGTTCATAAATTGATGAGATTTATGTATAATAACCATATTAGTTATTGATCTAATTATTAGTGCCATATAATTTGTATTTTCTAAAAACATATTAACTTTCAGCCCAATAATATATTTACACTCTAAAACAACTTAGCAAATCCTTTTCAAAATAGTATAAATGCAAATTCTAGTCCAATGCTAGCAATATACTCATGAACTTGGGGTTAGAAATGTAGGAAATATTGAAGCTTCCTTGGGTTTATGAATGTTTTAACAAGAAAAAAAAATCACCAGTTAAAGAAAAATTTAACACCTATGGTCAGTTGTAAACAGTTACTCTTTACAATATGTCTTATTTCCTCAAGCATTTATTTTTGATGTGTAACAAATAATACACAAGTGACAGAATATAAATATGTTTAAGATGCTCAGTTTATATTGACCACTTGATGTATCATGGCAAATAAAATCCCAGTAGAGAAACACTTCTTGGTTACAGATAGATTTTCCTTCTTTCCAGAGCTTAGGATAGTCAATAAATTAATAATTAATTTAGTACTTTAAACAATTCTTTCATTATCAAATCTATTTTACCAAGAAAACATTCTCTCTTCTGATAGTTTAAAACTGTCAGTAAATGAGAGAAAGGGTTTGAATTTTATAAATGAGTCTCATAAAAGACTTATAAATTAGCTCAATACTGTAAATAAAAGCAAAGGATTTTAAGTTCACAAATGCTTTTTTTTTTTTTAATTTCTTTTTTCAACGTTTATTTATTTTTGGGACAGAGAGAGACAGAGCATGAACGGGGAGGGGCAGAGAGAGAGGGAGACACAGAATCGGAAACAGGCTCCAGGCTCCGAGCCATCAGCCCAGAGCCCGACGCGGGGCTCGAACTCACGGACCGTGAGATCGTGACCTGGCTGAAGTCGGACGCTTAACCGACTGCGCCACCCAGGCGCCCCTCACAAATGCTTATTTTTTTAAAAAAAATATTTATTTTGAGAGAGAGAGTAAGAGAGTGGGGGAAGGGCAGAGAGAAAGAGGGAGAGAATCCCAAGCAGGCTCTGCACTGTCAGAACACAGCCCGACTTGGGGCTCAAATTTATGAACTGTGAGATTATGACCTGAGCTGAAACCAAGAATTGGACACTCAGTCCAGTGAGCTACCCTGGCACACCCGCAAATGCTTATTTTTTTTTACCACTGAGATGCTTAAACAGAACTTTCATTCAGAAATATGATTGTTTCGATGGTGAAATGTTTTTATTATTTTACAGATAGCGCAAACGGGAGAGGGACAGAGGGAGATATAGAATCTAAGCTGTCTCCATGCTCAGCATGGAGCCCAATGCAGAGTTCAATCCCACCACTCTGGGATCATGACCTGAACTGAAAGGAGTTTTATGTTCAGCCACTGAGCCACCCAGGTGTCCCTAGATGGTGACAGTAAGAACTTTAAAACTGATAGCCATCTCCCACATTCAGACACAAGCACACACATCAATGACAGTGTGTAGTGGGCTAAGAAACAGTGATTAAACAGGATCCAAGCCAAAGCAGGATACCCATACCTCTGGAATATTTCCATATGTCTGTGGAAGAGACTCTCCATTGACTATAAAAAGTACTCTTGTCCTTACTCTCAATGCTGAGCCAATGAGTCATTTCCAAGACCAAGAAAAAAAGAGACAGAACTTAAATCCCAATGAATGTCTCTATCACTTTTTCCCCAGCAACATTGTCTTCTTGAGATACATCTTTCCCCTTAGGTACTAGATAAAACCTCTATAAATATGTGCTTTTAAAATAGGTCTTCCTCTACTTTTTATTCCTTCTCCCATTTCTTGATTTGACAAACTCCTTTTCATCCTTAAGGAAGTATCTTCTCTTTGTTGAAGGCTACTTTCTCTAGCCTTCTCAGGCAGATTATGGGTCCTTTTCTGTTGTATTGGTGTTATTGTTTGCATTCCTCCTAGTCTCAGTATGCCTCAGTGAAAGGACTTATTACTCTTCATCTCTGGAAAATACACATGTGCACACACACATGCATACGAACATATACATGTGTGCACACACGTTCAAAAATTGGTGCTAAACAATTTATATTCATGTATATACATATATATACATATCCACACACACATAAATTTTTAGTTTCAGGTAAAGTAAGGAGATAATGAAACCTATAACCTTAAAACTTTTAGAAGAAAATATGTAAACACAAACGTACTCTCTCACACACACACACACACACACACACACATTCACTTAATAAAATGATCTGGGAATGGTTCCTTTTTCAATTTGCTGAATAATTCGTGTAAGATTGGAATCATCTGTTCCTCGAACATTTGTTAGAACTCACCTTGGAATCCTCTTGAGCTTAGAGTTTTTTTGGTAGGAAAAATGTTTGGGTACTGATTCAATTTTTTTATAAGAACATTTGAAATTCCTCTTTAATTTTTGACAGTTACAGTAATTTGTATTTTTCCAGGAATTTGCACATTACCCAAGCTTTCAAATGTGTTATTAAATTTGTTCATAATATTCTTTTTTACCTTTTAAATCTCTGCTCCCTCTGTATTTATGTTGCATTTCTATTCCTAATATTATTTTGTGCCTTTTTTCTTTGCTTTTTTTCTTCAGTCTTCCTGATAGTTTATGTATTATTCCCATTAAAGAAACTACTTTCAACTTAATTTATATTCTCAACTATTGCTTTGTCTTACATTCCATTAATCTCTGCTTTTACCTTTATTATTACCTTTTAAATATTTTACTTTGGCTTATTCTGTTGTGTTTTTTTTTAATAAACATTTTTGTTCATGGCTTAATAATTCTTTCAACCATTTTTGAAACCATAGTGTAAGCATTCAAGATAATAAATTTCCTGGAGAGCCTGGGTAGCTCAGTCAGTTGAGCGTCCAACTCTTGATTTTGGCTCAGATAATGATTCCAGGGTCTTTGGATTGAGCCCCACATCAGGCTCCACACTCAGCATGCTTAAGATTCGCTCTCTCTCTCTCCCTCCACCGCTCTTTCCCACTCACACTCTCACTTGCTCTCTCTAAAAATAAAAAAAGATTACAAGTTTCCTTCAAGTATCATGTTAGTTGTCTCTCACTAATTTTGAAAGGTAGCATTTTTAAAACTGGTAAGTTTCATCTGATTTCCATTTTAGTTTCTTCTTTTACTCATGAGGTAAACAGAGGCATACTTTTTAATTTTCAGAATTATTGCTATAACAATACTGATCTAGTTGTACGGTGGGCTGTATGATACCAGTTAATATCAGTTTTTATTCAAACTTGTTGAGATTCACATTAGGTCTGGCCACTTTTTGTAAATATTCCTTTTGAGCTCAAAAAGAATATGTATTCTCCAGCTGTCAGAAGCAGTGTTTTATGTGCATGATTAAACTTGTTGCTTATGTTGTTCAAATACTCTATATCATTACTGGTTTCTTATCTATCAAAAGTGAAAAAATTGCCCACCAAGATGATAGATTTATCAATTTCTCCTTATTCTATCAATTTTTACTTTAAATATTTTGAAGCTATCTTGTTAGATACACAGAAATTAGAATTGTTGTATCTTCCTGGTAAATCTTAACTTTTAACAATATATAGTGATCATCTTTATCTATAGTATGCTTGTTACCTTAAACTCTATTTTGCCTATATTAATATAGCTACATCAACTTTCTTCTGCGTATTATATCTTTATTCATTTAAAAAAACTTAAAAAAATGTTTTTTAATGTTTATTTATTTTTGGGAGAGAGGGAGAGACAGAGCATGAACAGGGGAGGAGCAGAGAGAGAGAGAGAGACAGAATCAGAAGCAGGCTCCAGGCTCCGAGCTGTCAGCACAGAGCCCGATGCAGGACTCAAACCCACGAACTGTGAGATCATGACTTGAACTGAAGTCCGGTGCTTAACCAACTGAGCCACCCAGGCGCCCCTAAAAAAACCTTTTAATTGCTTCTTTAATTTGTAATGTTTTCCTTGTATATAGAACATACATTCTGGATTTGTATGTTTTATCTAGTCTGATAATTTAAACTTATAAATTCTAGTCTATTTACATATATCATGATTACTCATATATTTGGATTTATTTTACCACCTTCTTTTGTGATTTGTTTCATATTGCTCCAGTTGTTTTAAATTTTCCTTTTTCCCCCATTCTTTTGGATTGAGATCCACCCCCATTGAATTTTTCCCTTCATTAACTTGTAAGTTATATATTTTATCTTTATTCTTTTAGTCATTATCCTAAAATTTTAATATGCTTATATATCTTAACAAATTATAATTTCAATGAGTAGCTTTGTCTTTAAGGAATTTAGAACTTTCACACTCCATTTCCATGTGCCATTTACATGCTACTGTTGTCTAGACACTTTGTTCCAACTTATTTCCTTAACTCCCTAAATTGGACATCATTGTTATTGTTTTATATATCATTAACCTTTTTAATGCTCCTACCATTTTCTTCTTGCATTCCAGATTTTTTTTTTTTTTTTTTGCAATCATTTCCTTCTTCCCAAAATACTTCCGTGAGTCTTTGAGAATTTCTACAGTGAGGATCTGCTGATAGTACATTATTTCAGTTCTGGTTTGTCTCCCACCTCCTAAAACATTAATTGGATTCTCCGGGATGGGAGAGAGGATCTCAATCGTGTGAAATTTTGACAGCTCAAAGCTTCTCCATGGTTGCTATAGATAGTGACAGGAACCCCTTATTGTTACCAAGACAGTGACAAGGTCCTCTAGAGAGAGATGTTTTTATAAGCATGGCCATAGCCCTCTAGAGCAGGGTTTCTCCACTTTGGCACTACTGATGATTTCATATTTTGGACCAAATAATTCTTGGTTATAGTGAGTGGGTTCTTCTATACATTGCAGGATGTGCAGCATCTTTGGCCTCCATCCACTAGATGGCTTATGTGCGACAACCAAAAATGTCTCCACAAATTGGCAAATGTCCTCTGGGAACCAAAAGTGTCCATGGTTCAGAACCACTCCTGTAGGGCTACATTAGGTAGGCAAGTTCAGGTGACATGTCTTTATTGTCTCCTCGCAATTGTGCTCTAAGTCACTTGAGGATCTTCACATTTTCTCATTTGTAACAGAGCCAACATCATCTGCATCAAAGAAATTAAACATATATATAGTGTCTTATTTATTACATACACACACACATATATACATACATACATATCATATTGTATATGTACACACATATACATACAAATATATATATAGGGAAAGAGAAAAAAGAGAAGAGTCAGATTTTCAATGGTTTACCAAAAAGGAAGTAAATGGGAGGCAAGAGGACCAGGTACAAAATGTACACACAAGTAACCTTGAGAGCTTGTACCTCCATAATGATAGTGTCTCTGGTTTCCTCTAACTTGTTGCCATGTAAGAATTTGAGCATAGTGTTGCAAAATATACTGATTTTTCAGAAGTCATAAGATCCTTGTGTGTATATATGATGTATATACATATAATGTTTCTTCTTTTAAACACAGATCTATGATTTTTTTTATTTAAAAAATTTTTTTAATGTTTATTTCTGAGGCAGAGACAGAGCATGAGTGGGGGAGAGTCAGAGAGAGAGGGAGACACAGAATCAGAAGCAGGCTCCAGGCTCTGAGCTGGCAGCACAGAGCCCAATGCGGGGCTCGAACTCACAAACCGTGAGATCATGACCTGAGCCAAGTCGGTCGCTCAACCGACTGAGCCACCCAGGCGCCCCTAGATCTACAATTTTTTAAAACAAACAGAAAACCCCACACTTGTGGGCTGTAGGCCTCCATACTGCAACCTTTGACTTCTACCAGGCACATAATTGTTGCTCAATAAGAATTAGTTTTCCACTCTGTCTACTGTACTCTTGAGGCCCAATGTCACCCACTAGGTTTAGATCCCAGTGTTCCTTTCAGAGCCTAGGCAAGTTTAACACAATGTTCCTGGATTCTACCTGCATTACCATTGCCTCTTTTTGTGTAAAGAAATAGTTTCTTTGCCGCAGCTCAGCGAGTGTTTAATTGATCGTTAGATCACTCAATACGCATACCCTTTAGGTACTGCCTAAGGAAAGATTAATTTTCAGCCCCAGGAAAGATTTAAAATGGGAAATTCCAGGCCATGCTAATGTGACTAAGGCTTTACCTTAGAAGTAGCAAAGCTGGAGAATTAAAAATGAACCCCATTTTGGCAAAAGAAGCACAATGGTGCTGTTCCTAAATAGTAGAAAATTTTTAAACAAAAAGGAAGAAATCCAGTGTATTATATAAGACTGAACAATACAAAGAGTAAGTTAGAGGTGGGGGTGGTATTAACAAAGAATGTGGAAAATACAAAAAGAGTTGGGACTCCAAAATGCTGAAGGAAAGCATATCGTTATGTGAGTTTGACTGAGATTAAGAAAAGAAATGAGAAAGGGGAAGAACACATATAGTGAGTAAACATTCACAGTACTAGGTGCTTTACTTACATTGGTTAATAATGCTAGTGCTCCCAACCAATTGCAAGTAAATATAATTCCTCTGTTTCCAAAGGGGGGTCAGAAAGGTTAAGCAACTTGTTTGTGGTTGCATAGCTAGTAGGTAGCAGAACTAAGAGGGTTAAAGATAAAAATATTCATATTAGAGCTAAACCTGGCCCTACAATAGGCCTGGGGTGGGGGGATTCCTAACCTGGAAACAGCTCCCTATGCCCTTCCCACTAACCTGCAATTGTAGACAAACTGTTTTATTTATGAGCTTCATCATTGTTCTAGGAAATAGTTCACAGTTTCAAGTAGACATTAAAAAAAGAAAAAAGGAAAAAGGTAAAGAAAGATTGAGACCTTCTCTAAAAATGCTGGAGTTTTAGTAAAACAAAACAAAAACAATCTTTCCACAGTTCTGTAATGATACAGAAAAACATACTACAGATTTACTTGAAAATTCAAAAAATAATTGTTGCCCACTCACAAATACTTTCCAAAGCCTAAGTCATCACAACTTAATAGCAAATTATTTTCTTTCCTTTAGCCACATACATGCAGTGAGAATGCACAAAGTCGATGGAGTTGGGTTGGGTAGGAGCAAAGAGATTTAAACTCTGGTGTAGTCTGTGAATTCCTAGAATTGCAACCCTTGGAAAATGCAATTTGAATACACTACGTTATCTTTTAATTGCTGTTGTGAATGCTAACTACTGGTCTACCTAACTCAAGGCAAAATAGAATGGTAGAATTTCAGAGTGAGAAGTGCCTTTCCTGAGTATCTGGTCCTACTTCGTTGACAAGGGTTGGATCACCTTCTAGGGTCGCTGAGACCAAAACCCAGGTTTCTTAACCAGTATACAATGATGTTTCCATGACACTATGCTGTGTCCCATGTCAACATTGGAAAGATGCTTAAGTGAAATCAATTTCAGTTTCATATATTCATGTTACCAGCCATCAAGCCCCCATTATTGAAAGTGACCTGAACTGCTTTGTCCCAGGTAAACTGAGAGAAGTTAATGTACATCTACCATGTGCCCAAACTATTCTAATTGAAATTTAGAACTCACCTTCATGGAAGCTGGGTTATTCAAGTGGGTCACTACTCTCTACCTCACAAGAAGCTTTTATTATCTTTTATTGAATACCTGCTGAAAGCAGAAATACAAAGAAGTGGGAACAAACAGGTAAGAAAAAATTGAAGTGATGGTCCCTGTCCATATGGAGTATAAAATTAAAGATGGAAAGAACTGTATGTCACAAGCTATATTGCTAAATTCTATGTCCATGACCTAAACAAATGGGAATTAGGCAAAACACTACATTAGGACTTCTCTACAAATCTGTTCCAAGAAAGGAATTCCATGAAACTCTAGTCTGTGTTAGAGATCATCCATGAAGTCAGTGTTAAGTTCTGAAATAGGTGAGCTCCAAGAACTGCCTTCTTCCATGTCCCAGGAAGGCATTTAGAAATAATCCTTACTTTTTTCCCATTCTCCATGCCCTGAATATGGTAGATGACTTTGACCCTGTTGCTAGCACAGTATTTAAAAACATCTTTCCCTGCATCAGAATGAACCAGAAGGCTGCTGAGTTCCAGTTATTGCTCACACTCAGCCTCCACCTTCTTAGACTCTTTCATGCCCTTTATTTAGGCCCATATCAGTCTCCTTTACTAGGCTGTAAGCATCCCTGTCCTCAAGGAAGCTTGGCATCCTCAGCATCTTGTGAAGTGCCTGGAACATTGGAAGGGCCCCATACCTCTTTATCAAACTGTACTGAATTTAAATACTGAAGGAACAAGCAGAGTAAGGAAGGAAAAAAATCCAGATGACATAAGATTATTTTTCAAGTAGAAAAACTGAGGTGTAGAGAGATAAAATACTAGTCTAAAGTTTCCTGGTATTAGATTAGATAAAATGTGCAAGTCTATAAAAGTAAATCTGTATACTTAAACTGCAGAGTTTCTGATTTACACAGAAAACCACCCATCTGGTTTCAGGGCAAAAAGTCTGCTTTTTGAATTTTTAAATAGAAACAAACTGTAAATACACAACTCTTGATGAGAAAGAGAATGAGACAAAATAATTGATGAAAACAGTACACTAGAATAGTAATCAACTATGTGTCAATTTCAGCTCTTCCAATGACAGCCCAGTCGATGAATCTGTCTTGGCAGATAATTACTTGCTGTATCCTTAGCCCATAAAGTGATCAATAAAGTCAAATGTCCAGTTTAATATTTTACATTTAATGATTATATAATAACAGGCAGCAGAATATATGTTGAGGAAGATTAATGGAAGGATAGACATGGTGCCAATATGTTTTTTCCTTCTAATTAGTGAAGCCCTAATGTAAAATTCAAAATGTGCTGAATTGAAGCCTTTCTTTCTTAGCACTCTGCTAAGCAGCTGAAATTATGTTTAGAGATTTGGTAATTGAGTTTCTAATTATCTAGTAACTCAAATGCTTCATGAAATGCTTTAAGAGTCTTGCCCATCCTTCTGGCTGGGGAACTGGTTTGGTGAGTCCAAGTGCCTATGCTTTTTCTGTGGGAGAGAGTGTTCACCTCCCCCAAGCCATCAGAGGAAAAGAAGCCTGGTACAGTCCTCTGGCCTGGCTGTGCTGTTGGCCAGGTAGTGATGTTCCAGGGGAATTGTGGGCTGACCGTTTTTGTGGTCAGGTTCCTCTGAGCCCTGCTTGCCCTTGCTCACTTGCCATGAACTTGGCTTCACTAAAAATTCACCACAAATCAATTTTGTCAGTTTCCATTATTTTGTTGTTCACCAAGGAGTAGTCCAGGCACGTGTTGAATAATTCATGATGGCAGTGGTGTTGATCCTATTTTCTGGGTAAGAGAAACCTAAAGCCCCAGAAGGCCTCACTCTGTGAGTCAGTCCCCAGACACTGGAGTGCCTGCTTAGCACATGCTACCGGGCAGGGTAGGTTTAAATGCCTGTGCCACCTTTCTTTCTCTGGTTCCTGTGTGAGTCACTTACCCAGCAGTAGGTGTCAAGGAGGAGACTTGCCAGGTTTGAACTTAATGTAATATATATAGACCTGGGAAGATAAGAATTATATGGTAAGACTCTTAATTGGCAAGTGGTGAGCATTATTAGATTCTGAGTCTCTGCATCAGGATATAGGAAAAAAAAGGAAAGATACAGAAATAAGGAAATATATTTTTATATATGATATATGCATGAATCTATGTGAGACATAATGTTGGCTGCCAGGCAATCCAGAATAGAAAGGAATTATAACTATGGCAAAGAATTCACAAATCAGTTGTGAATAAGCAAGCCATAGGCTGTGAGTTACTATCTCAAAGGCAGATCTCTCTGTTTTTAGGATAAAAGATGTAGGCTGCAGTGCTCCCTCAGAGCTAACATTGAACATTACTGTATCAGTTAAAGCCAACACCCAGGACAGAAAGGTAGGGGCCAAGGGTGGCTGGCTGCACAGGGAGAATCCAGGGGCAGCAGCACTGCAGCCCAAGTGGTGGCTTTCACCCAGCAGCTCCAGACTCTGGCTCTTCAGGGCACCCAGAGGGGAGTATGGGTGAGCATGGTGGGAGTTCAAGATCTACTCCCATGAGGCTGCTACATACATACAGAATGTGCCAGTATGTTCATTTACAGTGAGACTCTTAACTACCACAGGGCCTGGGCCAAGTAGGTCTGCAGGCTCCCTGTGGCAAGCTCACCTGAGGAGCCACTCAAACCAGAAAGCTGCATGGAAGCAAACAGATGGGACTACAGTGACTGAAAAGCTCCCCCACGGCAAAGGAGACTATCAACAAAATGAAAAGGCAACCTGCAGATTGGGAGAAGATATTTGCAAACCATTTATCTGTAAAGGGGTTAGTATTCAAAATGTAGAAGGAACTCACAACTTAATAGCAAAAACCTCTATACTGTTTTCTAAAAAAAAACTAAAATAAAATGAACTGCCATATGATCCAACGATCCCTCTTCTGGGTGTATAACCAAAGGACATGGAATCAGGATCTCAAAGAGATATGTGCACTCTCATATTTACTGCAGCATTATTCACAATACCCAAGGTATGGAAACAACCCAAGTGCCCACTGATGGATGAATGGACAAAGAAATTGTGATATATATCTATAGAAATATATAGTAGAATATTATTCAGACTTAGAAAACAGGGAGATCCTGCCATTTGTGACAACATGGATGAAGCTGGAGGACATTATGCTAAATGAAGTAAGCCAGACACATAAAAATACTGATCTCATATGTGGAATCTAAAGAAGTCAAATACATAGAACAGAGAATACAAGTGTAGTTATTAGGGGTGGGGAAGTGGAGATATGAGATGTTGGTCAAAGTGTACAAAGTTGCAGTTACGTAGGATGAACAAGTCTAGAGATCTAATGAACATGATAAGTACAGTTGATAATACTATACTGAATACTGGATGTTTGCTATGAGCATGGATTTAAGGTGCTCTCATCACACACATAAAAGTGGCAACTATGTGAGGATATGATATGTTGATTAGCTTGACTATAGTAATCATCTCACTATATGTATATAAAATCATGTACACCTGAAGTGTATGCAATTTTTATTTAAAAAGATAAAGGAGGAACATACAGAGATAAAAAAGAATACTGTGTGGTGAGCATAGATTGAGAGCAAAGGGAGAGAGTTGGTTTAGAGGGGCAGAATATCATGGCTCTGGAAAAGCCTAATAATGTATCCCAGTTTTAGGCAAGTGCATTCAAGTACACCTTTTCCTCCATGTATGGACGGCTATAAATAAACATTAATAAGGTCTGTGACTTACCCCTTTTATTTTTAAATTTTTTATTGTGGTAAAATACACACAAAATTTACCATCATACCCATTTTAAGTGTACAGTTCAGTAATATTATGTACATTAATTTTGTGCAACCATCACCACCATCCATTTTCAGAACTCTTTGTAAAACTTGAATTTTCTTACTAAACAATAACACACCATTCTCCTCCCCACTCTCAATCCCTGGAAATTGTGATTCTATTTTCTGTCTCTCTGAATTTGACTATTCTAGATACCTCCTTTGTCTTTTTGTTATTGGTTTATTTCACTTAGCATAGTGTCCTCAGGTTATCCATGTTTTGCAGCATATATCAGAATTTCCTTTTTTTTCTTTACAGCTGAATAATATTCCATTGTATTATATACCACATTTTGTTCATCCATTCACATATTAATGGTCACTTGGGTTGCTTCTACCTTTGGCTATTCTGATAATGCTGCAATGAACATGGGTGTACAAATATCTCTTTGAGACATTGTTTTCAATTCTTTTGGGTACATACCCAGAAGTGGAATTGCTGGATCATAATTTTACTTTAAATTTTTTGAAGAACCACCATACTGTTTTTCATAGCAGCTATATTATTGTGTATTTCCCACCAACAATGCAAAAGGTTCTGGTTACTCCGTATCTTTACCAACACTTGTTATTTTCTGTTGTTGTTGTTTTTGATAGTACTCATCCTAATGGATGTGAGGTAGAATCCCACTGTAGTTTTGATTTGTATTTCTATAATTATTAGTGATGTTGAACAGCTTTTCATGTGCTTGTTGGCCATTTGTGTATCTTCTCTGGAGAAATGTCTGTTCAAGCCTTTTGCCCATTTTTGAATTGGATTACTGTATTTTTCTTAAGCTTTAGTTCTCTATATATTCTAGGTATTAATCTCCCCTTATCAGATATATGATTTGTATTTTTTTCTCCCATTTTCTGGGTTGCCTTTTTACTCTTTTGACAGTGTCTCTTAATGCACAGGATTTTAAAATTTTCATTAAGTCTAATTTGTCTATTCTTTTGTTGCCTTTGCCTTTGGTGTCATATCCAAGAAATCATTGGCAAATCCAATGTTGTCTCCCTTTATTAATTGAATATTTTATTCTGAGATAATTGTAGGTTAATATGTAGTTTAAGAAATAGTGGAGAGAAATCTAATGTTTCTCCCCAGTGATAACATCTTACAAAACTATGGAACAACACACAACCAGGATATTGACATTGGTACACTAAAAATACAGAATATTTTCATCATCACAAAGATGTCTCCAGTTGCCCTTTGCTGTTTTCCACAGTGGCTATGTCTATTTACATTCCCACCAATAGTGCATGAGGGTTTCTTTTTCTCCAAATCCTTAACATCCTTGTTATTTCTTTTTTTACTCTAGTCATTCTGACACGTATAAGATGATACATCTCGTGGTTTTGATTTGCATTTCCCTCATGATCAGTGATGGTAACATCTTTTCATGTTTCTGTTGGCCATCTATATTTCATATATGCTAGATTTTAGTCTTTTGTTGGATATGTGGTTTGCAAATGTTTCCTCTTTGTGTATAGTTTGTCTCTTCATTCTCTTAATAGGGGCTTTCACAGAGCAAACATTTTTAATTTTGATGAAGTCAAATTTTTAAAAAATTAAATGTAATTTATTGTCAAATTGGTTTCCATACAATACCCAGTGCTTATCCCAACAAGTGCCCTCCTCAATGCCCATCACCCACTTTCCCCTGTCCCCTGTCCCCCACCCCCTCCATCAACCCTCAGTTTGTTCTCAGTATCCAAGAGTCTCTTATAGTTTGCCTCTCTCCCTCTCTGTAACTTTTGTTTTCCTCTTCCCGTCCACCATGGTCTTGTGTTAAGTTTCTCAAGATCCACATATGAGTGAAAACCTATGGTATCTCTCTTTCTCTGACTGACTTATTTCACTTAGCATAATACCCTCCAGTTCCATCCACATTGCTGCAAATGGCCAGATTTCATTCTTTCTCATTGCCAAGTAGTATTCCATCGTGTATATAAACCACATCTTCTTTATCCATTTATCAGTTGATGGACATTTAGGCTCTTTCCATAATTTGGCTACTGTTGAAAGTGCTGCTATAAACATTGGGGTACATGAGCCCCTATGCATCAGCACTCCTGTATGCCTTGGATGTCTTTTTTGGAAAAGTGTCTATTCATGTCTTCTGCCGATTTCTTTAGTGGATTATTTGTTTTTCAGGTGTGGAGGTTGGTGAGTTGTAGCCCTTTATCCGATATGTCATTTGCAAATATCTTTTCCCATTCCATCCATTGCCTTTTTGTTTTGTTGATTGTTTCCTTTGCAGTGCAGAAGCTTTTTATTGTCATGAGGTCTCAATAGTTCAGTTTTGCTTTTAATTCACCTTGCCTTTGGAGATGTGGTGACTCTTAGTGTGAAACCTAAAAACTCTTTGCCTAACCACAGATCCTAAATATTTTTCCTCTTTTTTTCTAAAAGTATTATAGCTTAAAATTTTACATTAAATCTGTGGTACATTTTGAGTTAATTTTTGTATAAAGTGTGAGATCCAGGTTGAAGTGTTTTTGTTGTTGCTGTTGTTTTCTCCAGTACAATTTTTTTAAGAGTGTATTTCCTCCACTGGATTGCTTTTTCACCTTTGCCACATGTCAATGGACATATTTTTATGGGTAGGTCTGTTTTAGGCTCTCTCTTCTGTCCCCTTGATCTGTGTTTCTCTTTAGATAGCAAAACTATAAAGTTGATTACTATAGCTATATAATAAGTCTTATAATTCAGTAGACCCATTCCTCATACTTTGTTCTTGTTCAAAACTGTTTTAGATATTCTAGTTTCTTAGTCTTTCTAAATACATTGTAGAATAATCTTATCTATGACTATAAAATAATCTTGCTGGGATTTTGACTGAGTTAAAAGGTCTTTCAAGAAGTGACATCTTTACTATGTTGAGTCTTTCAACTTATTAAAACTGTATATCCCTTTTAGATTTTTGATTTAGATCTTTGATTTTTTCACCAGAATTCTGTAGTTTTCAGCATATAAATCCTGTAAATTTTTGATGTACCCCTAAGTATGTCATTTTTTGACTAACTGTAAATTGTAAATGCACAGATTTTGTCCACATGTTCTTTGCTAGTACACAGAATCAGAATTATTTTAGCCTTATTTTGTATTCTGAAATTGACAAACCGATTAGTTCTTGCAGTTGTAGATTCCTTGAGATTTCTATGAAGAAAATCATGTCATGTGCAAATATAAAATGTCAAACCAGTTTAAGTAACACTGTGTGCCCATTTATAACACCATTGTCTAAAATATTTCCTCTATGTTCATTTAGAACTGCACTAGACAGTATTAAAATTTTTGCTTCAGTCAGTAGCCTAATTTGGAAAACTCAAGAGGAAAAGGAAAGGCTAATGTATTTACCCCTATTTTTGCTTATTATGGCCTTCCTTCCTTCCTGATGTCCAAGATTCCTTCTTTTATCATTTCCTTTCTATTTAGAGAACTTTTTTCAGCCATTCTTTTAAGATATATCTGCTTGAGACAGTGTCTCTTAATTTTCCTTCATGTGAGAATGTCTTGATTTACCTTTAATTCCTGAAGGATATTTTACTGGGTATATGATTCTGTCTTTCTTTCCTTTTCCTTTTTTTCTCCCTCCGTCCCTTTTTCTTTCTTTCTTTCTTTCTTTCTTTCTTTCTTTCTTTCTTTCTTTCTTTCTTTCTTTCTTTCTTGTTGATTTTTAACGTTTTTTTGTTTTGTTTTTTTTATTTATTTATTTATTTATTTTTGGGACAGAGAGAGACAGAGCATGAACAGGGGAGGGGCAGAGAGAGAGGGAGACACAGAATCGGAAACAGGCTCCAGGCTCCGAGCCATCAGCCCAGAGCCTGATGTGGGGCTCGAACTCACGGACCGCGAGATCGTGACCTGGCTGAAGTCGGACGCTTAACCGACTGCGCCACCCAGGCGCCCCTCTTGTTGATTTTTAAAAATTTAAATCTAAATTAGTTAACATATAGTGTAATAATGATTTCAGAAATAGAATTTAGTGATTCATCACTTATCATACCCAGTCCTCATCCCAACAAGTGTTCTCCTTAATTATCCTTCCCCATGTAGCCTATCCCCCCCCATCCAACACCCCTCCAGCAACCCTCAGTTTGTTCTCTATATTTAAGAGTCTCTTATGGTTTGTCCCCTCTCTCTTTTTATATTTTTGCTTCCCTTCCCTTATGTTCATCTGTTTTGTATCTTAAATTCCACATGAGTGGAATCATATGATATTGGTCTTTCTCTGACTTACTTTGCTTAGCATAATACCATCTAGTTCCATCCACGTTGTTACAAATGGCAAGATTTCTTCTTCTTGATTGCTGAGTAATATTCCACTGTGTGTGTGTGTGTGTGTGTGTGTGTGTGTGTGTGTGTGTGTACACATCACATCTTCTTTATCCATTTATCTGCCAGTGGATATATGGGCTCTTTCCATACTTTGCCAATTGTCAATAGTGATGCTGTAAACATTGGGGTGCATGTGCCCCTTTGAAACAGCACTCCTGTATCTTTTGGATAAATACCTACTAGTGCAATTGCTGGGCCATAGAGTAGTTCTGTTTTTAATTTTTGAGGAACCTCCACTCCATAATTTTTCTGGAGTGGCTGAACCAGTTTGCATTCGCACCAACAGTGCAAAAGGGTTCTTCTTTCTCTGCATCCTTGCCAACATCTGTTGTTGCCTGAGTTGTTAATTTTAGCTGTTCTGACAGGTATGAGATGGTATATCTCATGGTGGTTTTGATTTGTATTTACCTGATGATGACTCATGTTGAGCCTTTTTTCATGTGTCTGTTAGTCATCTGGATGTCTTCTCTGGAAAAGTGTCTATTCATGTCTTTTGCCCATTTCTTCACTGGAATATTTGTTTTTTGGTTGATTTGATAAGTTCTTTGTAGATTTTAGATACTAGCCCTTTATTTGTTATGTCATTTGCAAATATCTTCTCCCATTCTGTTGGTTGCCTTTTAGTTTTGCTGATTGTTTCCTTCACTGTGCAGAAGCTTTTCATCTTGATGAGGTCCTAATAATTTATTTTTGCTTTTGTTTCCCTTGGTGCCAGAAACCTGTCAAGTAAGAAGTTGCTGTGGTCAAAGAGGTTGTTGCTTTTTTTTATCCTCTAGGATTTTGATGGCTTCTTGTCTTATGTTTAGGTATTTCATCCATTTTGAGTTTATTTTTGTGGTGTAACAAAGTGGTCCAGGCTCATTCTTCTGCATGTTGCTGTCCAGTTTTCCCAACACCATTTGTTGAGGAGACTGTCTTTTTTTTTTCCATTGGATATCCTTTCCTGCTTTGTGAAAGATTAGTTCAGAATACATTTGTGGGTCCATTTCTAGGTTCTCTATTCTGTTCCATTGATCTATGTGTCTGTTTTTGTGTCAGTACCATACTGTCTTGATGATTACAGCTTTGTAATACAGCTTGAAGTCTGAAGTTGTGATGCCTGAAGCTTTGGTTTTCCTTCTCAGGACTGCTTTGGTTATTAGGGGTCTTTTCTGGTTCCATAAAAATTTTAGGATTGTTTGTTCTAGCTCTGTAAAGAATGCTGGTGTTATTTTGACAGGGATTGCACTGAATACGTAGATTGCTTTGGGTAGTATTGACATTTTAACAATATTTGTTCTTCCATCCATGAGCATGGAATGTTTTTCCATTTCTTTCTGCCTTCTTCAGTTTCTTTCACAAGCTTTCTGTAGTTTTCAGTATATAGATTTTCCACCTCTTTGGTTAGGTTTATTCCTAAGTATTTTATGGTTCTTGGTGCAATTATAACTGGGATTGATTCCTTGATTTCTCTTTCTGCTGCTTCATTCATGGTATATAGAAATGCAACTGACTGCTGTACATTGATTTTATATCCTATAACTTTGCTGAATTCATGGATCAGTTCTAGCAGTTTTTTTGTGGAGTATTTGGGGTTTACTACATAGAGTATCATGTCATTTTCGAAGAGTGAATGTTTGACTTCCTCCTTGCTGATTTGGATGCCTTTTATTTCTTTGTGTTGCCTGATTCCTGAGGCTAGGACATCTAACACTATGTTGAAGAATAGTGGTTAGAGTGGACATCCTTGCTGTGTTCCTGACCTTAGGGGGAAAGCTCTCAGTTTTTCCCCATTGAGGATGATATTAACAGTGGGTCTTTTGTATATGGCTTTTATGAGCTTGAGGTATGATTGATTTAGAGTTTCATAGTGTTGTGGTCTGAAAAGACACAAAATACCCCTACTTTCTTGAGGGTTTTTATCCAAAAGGATGCTGTATTTTGTTCAAATGCTTTCTCTGCATTTATTGAAAGGATCATGTCATTCTCATCCTTTCTTTTATTAATGTGATGTATCACATTGATTGATTTATGGATATTGAACCAGCCTTGCATCCCAGGGATAAATCCCACTTCATGTGGTGAATAATTCTTTTATTGTATTGTTGGATATGGTTTGCTAGTATCTTCTTGAGAATTTTTGCATCCATATGCATCAGAGAAATTGGTTTGTAGTTCTCCTTTGTACCAGGATCGTTGTCTTGTTTTGAAATCAAGGTAATGCTGGCCTCATAGAATGAGTTTGGAAGTTTTCCTTCCATTTTTATTTTTTGGACCAGCTTCAAAAGAACAGGTGTTAACTTCTTTAAATGTTTGGTAGGATTCCTGTGGAAAGCCACCTGGCCCTGAACTCTTGTTTGTTGGGAGATTTTTGATTAGTGATTCAATTTCTTTACTGGCTATGGGTCTGCTCAAATTTTCTATTTCTTACTGTTTCAGTTTTGGTAGCTTATACATTTCTAGGAATGTGTCCATTTCTTCCAGATTGTGCAATTTGTTGGCATATAATTATTCATTATATTTTCTTATTGTTTGTATTTCTACGGTGTTGGTTGTGATATCTCCTCTTTCATTCATGATTTTATTTATTTGGGTTCTTTCCTTTTTCTTTTTGATCAGTATAGCTAGAGGTTTATCAATTTTGTTAATTCTTTCAAAGGACCAGTTCCTCATTTCATTGATCTGTTCTACTGTTTTTATTTTATTTCGAAATCATTGATGTCTGCTCTAATCCTTATTATCCCCCTTCTGCTGTCTTTGGGCTTTATTTGCTGTTGTTTTTCCATCTCTTATAGGTGTAAGGTTAGAATTTGTATTTGAGATCTTTCTTCCTTCATTAGGAAGGCTTGAATTGCTATATACTTCCCTCTTATGACCGCCTTTGCTGCATCTCAGAGGCTTGGAGCTGTTGTGTTTTCATTTTCATTGGTTTCCATGTACTTTTTAATTTCCTCTTTAATTTCTTGGCCAACCCATTCATTCTTTAGTGGGATGTTCTTTAATCTCCAAATATTGTCTTCCCAAATTTTTTCTTGTGGTTGATTTTGAGTTTCATAGCACTGTGGTCTGAAAATATGGAAGATATGACCTCAATCTTTTTGTACTTGTTGACAGCTGCTGATTTGTGTCCCAGTATGTGATATATTTTGGAGAATGTTCCATGTTCACTTGAGAAGAATGTGTATTCTATTGCTTTAGGATGAAATGTTCTGAATATATCTGTTAAATCCATCCAGTCCAGTGTGTCATTCAAAGTCATTATTTCCTTGTTGATTTTCTGCTTAGATGATCTGTCCATTACTATAAGTGGGGTGTTGAAGTACCTTACTATTATGGTATTATTATCAATGAGCTTCTTTATGTTTGTGATTGATTTATATATTTGGGTGTTCACGTTGGGGACATAAATATTTACAATTGTTAGATCTTCTTGGTGGATAGACCCCTTAATTATGATATAATGTCCTTCATCTCTTGTTACAGTCTTTATTTTAAAATCTAGTTTGTCTGATAGAAGTATGGCTAATCCAGCTTTCTTTTGGCGACCTTTACCATGACATATGGTTGTCTATCCCCTTACTTTCAATCTGCAGGTGTCTTTATCTCTAAAATAGGTCTCTTGTAAGCATATAGATGGGTCTTGTTTTCTTATCCATTTTTATATCCTATGTCTTTTGATTGGAGAGTTTAGTCCATTGACATTTATAGTGAGTACTGAAAGATATGAATTTAGTGCCATTATGTTGCCTGTAGAGTTGGTATTGTTCTCTGGTCCTTTCTAGTCTTTGTTGCTTTTGGTCTTTTTTGTTTTGTTTCATCTTTTCTCCACTCAAACAGTCCCCTTTATAATTTCTTGTAGGGCTGGTTTAGTGGTCACAAACTCCTTTACTTTGTGTTTGTCTGGGAAACTCTTTATCTCTCCTTCTATTTTGAATGACAGCCTTGCTGGATAAAGAATTCTTGGCTGCATATTTTTCTGATTCAGCATGTTGAATATATCCTGCCACTCCTTTCTGGCCTGCCAGGTTCCTGTGCATAGGTCTGCTTTGAACCTTATCTGTCTTCCCTTATAGGTTATAAGGACTTTTTTCCCTTGCTGCTTTGATAATTCTTTCCTTGACTATGTATTTTTGTGAAATTGACTATGGTATGCCTTGGTGATGGTGGGTTTTTGTTGAATCTAATGGGAGTTCTCTGTGCTTCTTGGATCTTGATGTCTGTGTTCTTCCCCAGATTTGGAAATATTTTCCACTATAATTAGCTCACATATACCTTCTCCTTTTTCTTTCTCTTTATCTTCTGGGATTCCTATGATTCAGATGTTATTCCTTTTTAATATGATACTGAGTTCTCTAAGTCTTTTACTGTGCTATTTTTCCTTTGTTTCCCTCTTTTTTTTTCTGCTTTATTCTCCATAATTTTGTCTTTTGTATTGTTGGTTCACTGCTCTCCTTTGTCCATCCTTGCCATCATGGTATCTGAGACTGCATCTCGGTTATACCATTTTTAAATTTTTTCCTGACAAGACTTTACTTCTTTTATCTCCACAGAAAGGGATTCTATGCTTTATTTTTCCAACCCTAGCTAGTATTCTTATGATCGTGGTTCTAAATTCTAGTTCAGACATTTTGCTTACAACTGGGTTGATTAAGCCCCTGGCTGTCATTTCTTCCTGTTCTATCTTTTGGGGTGAATTCCTTTGTTTTGTCATTTTGGAGGAAGAAAAAAATTTAAAAAATTAAAAATTAAAATTAAGAAATTAAAGACAAAAAATCAAATGAAGGAAGCTAAATCCTGTGTTTTGGTCTGCATGTTGAAAAGGCTTGATAGAATAGAGAAAAAGGGGGAAGAAAAGAAAATTTAAAAAGTAAGAGAAATTAAAAAATTAAAAAATTATATAATGGAAGAAAATTAAATAAAGAAAATTAAATAGAATTTTAAAAACCTTAAAAAGAATAAAATATAAAGTAAAAAATAATTAAAAAAGAAAAAAAGAAAAAGGAAAAGAAAATTTCGTCTTTCTGTATCCAAGAAAAATAAAAGGGAAAAAGGAGAAAAAAAATTCAAACAAAAATAGAAGCAAAAAAACCCCAAAACCAAAAACCCCTGAATAAATGAACCAGCAAACAGAATGAAATGCGAATGAAGTTATATCCAGTTTCCCCTAGAACTGAAAGTACAAAGCGTTCTATAGTCTGTACACTAAGCAGGTAGAGGGACTTGTGCTGGCCTTCTAGGGGATGTGCTTGGAAAGCGCAGTTGGGTGGGGCTTGGTGTCATGGCTCTGTTTTCCCCTAGGTGGCACTGCTTAGCTTACTGGGGTTGATTAGCATGTCATGCATGCACATGCATGGGAGAGGTAGCAATGGCTTTACCTGGTTCCTTAGTCTGTGGCACAGGAACTTCATGCTCTCACTGACCTGGGATCAAGCACCCCTCCTTTGGCTCAGGCCTCCATCCACTCCCCACCTATACCCTGTCTGTGTCCAAGCTGTCTGCCTGCCAGGTGGTACCTCCCTCCAGAGTTTCATCTCAGATGGGATTGTGTTTCAAAACCCCACACTTCAGAGACCCCTGTGGCTTGGACCCACACCAACTCTGTGGGAGGGTCTCACTAAGCAATGGCCAGGTGCCAGCTTGCCCCAGAAAATGTCTGTGTGGTCACACAATGGCAGAGGTTCAGAGATTATGACAAATCACAACACACAGCTAGGGACAGGTTTTACCACACTCTGATGTCTTTGTCCCAATACCAGCAAATGTGGCTGCTCTCCAGAGTCTGCTGAGACCTTTGCCTATGGGGAGGCCATAAGGCCTCTACCATATACTCTTCAAGCAGGGGAACCACTTCTCCTTGTGTGGCACACAGACCCCTCAGACCCTGCTGCCTGCTCCTGGGGATTCACCCTGCTTCCTCACCAGAGCACTGCCAGGTACTGAACTCCAGAACTTCAGACTCTGTGCTCCACTGTTTATAGAATCCTGATGGTATTTAAACCCTCTCCTTTCTTCTTGTCAGTGGTTTTGGGGAACAGATTTCTTGTCCAGTCCCCTGTAAGTGTTTTCACTCTTTCTCTTTCTTTCTCTCCAGCTACTTTTGG
Organism: Lynx canadensis; assembly: GCF_007474595.2. Taxonomy (NCBI): domain Eukaryota; kingdom Metazoa; phylum Chordata; class Mammalia; order Carnivora; family Felidae; genus Lynx; species Lynx canadensis. The sequence goes on from NC_044310.1 coordinate 76,097,136, forward strand.
AGGGCTGTTTTTCCTGTACTCTCCTGATGTGCTGTACTCTCCCGTTTCTCTGTCCTTTCTCTGCAAAAACAGCTCCCTACCCTCTGTGGCTTTTCTCTCCCCCACTTCACCTCTCCACACCATGTACCTTCCAAGTTCTGTGGCTCAATTTAGGCAGATTATTGTGTTAATCCTCAGATCACTTTGTGTGTGCAAAATGGTTTGGTGTTGATCTAGCTGTGTTTCAGGGATGAGACAAGCTGAGGGTCTCCATGCTGCTCTGCCATCTTGATCACCTGGTTTCTTTTCTTTAAACACTTGAAAAATGTCACACCACTTTCTTCTCGCCTCCATGCTTTCACATAAGAATCTGCTATCATTCACATTGCTATTCCCTCACATATTGCTAAACACTTTCAAGAGTTTGCTTTGTCTTTAGTTTTTAGAAAGTTGATTATGATGTGTCTTATAGATTCCCTTGGATTTATCTTGTTTGGGAATTATTTTGCTTCTTAAATCTGTAGGTTTATGTCTTTTGACAAATTTGGGAAGTTTTCAATCATTATTGAATACTTATTCAGCCCTGCTGTCTCTTCTACTTTTGCAACACTGATGACCCAAATATTAGATCTTTTGTTATTGTTTCACATGTCCCTAAGACTCTATTAATTTGTTTTCCATCTATTTTCTCTCTGTTGTAGAGATTGGGTAATTTCTATTGTTCTGTCTTCCAGTGCACTGATTCTTTCCTCTCTCCTCTCCATCCTGCTGTTAACCCCATTTATTGAGTTCTAAGTTTCAGTTATTGTACTAGTTCTTCATGTATATTCTGTTTCTTTAATGAGGCATTCCATTTTTTTTCTGAGACTTTCATTTGTTTCACATGTGTTCATAATTGTTCACTGAAGATTTTTATTATGTGTGCTTTAAAATCTTTGTCAGGTAATTCTAACATCTCTTTCATCCTGGTGTTGGCATCCATTGATTGTCTTTCTCATTCAGTTTCATGTCTTTATGGGTCTTGGTATGAGATTTTTAATGGAAACTTAGACATTTTTATTATTGTTATGAGGTTGTGGATCTTACTTAAAACTGTTTTAGTCTCCTTATGATACCATTCTGGCAGAGTAAAAGAAGTCTAAAGTCTAATGTACACAAATCATGTGCCAAAAGTAATTCAAATTTAAAACTTCAGGGAACAATGGACACTCATTATTACCAGGTAGGGGTAGAAGTACAGGCTCCATATTTGACCTCTATAAACACCTGTGGCAGAAGATGGTCTTCTTAATACTGCTGGGTGGGTGTGAGAATTCTGGATTTTCACCAGGCCTTCCTTCATTGATAGCTCTTTTGTGGTTCCCCTTTTTCTGGCTTCAACACAGACTTTTCCCCCTTCTATCTCCATATTTTTGTTTCACATATGTTAACAACACTGACGAGGCTATGACTTTCTTTCATGCTGAATTATGCCTTCGTTAAAGTTTTGGAAACTGAATTGCCTGCTTTGACTCAAAAATGTTCTTTTATCTGCATATAGGAATTCTTGACTATAACATTTGGATTTTTGGATTTTTCTAGCTCCCAACTTTAATCAGACCATGTTTTCCCTGGAAGTTATTGAATAGCTTACTCTGCCCTTCCATGTGCTAAATACAGTCTTCATTCTTAGGATATTCTGTTGGCCTCTCCCCTTCCTATCATTTTCTAAAAAGAAAACTAGGAACCAGTTATCCATTTCAAAGGTAAAGGAATCATAGTCATTCCATTCTCAAATTCTCAAAGTATCCATGTGATGCTCCCCAGGAAAAGCTAGTAGTAAATATAAAATGCTTAGGGATGCAATTCTATATTCCAGATGTAAATGGAATCACTACTACAGTATTTTCATCTGCAAGGAACATAAAACCTGGCTGTGCTGCATGTGAGGCAATATCCTTCCAGCCATGGGTGCTGATAGTCAAGGAGAGACTGAATTGTCTCTGACTCACTAGCACTTAGCACACAGAAGCTCAGTGAATATTGTCTACATTAACTGTTAAGGATCAGACCTTACACAGGATGGGGCAGAGAGAGCAGTGGGAATGAAATGTTGTAAAGTATATTACATAACGTATATTGTGATGTTATTGTTAATTTCCTGTGTACTTCATTCACTCATTCTCTGACCAACTATTAAGGGAATATCTACTGTGCAATAAACACTGCTGGGGTTTGGGTGTCTTTAAATGTGGTTCTCTGGGAAACAGACTCTGAGGTGGAGACTTGTGTGCAAGAAATTTGGGGGGAGGGCTTCCAGGAATTTCTATAAGGGAATAAGGAAAGCAGAGGTAGGCAGGATTGCTGGAGAGAATTTGAGCTGTGATGCAGTTGCAAATGAGGACTTAGCTGATAGCACAGAGACCAGGGGCAGGGAAAACCTTCAGAGTTATCCTAAACTGAGGCAGTGAGGCTGGGCCTTTGTGTGTTCACATTGACCAGTTATTGGATAAAGGAGAATGCTTAAGCAGGGCAGCTTTGTTCAGCTGTGTGCATTTCCAGAAAAGAGACTCAGCTGTGAGCTGACAGCAGACAGCAATCCCAAAAGCTAGAGAAATGGGAGCCTTGTTGTGAGAGGGAACTGGATGGCACACCACAGCACCCACAATATGAGGTTACAAATAGATGGCTAGGACAGAATTTTTGTTCTCTTGGAACTGGCAGTTGCAGTAGATGAGACAGACATGTAAAAAAAATACTTATGATCAGCCATGATAATTTTAAGGAGAGTAAGAAGTTAAAAATGCCATAGGAACTCTCATCAGGGAGCAACCAACTCCTCTGGGTAGGTCAGGAGAGACCTCTCTTCAGCAGTGCACTTACTGTGCTCATTCTAGTTTTGAAGGGAAAATTCCATGTCATCATGTTTCATGGAGTAGGTAATGGATTACAAAAGCTTGAAATTCCTTTGAAAGATAGGCTCTGTACTTCACCAAGTAAAGAGAAGTAAATCATGTATTAATGGAGCCGATATTTTCAGGGAGTTAGCACCACAGGCACCCCGAGCACAGATCCAGCAAAGAGATAGGAAAGGTGAGCATGCGGGTTATGTGTAATGTGGAAAATAACCTTTTAAACTTTTATGCCCCTCTCTAGGGCAAGAATGCTATTCTTTAAAAGGTTAGTCTACTACAAAAAAAAAAAAAAAAAAAGGACTACTTCATGTTTCATTCCAGAATCAATTTTTCTATTAAAAATAAATTGCACTTTAAGTAACCTGTGATATGTTCAGCTAGAGCTAGTGGCTAGATGAAACTTTTATGTCTGCAGTCCTGGTGATTTGGAAGGACTGTTGAACTACTCAGAACAGAATGTGAATGTCTCTGATCTTCTGAAACTTGGATTGCCCCATCTAACCTTAATCCTAGTGGAATTTCACTGCTGTTTGATGGGTCTTAGGCCCCCAGTGGTTGCTTTGTGCCCAATGTTTTGTGATCATTAGGAAAATCCAGAGCTCTTCTCCTTTTTATCTCCATTGACAGAAGTTCACTGCCCTTTAGGAGTTTAGAGTTCAGTTGGAGAGTCACAGAAACATAAAACAACTGGAGAATGATTCATAGGCGATATATAAGCAAGTGTGGGTGTACTACAGAGAGAGTCCTTGAGAAGCTTAGAAGAATATAGGAAACCAGGAAGTTCTCTTAGAGGAGGCCAGCATGAAGCCAGGTTTTGAAAGAGATGATGGACTGGTACTGAGAGGGTGCTGGAGTGTTCAGAAGGGCAGGGGCAGCTGAACACAGGCCCAGAGGAGGAAATGACTAAGATGTCTGCAGGGTCTAGAAATCACCTCCTTTTGGAAAACAATTTTCTTTGAGAAAGAACTGAACTTGGGGGTAATGAGACTAGTCAAACCCAGGGAAGCTTGTTACTCTAACAAAGAAACCTAAATCTGTGACCTTGGACTCTTTTTATCTATTTGCTCACTTCCTGGAGAAATTATAAAGGGATCAAATGTGTGTTCTGATAAGAAGGTTCTTGGCCTTAAGAGACAGCAAATTACCAGAATGATGCCTTCTGGTTGAAAGGGACCTTAAAGGCATCTGATCTAAACATCCATCTGATACTTGAGTTTCCTTAGCAGTGAATGCCCCAATCAAGTCTTCATTTAGCTGAGACCTGAACAACCCTAGTGTTACAGAATTTACTACATCTTTTTATTCATGAAATAAGGATAAAATGCTGAAATCTGTCACCTTGTACCAGATCTGGTGGTCTTGCCAATGAAGCAACACTGAATGGACCATGGCCTCATTCTAGGCTACAAGCCATATATGTTAGGCAAATTTACATCTATTCTTTTGGTAGCAACATTACAGTATGAACTAAATTAAGTTTAATTTCAAATAAGAAGTCTAAGGTTGTAGGGGCATCTGGGTGGCTCAGTCGGTTAAGTGTCAACTCTTGATTTCAACACAGGTCATGATCTAACAGTTTGTGAGTTCAAGCCCCGCATCGGCCTCTGCACTGACAGTGTAGAGCCTGCTTGGGATCTCTCTCTATCCCTCTCTCTCTGCCCCTCCCTTCCTATCTCTCTCAAAATAAATAAACTTTTTTTAAAAAGTCTAAGATTGTTTTGTTTGTTTTCCTCAGCTGATCTTCATGCATCTGGGATTTGTTTGGACTCAAAGGAAGGACCTTATACTTGTCTGGATCATGTTCTACTATTTTAGATTATATTAATTTTGAAAACCTATGGAGTTTTTGGCTCAAAGTCTTTACTTAAATGTGTTTGCCATTTAACCTGGCTTGGTGTAATTTGAAGATTTGATGAACAGTTTTCATGAGTTACCTGATACAATTAATAATCAGGGTATAGTCAAGGAAAGGACCCTCAAACAAGTAGGAAGAGAATGTTACCTTATGTGTTCACCTAATCCTAAAGCCACAGGTGGGCCAGATACACCCCAAAGAGGGAAGTGACTGAAGGGGGTAGGAGAGTCATGGGGAGGTGTGTCCTTCTACCAAAGCTGGAAGACTTCTCAGCAAGAATGTAAGCAGAAGAGGATGGCAGCCATTTACTGGGCATTGATTATGTGCCAAGACAGAGCTAAGTATATTGCATACATTACAAGCTTAGAATTATCACCACCACTTTACATGTACGAAAATGATGGCTTAGCGACCTGTCATCCCAAGGTGGAAGGGGTAGGGACAAAATTCAACCTCAGGTTTGTTTGGCTCCCAAACATGTACTTCAGTTGCCAAACTGTTGGAAGTTACTGTCTAGTCACACGGAGACATAACCAGAGAACCCCTGGGAAGTCCCAGGAAATGTGAGGACCCTTGGTCTATTCATTGTGAGTGTTCTGAGGTGTGTGAATAGAGAAGGATCTCTGTTTGGCCTCTGTTTGGCTTGTGTCTTACTAATTAGCTTTTATAAGTAGAATTTCTCTGCTCCTTACTGGAAGTCCTAATTGTGTGATTGGAAATCACTCCAAATCTACTAATTGTGATGATACAAAGGATCATTTCACAGGAAGGGTCCTAATGGTGACCAAATTAGTGCCGAATATCCCAAGAAGGGACAAGGAAGCATGAACCACAGAGAAATTGAGTTCCTGCGCTGGTTTCCACGTGACTGAAGGGTCTGAAATGCACAGAGTACCCAGCATCTCCTTAGTGCCTGTGTCTTCTTGCTTGGTTGGGTCATGTCTCAGTGTACAGACTCATCTCAGGGGCCCTGGTGCTTCTGTCTCATCTTGACTTTCTTTTTTGGGTCTTATTCAGAGGTTTTCTGTTGGGGAGACAAATAGCATCTCTTCTGTTTCTCCAGATTTTAAGCTCATATCCTTTGATTATGCCGAGAAAAAAAAATCTTGATTGTATGAGGGTAACACTTGTAGAATGGTACAGGAGAGTGGTTGGCCTCATGTCACCTTCCTGACACACATACCCTTTAGGCAGGGCCAGCTCGCAGCTGCCTCTCCCCCTCCTCACTGTTTGATCTCAGCACTCCACCCTACAATTTCTTACCAGAGACTGACAAGTGGAAAAGATAAGAGAACTTAGGTTTGAATTCTGCTCCCACCCCTTACTGGTTGTGTGATCATGAACAAATGATTTAATATTAGCCTGTGTCCTGATCTGTTAAAAAGCAACAATTTCTGTCTCTGTGGAACTAGATGAAGTTAAGGAAGAGCTTTCCAAAAGAGAAAAGAGGTGAGCTGAATTCTGCAATCAGCTGACTGTTCAAAGCATACCAGGCTAGGAGTGGAGAAGGGAAAGCGTTGCTGTCGCTGATCATGATGATGATGATGATGGAGAGGATGGAGAAAGACGATAGTGAACATTTCTAAATGTGTAACTGTGGGCCAGGCATTGGCCTCACGCTTTCATATACAGTCTTATTTTACCTTCACAAATTTTTAAATTTATTTACTTTTGAGAGAGAGAAAATCTGAAGCAGGCTCCAGGCTCTGAGCTGTCAGCACAGAGCCTGACATGGGGCCCAAACCCATAAACTTGAAGATCATGACCTGAGCCGAAGTTGGACACTTAACCGACTGAGCCACCTAGACACCCCAAGGAGATGGAAGTTTTAAAGATATTCAGTAACTTTGACTAGGATCAATCAGCTATTAAAGTGCTAAACCAGAAGCCAATTTGATGCCTGGCTTTTGCTCCTTCCAAGAGAATGCTTGGTCTGCTCCTCAGCTGAGATCATTAGTGAACAACAGAACCTACCCCTACTCCCGAGCCAGTGCTGGTCCTCCGTATCCCCCAACCCCTCCTACTGATGATCTCTGAGCCCTGGGACCTTGAAAAGGGAGTCTGTATAATTTATCATAACTGTATTCCTTCATTTGAGAACACTATTTACATTCCTAAAAATATTTAATATACTGAAAATGTATAATTTACAGTTAGAAGACTGAAATCCTATTCCCAGCTTCTCCATTAACTAGCAGTGTGGCCTTAGGCAAGTCAGTCTTTTTAAGCCTCAGTTTCTCATTTGCGAAATGACAACCACATAGCTTCTAGGATCCCCCTGTGGGATTCTTTAACTCTTTGATGCTACTATGCAGTCAGGAACACTTAGCCTTAGCATGTGAAAATGACATAGAAATGCCTGAACCACAGCACACCATCCAAGGAACAAATGTTGCAATTTCCATTTTTCTTACATATATAAAAGACTTTTGCCTTGCCATTATTGTTTTGGACATTCTATACCCTATTTGGGTGACCATACAATTTATTATCCAAATCAGGAGGACACTCTGGGGAGTGAAAGCAGATGCTGTTAATAACTGCACCAGGACAGCAGGCATTAACCAGGATCCTCACATTTTCCATAGACAACCTTGCCATTGCTCCCTTTGTGGCTGCTCCGCCCCTTCCTCCTTCTCTCCTCTGGTTCTCTTCCTTGGGCTGTAACAAGAGTGAAAGGCCCCACAGACAGAGGTGTGAGCTCCCTCAGCCCCTTAATGGAGTGTTAAGTTCAAAGCTGAGGTGTGAGCATTTAAATGCTAACACTTAAGCAAGTTTGTCTGCAACAGAAACACCCTGTTTAAGGTTTATTCCCCACACTAGTTTTAAAAACCATTTTGCATTGTTGATTTCCACTCCACTCAATCAGTAACTTGCTTATTATTTCTTTCTGCATGGCTCTGTTTAAAATAATTGTTGATTTCTGTAACTGGCTTGGGGAAGACCAAAAGGAGCCAGGCCTTGGACTCCCAAAAGGAGCAAGGTCTTTAGTAATTTCATGGGTCATTTTTCCTGTGTCCTGTCTTGGTGTTTCCTGAATGCTCTGGGAAATGCTAGGGGTCAGCAAATAGATTTTGTGGTAGTCTGTGAGCAACTCAAAGTGATTCTGTTTACAAATATAGTTCCTGTGAACATTTTGTTTTTGGAGGGAAATGTTGGTGAGCTCAGGGTCACGTATCTGCACTCTGTCTACTGACAGTCAAATTGGCCCCCTTTCTGAGACCATCAGAATCCATGGCTTGATTCCTACTTACTCTAAAAGTATTTTTAAAAATAGAAGATGGAGGGGGCGCCTGGGTGGCGCAGTCGGTTAAGCGTCCGACTTTAGCCAGGTCACGATCTCGCGGTCCGGGAGTTAGAGCCCCGCGTCAGGCTCTGGGCTGATGGCTCAGAGCCTGGAGCCTGTTTCCGATTCTGTGTCTCCATCTCTCTCTGCCCCTCGCCCGTTCATGCTCTGTCTCTCTCTGTCCCAAAAATAAATAAACGTTGAAAAAAAAAAATAGAAGATGGAGCTAATGAAATTCCAGAGTAAAAAAAAAAAAAAAAGCTATTATTATCAAATACTGTATCTAAGTACCTCACAGTAACTTTAATATACTTTTGTTGAACTGAATCACCTTTTAAAACAATTCTATACAGAACTTGGCCATTTTAGGTGAATGAATGATGAAAATTTTAGCAAAAAAGTAAAAGGTCTTTTTGCTATTAAAATAGTTTAGTGAATACAGTGCTTGGTGACTCGTGTAAAAAAGTCTTAATCATTTTTGCAGTGCTCAAATAAAATTCTCTCACTTAATGATATTTTCTACCATTAAAATCCTCTCTACATGGTTACTATTATTTAAAAGTATGATTTATTATCAGTGTTTGAACCGTAAAACTGCCTGTGAGATAATTAGTATTTCTGCAACTGTGAAGAGAAGATTGTTGTCTCTATAGTTTGTAAGCTGACGGGTCTTTGTTTTCAAATGGTTTCCTCTGCAGTTGTGGGGAATGTGTACTTTTTAAAATGCAGTTTTAGGGGCGCCTGGGTGGCACAGTTGGTTAAGCGTCCGACTTCAGCCAGGTCACGATCTCACGGTCCGGGAGTTCGAGCCCCGCGTCAGGCTCTGGACTGATGGCTCGGAGCCTGGAGCCTGTTTCCGATTCTGTGTCTCCCTTTCTCTCTGCCCCTCCCCCGTTCATGCTCTGTCCCTCTCTGTCCCAAAACTAAATAAACGTTGAAAAAAAAATTAAAAAAAAAATAAAATGCAGTTTTAGCCAGCTGCCAGAGGGCCAGGTAGAACAGGAGTTGATACAGTGTAAAATTAATAGATTTAAAAAGACTTAACACTCAAATCTTTTTCTTCAGTAACTCTCTGGGAGAGTCTGTGGGTGTGGGGGGGCCCAGGGAAAGGTAGAGCCTAATCAATGCTTGATCATCTTAGTCTCTTGTCCATTGTTCCTCTCACAGTGCCAGCTGCCTAAGTCACAGGGCTCTCTCTGCACCTTCCCCACCACTGCCGTCACCCGTGTGAAATGGCACTACTTCAGTCTCACAAGAGAGATGCTGAAAATAACATTTTGAAAGCTTTATTTTTGAGAGCAGCATGAGTGGAGGAGGGGGAGAGAGAGAGGGACACAGAATCTGAAGCAGGCTCCAGCCTCTGAGCTGTCAGCACAGAGCCTGATGTGGGGCACAAACCCACTAACCATGAGCTCATGACGTGAGCCGAAGTTGGATGCTTAACCAACTGAGCCACCCAGGCAACCCTGAAAGCATTATTTTTTAAAATATTCACTAAAGTCCCTCATCTTTTTTTTTGTTTGTTTTTAACTGTGAGACTTATTTACATGGGAAATATGAGTGAAGGTTACTCCACATGAGCACACATTCACTGACTGCTAATCCGCCCATACCACCGCCTTCCCACTGCAATGAAACCTATAGTGCAGGTACAAAAATAATGTCACTTCAGGAGGGTGGGAAGCCACTAGAGTCGAGCACCTGGGGCTCCCTTGCAGGGTGTTCATGAAATATGGTCTTCAGTTTTGTGTATCCAAAAATTCTCAAACATCATTGTCCCTAGAGGTAATTGGTCTCTCGAGGCTGCTCTCCAATGACTGGATGCTCTAGAAGTTGCTGTCCGCATCAGAATGCAAAACGAGTAGTTTACATCAAGAATTATAATCCTACTGGCAGGTCTAAACAACATGTCAAATTATGACCAGAAGGTTGGGGCAAGCAAGGGAAGTGAGAGCCTAATAGCTAAGTCCAGGTTCCAACCCCATCCAACTCCAGGGTTCCGACTTTCACATGACCTTGAGAAGTGACTTGACCACTCTGGGATGAAGTCAGTGCATCTGTAGAATGGGTAAACTTATGGGGAGAGGGTGAGAATCAAATGATATTTTTGTCCAAATGCCTAGGAAAACGGTTGCAACATGGTAGGTACTTAATAACCTGCTGACTAAAATATTTGACTCAATAGGAATCATATTGGAGTTTTGTTCAGGACAGTGACTTCAGTAACAAAGAAAGGGTTCATTTCATCCCTCTCACCTATCATCAAATTTGTTACCAAATTTGGCCAATACCAGTACAGTTCATAACCACCACAAGAACACAGGGCACTCACAGTGTTAACTTATAAAAGTTGAGCCCGAATTTTCTGGCTCTGGCTGCCTCTATCAGTGATGGCATTTTAACAGACAGAGAGCTAATGGTGTTGAGAGCAAATGGGGAATTGTCTGATCCTGATGTTTCCTTCCAACCTATTCTAGTTTCTTAGCAGTTATCTTTACAAATTAGACCCATGTAAGAAAGTCTTGGTTTCTTTTTCATGCTTGATTTCACACATGTTCACAAATCTGCCCCGAGAGTTAGGCTTTTTATTCAGTGGCTCCAAGACCTCAGAGCTGGGCTCATTACCATGACATGCAAAGCCTAACATTATCCAGTCAGGACCAGGAGGGTTTGGGTACAAGCAAAAGTCAATGTAGTAGATGTGCCCTATCTGGTACACTAATCATTCACACTCTGATTTCTTCAACAAATATGTATTGGACATTGACTGTGTACGGCTTTTTTTTTCTAGAAGCTGAAGATTCAGGGGTTGACAAGGGAATCTTGCATTCTGGTGGGGGTTACAGACAAGAAATGAAGAGAGAGAGGAAATGAAAGAAATCAGTATATAAGAGCTACACAGGGAATCAAAATAAGGTGAGGGGATGCAGAGTAAAGACTTTAGATGAGGCTGTCAAGGGAAGTTCTCTGTGAAGTGATACATAAGCTAAGCTGTGAATCAAAAGGACACAGACATGCAGTGAGTGTGAAGGAAACTGAGGCAGAGGGTGCCATTCATGCAGAAGCTCCCAGGTGGGCACTAGCAGGTGGGTCTGGTGAGGACCAGACCAAAGTCCAGAGTGGCTGGGAGAGGGCAAGAGGAGGGTATAGAAGAGGTAGTCAGGGTTGGTCAGTGAGGGTTTTGTAGCCAGAGTAAGGAGGTTGGAGTATTTGCTTAATGTGATGGGAAGCCATTGGAGGGTTTTAAGCAGAGGAATGACAATATTGGATTCATATTTAATAAGTAAGCCACTCTAGGTGCTATGTGTAAAAGAATTATAGCTAATAAGAGGAAGCAGGGGGACTATTACAGTATCTCTGGCAGTATATAAGGATAGTGGTAGTGGAGGCAGCATCCTCAGGACTTGCTAATGGGCTGGATGTGGAGAGTGTGGGGGTAAAGAGAGAAATCAAGGATGACTCCTATGTTCTTGGCCTGTGCACCTGCATGGAAGGTGCCATTTCCTGAAATGAGGAAGACAGGAGGAGGAAGGGGTTTATGGGAAGAAATAGCAAGTAATTGCTCTGAGAGCACTCTTGGAGATTATTCATGAATCCTGGGGGTGAATTTTCTATTGCCACCTCTCCACAAGTATGCAGTCACTTCCAGGCATACCCTATCTTGTTTTACCTTGAAGCCAAATGGAAGACACTCCCCAAATTCGAAAAACCTCAGCTGTATTTAGCCTTTAGGTGAAAGAAGAAACGGAAGAACAAAATCAGAAAATGAAGTTTTATTTTGAAAGCCAATTTCCATTTTTAATGTTGGGTCACATGCAGTTTAAGTCATGATTTAAATCCGTCAACTTTAAAATTGTACCTCTCTGTGTGTGTATTTATGACAGAAGAAATACGCATACACACAAATATGTCAACCAACGCCATGTCACCTATTCCTTTTCATTACTAACTCATTAATATTTTCAGTTGCCTTTACCTTTTGATGAATTTAGCCAAGCTATGAACAATGGAGGGCAGAATTAGAAGGGCTGAGGCCTTTTTCTTTCTTTGATTAATCTTCAAGTGGTAGGATTTTAGATGTTTTACTTTGTGTTTTTCAATATTTTAAAATACATTTTTTTGGCTCCTTTTCTTTTATTTGAGTATAGTTGATGCACAATGTTCCATTAGTTTCAGGTGCACAACAGTGTTATTGACTCCATGTTATGCTGTGCTCACCATAAGTGTAGCTACCATCTATCACCATACAACAGTATTACCACAACATTGGCTATATTCCCTATGCTTTACCTTTTATTCCCATGACCTATTCATCCCATAACTTGAAGTCTGTGTCTCCCACTCCCCTTCATCCCTTCCGCCCATCCCCCATAACCATCAGTTCTCTATAACAGTCTCATTCTGCTTTTTCTTTAATCATTTGTTCTGTTTTTTAGATGCCACATATAAGTTAAATCATGTATTTTTATTTTTCTGGTGTATTTCACTAAGCATCTGTGATCCATCTGTGTTGCTGCAAATGGCAAGATCTCATTCTTTTTTATGACTAATGGTCTATTTTATATATATGTGTGTGTGTGTGTGTATACACACACACACCTTCCTTATCCATTCATAACACTTGGGTTGGTTCCATATCTTGTCTATTGTAAATAATGCTACAATAAACATAGGGGTGCATGTATCTTCAGGATTAGTGTTTTCATTTTCTTCAGATAAATACACAGTAGTGGAATCATAAGGTATTTCTCATTTTTGGAGAAACCTCCATACTGTTTTCCATAGTGGCAGTACCAATTTACATTCCCACTAACAATGCATGATGGTTCCATTTTCTCTACATCCTTGCCAACCCTTGTTATTTCTGGTCTTTTTTATTCTAGCCATTCTGACAGGTATAAGACGATATACCTCATTGTGGTTTTGATTTTCATTTCCCTGATGATTAGAGATATTGAGCTTTTCACATGTCTGTTGGTCATCTGTATGTATTCTTTGAAAAAATATTCAGGTCCTCTGCCCATTATTTTGATCAAATTATGATTATGATTATGATTACTCTTTATATATTTTGGATATTAACCCCTTATCAGATACATCATTTGCAAATATCTTCTCCCATTCACTAGGTTGCCTTTTTTGTTTTGCTGACAGCTTCCTTCACTGTGCAAAAGCTTTTTATGCTGGTGTAGTCCCAATAGTTTGTTTTTGTTTCACTTGTCTTAGGAGACATTTCTAGAGACATGTTTGACATTCGCTGTAGAAATTACTGTGCTTTCTTGTAGGTGTTTTAGTTTCAGGTCTCACATTTCGGTCTTTAATCTATTTTGGGTTCATTTTTGTGTATGGTATAAGAAAGTGGTCCAGTTTCATTCTTTTGCATGTAGCTTTCCAGTTTTCCCAACACCATTTATTGAGGAGACTGTCTTTTCCTCATTGTATATTCTTGCCTCCTTTGTCATGGATTAATTGACTGTAAAAGCATAGGTTTATATTTCGGGTTCTTTGTTCTGTTGATTTATGTGTCTGTTTATGTGCCAGAACCATACTGTTTTGATTACTGCAGCTTTGTAGTATACCTTGAAATCTGGGATTGTGATGCCTCCAACTTTGTTCTTTTTCAAGATTGCTTTGGCTATTTGGGGTCTTTTGTGGTTCCATACACATTTTAGTAGTATTTGTTTAATTCTGTGGAAAATGTTATTTTGATAGGGATTACATTAAATATGTAGATTGCTTTGGGTAGTGTGGACATTTTAATATTCTCCCAATCTATGAGCATGAAATATATATTATCAATGTGTTAGAGTTTTCAGAGCGCAGGTCTTTTACCTCCTTGGTTAAGTTTATTCCTAGGTATTTTGTTCTTTTTGATATAGGTGAATTTTTTTTAAATTTCTCTTTCTACTACTTTATTTGTGTATACAAATACAACCAATTTCTGGGTATTAACTTTGTATCTTGCAATGTTACTGACTTTATTTATTACTTTTAATAGCTTTTTGGTGGAGTCCTTAGGGTTTTCTATATATAGTATGTCATGTGCAAACAGTGAAAGTTTTGCTTCTTCCCTGCCAATTTGGATGCCTTTTATTTCTTTTTCTTATCTGATTGCTATGGCTAAGACTTCCAGTATTCTGTTGAATGAAAGTGGTGATACTGGACATCCTTGTTTTGTACCTGACCTTAGGGGAAAAGCTCTCAGTTTTTTACCATTGAGTACGATGTTAGCTGTCGATTTTTCATATATGGCCTTTAATATGTTGAGAGGTATGTTTCCTCTAAACCTACTTTGTTTATCATGAATGGATGCTAAGTTGTGTCACATGCTTTTTCTGCATCTACGTAGATATGATTTTTATCTTTTATTTCATTAATGTTGTGTATCCTATTGATTGATTTGGGAATATTGAACTATCCTTGTATCCTCAGAATAAATCTCACTTGATTGTGGTGAATGATCCTTTTAATATGTTGTCTAATCAGCCTGATAATGATTTGTTGAGGACTTTGCATCTATGTTGATCAAGGTTATTGGCATATAATTTTCTTTTTTGTGTGTGTGGTGTCTTTGGTTTTGGTATCAGAATAATGTTGGCTTCATAGAATGTATTTGGAGGCTTTTCTTCCTTTTATACTTTGGAATAGTTTGATGAAAATAGGTATTAACTCTTTTTCAAGTATTTGGTAGAATTCACCTGGACTTTTATTTATTTATTTTGGTAGATTTTTTTGATTACCAATTCATTTAATTACTAATAACTTCTCTGTTTAGATTTGCTATTTCTTCCTTATTCTGTTTTGCAAGGTTATATACTTCAAGGAATTTATCCATTTCTTCTAGGTTGTCCAATCTGTTGGCATGTGATTTTTCATAGTATTCTCTTACATTCCTTTGTATTTCTGTGGTGTCAGTTGTTACTTCTGTTATTTCTGATTTATTTGGGTTCTCTCTCTTCTTGATGAATTTGGCTAAAAGTTTGGCAATTTTTATTTATATTTTCAAAGAACCGGCTCCTGGTTTTATTAAGACTGTATGCCTTTTATATTGGCTCTGATCTTATTATTTCCTTCCTTTTACTCCTTTTGGGCTTCGTTCTTCTTTTTCTAGTTCCTTTATGTGTGAAATTATATTGTTTATCTGAACTCTTGCTTGTTTCCTGAGGTAGGCCTATATCATTATGTATTTCCCTGTTATAACTGCTTTCACTGTGTTGCAAAGATTTTGGACTGTTGTGTTTCCATTTTGATTTGTCTCCATGGATTTTTTTTATTTCCCCTTTCATTTCTTGGTTGATCCTTCAGTTGTTTAGTATCATGTTATTTACATTCTACAAAACACATTTGTGTGCTTTTTTCCAGTTTTTTTCTTGGAACTGATTTCTAGTTTCATACTGTTGTGGTCTGAAAAGATGCATGATAGGATTTTAGTCTTCTTAATTAATTTATTGATACTTGGTTTGTGGCCTAACATGACCTATCCTGGAGAACATTCCATATGTATTTGAAAAGAATGTTTTTGGATGGAATATTCTGTATATATGTGTTAAGTCCATCTGGTTTAATGTGTTATTCCAAGCCACTGTTTCCTTATTAATTTTATGTTTGGAAGATCTATCCATTGTTGTAAGTGGGGTATTAAGGTTTCCTGCTTTTTTTTTTTTTTTTTTTTTTTTTTTTAATTTTTTTTTTTTTCAATGTTTATTTATTTTCGGGACAGAGAGAGACAGAGCATGAACGGGGGAGGGGCAGAGACAGAGGGAGACACAGAATCGGAGACAGGCTCCAGGCTCTGAGCCATCAGCCCAGAGCCTGACGCGGGGCTCGAACTCACGGACCGCGAGATCGTGACCTGGCTGAAGTCGGACGCTTAACCGACTGCGCCACCCAGGCGCCCCAAAGTTTCCTACTCTTAATACTGTCAATTTCTCCCTTTATGTCTGTTAATATTTGCTTTATGGATTTAGGTGCTCTCATGTTGGGTGTATAGACATTTACAATTATATTTATGTAATGCCCTTCTTGGTCTCTTGCTACATATAGTGTTTGTTATAAGCATTGCACCCCTGGCTTTTTTTTCCACATTGATTTGCATGGAGTATCTTTTTCCATTCCTTGACTTTTAGTCTACATATGTATATAGGTAGAAGTGAATCTCTTGCTGGCAAAATATAGATGGGTCATGTTTTTTTATACATTCCCCTACCTGTGTCTTTTGATTGGAGCATTTAGATCATTTACATTTAAAGTAATTGTTGATAGGTATATACTTCTTCCCATGTTGTTAACTGTTTTCTAGTTGTTTTTGTAGGTCTCCGTTCCTTCATGATTGATGACTTTCTCTAGTGTTAACTTTGGCTTTCTTTATTCTGTATCTATTATAGGTATTGGGTTTGTGGTTACCATAAAGTTCATATACAACATCCTAAGTATATAGCAATCTATATTAAGTTGATGATTATTTAAGATCCAACATATTCTAAAACAAAGACTACTCCTTCCTCCATGTTGTTTGTATATGTTGTCATATTTTACATCTTTTTATTCATAATTAATTTTCTTACATAAATTATGGCTTTCTTTTTTTGTATTAGAATAAGTCCTTTTAATGTTTCTTGTAAGGCTGGTTTAGTGGTGATTAACTTCTGTTTGGGAAACTCTCTCTTCTTAAATTCTGAATGATAACCTTGCTAGGTAGAGTATTGTCTGTTACAGGTTTTTTTTCCTTTCAGCACTTCAAATATATCCTGCTTCTAGCTTGAAAATTTTCTGCTGAAAAATCAGCTAATAGCCTTAGGGAATTTCCTTTGTATTAACTACTTTATTTTCTGTTGCTAGCTGTTAAAATTATTTGTCTTTATCTTTGACATTTTAATTATTATGTGTCATGGTGTGGCTCTCCTTGGGTTTATCTTGTTTGGAACTCTGTGCTTCCTGAACCTGGATGTCTATTTCCTTACCTATGTTAGGGAAGTTTTCTGGCCATTGCTCTGTTCTTCTTCTTGGACCCATATAAAGAGAATGTTTGTGCTTGATGTTGTCCAAGACATTTTTTAGCCTACCCTCACTTTTTTTTTCTTTTTTTGCTATTCAGCTTCAGTGCTATCCATTATCCTGTCTTCCAGATCACTGATCTGTTCTTCTGCATCTTCTAATCTGTTGATTCTCTCTATTGTATTTTTCATTTTAGTTATTATATTATTCAACTATGATTTTTTTAAAAAAATGCTTTCTTTGTCTTTGTTGAAGGTCTCACAGAGTTCTTCCACTCTTCTCCCCAACCTGGCAGGCACATTTATGATCATTACTTTAAACTCTTTTATCAGGTATACAGCTTATCTCCATTTCATTTAGTTCTTTTTCTGAGGTTTTTTCTTGTTCTTTCTTTTGGAATATACTCGTCTTTGCTTGACTTTCTGTATTTGTTTCTATGAATTAGGTATAACAGCTGTTCCTCCTATATGTCCATTATATCATCTACTAAAATTTACTAAATACTTATAAACTAGACTCTGGGTTCAAGGGACCAGAACCCATCATTGCAGAACCAGCACCTAGTCTATATCTGGCCTATACGGGGCATTCAAACTGACAAATGGAGAAATTAATGACATCTTTGTCAGTCCATAGTTAGGACATCTGTAAGAATATCCTCAAAGTTAAGACTATGCTTTGGCATTGAAGGAGATATGTGACAGGAGTAGAGCCATAATTCAATTAGATTTAAACATTTAGTAAGGGCCTCCTATATGTCAGATGCTTACTAGGTATTGGAGATACAAAAAGGAATGGAATATGGTTCCTCCATTAGTGACCTATTCATGCAGCTCACAAATAGGCAATTCAAAGAAAATGCTCCAGGATGTCTAAGATGCTCTACCTGGATGGGGAATATACTAAGTCTGCTCTAGGGATTAGAAAGGGGGGAGCCCAAGACAAAATAAGAGGTGAACAGAAAAGGATTCAGTGAACCCAGAGTGTATGCTCAATTGTTGCTGCATGTGTGGCCTGGGAGTCTTTGATGGGACAAGGTCTGTAACATTTAAGTTACCTTAGCCTATCCATAGTGTGTACTGCATATCTGTAATTATATGGTAATATAATCTGTAATTATATTTAACCTCACTTATCTGAAAATTCAAATAAGAACACATAATGGTTGATGAACTTCACTGATTTATTAGTGTCCATCTACATAACGGCAGGACTTTGACCTTCCAAATATTTTTATTCTCTAAGGGGAGTCCCACTGCCCATGGTCTTCTACCTCTCTCCACTCTGTAGACCTTTTGAAGGAGCATCTCTTCACCATGGCTGCCCCAACCCTTTGCGGGAACCTCCTCTCTGACTCCCTGGTGGACACAGCGAGCACTGCAGCCATGTGTTGCTGCTCCATGGTCCTCCACTCTTCCAAGTGGGGTAAAAGTCTTTCCCACTTTGAATAACACTTGATTATATGGGTGCAGAATCAACACTATTCATGTCCAAAGTGTAGCTTGAAAACGTCCCTCAGCTTTGTTCTACAGACTCTCTATAAAAAATCAGACTTAATTTTTTGGCCTGATTTTAGTGTAGACATCGCAGCGCTCCTTCTGAATCCAGCCAAACATCCACACACACATATTGTTCTTTCCCCAAAACCAGTTCACCAACATCATTCCTCCTAGCTTATGCCACGATAACCACAGGCCTTGTGCCTATTTCATAGTATAGGTTTTTGTTCCAGCCTCCAGCTGGCTTCTGATGGGTCTTGTCTCCTAGTGTTCACTTCCTCATGCAGTCATCACCCATATTATGCCAGGGTCAGTCTGTGTGAGAAAGCACACAGAAGATGTGATCATACGCCTTGCCAAAGTTAGGTTATAAAGGAAACTCTTTCTCTTAGATCACCTGCTCTAGGAAAAACTAACTGCCATGTCCTGAGCCTTGAAAAGAGGTCTTACTGATGAGGAACTAAGGACTTTAGCCAACAGCCATGTGAGTGAGTCTTCTTGGAAACAGATCTTCCAGCCCAATCAAACCTTCCAGGGATGTAGCACTGGCTGACAGCTTTACTGCAGCATCATGAGAGGCCTGTTTCAGAACCATCCTGGCTAAGCCAGTCTCAGATTCCTGACACTCAGAACTGTAAGATAATAAATATTTATTGTTTTAGGCTTCTATATTTTGGGAAAATACATAATACAGTGATAGATTAGGGGGGCCAATTATAGACCCCATATACCTACTCTTCTAAGGGTTCGGCCAGGACCAGCCTGTTCAAGTGATATAAAGTATTTTTAGTTGCTTACTTCAAGGAACATTGCTAATGTATTAGGGAGAAAGAAGGCAAAATGGCTGAAATACATTGCTTTCAATAAAAATGCTCTAGCTACTTAACTATGATCATGGTGATAACAAGAATGCCCTGTCATATAATGGGGTAACTGATGCACACTTCCCACCATTTCTGAAGGTTAACACAAAACTCATAACATGGATGGTTGCCTCTAAGGATGCTGTATAAATCCAGCGTGCTAGTTTTTTCCATTTTTAATGTGAATTGACAAGGGCCACTTTAGCCTGTTAGCACTTCTTTTCTGAAGAAGAACCCCGACATCTTTTAGTGCCCCCAGCAGCAAATGACTTACGCCAAAGCCTATTCTTCTTCTTTAGATAGAAACCCTACTGACACCTGCTATATTGTCTATTAGATAAAGAAGATCTTATAGAATGTGGGTGAAATGGGAGATTTGCCAAGCAGAAGAAATGCAGGCTATAGGCCTTTCTTTTGTCAGCCAAAGAAAAATTGTGGTAGTCAGGAAAACAGTTGTGAATGCCTGCTTCTCACAGAGAAAGACATCTGTGCCAACTGAAATGCCAGGTTACCTTTTCCTTATTCTCAGCTCTGCAGACACAACTTCATTAGTACTGAGTCTATTTTATGAAGCCTTTTTATAACTGCAGGTTGTCATTCCGACTTAGTTACTAATCCTGGTCACATATTAAGGGCTTTGATTAAGCAATTTGCTTTTTTCCTTCCTCTCTTCCATCTCATTGAAAGATTACAGAGTTTGAGCATGAGGTTAAAGGATTACATCTGAATCCGGAGAGTCCCGCCACTGCTCCAGCTGCCTGTCATTTCCTGGAGTGGTTACTTATCTGTCAATATTTCTTCCCTTTTTTCCCAAGTCCCAGGCCTACTTGATCTTGTCCGTTTGGCTCGGCTGGTGGAGGAATAACAAGGGTCTTCCCATCATGCAACATTCTGGGATACATCATGACAGAGAAATCTCAAAGCCCAGGTCAATTATAACAGAAGATGTGCACCACCTCTGCCCCTGAATGTCTTCTGGGGCTGCAGTTGTTTAAAACTAAGTCACCTGAAAAATGCAAGGAAATGTGTGTCTGGTTCCTGGCTGGCTTTCTGCTTGTTTAGCAGGATACAAATAGCAGAAGACTAATACTCCGTGTGTGTGGTTTGTGGTCAGGAAGAGGGAATAAAGTTGGCAGCTACCTTATTGTGCTGTAATTACTTTTTAATTAGAATTCATTGAATACAGATGGATTCTTCCTGTTCTTTCGCCCACTGATGTTTTTAATATTCCCACATCAGATATTATGAGGCAGTAGCCAGCAGTGAATTACATAAAATAATCCTGTAGCTGGTAGTGACTTACAGAAAGTAACCAACTTAACCATTTGTCTTAGATGAAAAATGATCTTACACCTTTTTGTGGATTCTATTGCTGGTTTGTTGATATAGTGTTTGTTTACTCTCGTTCCTGCAGGAAAAAAGTACCATAGTTCTTGTATCAAATTACTGTAACTGACTGGAACATTTTTATTTCAAATAATGTACCATCATATTTTTTTTTCATGGTGACATTGATAAATTTGCTGGATTTCTCATTTTTTTTTCTCCCTCCTACCAATGAATAATTTGAACCCAAACGTGATTGGAATGTACAATTTCATGCTGTTATAAAAAATCATTGCTCATCACATTCTAATTGTAACTAAGTTTGAACCTGAATAGCTATTTGCAGTATTTTGATAGAAATAAGAAGTAATTTCCATTTTTTTGCTCCAGGGTCTCTCTACATGAACTGACATATGATGCATTTTTGAAGTCACACTTAATAATTCTCTTTTCATTATAAACAACCGCACCCTTGTTGAATAGTAAACCTCAAATTAGGCTTACACAGGCCTATGTAATATACCTAAGAAACATGATTTATTCTAATGTAATAATGGCATAGATTTATAAAGCTTGACTACTCCAATGCTCCTCGTTATGGTTGTAAAATATTTGTGGCCGCCGTGGGATTTTCTAGATCATTATTTTAAAAAAGGAAAAACCCATTTTGACAGATGAACTGGGGCCATTCTGAGCAAATCACAGATACTTCATATAACAAGGCCTCCAAAGAGGGGAGCATACACTTATTACTATGGCAACCTGGATCAAAACACTATTTTAGTGGAGAGTTTCCAGTTTTACAATGCAATGATGATTGTTTATAGTACCACTGAAACCAGATTCAGCAAAGGTTTAAGAAATGAGCTGACAAGAGGAAAATCATTATAGATAAACTGGGGATACCTGAATGGGATAGCATGGAATCTGCCATTATTTGATCAAATACTGAAATTTATTGCCCAAGACAATAGAAACAATGGAAGAGGATCGAGAAGATGAGAAACATCCTAAAGTTTCTTCTGTTATAATGGTTTAGACCAAGATCAGTCCTATCTTAGGTTAAAACTTTGAAAGCAAAGATTTTTTTTTTAAAGGACATATCTTTCACATCCCTTATTTTTCTATCTGCAAAATACCTACTTGTAACTTTAAAGTTGTGGGCTAACACTTCTTTTCCTAGCATATTCCATTTGACAGAGTGTAACATGGCACAACTCAAGAACTATGCTCATCACACAGGGCCGTGTGCTTGCACATGTCGACATGATGTGACAGCCGGTTGCAGTCCTGCTCTGTTATTTTTATATAAATGGAATTTTTACACTGAAAGAGAAAAATTGTCTGGACCATGAGTTGCCCACTTTGCTAAATCTGTCTTAAAATATCTAAAGATACCACTGGGTGGACAAAGTACATTGAAGTGAAGGGTTGAATAATCATTTATTTGTTTAGCAACTATTTACTGAGCATCTCTGGTATGCCAATTGGTGGGTATATGGGTGTGCATGCTGCTAGGTGTGCTGTGGTGAGAGTGTGAAAGTGAGGGTTAAAGAGAAATATTGAAAAATGCAGAAATAGAAAATTACTGGACAGGAATTGAATTTGGTTCCATTCCAGTATTTGTTAACCAGAATAGTCTTTCAGTCTTTGAAGGGAGAAAGAAGAACCATATTTTCTGAATTTCTGCTCTATGCAAAGCTCTGTGCTAGGAGTTCTACATACTATTATGTCATTTAATATACTGGGAAACTGTAGATATTATTGTGTTTATTTTTCAGATAAGTAAACTGAAATAAGAAAGCTAAAATAAAAAAGTCAAGTACATTGAGCGAGTACATGTGTAGCACTACAAAAAAATTATGCATCAGGCACTGTTTTAGCATGTTAAGAAATTTTAACTCATTTAATCCTTATAGTAACCATGTAAAGCAGTACTATTGTTATTCTCACTTTACAGATATGGAAGAGGTTGAATAACTTGCTTCAGGTCACACAGCTAGTAAATGGCAGAGGCAAGATGTGAGCCCAGGAAGTATGCCCTGCTACCACTGCGCAGTGGAGGCGTGTGCTGAACCTAATCAACAATCTGTAAGTAATCAATAGCTTAAGTAATCAACAACACGATTGTGATCTGAGCCAGGTCTCCTGATTTACCACACACTTACTTGTTTTCAGCTTCTTTGTCTGCACAGATACACACTATAACTACCAAATATTTTAGGTATCAAACATATATTACATTTGTTTTATTCACATAACTGTTCCTCTTCAAGTATAAAATAATGCCTCAAAATCATTTCGAAGATTTTACTTTGCTTGAGTAACGAAGATCACAAAATTACAATTTGGTTCTGAGCAAATGATGAAATCCATAAGGTATTTCACAATGTGAGAAAATTTTGAAGACCTTAAGTAGCCTCATACTGTGTGAGGTAAATGGCTATAAACTATACCAGCTTTTGTTCAACTGAATGTGTGCATGTTTATAAATAAATAAATTTGTGATTTCAAATAGAGAATCATCTGTCTATACTGATGTGACATTATTGGAAATGTGTGATGAAAAGCACCATTGTTTGGCCACCAGCACCTGTTTTCCCCTTGCTTTGATAGTGGTACCCTGAATTTCCTGTGGAGAAAAACCTTCATACCCCGTCGATCATTTTTTCATGTTGATGTATTGAAAATGGATTCAAGGCTGTGTGGTATTTTCTGTGGAGAGAACCTTTTTCTCTTGGACTTGTTGATATGGAACTACTGACTGTCCCTTTACCACCACATGGGGGTTTTGAAAATGAAGGCTGCATGGAGGGAAGCAGAACCAAGAATAGGAAAAAGGTCAAGTCTGATAACATCATTTCAGGCCCAGAATAAAGTGGCATCTCATTTTAGATGTATCTCAGGACTTTTCAGTTAAAGCAGCAGATACTTTTGCTTTTTTGTCAAGGCCAGTTTGAGTTTAGAACTGGTATCATTTGCCATCTATAGAGTCCTAATTAATACATTACTTCCTCTCATTCCCCTAAGATCAGTAGCCTCTTCCTGCCTATCTTAGGATATACTTTAACATCCTTAATAATTGCTTTGTGGTCCTGTGTGGTCTGCCTCTATCTACTTTCTGGGCACAGATCCAGTCCATGGGTCCCTTCTTTTCTCCACATTACAAATAGGTTTTGATTTCAGTTTTCAGCTTTAAAAAGTCACCTTTGGGAGCCTGGGTGGCCCAGTCAATTGAGCATCCAACTCTTGATTTGGGCTCAGGTTATGATCCCAGGGTCATGGGATCAAGCCCCACATTGGGCTCCATGCTGAGTGTGGAGCCTGCTTAAGATTCTCTCTTTCTCTCCCACTGCCCCTCTCTCCCAATCACTCACTCTAAATAAATAAGTGATAGATGATTCTTCATATTCATTATTTCCTACCACTTTTCTCTCATGGTTCCAACTTTATTTACTCAGTCACAACTTTGTAGACCATCTTTAAATAATCCAAGTGGTAAGTCTTTGCAGATTCTTTGTCAAAGGAATTCTTTGAAACAAGACCCACTTCCCACCTCCACCTGGTGGAATGTGTGGGGAAATGCAACAGGGCAATTAAGTACATTTGGAGTATCTCTTAGCTTTCCCAGAATCTCTTCTCCAAAGTAAAAGTGCATTTCAAAGCAGTATGCAGATTCTTTGGGCACTGTCTTATCTTTAGGATTTTCTTCTTAAAAGTTCCATATTTCACTATTTTGGGGGCCTTTTGTCTGCTCAGTCGTTTGCTTCTTTAGAGTTTTGTTCAGCCCTTCCTCTGTTTCAGGATGCCTGCTCTTCACACTCATCTCTGTTCGTTTCACTTGCTGCTATTTTGTTTGGATCACAGCCTCTTTTTGCCTTTCCTCTTCATAGTGTTAATTCTACTCTCGGTGTTTTCCTGTCTTTAGCCTGGGGGTTCTCTTTCCTTCCCCCTCTTTCCATGTTAGCTGATTTGTTTGCCCTGAAAGGGAACATGTGGTCTCTTAGCAACTCTGATGAAGGCTTGACCAAAGTATCAGATGTAGATTTTTGTGATATTTTTTATCATATTTGGGCAGGACCTGGGAATACCCCAGGTTTTCATTTCAGAATCAAACCCCTTATCCAGGAGTATGAAATGTAGTCATGTCAATCAGTAAATAGGTGAGGACTGATTACAAAAGTATATTTTTGTGCTAGAAAAAAAAGATGAGGGCTAGATAATATAATTCTTGTCTCAAAGACTTGGGAACAGGTAGCATCATGCTCTGGAAAGAGGACTTGCTCAATATTTGGGATATCTGGCTTTTAAGTATAGACATAGATCATGGGCTTTGGTGCCATGCAGGCTTGGGTTCAAATCCCAGATTCCAAATATTAGCTGTGTGTCCTCCATTTTCAACTGTGAAATGGTGGAAATGATATTTCTTACAGGAAAGTATGTAAAGCATTGCCTGGCATATAATAAGTATTAATTTAATTTTTATTTCATCTTTTCTAATTTGCCTGATGTATCCAATTTCTATGGGCCTCAGTACTTATATCTGAATCTCAGCAGTTTGGATGATTTCTGAGACTAAACTATACCAAAATTCTTTTCACAGTTTGGTAGTAAGTCAGTGACAGTCAGAAATCTATAATAGGTATGTTCACAAAAAAAGAAAAAAGGAATCCAAGCATAACGCTAAAGAAATCCATCAAACCTGAAGGGAAGAGAGCAAGAGAAGAACTACAAAAACAACCACAAGTAAGTAAGAAAATGGCAATAAGTACATGCCTATCAATAATTACTTTGAATGTAAATGGACTAAATGCCCTAATCAAAAGATCTAGGATGACTGAATGAATAAAAAAGCAAGGCCCATCTATTTGCTGTCTACCAAAGACTCACTTCAAACCTAAAGACAAATGCAGATTGAAATTGAAGGATGGAAAAACATTTACCATGCAAGTGCAGTTAAAAAAAAAAAAAAAAAGCTGGGTAGCAATAATTAAATTAGACAAAATAGACTTTAAAACAAAGACTATACCAAGAGAAAAAGAAGGGCATTACATAAGAAAAAAGGGAACAATCCAACAAAAGGATATACCAATTATAAATATCTATTTAGATGCTTCCATGTTGGGTGCATACATATAACAAATATTAATTAATAGATATAAAGGGAAGAATTGAAAGTAACACAATAATAGTAGGGTACTTTATCACCCCACTTGCATCACTGGATTGATCATCCATACAGAAAATCAATAAGGAAATGTATCGTTGAATGACACATAGATATATACAGAATATTCCATCCACAAAAGGCAGAATATACACTTTTTTCAAGTACACATGCAATATTCTTCAGGACACGTCATACATTAGGCCACAAAACAAGTCTTACTCAGGAAGACTTTATATTTTGCATCCTTCTCAACCACAATGGTATGAAATAAGAACAAACCTACAAAGAACACAAATACATGGAGAACGTGTAATAATACAACTTGCTACTAAACAATGAATGAGTCAACCAAGATATCAAAGAGAAATTTTTAAAAAATACATGGGGATAAGAGGAAGACCTAAAATGTTGGAGTAGTAGGAGGACCCTAGGCTTACCTTTGAACACAGCTAGATAAATATCAAGTCATTCTGAATATCCAAGAAATCGATCTGAGGGCTGACAGAACAAACTGCACAAGAAGAGGGAGAGAAGAAACCACATTGTGGGTGGCAAGAGGTGTGGAGATATGGCTTGGGGGAGAAACAGATCATGGGTGCTGTGGAGGGGAAGGAGCTCTGGTGGTGGAGAGAGTTGAGAGGGAGAGGAGCACACAGGGCACTGCACAAGGAAAACATTTCCCCATAGTCATTGACTAGGAAACAAGAGGCATTTATTTTCATGAGATCTTATAACCAGCAGGGTCTAAAGACTAGAGTTGTAGAGGTCCCTAGCATGGCTGGTATAGAGCCCTAAGAGCACTGCAGTGCTCCTAGAGAGAAGGCAGCAAGTAACCCGGGGGCAGATGTCATTGCCTCTCCAGGGACAAAGCCAATGGGCACCATTTCCTTTCCCAGGTTCCCAGCATGGTGCAGAGACACCTGCTGAGGGTGGCTAACCTGGACACTGGCCCTTTAGTGTGCTTGCTCCAAAACTCATGCTCCTGTGCTCTGGTGCAACTGTCCTTCTGGTCAAACTTGCATCAATCCTAGCACAGTGAGACCCTTTCCCAGAAGACCAGGACAGGTCCCCACCACATCAAGTCCCTGAAGTTTAGAGTTTTAAAAATCAGCCAACACAGCTGGATAGAGCCAAAAGGATACTGCACTGCTCCAGGAAGGCAAGCATCCCAGACACAGACAGTTTGAAAACAGTGATCTGAAAAACACCTAGGATGCACTAGGAAAAATTATTCATTCTTCTGGGAGGGTTTCCCTGACAGCTGTAAGCAGGTTCCCCTCTCCAGGGAAAAAGGAGCTGGCTGGTGCCATTTCCCTTCCCTGCCCCTCAGCATAAACTAACTTCAGTAAACAGTACAGCCCCAACACTGGCTGCCTAATCTGTCCACACCAAGCTCCCCGCAACACCCTGTGCTCTGCTTGTACTGCTTTTCTTGGGCAAGGTGCATGAGACCCAGTGCAACAGGCCCATCCCCCAGAAGACCAGCACAAACCCCCACATGCACCATATGTATTACCATATGTATTGACCATAGAGTTCTGCAAAGCTTCAGCTCTAGTGGAAATAACATCAGGTCTCTTTTAACAAGCAGACAAGAACACACCTAGTTAAAACTCTCCACACTCTGCCCAAGGTCCAAACACTCTCTACTGCAGGCAAGGAGAAACTCTGCAGAGGACTGACCTGAGGGACAGAGCACCCATAACACAGCAGCACAGTGCATGCAGCACACACCAGAGATATTTCCTTAAGTGTCAGGCCCAGGACGTTAATGGCTTTATGAAGAAGAGGTCATATAGTTTCAGGAGCATGAAATATAACAGGCTTTCCTGACACACAGAAGAAAACAGACCTAGACAAAATGCCAAGACAGAGGAATTCATCCCAAAAGCAAGAACAAGAAAAGGTCATGGCCAGGGATCTAATCGAAACAGATATAAGCAATATGCCTGATCCAGAATATAAAGCAACAATCATAAGAATACTAGCTGGGCTTTAGAAAAGCACGGAAGACATTAGGGATATACTTACCACAGAGATAAAAGAGCTAAAAACTAGTCAGGCTGAAATGAAAAATGCAATAACTGAGATTCAAATCCGACTGGATGTAATGACCACAAGGATGGGAGAAGTAGAGGAAAGAATAAGTGATAAAGAAGATAGAATTATGGAAAATTGTGAAGCTGATCAAAAGAGGGAAAGAAAAATCTTGGATCACAAAAATAGACCTAGTGGACTCAGTGACTCAATGAAACATAATACATTCATATCATAGGAGTCCCAGAAGAAGGAGGAAAGGGCTCACAAGGTTTATTGGAAGAAAGTATAGCTTAAAACATCACTAATCTGGGGGAAAAATGGACTTCCAGGGGCGCCTAGGTGGCTCACTCAGGCGTCTGACTTCAGCTCAGGTCATGATCTTGCGGTTTGTGAGTTTGAGCCCCACGTCGGGCTCTGTGCTGACAGCTCAGAGCCTGGAGCCTGCTTCTGCCCCTCCCCTGCTCATGATCTGATTCTGACTTTCAATAATAAACGTTAAAAAAAAAAAAAAAAAGAAAATGGACTTCCAAATCCAGGAGGCAGAGAGAACTCCCATCATAATCAAAAGCAGGCCAACATCAAGACATGTTGCAGTTAAATTCTAAAATATAAAGAAAAAAATCCTAAAAACAGCAAGACAGAAGACCGTAATTTACAAGGTTAGCAACAGATCTTTCCACAGAAACTTGGAAGGCCAGAGGGGAGTGGCATAATATATTCAACGTGCTGAATGGGAAAGATCTACAGCCAAGAATATTCTAACCAGCAAGGCTATCATTCAGAATAGAAGGGGAGATAGTTTCCCAAACAAAAACTAAAGAAATTTGTGACCACTAAATCAGCCATGCAAGAAATATTAAAGGGGACTCTTCAAGTAGGAAAGACCAAAAGTGACAAAGACTAGAAAGAAACGGATAAAATCTCCAGAAACAATGACAAAACAAGTAATAAAAAGGCACTAAATTCATATCTATCAGTAATTACTCTCAATGTAAATGAACTAAATGCTCCAATCAAAAGACAGAGTGTCAGATAAAAAAAAAAAAAAAGACCCATCTATATGCTCCTTACAAGACTCATTTTAGACCTAAAGACACCTGCAGGTTGAAAGTGAGAGGATGGAGAAACATTTACCATGCAAATGGACATCAAAAGAAAGCCAGAGTAGCGATACTTAGACAAACTTGATTTTAAAACATAAATGGTAACAAGACATGAAGAAGGGCACTATATCACAATAAAGGGGGCTGTCCAACAAGATCTAACCAATGTAAATATTTATGCCCCCAACTTTGAGGAACCTAAATATGTAAAAGTATAACAAGCATAAACTCATTGATAACAATACAATAACGGGATTTTAACACCCCACTTACATCAATGGACAAATCATCAAAGCAGAAAATCAGCAAGGAAACAATGGCTTTGACACACTGATCAGACAGACTTAACAGATATATTCATAACATTTCATCCTAAAGCAGAATACACATTCTTTTCAAATGCATATGGGACATTCTTCAGAATAGATCACCTACTAGGTCACAAATCAGTCCTCAACAAGTACAAAAATATTGAGATCACACCATGCATATTTTCCAGCCATAACACTATGAAACTTGAACTCAACCACAAGAAAAAATTGAGAAAGACCACAAATTCATGCAGGTTAAAGAACATCCTACTAAAGAATGAATGGGTCAACTAGGAAATTAAAGAAGAAATATGAAAACGAAAACATGACAGTCCAAAACCTTTGGGATGCAACAAAAGCAGTCATAAGAGGAAAGCCTACAGCAATACAGGCCTACTTTAAGAAGCAAAAAAATCTCAAATAAAGAACAAATGAAGTCTAAGGTCAGCAGAAGGGAAATAATAAAAATTAGAGCAGGAATAAATGATACAGAAAGAGACAAAAAAAAAAAAACAGTAGAAAAGATCAATGAAACCAAGAGCTGGTGCTTTGAAGAAATTAATAAATTGATAAGCCCCTAGACAGACTTATCAAAAAGAAAAGAGAATGGACCCAAGTAAATAAAATCATGAATGAGAGAGAAGAAATCACGACCAAAACTACAGAAAAAATACATGGAAACAAATGAAAATGAAAACACAGCAGTCCAAAATCTTTGGGCTATCGTAAAAGCAGTTATAAGAGGAAAGTTTACAGTAATACAGGCCTAGCCTCAAGAAACAAGAAAAATCTCAATTCAACAACCTAATCTTAAACCTAAAGGAGCTACAAAAAGAACAAACCCCAAAGCCAGTAGAAAGAGGGATACATTAAAGATTAGGGCATAAACAAATGATATAAAAACTAAAAAACTTAATACAAAAGATAAATAAAACCAGGAGCTCGTTCTTTGAAAGTATGCACAAAATTGATAAGCTTTTAGCCAAATTCATGAAGAAAAAAAGGACTGAAAAACAATAAAATCAAAAATTAAGGAAGAGAAATAATAATGGCCCCCACAGAAATACAAAGGATTATAAAGAATATTATGAAAATTATATGCCAACAAATCAGACAACCTAGCAGAAATGTATAAATTCCTAGAAACATATAACCTCAGGAACTGAATCAGGAAGAAAGAGAAAATTTGAACAGACCAATTACTAGCAATAAAATGCAATTAGTATTAAAAAAAAAACCCCACAAATCTCCCAACAAACAAAAGCCCAGGGCCAGATGGCTTCACAGGTGAATTCTACCAAACATTTAAACACAAGTTAATGCCTATTTTTCTCCAATTATTGCAGAAAATAGAAGAGGAGGAAAACTTTCAAATCCATTCTATAAGACCAGCATTATCCTAATACCAAAACCTGACAAAGACACTACATAAAAAGAAAACTACAGGCCAATAACTCTGATAAACATATATGCAAAAATCCTCAACAATATATTACCAAACCAAATTTAACAATACATTAAAAAAATCATTCACCATAACCAAAGTATTTATTCCAGGAATACAAGTGTGGTTCAATATTTGTCAATCAATCGGCATGATACATCACATCAACAAGAGAAAAGATAAATAATCACCTCAATAGATGCAGAAAAAGCATTTGACACAATACAACATCCATTCATAATAAAAAAATCTAACATAGGTTTAGAGGGAACATATCTCAACATAGTAAAGGCTATATATGAAAAACTCTCAGCTAACATCATACTCAATGGTGAAAAACTGAGAGCTTTTCCCCAAAGGTCAGAAACAAGACCATGATGATGACTCTTACCACTTTTATTCAACACAGTATTGGAAGTCCTAGCCACAGCAGTCAGAAAACAAAGAAGTAAAACTTATACTATTTGCAGATGACATGATACTTTATTTAGAAAACCCTAAAGACTTCACCAGAATACTACTAAAACTGATAATTGAATTTAGTAAAGTTCCAGGATATAAAATCAATGTACAGAAATCTCTTGCATTTCTGTACACTAATAATGAGGCAGAAAAATTAAGAAAAAAATCCCATTTACAAGTGCACCAAAAACAATAAGAAATCCAGGAATAAATGAACCAAAGAGATGAAAGACCTATACTCTGAAAACAGTAAACATTGATGAAAGAAACTAAAGACAACACAAAGAAATGGAAAGACATTCCATGCTCACAGATTGGAAGAACAAATACTGTTCAAATTTCTATACTACCCAAATGAATCTACACTTTTAATGCCATCCCTATCAAAATACCAACAGAACTATAACAAAAATATCAAAGAACTAGAACAAAAGTCCTAAAATTTATCTGGAACCACAGATGACCCAAATAACCAGAGCAATTTTGAAAAAGAAAAACAAAGCTATCAGTATCTCAATTCCAGACTTCAAGTTATACCAAAAGCTGTAGGAATCAAAACAGTATGGTACAAAACATACATATAGATCAGAACAGAACAGAAAACCCAGAAATAAAAGTATGATTATAAGGTTGATAAAGCAGCAAAGAATATACAATGGGAAAAAGTCTCTTCAACAAATAGTGTTGGGAAAACTTGTCAGCTACATGCAAAAGAATCAAACTGGACCCCTTTCTTACCCCATCCAAAAAATAAAGTCAAATTGGATTAAAGGTCTAAATAGGAGACCTAAAACCATAAAAATCCTAGAGGTGAGTACAGTCAATAATGTCTCTGACATCAGCCATAGCAACAGTTTTCTAGATCTGTCTCCTGAGGCAAGGGAAATAAACGCAAAAATACACTAGTGGGACTACATCAAAATAGAAAGTTTCTTCACAGGGAAGGAAATAATCAACAAAACTAAAAGGCAACCTACCAAATGGAATGAAAGAAGATATATGCAAATGACATATCTGCATATCTGATAAAGGATTAGTGTCCCAAATATATAAAGAACTTATATGATTCAACACCCAAAAAACAATCCAATTAAAAAATGGGTAGAAGATATAAACAGACATTTCTCCAAAGAAGCCATCCAGATGGCTAACAGACACATGAAAAGATGCTCAACATAACTCATCATCAGGGAAACGCAAATCACAACTACAATGAAATATGACCTCACACCTGTCAGTATGGCTAAAATGAAAAACACAAGAAACAACAGATGTTGATGAGGATGTGGAGCAAAAGGAACCCTTGTGGCCTGCTGGTGGGAATGCAAACTGCTACTGCTACAGCCACTGTGGAAAAGAGTATAGAGGTTCCTCAAAAAGTTAAAACCACCTTTTACAACCCAATAATCGCACTACTGGGTATTTACCCGAAAAATGCAAAACACTAATTCAGAGGGATACATGCACCCCTACATTTTATAGCAGCATTATTTACAATAGCCAACTTATGGAAGTAGCCCGAGTGTCCATCACTAGATGAATGGATAAAGATGTGGAATATATACACAATGGAATAATTTTCAGCCATAAAAAGGAGTGAAATCTTGTTATTTGCAATGACATAGATGGAGCTAGAGAATATTATGCTAAGTGAAATAAATGAGTCAGAGAAAACCAAATACCATATGATTTCACTCATATGTGCAATTTAAGAAGCAGAACAAAGCAGCAAAGGCAAAAGAGAGAGAGAGAAACCAAGAAACAGACTCTTAACTATAGAGAACTTATGGTTACCAGAAGGGAGGTAGATGGAGGGGATGGGTGAAACAGATGATGGGGATTAAAGACTGCACTTGTTGTGATGTGTGGGGAATAAACTTAGAAATTTCCTGGGTTTACACCAATGGGTTAACAAAGCATAAAGAAGTACAAAGCCATAGGATGCTCACACCCAAGTTTGGGTAAACAAGATTAGGTAAATAAATATAGAGAAGGCAGGGCAGAAGCCCCAGTATAGAATATATGAAATAAACAAGATTAGGTATTCAGGGTGGAAGCAGCCCCCAATTTAGTACTATAGCAGAAAGCTGCTTTCACTGGAAAGAAGTACCAACTTAGGTAAACACATAAATAGGGCTATAGACCACCACTGCAGGTGAAGCAGCCCAGACCAGAGATGATTAACAAAAAGAAGGTGCCTTGTTAACCCTGAGGTCACCTGTCCTATGTCTCATCCCCTAGGCTAGCTAAGATAAATAGAGGTGGTGCCTCATGTCTGCTGTAAACAACCTCTCACCTGGCTGCCCAGCTCTAGGATTTTGTTTTGTATTAACCCAAACCCCTAACTCCAAATATCTTCAAGACCCTCTTTCCCTCACATCCATGAATTAACGTTCACAGATTCATTGTCGCTTTGTGCACATCCATCACCATGTTTGTAAACCTTCTGATCCTAATAAAAATGTGGCAAGGACCCGGACATCAGCCATCTCTTGCTTTTAATCCTGCTTCCTTCTCTCTTGCTAGACAAGAGAGAACTTTAGACTTAGTGATGAACACTGGGTGATGTATGGAATTGTTGAATCACTATATTGTACACCTTAAATTAATATAACATTATGTTAACTATACTAGAATTAAAATAAGTGGAATTATTATATACAATGGAATATTACCCATAAAAAAGGATGAGATCTTGCCATTTGCTACAACATACGTGAAATAAGTCAGAGAAAGACAAATACCATATGATTTCATGCATATGCAGATCTAAGTCAAAACAATTGAACAGGGGCGCCTGGGTGGTGCAGTCGGTTAAGCGTCCGACTTCAGCCAGGTCACGATCTCGCAGTCCGTGAGTTCGAGCCCCGCGTCAGGCTCTGGGCTGATGGCTCAGAGCCTGGAGCCTGTTTCCGATTCTGTGTCTCCCTCTCTCTCTGCCCCTCCCCCGTTCAGCTCTGTCTCTCTCTGTCCCAAAAATAAATAAATGTTGAAAAAAAAATTAAAAAACAAAACAAAAACAATTGAACAAACAAGGAAACTGTGACCAAAAAAAAACCCAAAAAACCCTTGTCAGAGGGATGTATGTGGGGGATAAGTGAAATAGATAAAGGATATTAAGAGATACAAACTTCTAGTTATAAAATAAGTCATGAAGATGAAAAGTAAAGCATAGGGAATATAGTTAATGATATTGTAATATCATTGTTTGGTGGCAGAGGGCAACTTCACTTATCTTGCTGAGCACTAAGTATAGAATTGCTGAATCATTCTGTTGTAAAGCCAAATATAACACTGTATGTTAAACTTCAATAAAATCAATTGCCTTATTTTTCTAAGCTGTTTCAAGTTGAGTTTCTGTGACAACTAAAAGAGACCTACATGTTTTTGCTTCCCTCAATATGTTGGCTTCATTCCCTCCAAGTAGAGTTCCCTATGAGATGAGACCTACAGTCACAGGCAACTCCTATCTATTTAATTTATTCCAACTCTACCACCAGTTAGAAAGTTGTTCTGTTTCCTTAGTTCCCAGGGGAATAATACTGGAGAAGAGCTCTGATTGGTCAATCTTGGGTCATGTGCCCTTCTGTGGCCAGGGGGATAGGGTTCTAAGATTAGAAACCACCCTAAAACCTTAAGACTTGGTGCAAGTAATGGTTCTATGAAACTCAGAGAAATGTTCCCCCAAAAAGGCAAGGTGTACTGGGCAGACAATATAATTGGTGTCTCCCATACCTATACTTACCTATCTAATTCTGAGGTTTATTGAAATGATGCATGTGAAATACTTGGAAAATACTGCAATGTAAAATCTTATTATTGTTTATTTTTATTTTGAGAGAGAGGAGAGAGAGGGAGGGAGAGAATCCCAAGCAGGCTCCACACTATCAGTGCAGAGCCTATTTCAGGGCTCGATCTTACCAATAGTGAGATCATGACCTGAGCCAAAATCAAGACTCAGATGCTTAACCCACTGAGCCACCCAGGTGCCGCTGTAAAATCTTATTCTAACTTATTACTAATTGGGACTATATAGATGACAGAAACTCAAATGTATTAACATAATATTTTCTCGGACCACAGTATTGGCCCCAAATAGTATTCGTATTGCTCCACTTGCCCACAGAGAATTCTCGTTTATAATAGAAAACTGGGAATTACTCCGACACTCACATCAACTACAGAGCAATTCTCTTATGAGTCACACAGACTCTGTTAAATGCCAAATTCTTTCTTTCCCACTCATTCACTTTCTTGTGCCTCACCTAGTAGGATATACAGGTGATTTCAATGACCTCGTGTTTTCAAGGCCACCAAATAGCAGCCACTGTCCTTGAGAACTCAAGGAGCAGAGATGTCTCAGTCTGGTTGTGCAATGCACTCTTGACCCTTGACCCAGTAGCGTTTAGTTAGGTTGGAAGGGGCAAAACAAATGTCTATGAAAAAGTCACTTATTAGACAAATATGGAAGTGTACAGAGTGAAAATATGTAGTCCTTGCCCCTTAACTGGTCCACAGTCCACTACAGAACATTAATAAGCACAAGATTCTAACTCAATGGAATTATTGCCACGTTAGAGCAGAATTACTGTGTAAGCTCTCAGAAGGGGCAGTGTCTTAGTCGGTTCCAACTGCCATAACAAATACAATAGACTAGGTGGCTTAACCAACAGAAATTCATTTTCTTGGAGTTCTGGAGGTTGGGAAGTCCAAGGTGAAAATGCTGGCTGATTTGGTTCCTGGTGAGGCCTCTCTAGTTTACAGACAGCTATCTTCTTGCTGTGTTTTCATGGGGTGGAGAACATGGTGTCTCTCAAGGGCAGTCATCCCATCATGAGGGCCCCAACCTCATGGTCTCATCTAACCCCAATTACCTCCCAAAGGCCCCATCTCCAAATACCATCACACTGAGGGTTAGGGCTTTATCATAGGAACTTGGAAGGGAAATAATTCAGTCTATAGCAGGCAGCAATTCCTGCTAAACATTTCTGCAGAAGATGGTTCAGGATAACATAATAAAACCATAAGGCCAAAAACATTGCTAAAAGTATTCAAGGTTGCTGCTTCTAGGTAGGTGGATTTTACACATGTGTATTATCCAACTCTAGGGGGCACCATTAAGTAGACTGTTGCAGACTTGTGTGTTTACCATGATTTTGTGTGTGTGTGTGTGTGTGCAGAAGTCAATTGTTTTAAGGAGTACATTTTTCAAATAGAACTCAACATAGTAAAAATAACAGCCTTGAATATGACTATTTATAGTTGCCAACATTTATTGTAGCTTATTGTGTGCCAGGGACTATGTGAGATCCTTTATATATTTTATCGTTTCACAGAATGTCAGATAAGTATATCCCCATTTTACACCTAAAGAAACTGAGACCTAACAGAACGAGGCACACAGCTGCTAAGTACTGGCTGAGCAGGAGTTTCCATGTAATGATCCTACTTCTGACCTGTAACTGTAAGCCACTCTGCTCTCCTCTCCATGCCTTCCTTTGCTGGTTGACAAACCTTTCACCCATCCCTGAACTGGGTGCCAAGTCACACACAGACTTGGGTCCCCTTTCCTGCTGCTGGACCAAATTTCCTACTGCAAGGGACAAATCTCTGGCCATGCTACCCCTGGCCCATCGTATGCTACCCTGATGCAGAGTGTGCCTGGAGCTGTCAGCATGCCAGGAAACATTTAGCAGGGCGAAAGGAAGGGGGAAAAAAGTACAGTGTATGTGTGTTGCCAGTTATTTAAAATAGGCCAATTACCTCAAACTGTAAAAACATACTCAAGTTTAAATACCTACAAATCACTTTAACAAATTTAGTAACAGAAAATTCTCACTGCTTGCTCTGTTTGTGCTGTGGCAAGTGCAGTTTGTTTGAGAAGCATGTGGTTGAGTAACTGTGGGTTATATTAGCAGCACTTTCTCTCTTACGTGTGTATTCATAAGTTCTGCAAAAAAGGCCAAAGCAGTTATGTTTGTGCTACCCACGTGCTGTTATCTTGTGAAGACTGGAAATAAATCTCATCATTTCCTAATCTGATTTTCTACATGTTTCTGGGTGGCATTTTTATTCATGAGTTTTGGCCCTGAGTGACCTATGGGAGGCTTGCAGGTACAGAGGGGAGATTCTCACTGAATCCACAGGAGCTGCAATGTCATAGGTCAGGGAGTGGCCTGCCAGCAAGCCACAGGAACACCCAGGCAGCTAGAAGCCAGTCATGAACATAAATGGAGTACTACATGGCAAGGACCATGCAGAGGTCAAGGAGAAAGCGGCCAACCCACAGCAAACAGTTCCTCTTCTGCTGTAGCCCAAGGGGAATCAGTAAGGGGGAGGGGTGAGCTTCAAAACAATTACGCTGTGCTCATTCTAGAGTTATTATTCCATTTGGGGGTTAATTGCTGTGGTGTGAACCCAGACACTGTCTAATTAGGAATAAGCTTGTACTCGGGAACAATTACCCAGCTAATTGGTCTAGTGCACGTATAACTCTGAAGACCGGGTGGAAGAAACAATGGTGAGAGACAGAGTTCTTCCGAGTCTGGGGTGTTTCATAGAAATAGCACAGAATGTCAGGGTTGGAAGAAACTTTAGAGATCATTTGAGTTACAGGCTCATTTTGCAAATGAGGCCCAGGCACACAGAAGGTTGGTGGCAGAGCAGTGCTAGAATGTAGTTCCTTCCTGTCTCTCAGCCCACTACTGGCTGGCTGATACCCACACTGTTTGACTGACAGGATCCAAATAAGTAGAAACGGTGGTATCAAGTGGAGGTTGGAATCCAGGCCCTACACCGGGGGAGTTTTGAGAAGCAAGGGTGGGTTGCAGGTCAGTGCATCACCCACCCTGTCCACCGGATTCCAAATTCTCTGGAAGATGTAAATGAGCAGGGGCCCACATCTACCCAGCACTTCCAGTTCTCATCTTTTTCAACAAAACCATTCATACTCTGACCATTTACTGGGCCTCTGTTATGTGCTCCGCCATGTGCCACGCCCTAGGCTAGGTGCTAGGGAGCAAACTTAAGATGTAGTCCTACTCTCATCTACAAAGACAAGGGTCAGGTGGGAAGCTTCTAGCACAACTGGCTTCCATGGGATGTGGCAAATGGACAGATTTCCTAGACTATTTTCAGAGGAGAACATTGTTTCTCTGTCCATATTTCCTCTACTAATGATGTTTAGCAGAGTCCCTTGTAAGGGGGGGAAAAAGTGCTTATGAATCCACCTGTAGAAGTTAGGGATAGTCGAAATGCAGAAAAATATCTTCTGGCTCAGAGAAAGCCCGTACATTTTCTTATATTTTCAGAATATACTCAGTACTACCTTCCTGCAATATATATACATAGATTTTATTTCAGCTTGCCTGAATGAAGAGAAAATAGACTCAAAGTTATGATAGGTCCTTTTAAGTCCCTTGGCCATTTGAAGACAAGCTATACTTTATTGGAAAGAAGACATTTTAAGAGTATTTGTTTTTTTCTGGGGAAACTAAATACTTATAAAGGGACTTTTTTCCTAGGAATTTTTGAACCTTACATAGAAACTGCATATGTATTTCAAGCAGTGTCAAAATTAAATGTCTGCTGAGAGAGTAAGGGAGGAGGTGTGGAAGGTGTAGAGGGGTGAACAATGGAGTGGAAAGTGACAGTTGATTAGTTTTACAAAAAACTACTTGCTTAGAATGATAACACGCACCAAAAGGTAGCCTTCATAGGCTGGCTTGTGTGTTAATACATTGCTTCCTTATTCATTCAACAAATATTTGTCAAGTCCTTAAATGTGCCAGGCCTTTTGCTAGATGCTGAATAAAGACCGCAAAACAAAGCACAATCCCTGGTTTCATGAAATGGATGGTACAGTGGAGAGAAAATGTTACATAAGCATAAGTATTGGTCAACTTAGGTTAAGTTATGCTGCAGTAACAAGTAACCTCCACATCCTAGTGACCTTTTGGTTTACTTTTTGTTCACATTAGGTCCATTGTAGCTCTGCATCCTGCCCTCTTCATTTTGGACCAAGACTGAAGGAGCAGCCCCTGAGACATGCCCTCTTGTGACAGAGGAAAAGAGTGATGGCCAAAACCACACAATGGCTCTAGCATTTTTTCCCCAGAGCACACTCTTTTGCCCAAAGCAAGTCACATGGTCTAACTTGATGGCAATCAGGTGGGGAAGTTTAATCCCCCAAATAGAGAGGGGCTGGTAGAAATGACAGCAAATGTTTTTGAACAAGTAATGTAAGTGTACCAAAAATTACAAGTAAAAATGTTAATGATAATAAAAGCTCTAGGGACAAGAAGAGAGGGCTGCAATGGAGAGTAACAATGGAGAATGATTTAGACTGACGGTGGTGATGTTGGCAGCTCTGGAAAGGCTTTTCTGAACAAGTAACATCTCAGCTCAAACCCAAGAGATAAGGAGAAGTTATGCAATACAAGGGTTGAGAGAAGAGTAAGAGAGAAACAGCATGTGTAAAAGTCCTGAGGCAGAGAAGAGTTTGGCATGCTTGAAATGTTGGCAAGAGGCAGTACCATGTATTGGCCAAGAGTGGAGGCATCCTGGATTTCAATCCTAGGTCTATCCCTTACTAGCCATGTCTAACTGACCTATCTGTGTCTCATTTTCCTCATGTGTAAGTACTGGGTGTGCTTGGCTCATGACAGTCATTATTACTAATGGAAAGAAAACCCTGGTGGCTGCATTGTGATGACCAAAAAGTAAAAGAAATGAGGCTGGAGGGTACCCACATCTGTGGGGACCTGTACATCTTGGAAAGATTTGAATCTTAGTCCTAGAAGGTACTTTAAACTAGGGAGTGACTTAGTTCAGTGTATACTTTATATTTTCCTATCATATTCTGGGGAGATATTCTCCATCTAAACAACTATCTGTTGTTGGAACATAATGAAATCCTAGTGAGACCCTGATGGACAAAGGGAGGCAGGGGTGGGGTGGAGAGAGAAATGAGCTTCAGACCAGGAAAGAATTGAGAGAGGGATGAGAGATGGGAGAAGAGAGCTGTCCCTCTCCCCAGTCTGCCTGATATGAGAAAGAAGGCATTTATTTTAACAAGCATGGGGAGAGGACAAAAGGGAGGCCGAGGGCTATTCTTGTTAAGGCCTCAGCAGCCGAGCAGCAGGCACAGTGAGAGGCAGGAGACTGATGGGGCGAGCTGCAGCCTGGCTCAAAGGGGGTCCCCTGACCTCCAGAATGGTGAGGGGAGAAGGGGGCTCACCACTGCTCCAATGACACCTCTATGGAGATGCTTTAACACTTCCAGACAGTCTTATTGCAAGTGGCCTGGTCCTCTGGCTTCCTCTGAACTAGTGCATCCTCAAACAGCCTTCCCCGCCCCGGGAGCCATGGGTGCTGCTGGGACACGGGGGGTGAGGGGTTGGACAAGGCTCCAGAGAGTCTTGCACTGCAGTGCTTCCGGGGAGATGGCGCCGCTGCATCAGCTGGATGACAAAACACTGTTAATGGCACCAATAAAGAAGTGTGAATGTAATTTTCTCCTTCTTGTTATTTCCACAGTATTTGGCATATTATTTAACAGATCAACTGGCCAGTCACGATCCCTTCTGAAGCCAAGTCTTTCTTTTTTGTGCTGGAAGATTCCTAAAATGCAGGGCCGCTCAGCTATAAGCTCATCAGTTGGAAATAGGCCATACACAAATGGAGCACATGACTAATACCAAATGAGAAAGTGATTGAGTTCACTCCAAGTTCTGAAAGCTTTCGAGGAGAGCGGTTATAGCCTTTGAAGTACCAGGGCTTTGGAGGAAAGAGCAGCTAGGGAGGAAATGCAGAACTCTACGTCTTATGCCACATTAAAATATATATGTATGTTAAGTTGGAGGAAGTATAAAGCTGAGGATATATGTGATGAGAATAAAGGCAATATTTTGGAGCTTTAGAGTGAGAAGGTCTGGCTGTGGTCATAGCTACCATTCCTAAGAAATTATTCTGAACCAGGAGCTGTTTGGACACTGCTATATTCAGTCACTTAATGCTCCCATCTGAGCACTCTGCTTTCTAGGTGAATAACTAAGGTGATTTACCTAGGGTCATACAGTTTATAAGCTTGGGCAATCTG
Organism: Lynx canadensis; assembly: GCF_007474595.2. NCBI lineage: Eukaryota > Metazoa > Chordata > Mammalia > Carnivora > Felidae > Lynx > Lynx canadensis. The sequence goes on from NC_044310.1 coordinate 76,138,461, forward strand.
GCTTCAAAATCTAATGTTACCGTCACACACATATCCTGTCTGATATACAAAATGATGAAGAGGGGCAACTCAGACCTGAGCACTCACATCTGAATATACCCCTTAAATGCAAGGGGATAGGAAAGATACACACATAACTTTTTACATATATAAAAAATATATTATATATATATATAATTTTATATATAGACATGGACATTTTCAGAAAGGAAAAACAAACTCTTATCTTTGCAAAGCAGTGTGAGGTGGGTGGGCTTTTCATCTTAATCTGTACAGTTATAATTTTAGCCATGGCCATGTTTTACTACTGTGATTAAACATGTTTGGGTTTTTTTTTAAGATCTAGTTTTTTTCCCCTAATTTTATATATGTACTAAGCCATAAATAACTGGAGGGTTGTTGATTAATTTTCAACAGAAAAAAAAAAAAAAACTTGAAAAGATATGCTGATACATCATTTCCATGTGTGCTCATTTTTAAACAACCAAGATGGAGGTTGTAATTCCCAAAGCAGGGTGTTACAGCTTTGAAGTTTCAGGGTTGTCTGTTCATTAATTTCTCAGGGAGCAGGAGAAAAAAGATATTCAAGCCTAACTTCTCAAAGCTTTAGGATATATTCCTCCCTTTGCTTTTTTCTACATTCTGTATCCAACCCTTTGGCTTGCCTAGTACAATATTTTAATTTTTTTTTAAAGTCAAGATTATTTGAAGCTAACTTAGGGGTAAATCTAATAGAAAAAATTATGTTTGACAACTTTATGAGTAATATTAAAAATGATGATGCATGAGGGGCGCCTGGGTGGCTCAGTCGGTTGAGCGTCTGACTTCGGCTCAGGTCATGATCTCACGGTCCGTGAGTTCGAGCCCCGCGTCGGGCTCTGTGCTGACAGCTCGGAGCCTGGAGCCTGCTTCAGATTCTGTGTCTCCCTCTCTCTCTGACCCTCCCCTGTTCATGCTCTGTCTCTCTCTGTCTCGAAAATAAATAAACATTAAAAAAAATGATGATGCATGTATAATCAAATAAAAACAAATCCATCCATAATCACTTTCCAAAAATACCAGGAAAAGTGATAGAAAAATGGGCTCCGTAAAAACATATTGTCATCCATGTTGCCAAATATAATTTCATTGAGGGCACTGTTGGATCTCTTTTATGCAGATCTTCCTTATACCTTTGAAATCAGTCCCCTCCTCTCTACCTGTGGCCAACGAGATGGAGACCAGAGCAATTAGCCAGCTTAATTTGACAGTTATTTTAAAAATTGGCTCTTAAATTAGGAGACAGCCCTGCCTAGGCATGTGGTTACTTCACAGGGGAGTTTTCCCCCAGTGTTTACTTGTCTATGTGATTCCTGCTGTGAAACTAGTTGCACTGTTGAGTTGGGCCAGATAATAAGTCAGATTTGTTTTCCATGAAGAAAACTGCGGCAAGATTCGGATCATCCTAAGCCAATCTATGAGCTAAATGCACAAATTACCACCTAATTGTTCCAGTCTGAATAAAACTGACAAATCCACTCCCATGTTGCCAATTAGGAAGACAAGTCCATGCTGACAGTATCAAACATTACAAATAATCTTCGAAATTAATTTTCCATCCCTAATCTATAGATTCACTCACAGCCACCAATATATTTATTGAGTTCCCATAACGTGGCAGCCCCACTTACAGACACTGGCTATTCAAGGATGAGTCAGACATGAAATGCCTTGTAAGTCTTAGAGTCTGTGTGTTGTGAGTATAGACCATGGGGCACAAAGGAGGAAGAAATAAACATCCTTGGGCCAGGTGCTCTGCTACAAGCTTTAAACCGACTCTCATTTAATCCTCCCCCACAATACTGCCAAGTGGGTTTTATTATCTCTCCATTGCACACACACTTAGAAGGCAAATAACTTTCCCAAGAGCACACAACTGAAATGGGATTTGAACCTAGTGCTGCCTGACTCCTTGCCCACTAGCTTGTATTTTGTGGTCCCTTCACAGAGAAAAAGTCCCCTTTCCTTCTGGTCATTTCACAACTTTGCAGGCTTATGATTTCCTTTGTTTTTCACAATATCCTTCTGAGGTTGGCAGGTATGGTATTACAATTTCCATCGTACTTCCCAGGAAGCTGGGCCTTGGTGATGCTGAACAAGGACCTGAAGGCCTGAGGCCAGTAGGGAGGAGGAGATGAGATTGGAATGAGAACCATTTCCTACTTCCTCATCCAAGGCTTTCCTCAGCATGCTAGACCTGGATCTTATGCTGAGCTGAGCACGGATTTGAGTTCTAAGAAAGCAAAAATAAAAACATACAACCCAGAATTGAGAAATACCCATAGGGAGTAAGAGTTATCAGCATTCTTGTTAGCTAAAAGCCACTGTTGATAAGTGATATACTGAACTGCAGTGGAATTTCTAGTGTGCATTACACGTTTATTCAGCTGAAAAGGAGGTGAGGTGGGGGATAATCAGAGGTCAGGGAGAAGGACTAAGAGCCAAAAATCAGTGGGTTGAATGCTTTACACCCCCATGTAAATGCCTTGACCTCCTTGTCTCTCTGTGTGACCCTGTACAAGTCCCTTAACTTCCTTATCCATCTCAGCTAGGAAATGTGTTTGTGAGGGGTATGTGTGTGTGTGTGTGTGTGTGTGTGTGTGTGTGTGTGTGTGGCAGCGTGTGGGAGATATGTCACCATACATCAAATGCTGTGGTTGAAGTGAGCTCCTTGGGGAAAATGTATCGCCATCCCCTTGCCCCCACCAGAAAGATTTTCTCACAATGTGGCGAAAGGTGCCACTTTTTAATAACATCATTGGAATATCAGCTTCTTGCAAGATACAGTGGGACAAACTGTGGCGTGCCATCTTGTGACATGATAAAAGAAGAGGCTTCAGTGTGAGCTCCCAGGCAAAGTCCCTTCAGGAAGGAGGGCCTGGTCCTGCTGGGGTCACGTGAACCAGGGGAGACAAACTGGTGAAGGAATGGAGACAGGAAGCTTGTCATACTGTAGAATACAAGCACAGACCTCTTGCAGTATGAAATACCTTCACTTTCCATACCTGGGGGTAAGTTTTTACTCTTTCTCTTTGAATTATCCCAGTGGTCGTCAGAAAGGTGGGGGAGCACCTCTATGAGCTGCTGGAGCCAGCCGTCTCCTTTCCTAGCTCAGAGCGCTGCCATTGCAATTCAAACAGTGAGGCATCCCCAAATGGAGGAGGGCAAGGGCTTTGTTTACTCTTCTTCCCTTGGGGCAACAGCGGTATCTGACATCTGGGTAGATAGGTGCGCATCGTTAGCCAGATGATCACGTACAGTTACAGCCTGCATGCCAGCCACTCACACAGGCTCAGGGACATGAGCTGGCCAGGAAGATGGGAGAGGGTGGCACGGTCTCTGGGGCATCTGCCCCTGATGGCCGGAAAAGAAGATTGCACTTTCCTGTGGTCAGCGTGGTATGTAGGGCAGACAGGATGGAACCTGATATAGAAGGTTGGGTTTTCTCTTTATACGGGACCACAGGATTGGTTTGTGGGCAGGTAAATGCCTCTTTCCTACTCTCGCCACCAAGTGCCACATCAACAAGGCAGACTGGTTTAAGACAACTCTCCAAACGAGGAGGAACACTCTGACATTCAGGAGCACTTTATCCCCTAGAATCCTGGAACTCCTAACCTAGCTCTTAGCTCTTTGTAGGAATTCTGGTTCTGCCTATGGGATCTTAGGTGATTCACTTAGTCTCTGGGCCTCAGTGTCCTCATCATAAGGTAAGGATAAGAACACTTGTCCTATCCAGTTTTAGTAAAAGGATCATTTGAGATGATATGTATGAAAGTGCCTGACCAACTCTAAAACTCAGTGTGCAAATGTAAGGGATTCTTAGTATGTTTTTAAAAAGTGAGGAACTGGAAGGGAATGGAGGCTGCCATAAACTAGTTACTACTTCTGCTATTGGCTGAGCCCCCAGAAAGCATTGCCTGGCTTGTGCTGGAGGTTCTTAGGGCCCTATACAGACCTCAGCACTACCAGAGTTCCACTTCTCTGTCTACTGGATGCTAAGTGCCTTACAATCACAGGAAATCCAAATTGCAAGGGACTTTAAGGTCATCTGGAACAAGTCCTCTTTGATGCTTCACTCCTCTCTACAAGCCAAAAAGCACGTATATCCTTTACTCCCCACAGAATCTCACAGGGAGCTCAGCAACATGCCAATCGTAGAAAAGATATTTCTTGAATGAATGGTTCAATGAATTAATGAAATAGGGTAAAGAATAATGCTGGCCAGAAATTCTTTACACATACTCATAGAGCATGTGGCTACATAGGAAGATAGCTGTGCGAATAAATGATAGTGCTAAGCCCAATAATCATTTTAAACACTGAGTGCATATCCTATCCTAGGATTCATGCTAAGAACTTTACAGAAAGATTTCATTTAATTCTTAGCAGACCCCACTGAGGTCTGCTATTATTTCCTCAGCTGCACTATTATCCTCTGCAGCTAAGGAAACTGAAGCACAGGGAAGTTAAAAAGTTTGTTCAAGGGGTGCCTGGGTGGCTCAGTTGGTTGAGTATTTGACTCGTTTTTGGCTCAGGTCCTGATGTCACAGTTTCCACACAGGACGTGAAGCCTGCCTAAGATTCTCTCTCTCCCTCTGCCCTTACCTCTCTCTCTGATTGATACACACACACACACACACACATATATATATATACATATACACACACATATGTACACACACACCTATGCATACATACATTTTTATAAAATAAAAATGGTGTCTGGCTCTTGATTTCAGCTCAGGTCACAGTCTCACAGTTCATGAGTTCAAGCCCTGCCTCAGGCTCTGTGTTGACAGCGTGGAGCCTGCTTGGGATTTTCTCTCTCTCCCCCTCTCTCTGTTCCTCCCCTGCTTGTGCTCTCTCTCAAAATAAATAAATAAACTTAAAAAAGAATCTGGGTATTTAAAAAAAATCATCCAGCCGGTAAGTAGAGGAGCCAAGATTAAAAATCCAAGGCTGGCTCCTGTGTTTCTCCCACAGGTCTTCTTTCACTAAAACTTACTTCCTGTAATGTCCCTCTAAGACATCAGAATTCTTTTTCTTTCTTGGTTCCTGGATCATTTGAGTCAACTATACCCTGTGCTTTATTGCCTAGAGAGCAAAGAGAAGAGGAGATAACACCACGTAAACTTCAATTTTATTCATCAGAATTTTATCTCAACTGATCCTTGGTCATGTGGTCAATTATGCACTTGACAGAAGTGTCCAAATTGTCACAACTACGGTTACACAGGCAAAACAAGTGTGATAATTCAGGAAAAGCCTCCCTGGTCAGGAAGGAATGGGAATTGTGACCCAAAGGAGCTCATATTCTTCAATGTCACCTTTTTAGAAACCTTCCCTAACTACCTGTATAGAAGAGCACACTGTCTCTTGCACTCTTGATCCCCTCCCCTGCTTTATTTTTCTTCACAGCACCTATCACCACCTGAGAGGAGATAGGATCCTCGTTGCCCTTGAGAAGATGGGCTCCATTAAGGTAGGAACTTTGTTTTGTTCACCACCATATCCCTAATGTCTAGAACAGGGCATGGAATATAAGAAACACTCAGCAAATGCTTGTTGAATGAATGTACTGAATTGTTTTATAGAAATATATAAAGACTTAGGGTAATGACTTTGTTTTTTATGGATTGGATTGTGAAATACTTGAAACGAAGATTCTTCTGGCTCTTTTCATTTCCCTGGTGCCTGATGACTAGGGTTTCTTTTTGCACAACCTTCAAAACCAGCTTCACTCTAAGTTTCCTGACACACTGGTTTGTCTCAACATGTGTAGTGCCCCATGATACCCACAATTTGACATTTAGATTATTTCTTGCAAATAGTTTGAAGCAGCATCACACATCATGGGGTGACAGGACTTCCCCCAGAGTAGCTGGAATGTGGGAGATACAATCAGAAATGCTCATTTGATCAGCTACATTTTCCCCACTTCTGGAGATTTACCATCACATGCCCTGGAACTGGTCATACAAAGGATTACTTCCCTCTCACAGGCACAAGGTCAGCCAAAGATGGGACCAGTGTTCACACATGCCTCCAAAGGAAGACACTGCTTTAGGTTAAGGGTTATACATGCTTTGCTAGAGGAGCTGGAAAACAAGGATTTTATGGGCCACAGTGACATCTCCCTGCAAATGAATTGGTGATGTTAATCTAAAGGTTCATTAATGAGATACAAATATAAAATAACTGTAGCTTCTTTACTAGTTACTGTCTCATACCACTTGTACCTAATTATAGAAAGGCTTGTTAAAACAACATGAAAACCCTAGAAAGTTCAATAGTCAGATAGTCAGTTAAATGGATTGCTTTAAGGCATATGGAAAATGTAATGTATTTCTCCCCAAAGTTGAATGGATCCCACATTCCTATGCTTCAGTCACTACTAATAACAGCACTTCCAAAAACCAGCTTGTGCCTCTTTAGAACCAAAGGTATATAGAGAATAGTTTTCTGTAAGATAAACCACACACAAAAATTAAAATATTAGTTTCTACATTTCTTCCATCATTCTCTTCTTTTTTCTCCCCCAACATCAGATAGACAGAGTTCTTATAAATTGAAGGTAATAGTGAGATTGGATCATTTGCAGAAATCAACAGACCCTTTTGGATTAACATTTTTTCATCCTCCCCCCAACCAACCCAAATCTCTTAACTCCATAAGCAGGTCAATTGTTACAAAAGACAAAGGCTCATGTCTTTAGTCTGGATTAAAATCTCTATCCTAAGAAAATAGACTATTTTGTCCTAAATGAATCACAAAGTCAACAAGTACTTTCAGAGTGCCCATCTAGCTTGGTAGCTAGATGCTGCTGAGGATACACAGGAGGTATGACACGTGGCCTCTGCTTTCAGTGTATTTGACGATTAGTCACCTTTCCAGAGCTAAGCTGTACAGTACTAACAAGACTATTAGTTAAAAGCTCATGGAACTGTAGAACTGTGACTCAGAAGAGACTTAAAATAATAAGGATGCTTAAAAAAATAAAGAAGAAGTTACTGCAAATTGTAGTTCATGGTTTCCTGGTGCTTACTTAAAAATACCCATAAGCAAAAACCCTTCAAGCCTCAGTGAGGTTGTGTGGTTTTCAGCTTCCCAATCAGCTTGGATATCCATGGATCCCGCAGAGGGTTGCAGGAGGAGCAGCCACAGATATAAACAGAAGTCTTTGCTATCACATGGCAAGTAAGTGTCGCATCTCTTGAGCATCCCAGGTATCTGGGGCAGCCCCCTGACAATGGTTGAAACGATATCACATCCAGCCAGAAAACAACCCAGCAGAAACAGTGAGATGACACATGAACCCACAAGCTCGGCTTATAATGTGAAGCAACAAGACATGAGTGCACTGTACTTCTGCAGCCACTCTAGAGAAAGAGAGAGAGTAAAATGTGTGAGAAAGCCACAGTTAAATTACTCACTATTAGCCCCTATAGTGTGCTTCCAACCTATGCAGATATGTGTGTGTGTGTGTCTGCACACACACATGCATGCGCGCGCACACACACACACACACACACACAAGAATATCACAGTTAAATTTTTTACTAGCATAATGAGGAAAGAGACCAACAGAAGGAGCTCCCTGGGCTAATTTTCTAGCCAGCAGCCACTGCAATGTTCCCACTAGGAAAGTGAGAAGGAGTGAGAGCAAAGTATAATAAATAATGACTGGCTCTGCTGGTCAGGAGAAATTATCACTATGCTTGAGGGATCTAAGCATATGCTCATCCAGGAAACAAATCAGAGGTGGGTGGAGACTGAAGAGAGGGAGAAAAGAAAACCCAGAATGGTTTGGACATATCTTTAGGACATATTCATTTAAATTAAAAAGAAAAATTTTGAAACCAATAGCATCACCAAAAGTTACATATGGCCAAACCTAAAACTGTCCAAACATTGTAGTTCTCCCAAATTTAAATTGCTTTTTAACTTGTAGCTTTATATGGCTTCGTAGGAGGAAACCAAGCTATTTTACATTTCTCATAGGCATTTGCTCCAATCCATTATATTTCCTTTGTGTCCGCTTCTATGTCTTAGCACAACAAAAGACTCAGAATCCTTACTCTATGCTCACCTACAGAGATCTGTTCTGTGTAGCAGGAAAATAGGACCTAGAAAATACAGGGAAATGCAGAGGCAAAACATTACCCAGCTCAGGAAAGTCGGTTTTGCCCAGGTTTCAGGGCTAAAATTTACTTTGATGTGTCAGAAGCAAATAAGTCAGCATCAAACCAGGGTGGGCTTGAATGTTCATAGGATAAAAGGAAAGGCTAGGCATTATTCATCTTATACGACTTTCCTATAAAATGAAGAAAACAAAACCTATAGGTTAAAGGATTTTTTTAACCTAATTGATAGTCTGTGCCCAGTGTGTGACCATGTGTCTTGCATATAAAGAGACTCAGACATACCAGTAATATATTCCTCAACAGCCAGAGGAGTAATAGGGTCTGGGTTTACACTGCTGCCTGAAACAACTGAAACAAATGAACAAAAACAAGAAAAATAAATAAGACAATAAGACACTAGATATTAAGCAGTGAAGGAGAGGTGAACCCTATGAGGGCCCAGATTAGAATTTGGAAGGGTTTCTTGGCTACAGTACAGGGAGGAAGGGTATCCAAGATATCACCTGATGGACTTCCTGATACAAAGCTGAGAGTCTAGGGATAGCAAGGCAACTATTGCTTGCAGGGCAGAGTAGCAGAGGGAGAGCTGTGTAGAAAGCAAGTCCAGGACATCTTTGAGGTTTTTTCTTGAGTATTCAGCTAAGTAATGAAATATTAGAAGGAATAATATCTTAGTTCATACAGGAGCAGGGATAGTGCCTGTTACCAGCAACCAGATAATGTTGAATTGAAGAATTAGAAGGGGAGTAGTACTTTTGTAGTGGGAAAGAAAAAATTAACTCTAGACTTGTTCTACCTAGGGCTTAAAAGCAAGATAAGAAAGGATCAAACTGTCTGCAAGTGACTTAACCAATCCTTAAAAATGCTCAAGAAGATTTACGGGAATACAAAATATACAGCACCTAATAAGACAAAATTCACAATGTCTGACATCCAATCAAAAATTACCAGGCATGAAAAAAGCAGGAAAATAAGACATAACAAGAAAAAGCAATAAATCAAAACTGACCCAGAAATGACACAAATGACAATATCAGTATACAAGAAATTAAAATGATTACTATATCTCAGTTTCATATGTTAAAGAAGCTAGAGGAATGATTGAACATAATAGTTCAGATGGGGAAGCTACAGAAAAGTTCATATCAAACTTCTAGTAATTAAAATACACCATGTCTGACATGAAAATACACTAGATGGAATTAACAATGGATTAGAATTGCATAGGATTAAGGAACTAGAATGCACAGCACTAGAACTGTCCAAAATGAAACACATTTCATTTTGAAAGGTGAAAAAGACTAAAACTAAGCAGAATATCAGTGAACTGTGATATAGCCCCATTTTATTTTATTATCTCAGCGGGACAAGTAAAAGGAAGACAGAAACTGAAGAAATTAAAGGCAATATGGTCAAAAAATCTTCCAAATTTGATGAAAACTTTAAATCCACAGTTCCAAGAATCTCAGAGAATCCAAGCACAAGAAACATAAGTGCACATCATAATCAAATTGCTTAAAACAAATTATAAGAGTAAACCTTAAAACAACCAAATAAAAAAGACATTGTGTATGGAGGAACAAAGATAATGATGACAGAACCTTTGCATCAGAAACAAATCAAAATAGAAGACAGTGCAGGTAGATTTTTTAAAGTGATGAAAGACAAAAATCCTCAACCTACAAGTCTTTACCCAACTGAAAATATCTTTCCAAAATGAATGTGAAAGTTTTTAGTGTTTCTGGAAATTCGTACAGAGATGAATAATGAATAAACAAAGTTTGGTATAGAAAAAATGTGAAAAAAAACTTTTTACGACATGCAAAGCTGAAAGAATTCATCACCAGTAGACATGTACTACAAGAATTGTTAAAGGAAGTCCTTCAAGCAGAACAAAAATGACACAAGATGTAAATTTCTATCTCAAGAAAGGAATGATGGGCATCAAGAAAAGGGACTATGTAGGTAAATACAATCTGCTGTATGGTTTATAACATATATTAAAGTGAAATGTGTAACAGCAATAGCTGAAAGGTCTGGAGGGGGAAATGCAAGTACAGTGTCATACAATTCTTAATTATATGGGAAGTGGTATAATATCACTTGAAAATAAATTGTGAAATGTTAGAGATGTATACTCTAAATGCAAAACTATCCTTTAAGATAACCAAAGGGTTATAGCTAATTTTCCAAAGAAAGGAAGTAAAATGGAATAATAAAAAAATTCAATCCAAAAGAAAAGAGAAAAAGTGTGAAAAAGCATCACAAGCATGGATGACTAAATAGAAAACAGATAGAAAAACGGTGGTTTTAACCTGACCAATTATTAATTCATAGTAAATGTAAATTATCAAAATACCTTTCAAGGTCAGAGGTTGTCAGACAGAATAAAAAGAAGCAAGACCCACTATATACTATCTACAAGAAACCCACTTTATTTATTTTTATTTTTTTTAATGTTTACTTTTGAGAGAAAGAGACAGACAAAGTGTGAGTGGGGGAGGTGCACGAGAGAGGGAAACACAGAACAGAAGCAGGCTCAGGCTCTGAGCTGTCAGCACACAGCCTGACACGGGGCTCAAACCCCACAAGCGTGAGATCATGACCTGAGCCCATGTCGGACCGCTCAACGACTGAGCCACCCAGGCGCCCCAAACCCACTTTAAATATAAAGACCATAAATAGGGTTAAAAGTAAAAGAAAAAGAGAAAGAATAAATGTTTTAAAAAAAGCTGGAGTGTCTAGATTAATATCAAGTAATTTCTGAGAGGAAAAAAATATATATATATATTATCAGGGATGAAGAGATTTTTTTTTAATAATAAAAAGAAGGCCAATTCATGAAAAGTTCACAAAGTATTAAATGTTTATGCACCTAATAACAGGAGGAAAAACTGGTAAACAAAAAGGAGAAATAGATAAATCCACAATTCAATTGGTCTGTTTCAACACCCTCTTTCAACATTAGAATAAGCAGACATAAAATCAACAATGATATAAAGACTTAATGCTATCAACTAATTTCAGCTGACATTTACAGTTCATTTCACTGAACAAGTAATACATATTCTTTCAAATGCATATGTAACACTTACCAAGACAAACCAGATTCTGAGCTGTAAAATGTCTTGATAAATTCAAAGATTCAAGCAATACAGAGTATGTTCTCGGACTGAAATGAAACTAATAATCAAGTAACTGAAAAACTTCCTGGAAATCTTCCAATATTAGAAGTCAACAACACAGTTCTACATACTCATAAGCCAAGGAAGAAATCAAAGGGAAATAGCAAGATTCTGATTTAAGTGAGAATGAAAAGACAAAATATTACGATTTGGGGGATGCAGCTAAAGCAGTATCTAAAGTGAAATGTATAACACTAAAACGTCTACAGTAAAACATAAGAAAGGTATCAAATAAATGATCTCAGCTTCCACCTTAACACCTTTAACTTAAAATATCAGTTAATTAAGTCCCAAGCAGAAGTAAAACTAAATACAAGAGCGTAAATAGTGAAATAAATAACAATAAAGCAGGTAGGTCTGTTCTTTGAGAAGATCAATAAAATTAATAATTTCTATTTGGCCTAATCAGGGAAAAAAAGAAAAGACACAGATCGCCAGTATGCAGAACAAGAGAGATGACACCTCTGCAGATTCTACAGGTAGGAAAATAGTCATATTATGAACACTTTCCCAATATATTCTACTCCTTAAAAAAGGGGGGTGGGCTAATTCTCTGGAGATATATACTACTGAATAGGTGCGAAGTACCAAGAACTACAAAACCTGAATATCCTATCTATTAGTAGTGAAAAACTACCTCACAAAGAAAACACCAAGCTTAGATACTTCACTATTCTACCAGAGAACTAAGATGGAAATAAACCAATTATAGGCAAATTCTTCCAGAAAATCGAAAAGGAAGGTATGCAATCCAACTCATTCTAAGAGGTCAGCATTACTCTGATATTTTGATAAACCAAAGATAGTACCCACAAGAACATAGATGCAAACATTCTTAACAAAATACTGGCAAATTGAATTCAATAATACAGAGATAAATGATAGAGCATCATGATCAAGTGGCAGTTCACTCCAGAAATGCAAGATTGGTTTAACATTAGAAAATTCTTCTGTGGACTTTCCCATATTAACAGATCAACTCAATATATGAAGAAAAAACATTTGACAAAAATACATTTATTCTGACAAAAACTTTGTACACTGCGAACAGAAAGGAACTTCCTCAATCTGATTGGGACACCTACAAGAAAAAAAAAAAAAACCTAGAGCTAACAGCATAATTCATAGTGAAAGAATAAATGCCTTCCCCCTAAAGTCAGGAACAAGACATTTGTATTTGACATTATGTGGGAAGGACAGATGGCAAAAGGAACACAAGGAAAATTTTTAGGGGTGATAGAAATGTTATCTGGATTTTGGTGACAGTATGGGTTCATAGGTGTATATGAATATGTCAAAACTTACAAAATGTACACTTGAAATAAGTGCAGCTTACTGTATGTCAATTTTACCTTAATAAACCTGGGAGTGGGAGAAGAAGCAAGCCACATAATGCCATCATTACTGTCAGATAATCTGTTTCCATAAAGCAAAAAGCTTTGCTTTTGTGAATCAATAAAACATAGTAAATTCTCACATACACACATCTACTCTGTAGAATATTGCTTCTGTGGGATATGAAATTATTTGTTTTGGACAATTAATTTTGGAAATTCCGAATTGCACACAGTTAAACATGTTTCCCTAATACAAGACTTCTCAGAGCCCTTAAATATTTTACACAGTGAAACTTATAAAGAGGAGGAACTAGTGCACAGCGTTTCTTAAATGTTTGCCCATATAATCTGTTTTTCAACGAGTAGTTAAAATAACTAGTGATCAGTAGATCACATGTGGAGAAATATTTGGATAGATTGGTCAGTTACCATTAAGTACAGAAGACCCAATTCTGGAGAAGTCACATGTGAACTGTAGTTTCAAATGTCAAGATAGTTTTATTTTAACATCCTAGCACCAAATTCAGCCTTCCTTATGAATTCTGCTTTGGATACAACCTCCAAACTTTTAAAAACCTTTAAAGTCATATCCAGATTATCCTAATTATTACTTATAAAAATATTTTAGATACATTTGGATAAAAATCAGTCCATCAGTAACACAACTCCCTTCCTTTATACTTTTTAAGGTGTGTGAGGAAATTAATACCCCATTAATAAAAGGTATGAAGAATCTTAACAAATAGGTAGCTTGTTCATCTTCTATTTTAAATAAATATTGAAGACAAAGTTTTTTAATTATTCACAAACCACTCTCCACAATAGAATAGTACAAAAGTAATGACAAGTATCATCATTATATAATAAAAGTAATAATAATAATTGCTGTAGCATACAATGGGTTAAAAAAAAAAACCCTTTGTACACAGCACAGGGAATAAAGTCAATGATGGTGTAACAGCACTGTATGGTGACAATGGTAGTTACACCTGTGGTGAGCACAGAACTTGAACCACCATGTTGTATACCTGAAACTAACATTCTGTGTCAAATATACCCAAATAAAAATGTTTAATCATTTCTAATTTAATAAAAGTTGCTTAATTTTTGCCCAAATACTTTATCTGTGTTCAGGTATACAGAAAGCTCAACATTATTTTCTTTAATTGCACTATTTGTCTGCTTAACAATAAAGAGCTCAAAAGACAATACCAGAATGGAATTGGTTTGGCTGTATCAACAACAAACTAACCAAAGATTTAAGTACCATAATTTTCCCTTAATACAGGAGAAACCCTGGTCTGCAATAAAAACTCTTCCAAGAGCTTTTTTGCATGGCATAAAGAGTTCTTGCCAACAACTTTATATGAATATATAAGTTAATTTCAGACTTCTAAAGTTGATCCCTACTGGGTAGATTAAAGTTGCATGAATTTATAATTAAAATACCTCTAGGCCTAACTCTTTATGCTCATAAATGCATGGCGTGGGCCTTATAAATGCCAGTTTCCTGGGTCACATGCATGGCATTCTCAGGATCAAGATCTATCTCTATTTAAAGCCATTTAATAACCCTTCTACTCAAAATATCTTCCCTTTTACTTTGATTTGGGTACTGTGATTGCTCTCTGACCACGACATCTTAATTTGTATGATATGTGCTTTAGGATTAGGACATATTCCTGACTTGACTTATACCTCAGTTCCCCTGTTCTGGATTCTCAAAGAGAACTTCAAGCATATACCACACAGTCAATATTTTAAATAAGGTCATTCCATGTTGACAGTCATTTTCATTGCATGGAACTTTCACCTAGATGATGGTGAGTCTAGATTCTGCTAGTTTTGGTTTGTAGCACTTTTTTTTTTTCCCTCAATTTCCTCTGTTGGAGGGAAGGCAAAGTCTGTGTCTCTGTTCGGAAAGACTGCCCTGCCTTTGTTTCACTTAATGTCACAATAGGGAGAGTAGAATGCAGTTGGTTACCAAATGGCTTTGCTCTAGGGCAATCACTACGATACATTTTAAAAAAATATATATAATCAATATGCTAAGAAGGGGAAGAAAATGAAATCATATAAAATGCTAAATTAGAACCACGAAAGGCAGAAAAAGTGTGGAAGACAGAGGAACAAAGAACAAGGGCAACAGTAGAAAACAGTAAAAAATATGGTAGATATTAATCTACATATATTTTTTTTATTTTTTAATTTTTTTTTTAACGTTTATTTATTTTTGAGACAGAGAGAGACAGAGCATGAACGGGGGAGGGTCAGAGAGAGGGAGACACAGAATCTGAAACAGGCTCCAGGCTCTGAGCGGTCAGCACAGAGCCCGACGCGGGGCTCAAACTCACGGACCGCGAGATCATGACCTGAGCCGAAGTCGGCCGCTTAACCGACTGAGCCATCCAGGCGCCCCAATCTACATATATTAATAATCATCTTTAATGTCAGTGGTGTAAACACATCAATTAAAATACAGAGATTGTCAGAGTAAATAAAAAACAAGACCCAAATATATGTTGTCTACAAGAAAACCACTTTAAATATAAAGACACATAGATTAAAAGTAAGGGGATGGGGAAAAATATACTATGCTAACATTAATCAAAACAAAATGGAACTAGTTATATTAATTTCAGTAGGAAAGATTTTAGAGCAAAGAAAGTTATCAGGGATAAAGAAAGCGATTACATAATGATAAAAGGCTACATACTCATAACAATCTTTAATGTGTATGAACCAAACAACAGAACGTCAAAATACATGAGGCAAGAACTGATAGAACTGCAAGGAGAAATAAATGAAACCACTATTATACTTGGTGACTTGACATCTCTCCATTACAAACAGATAGATTCAGCCAGCAGAAAATTAGTAAGGACACAGTCAATCAGCTGGATGTAATTGACATCTGTAGGCTACTTAATTCAACAATAGCCAATTACAGTCTTTGCTTTTTTTTTTTTTTAACATTTATTCATTTTTAACAGTGAGAAAGACAGAGCATGAGTGGGAGAGGGACAGAGAGCGTGGGAGAGACAGATTCAGAAGCAGGCTCTGAGCTGTCAGCACAGAGCCTGATGCAGGGCACAAACTCACGGACTGAGAGATCATGACCTGAGCTGAAGTCGGATCCTTAACTCACTGAGCCACCCAGGCGCCCCTGTTACACAGTCTTTTCAAGCTCTCATGGAAAATTCACCAAGATAGACCACATACTGTTCCATAAAACACACCTTAACAGATTTAAAAGAACAGAAATCGTACTGTCTGTTCTAAGAACACAATGGAACTAGAAATCAACGACAAAAAGATAGCTAGAAAATCCTCAAATATTTGGATATTAAATAATACACAGGTCAAGAAAGGAATCTCAAGTTTAAAAACATTAAAAAATTTTTAATTTTATTTAAATCCAAGCTAGGTAACATATAGTGTAATAATAATTTCAGGAATAGAATTTAGTGATTCATCACTTATATACATCACCCAGTGCTCATCTCAACAACTGCCCTCCATAATGCCCATCACCCATTTAACCCATCCCTCCAACCAACACCCCTCTAGCAAACCTTAGTTTGTTCTCTGTATTTAAGAGTCTTTTATGGTTTGCCTCTCTCTCTCTTATTTTTTCTTCCCTTTCCCTATGTTCATCTGTTTTGTTTCTTAAATTCCACATGAGTGAAATCATATATTTATCTTTCCCTGACTGCCTTATCTTGCTTAGCATACTACACTCTAGTTCCATCCCCGTTGTTGCAAATGGCAAGATTTCATTCTTTTTGATTGTCAAGGAGTATTGCATTGTATATATATCCCATATCGTCTGTATCCATTTGTCAGTCAATGGACATTTGGGCTCTTTCCATAATTTGGCTATTGTTGGTAATGCTGCTATAAACATTGGGATGCATGTGCCCCTTGAATCAGCATTTTTGTATCCTTTGGATAAATACCTACTAGTGCAATTGCTGGGTCATAGGGTAGTTCTATTTTTTATTTTTTGAGGAACCTACATACTGTTTTCCAGAGTGGCTGCACCAGTTTGCATTCCCACCAACAGTACAAAAGGGTTCCCCTTTCTCCACTTCCTCACCAGCACCTGTTGTTTCCTGAACTAAGCCATTCTGACAGGTGTGAGGTGGTATGTCATTGTGGTTTTGATTTGTATTTCCCTGATAAAGGAATGTTGAGCATCTTTTCATGTGTCTGTTAGTCATCTGGACGTCTTCTTTGGAAAAGGGACTTTTCATGTCTTTTGCCCATTTCTTCACTGGATTATCAGGTTTGTTGGGTGTTGAGTTTGATAAGGTCTTTATAGATTTTGGATACTAACCCATTATTTGTATGTTACTTGCAAATATCTTCTCCTGTTCTGTCAGCTGCCTTTTAGTTTTGTTGATTATTTCCTTTGCTCTGCAGGAGCTTTTAAAAATATTTTGAACTAAATGAAAATGAGAATAGAATTTACCAAAATTTGTGGGATGCACTCAAGGCAGTGCATAGAGGGAAATTTATAGCACTGAATATCAAACACTAGAAAAGAAGAAAGATCTACAATCAATAATCTAAGCTTCCACCTTAGGAAGATAGAAAAAGAAGATAAAATTAAATGCAAATTAAGCAGAAGAAATAATGAAAATTAGCTCAGAAATCAATGAAATTGAAAACAGGAGATCAAAAGAGAAAATCAACAAAACTAAAGGTTGGTTCTTTGAATATATTGGTATAATTGCCAGGTTAACTAAGAAAAACAAAAGAAAAGACATAAATTATTAATATCAGGAATGAAAGAATGGATATCCTTGCAGATCCCATGGAAATTAAATGGATAGTAAAGGAATATTATGAACTCAATGCCCATGAATTTGATAAACTAGATGAAATGAACCAATTCCATGAAAGGCACAACCTTCCAAAACTCACGTGAGAAGAGATACACAATCTGAATAGACCTATATCTGTTAAGGAAATTGAATCAATAATTAATAACCTTTCGGGGCACCTGGGTGGCTCAGTTGGTTAAGCATCCGACTTCGGCTCAGGTCATGATATCACAGTCCATGAGTTCGAGCCTTGCGTCGGACTCTGTGCTGACAGCTCAGAGCCTGGAGCCTGTTTCAGATTCTGTGTCTCCGTCTTTCTCTCTCCTCTCCTGCTCATGCTCTGTCTCTCTCTTCTCAAAAATAAATAAACGTTAAAAAATTTTTTTTTAAATAATAACCTTTCAATACAGAAAGTGCCAAGTCTACATGGCTTCACTGATGAATTCTACCCAACTTTTAAGGAAGATACTATACCAATTCTCTATAATCTCTTTCAGAAGATAGAGGCATAAGAATACATCCTAACTCATTCTGTGAAGCCAGCATTATCCTAATGCCAAAACTAGACAAAAACATTACAAAAAAGGAAAACATCAGATCAGTATATAATATAAACATAGATGCAAAAATAATAAAACGTTAGTAAATCAGATGCAACAATGTATAAAAAGAATTATATACCACAACCAAGTGGGATTTATCTCAGTTATTCAGAGCTGATTCTACATTCCAAAATCAATTAATACACTCTGTCACATTAATAGGCTAATGAATAAAAATTCCATGGTCACAGCAATGGATTAAAAAAAATCCTGAAAAAATCTAGTGCCCATTGATGATACTCTCAGAAAATCAGGAATAAAGAAGAACTTCCTCAACTTGATAAAGAACATCTACAGAAGTCTTAGAGCTACAGCTAACATCATACTTAATGATGAGAAACATGAAGCTAGGATAAGGAACAAGGCATAGATCTCCCCTCTTGCCACTGCTTTTCAAAATTGTAATGGAAGTCTTGGCTAATGTAATAAGATGATAACTGGCAATAAAAGCTAGAGAAATTGAGATGGAAGAAATAAACTTCTCTTCACAGATTACATAAGTAGTATATGTAGAAAATCCAAAAGTGTCAAGAAAAATGCTCCTGGAACTAGTAAGCGATTATAACAAGGTTGCAAGATGCAAGGTCAATATACAAAAGCCAATGACTTTTCTAAATTCAAGAAATGAACAAGTGGAATTTCAAATTAAAAACACAATTCCATTTATATCAGCACATAAAAAGTGAGAGGTATAATCTAACAAAATATGAAAAAGACCTCTAAGGAAAACTACAAAACCCTGATGAGAGGTATCGAAGAACTAAGTAAATGGATAAATACACATGTTCATGGATAGGAAGACTCAATACTGTCAGTTGTTTGTTCTTCTCAATTTTATCTATAGATTCAGTGCAATCCCAGTCAAAATCCTGGCAGCTTATTTTGTGGATATCATCAACAAATTGATTCTAAAGAATAGCCAATTAATATTTAAGGGCAAGAACAAAGTCAGAGAAGTGAACTTCATGACTCACCCTAAAACTACATTAATTAGGACCCTGTGGTCTTGGAGAAAAAAATAGACAAATAGATTCATGGAATACAACGGAGAGCCCCAAAATAGACCCACATGTATATAATCAACTGATCTTTGATAAGGGAGCAAAAAGCAGTACAATAGAGCAAGGATAGTCTTTTCAACAAATTGTGCTGTAACAACTGGACATCTACATGCAATCAGTCAATCAATCAATCAATAAAAACAGCAGCTAGATAGAAGCTAGACACAGATCTTACACCTTTCAGAAAAAATAACTCAAAATAGATGATAGATCTGAACATAAAATGCAAAACTACAAAACTTCTAGAAGACATTACAAGAGTAAACCCAGATGATCTTGGGTATCTGTTTTAGATACAATACTAAAAATCCAATCTATGAAAGAAAGAATTGATAAGTTGGACTTCATTCAAATTAAAAGGTTTCACTCCACAAAAGACAGTGTGAAGACTTAGAAGACAAGCCACAGACTGGGAGAAAATATTTGCAGAAGACATATCCGTTAAAGGACTGATATCCTATATATACAAAAACTCCTAAAACTCAATCATAAGAAAGTGAACAACCCAATCAAAAAAGTAGACAAAAGACCAAAACAGATACCTCACCAAGAACACATATAATTAGCAAGTGAGTATATGAAAACATGTTCAACATAAGCCATTGGGGAATTGCAAATTAAAACAGTAATGAGATAGCAGTACATACCTATTAGAATGGCCACAACCCAGAACATCAACAATACCAAATTCCGGAGAAGATGTGCAGCTTTTGTTATTGCTGGTGGGAGTGCAAAATGTTCTAGGCACTTTAGAAGACAGTGTGGCAGGTTCTTACAAACCTAAACATACTCTTATCATATGATTCAACAATCCCACTCCTTGGGTATTTACCCAAATGAATTGAAAATTATGTCCACACAAAAACCAGCACATGTATATTTACAGCAACTTTATTTATAATTGCCAAAACTTGGATGCAACCAAGATGTCCTTCAGTAGTTGAATAAACTGTGGTACATCAAAATAATGGAATGTTATTCAACATTAAAAAGAAATAAACTAGCTAGATATGAAAAGACATTAAAGCAACTTAAATGCATATTGCTAAAAGAAGCCAATATGAAAAGGCTACATATAGTATGATTCCAACTACAGTGCATTCCAGAAAAGGCAAAACTATGGAAACAGTAACAAGATTAGTGTTTGCCAAGGGCTGGGGAGAGGGAAGGATAAATGGGAAGAGAACAGAGGAATTTTTGAGTGATGAAACTACCCTGTATGATAGTATAATGCTGGATACATGTCATAATACAGAACACATTTGTCAAAACCCAGAGAGTATGCAATGCCAAGAGTGAACTCTAACGTAAATTATGGACTTTGAATGAAAATGATGGGCCAGTGTAGGTTCATCAGTTGTAACAAATGTACCACTCTGGTGAGGCATGTTGATAATTGGGTAGGCTGTGCATGTAAGGGGGCAGGAGGTATATAGGAACTCCTATATCCTCCCCTCAGTTTTTCTATGAACCTAAAACTGCACTAAAAAATGTTAATTTTTAATAATAGGCAAAGGATTTGAACAGACATTTCTCCAAATATATACAAATGACCACCAAGCCTATGAAAAGATGCTCAACATCACTAATTATTAGGAAAATGCAAATCAAATCAAAACCATAATAAACCGACACACACCCATTAGAACAACTGCTATCAAAAAACAAAAGAAAAAAATAGAAAATAACAATTGTTGGCAAAGAAATGGAGAGATTAGAACTCTCGTGGGGCGCCTGGGTGGCTCAGTCGGTTAAGCATCTGACTTCGGCTCAGGTCATGATCTTGAGGTTCGTGAATTTGAGCCCCACATCAGTCTCTGTGCTGACCACTCAGAGCCTGGAGCCTGTTTCGGATTCTGTGTCTCCCTCTCTATCTGCCCCTCCCTGCTCATGCTCTGTCTCTGTCTCTCTCTCCCTTTGTCAAAAATAAACATTAAAAAAAAAAAAAAGAACTCTTGTGCACTGTTGGTGGGACTGTAAAAATGGTGCAACCACTATGGAAAACAATGTGATTTAATTAAAATTAAATATAAAATTTAAATTAAAATATGAAATTAAAATTAAAAATAGAATTACATATGATCCAGCAATTCCACATCTGCATACATACCCAAAAGAATCAAAAGCAGAGTTTCAAAGAGACATCTGTATACCCAGTTTACAGCATTATTCACAACAACCAAAAGGTAGAAGCAACTCACATGTCCACTGATGGATGAAGGGATAAACAAAATGTGGTATATATACATACATTGGAATATTATTACGCCTTAGAAAGGAAGGAAATGCTGACATATGCAACAACATCAATGAACCTTTTTAAAAAATATTTATTTTGAGAGAGAGAGAGAGAGAGAGAGAGAGAGTGTGTGCAAGGGGCAGAAGAGAGAGAGGGAGGGCTCTGCACTGTCAGCACAGAGCCCAATGCACGGCTTGATCCCACAAACCAGGAGATCGTGACCTGAGCCAAAACCAAGAGTCAGACACTTAACTCACTGAGCCACCCAGGCGCTCCAACACTGATGAACCTTAAGGGCATTATGCTGAGTAAGATAAGCCATTCATGAAAAGACAAAATACTGTATGATTCCACTTATGTAAGTTACCTTAGAGTAGTCCAATTCATAGAAAGTAGAAGGGTGGTTGTGAGGGGCTTAAGGATAGGAAGAACGGGGAGTTTGCTTTTTAATGCATACAGAGTTTTAGTTCTGCAAGATGCAAAGAGTTCTGGAGACTGGCTGCACAACAGTATGATGTACTTAACACTACTGAAGTAAACACTTAAAAATGGTTGTGATGACCTTTTAAAAATTAAGGCAGTATTTCCCCATAGTTAAGAAGGTTGGCTTTTGGAATCACTGAGACCCATTTAGTAGCTGTGAAACTTGAATAAGCCACTAATTTCTCTAAATCTCACTCTCCATGTACAATAATACCTTCTCTTACGGCTTTTATGAAGATTAAATATTTAAAAAATTTAGTGCAATACTTGTGCATGATCAACATTCAATACCCGGTTGTGGTGACAGCTATTGTACACTAAGCACACAAGCTTGAGGAGAATCTAAAGGAAATGCAGGCCTTTCCTTTCAGGAGTTTACACCTGTATTATCATGCAGAGTCGACATATTAATACATTTTTACTATATTTTCTCAAGAGCTTTTAGGCGTGATGTAGTTTCCAAGTTTCAGATTCAGGATCAAGGACAAAACACAGTTTCCTCAGGTTAAGGAAAATGATCTTCATGGAACACATAAATCCTAACTCCCAGATTTGGGGTCAACAGCATCTCTAACTTTTTAAAAGTGACTGCAATAACCTACCTGAACTCTTACAACAGCCAGGCAGTGCCTTGCTCGCCTAGAGGCTGCCTTTCTTAGGTCTGTTGATATGCTCAGCTGTGGGCCCAGACCTATCCAGAGTGCCAGACCAACTCAACACAAGAGCTGCTTCCACAGTTCCCAGTCTCTCCCCACTTCAGTCTGACAACAGTCTGACTCCCTCAGACTCTGCTGCTCCATGATGGCCGTCGGACCTGATTTATTTTCTCCAGACCTTCTTCTATGTACACCACCACTTCCTCACTGCTGACGATGTACTCCACATTGCTCTTAGACTAAGCCTACTGCAGCTGAACAGATGTGAGCCACAGGTCGGGGCCACCACAGGACTGATGACCCTCCCTGGCATATGCTGCTTGCACGTGCCCTACTCATGGACATAGGTTTCTATATTGGCTCTGTCCTGAGGTGCTGTGTCAGCAACTGGCCAGGTCAATCTCTCCATAAATCCCAATCCTGTAGGTGGTGTCTACTGCTCTATTAGTTTCCTATTGCCACTGTAACAAGTTACCACAAACTCCATGACTTAAAGCAGCACAGATTTATTCTCTTACAGTTCTGGAGGTGAAAGTCCAAACTAAGTTTGATGGATCTTAAATCAAGGTGTCCACAGGGCAGGTTCCTTCGGTGCCACAGGACACATGGAGCCAGAAAATGCTGGAAGAGACAAGGGAATGGATTCTCCCTTAGAAACTCTGGAGGGAGGCACTGTGGCCCTGCTGATTCCTCAGTTCTGGCCCACTGATACTGATTTAGGACTTTTGGCTTCCAGCACTATGAGAGAATAAATTTCTGTTGCTTTTAAGGCACAAAGTTTGTAGTTATTTGTTACAGCAGCCATAGTAAAATCTGACATAATGTCCAGGTGGAAGGAATTCAGATGTGTAGTTTTGATGTGTGGGCCTTGATATTTTTAAGTGTGGTCTCTAAAGCAGCACACTGGCATCACTGGAGAGTTCATTAGCAAGGTAGCAGCTCAAGCCCCATTCCCAGATCGACCAAATCTGAATCCACATTTGAATAGGATTCCCAGATGCACATTAACATTTGAGACACATGCTCTGGAGAACTACAGAGCAACCAGACAGGAGGGACCTGGGTAACTGGAAGCCCTCACAGAGCTACCCAATCCTTGGGGCATATCCCAGCTCAGACCCTTACATACAGGAAATGTTTTATTTAGGTCATTTTTAATTTAGACTGCTAAAGTGGCTAAGCCAATATCCTAACTGATACATCATCTGTATGCCAGGCAACACACAAATGACCTGGACAGAGTCTTTAACATTCAAACGTGTACATAGAAGGAAGGCAAGTCTTTCATTTCACATGCACATGTAAAATATTACTCACCACAAAATGTTGTTATTTAACTGAAACCATAATTTTGCTATTCAGAAGATTCTTCTTTTGGGGATTATGGCTAATCATTTTCAGGCTTTATTTTCTCTAGGCTAACACAGAAACCACACCTTCAGCCATATAGCCTTTCATTCTTCATATATTATAGGCTTTTCATTCTTCATGCATCATAATAGGCCAACTGGACTTGGAAGCAACATTTTAAATCATTTCACCCATTTGGATTGTTTTAGTTAAGGGGAAAAGGCTGTCTATGGGCTCTGTAACACTACCTTTGTCATAAAGCAGGTATCCATGTAAGTGTGGATTTGTTTATGGACTTTTATTCCATTGGTCTATTTTGCATTAATACCCCACATCTCCATACAGTACTTTAATATCTTGATACCCTGCAGATAAAGTTTTCCAACTTTCTTCCTTTCCAAGACTATCCTCAGTGGAAGTGGGCAAAACAACAGTGGGACTAATGACTGATTCTGCAAATAAAGTCTTTTTGGAAAACAGCCATTTCTTCTCATTCTCATATTATTTATAACTGCTCCCTTGGCTACAATGGCAGGATTGGGAAGTTGTAACATTCTGGCCCATAAAGTTTAGGATATTTACATCTGATATCTGGTCTTGATGACACTTGATCCTTTCCATTCCCATATAAATTTTACAATTACTTTTTTAAGTAAAAAGTAAAAAAAAGAACTAAAGATATTGTTTAGGATTGCACTGAATTTACAGGTCAATTTAGGGGAGATATTACATGTTGCTTTATTGACTATCCCAGTCCATGGATATGGTACACCCATCTTGTTAAAGATTTTTTATTTCACTTACCAACATATTTTTCTTTACATTCTGCATATCTTTTGTTATTCTTTTTCTTG
Organism: Lynx canadensis; assembly: GCF_007474595.2. Classification (NCBI taxonomy): domain Eukaryota; kingdom Metazoa; phylum Chordata; class Mammalia; order Carnivora; family Felidae; genus Lynx; species Lynx canadensis. The sequence continues at coordinate 76,163,243 of NC_044310.1, forward strand.
GTGTTTTATTAGTAATACTGTTATACACGTATTTAAAATTTTTCATTTTCTAATGTTTTTTTTACTTACACATAGAAATACAGTTGATTTTTGTATATAGACTTTGTCTCATGAGCATTTTCATCAAAAGAGGTGTTGACTTTATCAACTATTTTCCTGCATCTGTTGAAATAATCATATGGGTTTTCTTTATGTAGTTAATATAGTGACTATATTAAATTTGCTAATGTGAATTCAGTCTTTCATTCTTGGAATAGATACCACTTGGTCATGATGTATCACATTTTTATATATAGCTGGATTTTATTTGCTAGCATTTAGTTTGGAATTTTTGCTTCTATGTTCATAAGAGATATTGTCTTATAATTTTGCTTTCTTCTAGGGTCATTGTCAGATTTTATTTTCAGAAAATGTTAGGCTCATAAAATGAGTTGAGAAGTGTTCTTTCCTTTTCTGTGCTCTCAGAGAGTTTGTGTAATATTAGTATATGTTTAGCCCTTACATATTTGGGAAAAATCACAAATGAAGCCATCTGGGCCTGGAATTTTCTTTGTGTGGTGGTTTAATTTAAATAAATTCAATTTCATATAGATAGATATATAGATATGAACATTCAGATTTTCTTTCTTCTTGTGGGTGTCTTGGTAAATTGTGTTTTTTAAAAGCTTTTTTCATTTACATTTTCAAATGTATTGCCTTAAGTTTTCCAGATATCCTTTCATTATCACATATCTGTAGAATTGGTAGTGTATCTCTTTTTTTTTTTTAATCCCTAATGGTGGTAACCTATTGCCTTCTCTCTTAGTTTCTTGAACAGCTTTTCCAGGTGCTTATAATTTTAGTCGTTTAAAGAATCAACTTTCAGTTTTTTTGAATACTCTTTATTGAATATTTCTTTTCTATTTAATTATTACCTGTTTTTATTTTTCATTCCTATTTTCTTTGGGCTTAATTTTCTGTTCTTCTCTAATTTCTTGAAATGGATACTTAAATTATATATTTTCACTGCTTTACCTGTATCCAACACAGTTTAATATATTTTTATAATTCATTTAATATTATTTGCTAATTTTGATTTCTTCTTGGGTTGGATTCTTGGGTCATTAAAATGTATCTTAATTTCCAAATTGGGGGATTTATTAGCTATCCTTTATGCTACCAATTTCTAGTTAACTGTACTATGGTAAGAGCATATAATTTGAATATTAATCCTTTGAAGTTCATAAAAGTTACATTGTGACCTAGAAAATGGCAAATTATGGTAATGTTACATTTCACTTGAAAAGAATATGTATTTCTCAGTTCCGGATACAATTTTCTAAATATGTCAATAGAAGTTGTTCAGTTCAAATCTTTTATGCCTTTACTAATCTTTTGTCTATTCTAATGGAATAGACCTATTCCATTAAACCTATTCTATTAAAATAGGTGTGTTAAACTCATCCACTATGATTGTAGGTATGTCTATTTCTCCATTTTAGTTCAATTTTACTTTGTATATTTTGATGTGGTATTATATTCATAATAATTACATATTTCTAGTAGATAAACCCAATGTATCATCTACAAAATGTTCTACTTTATCTCTAGCAATGAATCTTGCCTTAAAATATATTTTATTTAATATTAGTGTAAACACAGCACTTTTTGTCAGTCTGCATAGTATATCCTTTTCTTATACTTTTGCTTTCAATCTTTCTTTATTCTTAGATTTAATATGTCTCTTTAAGTTGTCCATAACTATTTTTATGTAAACAATCATTGTTCTTTGAGTGTTTTATCTTTTACACTTAATGAAATTACTGATGCAGTCATTTTTAAATTGATCATCTTATTCTTTGTCCTCTATTTGACCTCCTCTGCTCTATGTTCCTTATTTCTCTTTTCTGACATTATTTTGGATTAAAGACGTATTTTCATTATACCCTTTTATTGTCTTACCAGCTATATATTCTTTTACTTATTTTATTGACGTATGATTGACATACATTATATTAGTTTCAAGTATACAACATATTGATTCAAGAATTCTCTACATTACTTAGTGCTCACTATAATAAATATTCTTTCATTATTCATTTAATGGTTACCCTACAAATTACAAGTAATTTTTCACTTAGCTTTATTTCTTCCTGCTTTTTATTTTCTTATCACCACATATTTCAATATTTTAAATAGCAAACATTTTATTTTTAAATGTTTATTTATTTTGAGAGTGTGTGCATGCACAAGCAGGGGAGGGGCAGACAGAGAGTGAGTGAGAGAATCCCAGGCAGGCTTGGCACTGTCAGTGTAGAGCCCAATGTAGAGCTTGATCCCATGAACTGTGAGATCATGACCTGAGCTGAAATCAAGAGTTGGGACGCTCAACCAACTGAGCCACCTGGCTGCCCCTTAAATAGCAAACATTTTAAACCTCACAAGTCATTATTTAATATTTTTATCCAGAAAATACTCACTTATCTTCCTCATTGTTTTTATTTTCCAGTGCTTTTCATTCCTTTCTGCATTTTGTGGCTTCTGTTTAGTATTAAACATTTCCTTTTGCCAAAAGAATTCTATTAGTGTTTAATACAGATCTCCTGATAACTAGTTATCTGTTTTTGTTTGTCTGAATATATATTTATTTTGCCTTCATTTTTGAAATACATATTTTTCTTTTTTAAAAAAAATTTTTTTTCAACATTTTTATTTATTTTTGGGACAGAGAGAGACAGAGCATGAACGGGGGAGGGGCAGAGAGAGAGGGAGACACAGAATCAGAAACAGGCTCCAGGCTCTGAGCCATCAGCCCAGAGCCCGACGCGGGGCTCGAACTCACGGACCGCGAGATCGTGACCTGGCTGAATTCGGACACTTAACCGACTGCGCCACCCAGGCACCCCGAAATACATATTTTTCTAAGTACAGAATTCTAGGTAGATATATTCTTTCAATTTATCAAAGATGTCCTATTATATTCTGGCTTCAATTTTTCCTATAGAGATATCATTTGTAAGCCTGAATATTACTCCATGAAGGTAATGAGTCTTTCTCTTTGGATTTTCTCTTTGTGTATTTTGTTGTTGTTAGCAGTTTCACGATGATATGTTTACATATGTTTTTTCTCTACATATCATGTTAGGGATTTATAGATTCATGAATCTATAGCTTATTACCTTTTATCAACTTTATAAAATTCTGGTAGTTATTTTATTAATTTTTAAAAAATACTTATTTTGGGGACAACACAAATGGGGGAGGGGCAGAGAGAGGGGGACAGAGGATCTGAAGCAGGCCCTACCCTGACAAGCTGACAATAGTGAACTCAATGTGGATCTCAGACTCACTAACCATGAGATCATGACCTCAGTCAAAGTCAGATGCTGAGCTGACTGAGCCACTTAGGTGCCTCAGTAGTTATTTCTTTTAATACTGATTTATTCTATATTATCTCTCTTCTTCTACTGGACTCCATTATACAACTGATATATCTTTTCATGAGTCCCATCAGTCCTTTATGTCTTTTCCTATACTTGCCAACCTTATTTTCTTCATAGTTTAGTTTTTTTAATTGACATATCTTCCAGTTCACCAATCATTTCTTCAGCACTCTTTAATCATCCCTTAAATCCATAGATTGCTATCTTAATTTCACTTTTTGTATTTTCAGATATAAAATATCTATTTCGAGGGTTTTTAAATGGTGTAGTAAGGGGACCCTGAACTTGTCTCGTCCCTGAAACACAGCTAGATCAGCACCAAACCATTTTGAACATCTAGGAAATTGATCTGAGAATTAATGCAACACTTGGCATAATTTGAGTGAGAGATCTTGGCAGGTACACAGTACAGAGAGGTGAATTGGAGGGGAGAAAAGCTGTGGGGACATGGAGTGGAAGGAGCTGGGTTTTGCAGAGAGAGACAAAGAGAAAGGGGGAGAGAGTGCAGTGAGGCGGGATCATACAAGGAAAGCACCCCTCCTGAAAGTAGCTGGAGAGAAAGAGAAAGAATGAAAACACTCGCAGGAGACTGGATAAGAAATCTGTTCCCTAAAACCATTGACAAGAAAAAAGGAGAGGATTTCAATGCTGCCAGTTTGCTATAAAGGGTGGAGCACAGAGTCTGAAGTTTCAGAGTTTAGTGCCTGGTGGTGCTCTAGTGAGAAAGCAGGGTGAGTCCCTGGGAGCAGGCAGCATGGTCTGAAGGGCCTGTGTAACCCCAAAGGAAGAAGCAGTTCCCCCGCTTGGAGTGCATTTGATGGAGGTGATCGGCCTCCCCATGGGCAAAAGTTCTAGCAGACCCTGGAGAGCTGCCACATTTACTGATATTGGAACAAAGACCCAGAGTGCAGCAAAACCTGGCACCAGCTGTGTTTTGTGATTTACCATAAAGTCTGAGCCTCTGCTACTATGTAATTGCACAGATGTTTTCTACAACAAATAGGTACCCAGCCACTATACAGTGAGACCCTCCCTAGAGAATCAGAATGGGTCCAAGCCACAGGGGTCTCTGAAGTGTGGGGTGTTGAAACACAGCCCCATCTGAGATAAAACTGTGGAGGGAGATGCCACCTGACAGGCAGGCAGCTTGGACACAGGGTAAATGCAGGGAGTGGATGGAAACCTGAGACAAAGGAGAGGTGATTGATCATGCATCTGTGAGGGCTTAAAATCCCCACGCTGGAGACTAAAGAGTGGGTAAAGCCATTTTCACCTCTAGCACTCCCACAATGATTGACCCCAGTGAGCTAAGCAGCACCACCAAGTGGAGAACGGAGCTCTTACACAAAGCCTTGCCAACCTGCCCCCTCCAGGCACATCCCCAAGAAGACCAGCACAAATCCCTTCCACAGTGTAATGCAAGGTTTCAGTTCTAGGGGAAACTGGATCTAGCTTCATTAAGGTTTCATCTGTTTGCTGGTTCATTTGTTTTCTTTGCTTCTGTTTTTATGTTATTTTTTCTTTCTTTTCTTTTTCTTTCCTGGATACAGAAAGAGCAAATTTTTTATTTTATTTTATTTTATTTTATTTTATTAAAAATTTCTAAATTTTTATTTTCCTATTTTTTTAAAAACTTTTTTTCTCTTTTCTATCAAGCTTCTCTCAACAAGCAGACTGAAACACACCTAGATCTAGCTTTCTTCATTTTTGGTGTTTTTTTTTTTTTTTTTTTACTTTTTATATTTTATTAATTTTTTTCTGCCTCCAAAATGATAAGATGGAGGAATTCACGCCAAAAGAAAGAACAGGAAGAAATGATGGCCAGGGATTTAATCAACACAGACATAAGTAAGATGCCTGAATTAGAATTTATAACCACAATTGTAAGAATACTAGCTGGGGTTGAAACAAGCATAGAAGACAATCCCCTTCTGCAGAGATAAAATAACTGAAATCTAGTCAGGACAAAATTAAAAATGCTATAACTTAGATGCAATCTCGAATGGGTGCCATGACAGTGAGAATGGACAAAGCAGAGAAGTGAATCAGTGATAGAGAAGATAAAATTATGGAAAATAATGAAGCTGAAAAAAAAAGAGGGAAACAAAGGCAAAAGAACATAATACAAGACTTGGAGAGCTCAGTGACTTATTAAAGAGGAATAACATTTGTATCATAGGAGTCCCTGAAGATAAAGAGAGAAAAAGGAGCTGAAGTTTTATGTCAGCAAATTATAGCTGAAAACTTCCCCAAACTGGGGAAGGACACAGACATAAAAAAGATATGCTCAAGAAGCACAGAGAACTCCCATTAAACTCAACAAAAGCTGACGATTGCCAAGGCATATCTTAGTCAAAATCACAAAATACAAAGAGAAGGAAAGAATCATGAAAGCAGTAAGGGGAAAATGTCCTAACCTACAAGAGAAGACAGATCAGGTTCGCAATATATCTGTCCACAGAAACTTGGCAGGCCAGAAAGGAGTGGCAGGATATATTCAATGTGCTGAATGGGAAAAATATTGCCAAGAATTCTTTATTCAGCAATGCTGTCATTCAGAATAGAAGGAGAGATAAAGAATTCCCCACAGAAACAAAAACTAAAGCAGTTGGTGGCCAGTAAACCAGCTCTGCATGAAATGTTAAGGGGGACTCTCTGAGTGGAGAAAACAAAACAAAACAAAACAAAGACCAAAAGTAACAATGACTAGGAAGGACCAGAAAACATCATCAGAAACATCAACTCTACAGGCAACATAATGGCACTATATTCATATCTTTCAATAATGACTCTGAATGTAAATGGACTAAATGCTCCAATCAAAAGACATAGGGTATCAGAATGGATTAAAAAAAACAAGATCATCTATATGCTGCCTACTAGAGACTCATTTTAGACTTAAGACACCTGCAGATTGAAAGTGAGGGGGATGAAGAACCATTTATAATGTAGATGGATATCAAAAGAAAGCCAGAGTAGCAATACTTATACTAGATTTTAAAGCAAAGACTATAGGAGGAGATGAGGAAGGACACTATACCATAATAATTGTAAATATATATGCCCCCAACTTGAAAGCACTCTAATATATAAGCGCTCAAATATACGTTGTCAATTAATCACAAACATAAAGAAACTAATTGATAATAATACCATAAGCATAGGGGACTTTAACACCCCACTTGCAGCAATAGACAGATCATCTAAAGACCCCACTAAAAAGGAGATTTATAGACCAATCTCCCTGATGAACTTGGATGCAAAAATTCTCAACAAGAATCCAACAATACACTAAAAGAATTATTCACCATGATCAAGTGAGCTACAGTGCTGGTTCAATATCTACAAATCAACGTGATACATCATATTAATAAAAGGACAAGAACCATATGATCCTCTCATTAGATGCAGAGGAAGCATTTGACAAAATATAGCATCGTGTCTTGATAAAAACCCTCAAGAAAGTAGGGGTAGAAGGAACATACCTCAAGATTATAAAGGCCATATATGAAAAACCCACAGTTAATATCATCCTCAGTGGGGAAAAACTGAAAGCTTTTCCCCTAAGGTCAGGAACACAACAGGGCTGTCCACTCTCACCACTGCTGTTCAATATAGTGTTGGAAGTCATAGCCTCAGCAATCAGACAACAAAAAGAAATAAAATGCATCCAAAATGGCAAGGAAGAAGTGAAACTGTCACTCTTCACAGACAACATGATACTCTATGTGGAAAACCTGGAAAACTCCACCAAAATAGTGCTAGAACTCATACATGAATTAAGCAAAGTTGCAGGACATAAAATAAACATACAGAAATTAGTTGCATTTCTATACACCAAGAATGAAGCAACAGAGAGAAATTAAGGAATTGACCCCATTTACAATTGCACCAAGAACCATAAAATACTTAGGAATAAACCTAACCAAAGAGGTAAAAAGATATTTACACTGAAAACTATAGAAAGCTTATGAAAGAAATTGAAGAAGACACAAAGAAATGGAAAAACATTTCATGCTCATGGATTGGATGAACAAATATTGTTAAATTTTATACTTCCCAAAGCAATCTACACATTCAATACAATCCCTATCAAAGTAACACCAGCATTCTTCAGAGAGCTAGAACTAACAATTCTAAAATTTGTATGGAACCAGAAAAGTCCTGAATGGCCAAAGTAATGTTGAAAAGGAAAACCGGGGTGCCTGGGTGGCTCAGTTGGTTAGGTAACCGACTTCGGCTCAGGTCATGATCTCACAGTTTGTGGGTTCGAGCCCCACGTCAGGCTCTGTGCTGACAGCTCAGAGCTTGGAGCCTGCTTCAGATTCTGTGTCTCCCCCTCTCTCTACCCCTCCCCTGCTCATGCTCTGTGTCTGTCTCTCAATAATAAATAAACATTAAAAAAAAAACAAAAAGAAAAGAAAAAGAAAACCAAAGCTGGAGGCATCACAATTCTGGACTTCAACCTGTATAACAGAGCTGTAATCATCAAGACAGTATGGTACTGGCACAGAAACAGACACATAGATCAATAGAACAGAATAGAGAACCCAGAAATTGACTCACAAATGCATGACCAACTAATCTTCAACAAAGCAGGAAAGAGTATCCAATGGAAAAAAATATGGTCTCCAGCAAAATGGTATTGGGAAAACCAGACAGCGACATACAGAAGAATGAACCTGGACTACTTTCTTATACCATACACAAAAATAAATTCAAGACAGGTGAAAGACCTAAATGTGAGACAGGAAACCATCAAAATCCTAAAGGAAAAAACAGGCAGCAAACTGTTTGACCTTGGCCACAGCAATTTCTTACTAAACATGTCTCTGGAGACAAGGGAAACAAAAGCAAAAATGAACTCTCTGGACCTCCTCAAGATAAAAACCTTCTGCACAGTGAAGGAAACAATCAACAAAACTAAAAGGCAACCGATGGAATGGGAGAAGATATTTGCAAATGACAGAAGATAAAGGATTAGTATCCAAAATCCATAAAGAACTTAAACGATTCAATGCCCCAAAAAACAAATAATCCAGTGAAGAAATAGGCACAGGACATGAATAGACACTTTTCCAAAGAAGACATCCAGATGACTAACAGACACACGAAAAGATGCTCACCATCATTCATCATCAGGGAAATACAAATCAAAACTGCAATGAAATACCACCTCACACTGGTCAGAATGGCTAAAATTAATCAGGAAACCACAGATGTTGGTGAGGATGTGGACAAAGAAGAACCCTTTTGTACTGCTGGTGGGAATGCAAACTGGTACAGCCACTTTGGAAAACAGTATGGTGGGAAGGAAAAATAAATTAAAACAGAGAGGGAGGCAAACTACAAGAGACACTTAAATATAGAGAACAAACTGAGGGTTGCGGGAGGGGAGGCTGGTTGAGGGATGGGCTAAATGGGTGATGGGCATACGGAGGGCAGTTGTTGGGATGAGCCCTAGGTGTTATATGTTGATGAAGCACTAAATTCTACTCCTGAAACCAATACTACACTATATGTTAACTAACTTTAAGTTAAATTTAAAAAAAATATTTATTTTTATAGATTCAATTTATTTCCTGAGATTTTATATATTTTTCTTTGTACAATATATCAATCATAGTTACTTCAGAATCTCTAATGATTTCAATATCTGGGTTTCTCTTGAATACTTATATTTTCTGTTTTCCCCCCTTTGTTTTCAGTCATTTGTTTATGTCTTCTCATTTGCCTTAACAAAAAAAAAACTAAATCCCAGACATAGCGTTTAAAACAGAGAAAATTTCAGGGTCTTGATAGTGTAATTATCCTCCAGAATTAAAATACATTTCCTTCTAGCAGATAATTTAGCTTGGATAATATCTCCTTAATATGGTCAATAATTTGAAGCTAGGGTGCAGTCTTTATGAGACTGGTCTATTTCAAGTTTGCCCTTACATGTAGGACCTAAATCTTTAGAGGTCTGGAGTATTATACAAAACCTACTATCTTGGCTGACTCCAAGCTTAAACTTTTGTCTCTCCATCCCCATAAAACTGTAGTTTCTTGGTTGTCCTTTATAAATTGAAGACACAGGCAAGGCTGCGTGTTATTCTTACCACTTTCCACTTTCCTTCTGTCAGGGATCTTGGTCCCTTAAATCTTGAATGCCCTGATAGTTCTGTTATATCTTCAAATAAATCCTTAAAAAATGTTTATACAGCTCTTCTAGCTGTTCTCAGTAAGACAAGTCATTAGCCAGAGTCAGAAGAAAAACACTCATCCCTAGACTTTTTAGACCTATACCTCACCTTTTCTTTTCTTTGTTTGTTTTAAAATTCAGAGTTTCTATAGTACAATTTATCCAGAAAATATCCCTTTGATCTCCTGCACAGAAGTACATTGTCTGGCTTGATAGGGTAGAAGCTAGGGGTTCAATATGACTGTTTAAGGAATTTTAACCATTTGCTCTGATGTCAGCACCACTTGTCAGACACCCTGCCCCCACCTCCCATACCACACACACTGTTATGATACCAGGAATCTCCAAGCCTGTGTTTTTCCGGAGTTCTGTGAAGTGAATCAGCTTATTTCTCCTAGTTTTCTCCTCCTACATAGGCCTTAAACTGTAGCTTCCTCTGCTATGCCAAGGCAGTTACCACTTCTGTGTCAATTTGCATGATTATAAAAATGGGTTGAAATCTCTCATCCTTTTATATATCCTTTTCCATTGTCTTTGCCCTTATGGTTTATACCTGCTTTTGTTGTCATTTTATTGAGTTTTGAGATAGAAAGGAGGTAAGTGTGTGTTATTAATTTGTCATGTTTCTAGATGTCCCCTACGTGGTATTTTATAAAACAATGTAAAGAGGTTGGCATTATCCATGGTAGCAATGCAAGCAACTTAGTAAAACAGTGCTCTCTTACATCTGGGCCATTTCATGCATTTATTTTGAAAAGAAATTTCCCAGTAGATATTTAAGTTTACAACCCCTGCTGCAGTAGAATTAGAAGTAGTGTATTTCCAAGTTTCTTTTTGTCTCCTCAAAAATATATTTCCTCCCCCCCTCAACTACTTCTTTTAAAATCACAGAGGCAGAAAGAGAGAAAATATGGTGATGAAGAATACTGGATCCAAGATTTCAAAGTCAGAACACAATTACTTTACACTTAAACGGTGTTAGGGATTTATAGTTGGAAAGTTCCTTTCTGAGGGAAGAGTTCCAAACCTATTGCAACGTTTGGTCAAGATTTTTCAAGCTCTGATTACTAAGCAAACAGTATGGGTAACAAGGAATGTCTGAATCATAAAATATTAGAAATGGAAGGAATTTAGAGGTCATCTTAGTTTGACTTTTTCTTTTAAGCATGAATAAACTGACCCTTCACAAGAGTAAGTGATTTGCCCAAAGTCAGTCATCTAGCAGTGTGGCACAATAGATAAAAGCCCTACGAGTGACACAGAACTGGATTTTAAACACAGCCCTGCAATTTATTACCTCTGAGACCTTGGGCAAATAATATCCATCCTTCGTGGAGCATCAACATTCTCATTTGTAAAACCGGAATAATAATGGTACTCAGGATAGCAGTAAAATTTAAAGGAGATGGTATGTTTTTAAATAGTTAATATATTATTTGTTTTACTGTAGTAACACCAATACATATTAGTTATTATTGGTAATTACAGCTGGCCAGTGGTGGGACCAAGAGTCCAGTTAAGAGGACTCCTGACTCTCAATTCAAAAACTTTCCCCAATACTGTTAGCACTTTCCTCAGGATGTATGCCTGAAGTTCATGTTCTGGGCAATCGGGTTTGCTTCTGTCACTTTCTGTACTTTTCAACCCTTGTTTAGTTGTGATATATCAACGGGGTCAATGCTTGGCTCATACCAAGTACACATTAGGTGTTCATTGATATGCATTGTTTTGAGACTCAATTGACAACACATATTGTACGTAGTAAACTTTGGTCAACAGAACATGGCAATGTTTTTATGAAGTAACTAAATGAATTCCACTTAAGAAAGTAGGCCCCAAAATCTTATAAAATGTTGGAAGTGTAAAATGGTACAGTTTTTTTGGAGGGAAATTTTGTAATAGACGTTGCAATGATGTTTAAAGGAGCATAAATCCAGAAAACTAAGAAAAAAAGAAAAATGTGATATAATTTATAATGTAAAATACAGAATAAAATAGAAATATCAACCACAAATATAATAAAATATATAATATAAACAATAAAGTATAATTAATAATATATAATAAGAAGAAAAAGGAGGGTATGGTTCCAACTCAGTGAACATAATCAACCTCTATCTCCCTTTTTCTGATCTGAACTGCTTTCCCACTTGTGGTATTAATAAGGCAATAATACCTAATTCTCAGAGACTCATTATCTCTCTCCAACCCTCCCCACTCATTGGCTATTGTCAAGTGTTGTTACATGACTTACAATAGCTAACAAGTTGGTTTACTACTACTTTCATCTATATGGATGTTCCTCCAAGGAAGTTTCCTAAAAACTGTTCCTGGCTTTCCACTATTGTATGACCAGGACCGAGCATGAAAAGAAATTATGAAATTATATATATATATATATATATATATATATATGTTTCATATATATATATGTTTCATATATATATATGTCTCATATATATATATATGTATATATATATGTATATATATATTTGTTGAGTTAATAAATAAACACATAAATGAAGGGATAAATCTTTGAATGCTGCAAAGATTTCATTGCTATTCCAGCAGTAATTTTTAAGGTCTGGGGGTAGCAAGAGAAAGGATGTTCTGTTGGTCAGTTGGATAGTGCTTTTCTGGGCCAGCTTATACTACACTTTCTCAAAAGTCTGTGGTTGGGGGTGGGGAGAGGTGGAGAGGGGATGAGCTGGAGATTGGATGATCTAGAATAGCCTCACATTCACAAGTTTAGGGATTGTCAGCTGTCAACTGGGAAAAGAGAAGAAATGGATGTCACACATTATCAGGCTAGTCAAGAATTCTTCATATGGCAGCAAAGATCCAAGAGCAGCAAGAAAGGTAAAGCCTCAGTACACAAGCAGTTTTCAAGTTTGCTTATATGAAATTTGTTATTTTATCATTGGCCAAAGCAAACCACAGAGTGAAACCCAGAGGCAGTATGAGTGGACTATCCACGGGTTTTGATATATAGAGGCATGAACGTGTTTCTTCCTAGGAGGAAGAAAATTTGGCCCTCTGGCAAACTTTCTCACCCATTGTACCATCACTCATCATTACTGCTTTTCCAGCAAAAAGCAATTTTAAGTTCTGCTTCATGGGATTCCTTGAAGTAAACAGACACACGCATATAACCCCTACATACATACACACACACACTCTAATTATATAAACATGAACATAAGCAGTAGTTATCACCCTCCCTCAACACCAAGACTCAATAGAACCCAAGTAAAATACAGCTTAAAATTTCTGAGCGCTCACACACATTCACCCACAAGAAGACAATATAGCTTAGTGGTTAGTAATATGGGCTCCAGAGTCAGACTGCCTGGGTTGAGTTTTGGCTCCACCTCTTACTAGCTCTACGACCTTGTGCAAATTAAGTAACTGCTCTGCACCTTAATTTCCTCATTTGTAAAATGGTGATAATAATAGTACCTTCCTCATGGGGTTCCGAGGAATAATGAGTTTGTAGAACCCTTGCAACAGTAGGTTCTCAATAAACAAGGCTAATCTCATCAGTCTCCTTAGTGGGGACTGGGAATGGGCCCCGGGGTCTCAGCAGAACAGTTGAGAGGTGATACCAGCTTCTCCTGCTGAGGTAGATGGCTGAGAAGCTCCTATTTTTCTCAACTCCGCGAAAAGTTTCCAATAGCTGCATTATTTTTCAGTATTTTGGAGAATACTTTCTGAGGCTCTGAGCCAGAAATTTGGCCCCTGCAGTTCTTTACATTATATCACAGACACCTAAGAGGTTTTGCAAAAGTAATGACAGAGGCTTCTCCTGGGTCTTCTCTGAAATGCACTTCATTTGCCTCACAAAGAGTTGCAATGGTTTCAATACCCGAGGGTCTTCTGTGGCAGGCAACAGGATTACTGCTTCATTTATTTCACAAAACCTTATTTGCTTACTAAGTTTCATGCCTAGTTTCATTTTATACATATTAACTCATTTAATTGTTATAATAACCCTTGGAGTAGGTTCAATTACTATCTCCATTTTACAGCCAGGAAAACTGAGGCACAGGCAAATCAACTAACCCGCCCAACGTCAGCAAGTAGAGGAGCATCGCCAAGACTCAAATGCAGGCAGTCTGGGCCAGAATCTCTGCTTTTAACTACTAACCTGTGCTGCCTTTCTCAGTGAAAGGTTATTATTTATTAAGCGATCCCAATGTCCCTGTGTCAAGCAAAGGAACTGCCATTCATCGTGTCATTTAATTCTTATGAGAAGGAATTATCCCTTTTCTCAAGATTGCTTTGGTTATTCTGGCTTTTTTGTAGTTCCATATACATTTTAGGATTGATTATTCATTCTATTTCTGTGAAAAATACCAATGGAATTTTGCTAGGGATTATATTGTATCTGTAGATTGCTTTGGGTAGTATGGACATTTTAACAATACTAATTCTTCCAATCCATGAGCACAGAATATATTTCCATTTATTTGTGTCTTCTTGAATTTCTTTCATTAATGTCTTATAGTTTTCAACAGACAGGTCTGTCACCTCCCTGGTTAAATTTATTCCTAGGTATTTTTATTCTTTTTGATGCAACTGTAAGTGGGATTGTTTTCTTAATTTCTCTTTTTGGTGGTCTCTTATTAGTAAAGAAATGCAACAGATTTGTGTGTATCGATTTTGTATCTTTAAAACTTTACTGATTTCATTTATTCTAACATTTTTTTTTTGTGGAGTCTTTAGGGTTTTCTATATGTAACATTATGTCATCTGCAAAGAGTGGCAGTTTTATTGCTTCCTTTCCAATTTGGATGGCTTTTCTTTTTCTTGCTTAATTGATCTTACTAGAACTTCAAATAATACATTGAATAAAAGTGGGAGGAGTGGACATCCCTGTCTTGTCCCTGATCTCAGAGGGAAAGCTTTCAGCTTTTCACCATTAAACATGATGTTAGCTGTGGCTTGTTATACATGGTCTTTATTATGTCGAGGTGTGTTCCCTCTGTATCTACTTTGTTGAGAGGTTTTTTTTAAATGTTTATTTATTTTTGAGAGCGGGGGGGGGGAGAAAGAGAGTGGGAGGAAGAAAGCAGGGGAGGGGCAGAGAGAGAGAGAGAGAGAGAGAGAGAGAGAGAGGGAGAGGGAGAGGGAGGGAGAGAGAGAATCTCAAGCACTGACAGTGCAGAGCCTGTGTGGAGCTCAAACTCATGAACCGTGAAATCATGACCTGAGCTGAAATCAAGAGTCAGACGCTTAATTGATTGAGCCACCCAGGTGCCCCAAGAGTTTTTATATAAATGGTTGCTGAATTTTGTGAAGTGTCTTTTCTGCATCTGAGATGATAGGATTCTCAAGCCTTCATTTTGTTAATGTGGTGTATCACACTGATTTGCAGGTGTTAAGCCATCCTTGCATGTCTGGAATAAATCCCATTTGATCATGGTGTATGACCCTTTTACTGTATTGTTGAATTCAGTTTGGTAGCATTTATTGAAGATTTTTACACCTAAGTTCATCAAGGATATTGGCATATAATTTTCTTTTGCATGGCATCCTTGTCTGGTTTTGGTAGCAGGGTAATGTTGGCTTCATAAAATGTGTCTGGAAGAATTTCCCCCTGTTCTATTTTTGGAAGAGTTTGAGAAAGATGGTATTAGTTCTTCTTTGGATGTTTGGTGTAAATCACCAGTGAAGCCATTTGATCTCAGACCTTATTTGTTGGGAGGTTTTTGATTATGGATTCAATCTCCTTGCTAGTAATCAGTAGTTCACGTTTTCTGTTACATCGTGATTCAAGCTTGGTGGGTTTAGGTTTCTAGGAATTTATTCAGTTCTTCTAGGTTGTCCAATTTGTTGGCATATAATTGTTCACAGTGTCTTATGCGCCTTTGTATTTCTGTGGTATCAGTTGTAACAGATCTTTCATATCTGATTTTGAGTCTTCTTTTTTCTTGGTAAGTCTAACTAAAGGTTTGTCACAATTTGCTTATCTTTTCAAAGAACCAGCTTCTTTAGTTTCACTCATCTACTGTTCTTTTAGTCTCTTTCATTTATTTCCACTCTTACCACTTTATAGATGTGGAAGCTGATGTTGATTTTCAGGGACTTGGCCAGGCTTCCATAGGTGATTAGTAACAGAACAATGCCTATTTTAATGCACACACTATCTCACCTCCCTAAAAAGCATTTGATAACTAAAAAACACTGTGGTATGTGCTCTTGTCTCAAGTGCAAAACATACCACTATCCTCCCTACTTTTTCATGGATTAGACTAAATCGAGCTAAATTTAGTTTCCAGGAAAACTCATTTCATGACAATATGAAGGTATGACAATAGACACATCATTTCATATTTATTATGACTCATTCATTCACTTATTTCCCAAGTATTTGCTTAGAGCTTACTCTATGCCAGGTACTGCTTGTGTTTGATCAGATCGGTGGACCAAAGACATAAAAGCCACAGAGCTCTTTTGTTTAGTGGTGTTTGCAAATGTGGCTCCTAAGACACAAGCCTCTGGGTATAAGAGCCCTAGTTAATTCTTTCCCAATACATCTGTTTGCAGTTGTGCACTTATCCAGGATGGTCACTGGCTTCAGACTCCTGAATGATGCACGTCAGATGGGGTGAGTGAAGTTCTCACTGGACTTAAAAGAGCTTTTGTTGATACCTACTAGGAAGAATTGCCTTGCCCACTCAGGTCACTATGCTATAAATCCCTATTCTGTAGCCAACTGCAAATTTCATAGGCATTTAAATGTGCTGTCCACTCCTGGAGAATAATTACTGCTATTTAATTGTATTCATAATTTAGCATACACCTGAAAAATATGCTGTGAAATATCGGGGGGGATCCTTTAATACTGGTGTTCCATTTACAAACTGTCACATTTATAAAGCGTCTTTAATCTTCTAGGGTCTGCTAGAATTTTTTATTACAGTCTGCTTTGTGCTTTAAATATTAAAGATTCGGCAATACTTCAAAAGGTGATAATGCCTGATGCTCTGATGGAGCTTAAGCCTCACCAGCTAAATATATTGAGGAATGTTCAGTGGCCCTGGCTTAATTAAACATGCATGTGTATTTTCAAATGCAATATTTTTCTGCTTGTTAGGTTTCTGACAAACCTCCAAACAGGCCAGGTGGAACAAAGCATGTAAACAGGCTTGTGAATGGAGCTTAAAGCACTCAAATTAGCACCTTCCCTACATTAATATGCAAACCTTGGAATCTCTGCATTTGATAATGCCATTGAATACTATTTGCAGCTTAACAGTGTATCTTTGTCATTTCATTTTTCTAAAACATGTCCAGTTTAATTATGTGAAAAGACACTGGTGACGGCTTTTTAGCCAATGAGATGGTATTTGTTCTCAGTAACTTACTCTTCTCTCTGGAACATAGCATACATTACAAGGCAGTGGCAGCCTTTAAATGTACCATTTGTTTTCATTATATAGCACTTAAAGGTAGACTTCTTCTAATTCAACATGCCATGTTTAGGCAGCCAGATTTCTCCTAAGCCCTGAGACCAAATTACCTATGGCTGTGGATACTTGAAAATTACTTAAGCACCTTTTGCTATTTAAAATAATACATTAATGCAAAATCTGTCTCTATTATTGTGAAAAGAAATCTCCATTTAGCATTTGCCACACTTTGGATTTATCTGAAAAACGTGTTTCAAAGAATTTTTATTTTGTTTTCAAAAGTGTACATTTAAATTTTTGTCACTAGAAATGAAATATTAAGCTCAGATTTTCAACCCAAGACTTCCACGCATCTTCTCATAGAGTCATATAATATTGCCTAATATTAAAATCCCCAAATAAATAATGCTTTGAATAGCTGCTCATGTATTTGGAAATATTACTAAAGCTACCCAAATAGAGATTGGCAGTGGTTGGAAAAGGGAACAAGATGTTTTACAGATGAGCAAAAAGACTGGCTTTGAATGATTCAATCTGCTGTAGAATCAACATGTAACAATTGCTGGACTAGAAAAAAAAACCCTCGTAAAAATATATGTGGAGGCTTCCAATAAAAGTTCAATTATTATGCTGTAATAGGTAAGCCTGTGCAAAAAAAATTTTTTTTTAAATAAAAAGGGTCTGTAAGATCCGAGGCAATATTAGAGCAATTTTCTAGGTGAGGCAGTGCTAGTGGGATATGACAGGTGAGGTATTGTTATTATAATACCTAAGGCAAAGCAGCAACCACACAAAATGATAGACAAACCTGAATTAATATGATATGATCGGCAAGGTGGCATTTGAATATAATCTTCCTGTATTGTGGAGAAAGCTGCATGCATATTACACACTGAAAGAATTGTGTGCAAAGCTGTAGACAGAAGACTCAGTGGGAGGAAAGAAAATATGGGCAAGATTTCAGAAGACGTCTGTGCTTTGCTGGGTAAGAAGTACACTTGGAAATTGGATTTGTAAACAAATTAAAAGCTGAATTTCTTTTCCTAAAGCAGCCTTCAGTGGGTGTTGACAATAAACACTTAACCTTGGCAATTGGAGTCCTTTGAAAGAAATAATCAGGGGGAAATAGGGGATGCAGAACACATTTTAATTTTGCTTCCTGTTTTGATAATCCATAGTTAGTGTTTCTATACTGGATCTGTGAGCCCAGTGGCCATTTTAGATCCCCGGATGGGAAAACGTTGCCTTCCTTGAGAATTTCGGCCATCTTCCGCTTTCTTGATCTATGATCACCACCTCTAATTAAAAGTCTTAATAGCATCCAGGCCCTAATCACACAAAAGAGACCAGAGCCTACTGAAAGGGTAGGGCATTTTATGAAAGCGACAGAAACTCTCAGAGATTTGAGCCTGCAGAAACTGCCTGCGTGATCTTTAATGGATTTTTAAAGATGACAAGAAAGGAAATGGGAAAGTAAAGCAACGGAAGGCAGAAATTCCCTGAAGGAGCATTCTGAAGTAAATCAGTGCAACCGAAAAAGTGAACTCCTAGGGCCTGGGGATATCTCCCAGGTTTTTCAGCTGGACACTTATGGCCTGTTGGGTCCCTGAACACCTCTGCTCTGGGCGGACTTTGACAGAGCAAGTCACAGAAAGATGAACGACAGCACCTGAAGTGCTGTTTGCGGGGCAGAAAATTGCTCCCTTTGCACGCTGGGCTGCCTTTGCTTTCTGTCACATGACTTATTACAGCCTCCCCATATAACAGGGCCATTTATGTATGTTAACTTGGTGAGCTGTAATGGTATTCTTCGCCTCCTTTTTCACTGCTGCTTGGGCAATTAAAAACAAAGGAAGCAAATGAGGTCAGCACTCATAAAACCTGAGTCTATAGGTGACGGACACCCTGAGACCAAATAGCCTCAGATGCTGCTACAGTAGAAGGAAACCATGAGCGAGGAAATATGCCTGCTTCCTTGGCTTTTACATAGGTATTTATTTTTTCAGGTGAGAAGCTGATTTTAGGTTTTTTTCTTTTTTTAAATCAACCTGAGTAAGGGATCTTTTAAGGAGTTTGGTAATGCTGCTAATGCAATTATGTGCTCCATACAGCAAAGAGAAATAAACGAGACCGTTCTCTTTAATCTTCCAGCACAAAGACCAACATTTTAACCACACGGTAGAATTTTATCTCAAGCAGCCCTTGAAACAGCAGCTCTACTGATGTTGTGCAATTACAATAAGTGTTTTGAAATGTTCCACACACAGGTATACAAGGATACCTCAGTCCATTTTTCTGATCCCCATACTGTTAACACAGTGATTTTGGAAAAGCTAATTAGAAGAACCTTCTTGCTTCCCCTAGGCGTGATTTAAATAACGCATTGGTTTGTATTCCACATCCCTTGGCTTCTACAGTATGTATCCTATGCATCTTGGCATGTAAGACAATCCCTTAAGGAGAGAAACGGCTCTCCAAATCAGAGGTGACTTATATGATGTCCTGGCTTTACTGCCCTGAAGCTGGCAATAGCCCCAGAGCCCTTCCCACCCTTGAGGCCCCCCAGGCCCACTGTATGGGGCTCAGGGAAGGGGCTGGCATGAAGGGAGGTGGTCAGACCATCTATCCTCTATCAGCTGCTGCAGGGGATTCAGCAAGGATGACTGCAAGTTGACCTAATTATTTGAAGTAATTCTTCCTGTCTGAGAATATTACTTCAGAGATCTTAAATTTGAAGTTACAGATATCACCTATTCTAAACATGATTCCAATTGTACAAGTATCTCTGAAAAACCCCGGAATATATGATCATCAGGACTCTTTTGGGCACCTGATAACACCTGGGTGTAGCTTTCTGCCTTGGGAATTACATTGCGCTTACCGCTGACCACTCATACTTGAGAAGTGTGGAAAATAACGTTTCATTTCACCTATCAGGGAGGGCCACCTGTCTATTTTATTATTAAATGTCCAGTTGTACCTCATATAACATATTTATTAGCTTAGTAGATTGCCTTCTGTCTATTATTTTGTTTTACAGCAATTTAGTTTCCAACTAGACTCTAAGATCTTTGAGGGGAGGACTACCTATTACACTGCTCTTAAACTCTCACGTTTAATAAATTTATGTTATTGGGCACATAGAACACACTTCATAAATGACTGATGGATCTGGGAGCAATGTGGGCATCTCCACAGATCACACTCACAAAAATAAAAACAAACACAACCTTCTGGTTGTTAATAGACATGTTTGCAAATAACAGAAACCTGGGAGAACTCTCATACTTTAAATGACAGATCTGGAGTTCAGAAAATACCTTCGTGAACTCAAGTGCTGGACTAAGCTAATGACATAGCCAAAAATGGAAGCCATCAATACTTGTGTATCTTGTATTACTTGAACATCTCAGAGGCACCTCAAATTAACATTCACTCTTTTAACAAACATTTAGTGAGCACCTACTGTATCCTGGGGATTGTCTGATGGGCTAGAGGTACAACATGAAACAAGACAGAGAATATTCCTACTCTCACGGAGCTTACATTCTACAGTCCAAACATGTTCACTGTATCCCTAGCCCATAGAACAGTCCCTAGAATATGGTGTGATGCTCAGTTTTCCCTAATGTCTCTCCTCTGGGAAACTTCTTCCATTCTTTAATGTCCTCTCAGCATACTGACTACTCTAAATACAAATGTTTTCCTTTGTCCTAGACTGAGATGAGATGACTGTGATTTCAGTTCCTGGTAACAGCTTGAACAAAACCACAGAAACATGAAAGTTCATGGTTGTTAAAAGAAGAGGAAATGATTGGGGTGCCTGGATGGTTCAGTTGATTAAGTGTCTGACTCTGGATTTTGGCTCAGGTCATGATCTCATGGTTAATGGGATTAAGCCCCACATCAGGCTCTGTGATGACAGTGTGGAGCCTGCTTGGGATTCTCTCCCTCTCTCTCACTGCCTCTCCCTGCTCACACACATGTACGCTCTCTTTAAAAAAAAAAAAAAAAAAAAAAAAAAGAAAAGAAATTTAAAAGAAAAGAAGAAGAAGAAATGACCCAGTACTCCTAAAGCAGTAAGTTCAACCCTGGCTATGCATCACACTTACTTGGAGAATTTTCAAAAAATATACCTGTTTGTGTCCTGCTTCCCCAAATTCTCACTCAGTTGATCTCAGATTGGGTCTACGTTTTGGAATTTGCTAAAAGCTCCACCTGCAGGTAGGCCTGATGTGCAACCAGGAGTGAGAACTACTATTCTAGGGTTGCATGGAGATGAGCCTGGAAAAGGTACATCAGAGTCCCATGTGAGGGCCTTGAATAGGATGCTAATGAGTTTGGAATTAATTCTGTAATAAATGAAGAGCCTAAAAAGGCTTTTAAAAACACATGGGTGACATGATCAGATCTTAGAAAGAAACTACACTGACAGAAAGCAGGGTAAATTGGATGAAGAGGAGATCACAAGCAGGGAAACTTGCAGAATCTCAAACAGTCCTAGTGAGAGATAATTAAGCCTGAACAGAGACTGTGGCACCACAGCAGAAGGGCTGGAGAGTTCTTAGAAACACTGGTAGACAGAAGTTGCAATACAAGGTCCCAAGTGCAGGAGTGTGACAGGAACCAAAACTGATTATAGGTTTCTAACTTAAGTAATTGGCTGTTAAACAAGGGCAAGGATTCTTACCAAGCATCTTACAGCCTAGGTAGGTTGACCACTCGATGGGGATGTTGTAGAAAAGACTAAAGCTCTAAAGAGGAGAATGGGCAAAATAACCTCTAAGAACTTTTTTGAGTCTGAAATTCTACTGCTCTATTGCATAAGGTTTTTAATTCATTAAAGACAGTCTGTGTTTTCATTTTCACATGTTCCACAATGCTCAGCATTTGGTAGGGTACAAACATACCTGATGAATGAAGAAATACAAGACTAAAAGGACATTTTAGCAGGACTCCCAACACACAGGAGTATTAAGTTTCCATCTACTGTCCTACTTAAACTCATATTACACTAATCTGAACAATGTGCATAATGTTAATATAATACCTTTCTATTATGATCCAATGCACAAACCTGAGCTCCTTTTCTCCATCTATAAATTTGAGCTGCTAATGGTAATAATGACTTCTTTATGGGGTAATGTGAGTCCAGTGTCACCACTCAAAAAGTCCGGAGGTGAGGAAACACCCAGGAACCACATTTCACCCAAACTATGGTTGACCACGTGGGCGTGGCCACACAGATTCCATTCCGTCCTATGTAACCAGATAAACTCAGATGTTTGGGATTTGCTGCTCTGAATGTGCTGTCAGTAACCTAGTGGGCCAAGTTAATATTAGCTCGCACTGGGTATACGAGGGTATTTTGTTGCTGTTTGGAGAAATGACCAGTTTACTTGGTTATATTGACAGCTCTACTGTAAAATTTGTTGGCATTAAAGGTCAAAAAGACCCAGTTTTCCTCTGGTTGCTTCTACCCAAAAGAGAATAAATCTGGGAGCTGAATCACTTCTCTGACAATAATTTATGAATCATGCATTGACTGTGTTTGAATTGAGAAAGGCTTTCATATCCTTTCCATTAGCTCAGATTAAGTTTTCATACAGATGCTGGGAAGCATGCTAGCAATATCCTTAGCTCATTTTTATGAAAATTTTATCAGTGCTTTTTTCTGTACTACACTCCAATTGGGATGTCTCAGAATCTAAAGCTCAGCTTTGGACATGAACTTCTCTCAACCTGGCTGGCTGCTGCTCTAAAGGTTTCAATATTTTATGGGCTCTGGCTAACTCAGCCGTGAGATTCAAGCTGCAGAGATTTAACTCTAATGTAAAATCATGAACGGATGAAAACTGGGATGTCATAAGTAATACATCTACAAGAGCAGGATGCAGTTACCATTTTTAAAAGGGCTTTAAAAAGAAAACAACATTCTCTGTTCTGTCTTTATGCCCCAAAATGAAAAGCCCCTGAGCTATTGTACTAACACAGGGCCATCTTTTCTTGCCTCCTTTTCTTCAATTGCTGCTTAATTGTTGTGGTGGGCTGGGAGGGTTTTTTTTTTTTTTTTGCCCCTTAAGGTCCCCCCATCCACATGAAAGCCCCTAATGTCTGCATTCCAGAGAAATGGGCACCGCATGGTCAAATGTGTATAGGCCAAATCCATTTCTTAGCATCTTCCTCTTTTTGTCTCAAAACTGATTTAAAACATTTGGAAAATCTGTCTATTCAGCTGAAGTGTTCTAGTGCATTCTTTCTGAGAAACAGTAGGGTCACATGTGATCTGTCTGATGGACTTTTCCGCTGCAATCTATAGCCATTTCCCCCGAGCCCCGCAGAGCCTGGCAAAGCAGAGGAGCTCTGTAATGGCTCCAATAACAATGTGTTCTTTGTGTGAAAGAATCCAGGGGGAAGAGCTGGGGTAGACTGGTCAGGAACGAAAAAACAGCATTTTTGCCCTTATTTATTTCTTCATTATGTACTCCGCCATTAAACATACTTTTTAACAGTAAATACCCCTTTCTATAAAACTCTGGCGAAGCGTGAAAAGAACAATACAGAAAGTTTTATTTTTAAAAGACTGTGGACGTTACTGCAAGTTAGTAACCTGCTTCAAAACAGATAGCTGACTTGGGATGAGCACTGGGTGTTGTATGGAAGCCAATTTGACAATAAAATATATATATAAAAAAACAAAAACAAAACAGACAGCTGATGGCAGGACTGCATTGCACGTGTGTGAACTCGGAAAGGGAGAGATGGCTCTGAAAGGAGCTTAATTCATCTGTTTCAAAATGTCACCTGATGTGCACACTGGAATAAAACCATCTCCTTCTAGTTCCAAAAATGTCACAAAATCAACACCCCACTCAAAGAACCAAAGAATCGCAGACTGGGTGCAGGTTCTCTAGCCACCTGAGCAGAAAGGAGACTGTGCTTGGTTGTCAGAACTTCAGGGATCCACGATCTCCCTCAGGAGCCCTCCAATGTTTCAGGTTTTTCAAAGTTGCTCTTCTGGCCTTGTATTCAAGAGAAGTATCTCTTATTTTTGTTGAAGGCTGGCTCCTCTTGTATAGTTAAACCACACACAACATGGGAAGGAAGTCTTTCACAAAGACCTTGTATATCCTTGAAGAGAGTAATGGAGTTTCCCCTTTGATCTCGTCTTCTGGAGGATATTCCAGTTTCTTCAGCATACTATACAAGGGGCATTTCTCATTCATGTAACCACCAACATTAATATTAAATGTTCCAGAGCTATTGGGCTTCAAATGGTACTATAATACTTAAGTATTAAAAGGGGGATGGTAGTGACATACTAAACTGGAAAGATTTAATGTTTTTTTTATTTTTGAGAGACAGAGACAGAGCATGAGGGAAGGAGGGACAGAGAGAGAGGGAGACACAGAAGCTGAAGCAGGCTCCAGACTCTAAGCTGTCAGCACAGAGCCCAACGTGGGGCTCAAACCCATGAACCATGAGATCATGACCTGAGCCAAAGTTGGACGCTTAACTGACTGAGCCATCCAGGCGCCCCTAAACTGGAAAGATTTAAATGTACATGTATACATATATATATATATGAGGGTGAGAAATGAGATCTCTCATATAGGCCAGAGGGAGAACTGGTACAGCTTCTCTGGGGGACAGTTTGGCAGCAGGTATGAAAAATCTCCAAATATTCATGCCCTTTAACCTAGTGATTCCTCTTCTAGCAATTCATTCTAAGGAAATAATCATGTATACATGATTAACACAGTAGAGATTAAGCTAAGGAAAGTTGTTTGCAATGCTATTCATAAATAGTTAAAAGCTGAAAACTACCTTCCTAACCACACAGTAGTAAAATAAATTGCCCTACAGTCATACGATAGAATATTTTGAAAGAATTAAAAAGGAAGTATTAGGAAGAAAAAGCATGACACCCAACTACACACACACACACACAGCATGACACCCCTTTTGTTAGAGAAAATAGTCCCTGATATTTGTGGTGCACTTGCTATGTGTGATACATACCATGCTAAGCATTTTATGTATGTTATTTCATTTAACCTTCAAAATGAACTTTTGGCTACAGGTTATTATCCTTATTTGGAGAAAAGAAAATGGAGGCTTCAACAGTTTAACAAACTTTCCAAGGCCAACAAGGTAGTAAGACTGGAAACCTTTTTTTTTTTTTTTTTTTTTGAGATAAAGAGGGAGAGCAAGCAAGCACATGCATGGGGGTGGGGGAGAGGCAGAGGGAGGGAGAGAATTTTAAGCAGGCACCACACCCAGCATGGAGCCTGACATGGGGCTCGAGCTCACCACTGTGAAATCATGACCTGAGCTGAAGTGGGAGGCTTAAACAACTGAGCCACCCAGGGGCCCCCACTTGAAACTATTTCTACTTCACGACAGAGATTGTGGTCATCAACAGTAATGTTAGACTATTTAATAAACATATAAAACACTCAAAATTAATAATGTTAAACAGCAACGCTTATTATTCCTGACATTGGGATTACTACTATTTCCTTCTTTAAATTTATTTTTCAAGATTTCTAAAATAAAAACCTATCTCTTATAATTGGATAAAAAGGATGCTGAAATTTGGTAATTCTCTCACTGACCCTTCCTCCATTTACACTCATACACAGATACACACAAGTAATACATAATCTGTTCTTCCTCAAACACAAATTTTCTTTAACCTTCAAACTTTTTGTCATCAGCATCCTGTCTAGAAGTGTGCTTCTCCAAAAAGGCTCTGAAGGATACCACTAAATGTAGGGGAGTTCCACCGCTTGCCTTTGAGGCCATGTCAATTTTCCTTCTCTTGCCTAGTTGCCAGTTAACAAAGCTCCATCAGAGATCGTTAGCACCAAAACCTTCAGTTTTTGTGGACTAAAAATGATCATTCTTATAAGCTCATTACTGGTTTTCAAGCCTTATTTATCACTGCCCAGGATCACCTTCTCTCTGGAAGTGAGCTATGTTTTTTCCCTGTTCTATACATCATCCATCACTGGCAGTAAGAGCTCAATGACTGGATGTTCACTGCAATTCTGGGGATGATGATGATGATGATGATGATGATGATGATGATGCTAGAAGCCAGGAAAGCCATAGTTCATTCTGCCACAGTCATGCTGCCTATAGCCAAACACAGCATGCGCTATTTTAACTTGAAAGGAAGTAGGTGAATACAGTGGGAAGGTGTCACATTTATATCCTTAATCTTTTGGCAAACATTTATTGAACAAATATGATGTGTCATGTGCTACACTAGACCTTAAGTCTACAAAGATGAATAAGGCCTAGTCTCTGCCATGGTGGAGCTAATAGTCTAGCCCAGGAGAGAGGCTAAAAATATAATTTGGGGCTTTACTGGGAAGGACCTTGTTAAGGAGTTTTGATTTTATCCTTTGGGTATGGAGAGTCTTCAGAAGTTTTTCAGTCAAATCATGACAGTCTGATTTGCTTACAGAGGAAGTACTCTGATGAGAATGTGAAAAATGGAGTAGTGTCCAAGAAACCATTATGAGACTGTGGATTAGTCAAGGAAGAAGTTATGCCAGTATGTACTAGTGCGACAAGGATATGGGTACATTTTGTTTGACAAGTCTTCATAACCAGCTGGATTGCAAATGTGCAATGAGGAAGTAGGAGAGGTCACAGTTGTCTTTGAAGTTTTTAGCTTGAATGATCAGGAGATGGTGATAATACTCACCATGCCAGGGAATACAGAAGGAAGATTCTTAAGCTGTTTTTGGAAATGCTAAGTTTGATGTTTCTGAAGGATGTTATGTTGATTGGAGGGCGCCTGGGTGGCTCAGCTGGTTAAGCGTCCGACTTCGGCTCAGGTCATGATCTCATGGTTTGTGCAACTGAGCACTGCGTCGGGCTCTGTGCTGAGAGTGCTGACCCTGCTTGGGATTCTCTCTTTCTTCCTCTCTCTCTCTGCCCCTCCCCCTATGAGCACATGCATATGTGCACTTTTTATCTCTCAAAGTAAATAAATAACCTTAAAAAAAAACAAAAGAAAGCAATTGGGAATGCAGGTGTAGAACTCATGAGAGAGATCAGCAATGTGTTGGTTGTGATTTTGTTATACATATGTGAATTTGAGTTAACAGTGAGGGTTTTTTCCCCTTTCTGAGAGAGGAAGCCAGATTGGGTTTTGAGGATGCAAACCCTTTAGATTTTCCATGCTCCTATCCTAACATGGTGATGTAACTTGATATGGTTTCCTAAATTATTTAATTGTCTGCAAACTCCTCAAGGGGATACACGAAATATAATGAATTTGCTCAGTGAATTAATGGTTGCATGGAAAGAGGGCATGGGAAACATGAAGCGATTATATAGTCTGTTTTTGTAAGAGTTGTAGCTCCATAAGTAGCAAACAAAAGTGTGGCCTACAGACACCCTCACAGTCGCGGAAAGAGTGAACCCTTCACAGCCTGGCTGTGTCACCGCTCCATCCTTGACCCTTTGCTTCTCCCTCTTTCTAACTCCTCTCAAACCAATCTATTACCAAGCCACTGTATTAGTTCAGGCCAACGTCTTCTCACATTGTTTTACTACAGCAACATAGTCTAAGGCATTACCCATGCTTCAGCCAGTACAAGATTTATATACTGTAAATCTGATCATGTCAATCCCTGTTCAAAACATTTTAATGGTTCATATTATAATTGTGGTACAAACTTGTAATAGGACTGGCTGTCCAAAACCCTCTGTTTACGTCTCCAGCCTTACGTCTCTTATAATCCTGCCTCCTTCCTCCTCCCATACTCATGCTCTCTAGTCACACTAAACTCTTTCTGTCCTCCATATGCTTTTTCTTCTATAGCCTCAGGACTTTCGCACATGCTATTCCCACAGCCTAGAGCCCTATAACTTTTTTCTTGCTCCTCAACCTAATTCCTGTTAGCCTACAGGTCTCTGCTTAGTTTCCATACCCATCCCTTCTAGCATATGGAACGCTTTCCCTGATACTCCAAGTCTTGGTTTCATGCTCCTGATAGGTCTATCCGTGGCACTCTATGCTCACTCTCCTGGCAGTACTTATCACACTGCACTGCTACAGCCTGTGGACCTTTCCTTCTCAGTGGGTTGCGAACTCTTATTCTCTGTTGTTCTTCCCAGCATCTAACACAGTGCCTGGCACGTAATAAGCATTCCACAAAATATCTGATGGATGGACAAATGTCCTGCAGAAAGAGAGGAAATATGAGCATGTTACCTGGCAAAACAGGCTTCATGCTTTCTCTGTATCCTGTCTAGGTTGAGCCTGCAAATGAGGTCAGTGTTTAATCAATTGGTCCACTAAGTGCCGTTAAACTATAGCTTCTCATGCAGAGTCAGAGATGAAAGAAAACTGAAGTTGAAATTCTCCTCAGAAAAAGAGCAAGCACTAATATTTCAAAGAGAAGACGCTTAGATGAAACATACCCATCTCGTGGTTGTACTGGCAGGTGGGAGGTTATTAGCATCACTGATAAGCAAGGAGATGGAGCCCAAGGCACTTCCCCTCTTCTCTCCCCCTTTCTCTCTCTCCTCCTTTTCTCTCTTTCTCTTCCCTTCCCCCTTTCCCAAGCAACAATCTTAGAGAAGGAAAGTGCAATTACGCGGTGCCTGTTTAAAATTTAAGAAGACAAAAATGAGTTGAGGGTTTATTTTTTCCTTTTTGCAGGAAACAAATTAGCCCACAGTAGACTTGTGCCTGCAAGCAGTCCATTTAATTTGGTTATTTCCTACGCCTTGAGCCTAGCTTTTTCCCACTAATTCTGCCGGCCTGTTTCCATATCAGGGCCGATCTCTTCGCTGTATCCAGAATCATGTGACAAGTGAGAGTCCTGTCTGTATTTTATCTATTTAATCATCCCACCACCTTAGTCCCCAAAGAATCTAAGGTGATGAGTCATTTTTTATAAGCACAATCTCTTCCCTAAATTGGATGCCCACTGGTTACAAGCAGTGCTTACTAAAATTCCAAACCCTCACCATTAAGCGTATGGTTAAAAATCAGTTCATAATGTTCATGATTCCAATGTGTTTGGGTTATTGAGGACAGAAGCCCAAAAGATGACCATACATAGAGTCCCTGCCCCAGGCTGTCTAGTTGTAGACAATCCCTGTGCCCTGTAACTACTTTGAGCTGGCAGAGGAATTCTGATCTTCACCCTGAACTCCAGGCCCTTGGGCCCAACTCCCTGCCAGAAATGGTCATCTGATGGCTCTGCAGGCTTCTCACATTTGAGATGCCCCAAATTCACCTCATCTTGCTCCCAACATAGTACAGTGGCCAAGAGGATAGAATCTGGTGCTAGTCTTCCTGAGTTCAAATCCTGGCTCTACCATTTAGCAGCTGCACATACACGAATGATTTAACCCCTCCATGCCTCTGTTTCTTCATCTACGTGGATAATAACAGTGCCTACAACACAGGGCTGTTACTAGAGATCAAGTGTTTAGAATGTGGAACAGCACAGCATGTTCAGCAACGACTGGCTTGTGTTGTTGCTGTCACTGTTAACTCCCTCCTCCCCATTTCGGTTGGTGAACAGTGTCGGTATCTTCCAAGCCTTCAGGAAGTAAAAGTCAACCTGGCTCTTCCCAATCCATCACTTCACCCATCATTAGTCTCCCAAGCCTAGCTCACTTTATATTCCTAAAAACCTCCTGACTCTGCCTCCTTGTCTCCACCTCCAGGGACAATGTTTTGACTCAAACTTCCTTTTTTTTTTTCTTACCTGGATGAATGCGGTTGACTTCTAAACTATCTTGGCTCCTCCAGTCTTGCCCCCTCAGTAGAAACCACTGTGTCGCTTCCCTGTGGAAAAATACCTTCCTCGACATACTACTCTATGCCTCTAACAGCAGTCTCCACCTCCCTGGTCTCCTTCCCCTCCCCATCTCCAGCCACAAGGAACTAGCCATGGGTGGATGCCCAACACAGCATGCACTCTTGTGTCTGGCCTTTGCACAAGTCACTCTCAGGCCTCATGATTCATTCTCTGCCTTCTTTACCAGGCAGTTCACTGTGCTTGTCCTGAGGCCCAGCTTTTCTCTGAACTCAGCAGGGCCTTGTGTATGCCTCATCATGGCCCTCACCATGCTATATTGCACTTGTCTGTTCACTTGGATATCTCCTCTACCTCGTCATTCCCTTGGTGAGAAGTCTATTTGGTATGGTTAAGAAGAACATGGACATCATTGTGCCAGGTTTGAATCCTGGCTCCTAGCACTTCCTAGCTATGTGACTTATGGCAAGTTGCCTCACCTCTGTACCTTCATTTTTCTTATCTATAAGGGCAATGAAAAGTCTTACCTCATAGGAACATTTTGAGAATTAAATGAATTACTTGGAACCATTCCTGGTACATAATAAGATAAATAAAGGGAGGCTATTATTATTGCTATTGCTATTATTATTATTATCATCCCTGTCCTATTATGAATTGGGACCTCAAATAGTACCTAGTAAAAAGTCAGCAACATAAGTAGGTTTTAAGATAAAAAGACAATGCCCCCAACTTGAGCCTGATTTCATTGCTTATCACTGGGTAACAGATATTTGCAAGCACTTACACCTCACTGCTCCCACTGTCCCACCAGGGCAGCCCCCTGAGGGATGCACTCAGAGGCCAGTTCCGAGGACCCTGGGTGGCTTGGGGCAGGAGAAAGAGTGTGCACTCTGGAGCAAGAAGTCCAGAGTCTGCCACCATAAAACCCATTATACTCCACACAAATTCCTTAATTTCTCTGTTTCCTCTGTAAAATGGAAAATCATACCTACTTTGCAATGAAATGTATAAAGCAACTGGCCTTGTGCTGGCATGTAGTAAATAGTGTCTACTAAAGTTAAAAAAGGGGCAGGTGGGTGGCTCACTAGGTTGAGCATCCAACTTCGGCTCAGGTCATGATTTCACGGTTCATGGGTTCAAGCCCTGCATCTGGCTCTGTGCTGACAGCTCAGAGCCTGGAGCCTGCTTTGGATTCTGTGTCTCTTCTCTCTGCCCTTCCCCTGCTTGTGCTCTGTGTCTCTCTCTCCCTCTCTGAAAAAAACTAACCATTAAAAAACATGTTTTAAGTTAAAAAAAAAACTTTTTTTTTTCTCAGCATTAATGCAGAACCATTCTAACTAATCAAAACACCCAAAAATCTTACAGAAGAAAGTTGTTAAAAGTGAATATTGGTATAATGTTAATAGGAAAGGAAATGGTTATTAAAGAGAACTCTCCAGGTATGTTTTGGAGATGAGGAATTTGTGTAAAATAAATCCTTTCTGATAATTTTCTAATTCCCTGAAAGTGAGATCCTGGCAAGTACAATCTTGTAACAAGAAATGTCATGTGGAAGAGAACTGGCTATTTAAAGCCTGTTCTGGTATCTGTCTTTGATCCTTTCTGGGCCTTTCCCATACAGTAAGTGAGCCACATATCTGACCATGATTCCTATACAGACCTTTATTCCCTATCCCACACTGGCCAATGGGACTGGGCCCCTGCTATATACCAATGCCTAATAAATATTTACTCAGTTATTGAATGAATAAGTGATCTCTTCTTAGCTCAGTGACCAGAGCTATTTGGTTACAGCCAAAGGCCACAGCTATGCTCACCTACAATTCCTAGAAATTACTTGTTCACCACTGCCTATCAAATAGGTCATGCATAGGAGGGAATATTTTACATGTGTGAGCTACACACTGCTCAAGTGAGGACTCCCCCCTATTCTTCTAGAGCATTCATTGCCTGGCCCCAAGAGATAAAGTTTGCCTCTTTCTCTTAAAAAAAAAATAAACAACAACAAAAAACTATAAACAACAAACAGTGGCTCCAGAACTAACTTCATAATAAAGAAAATTCTCTCTACCTCCAACCCCCTCATCAAGAAAAAGAAATCCTTAGTAACAAAACAAAAACAACCATTACTGAGCATTTTCAGAGCATAATTTGTAGAACTCCTGGTAAGCATTCCAGAAGACAGGTGCCTCTCTATTCTGAGCAAGTTCTGCTATCCCTATGTCTCCAGGACAATTGTGCTGAGCCTTAACATGGCCAAGGGGCCGAGAACATAAAGTCATCACATGACCAATCATGAGTTCTGGGCATCATGATTACACTCCTTCTGGGCTTTACTCTCATTTCAAAGTTATTCTGTGGAGCACTTGAAAAAAAAAATCTTCTGTCATGGTAGGCCAAACTTGGTATACAATCAAATGCTTAAAATATGATTGTTTTGACTTTAGAGTGAGACAGTTCAGTACAGAGCACAAAGCCTTGCCTGTGGAGTCAGGAGTCCTGGGTTCTAGTCCACTAGCTAGTTGTAGGACTTTAGGTACATCACTTAGTTCTCAAGTCCTCAGTGGTTTCAGCTGTAAAATGAGGTGAATTGGTCCAGACCATCTCTAAGTTTCCTTCAAGGGTGAAAACATATTCAAAGCCATGTGTATTTAGCACATCAATTTTATCATATAGTACTGCTTTTGAATTAACTAACATAATACATCCTAACAGTTCCATTGTAGAAGCTAAATTAAAGGGCACTATTTTAGCTTGAAAATCTTTTCCTAGATTACTTTTCCAAATTAGTATATAGGGTAAACCAAAAGTCCCTGTTCATCTATATTTAAAATGGCCACAAATTTGTATGTACCTTAACAAATAAGACAAGAACTGTAAATGACATCTACAAGCAACTGGGGTATATTTTCAACATTTATTGTGACATAATGAATAAGAATTGTACTAATACCTGTGTGTGGAGTCACTGATAACATATTTGCATGATATATGGATAGTGACGCTAGGCAGATTCAACACATGATAGTAAAACATTTGTTATTTAGAATCTCCCAGAAATTAGTATGAGAAACCAACCAATCATGAACATAAAAGCACTTTTTCTTCACAGCTGTGATTTCACTTCACAGCAAAACAAAAGATATTAAAAAACAGAGTCCCCCACCCCATTTCCTCTTGGCTTTACTGCCTTACACACATTTACTCACGCTCCCTCCAGTCTCAATGGAGGTAAGGCTCATTCTTGAAAAAGTCAGTTTCTCTCCCTTGTATTGATAATAGTTTTGCTCTTTGATGGATATGTGCCTAAACCAGAGTTGCCACACTCTGTCTCACTCATATATCCTCAGTCCCTCTCTTTCTCCTGGTTCCTCCCTCTTTTCTACTAACTCATACAGTTATCCTGTACAATTAGAATAATTTGCTTGGCTATAATGAAACCTGTATTAAAACTCCTTCTATTTAGATGAAGGGAAGCTTCCAAATACATTCTATGAGGCCAGCATTACCCTGATACTCAAACCAGAGAAAACACTATAAAAAGGAAAACCATTGTCCAGTATCCCTGATGAACACAGTTGCAAATATCAACGAAGTATCAGCAAACCACATTCAACAATACGTAAAAAAAAGGATCAGACACCACAATCAAGTGGGATTTATTCCAGGGATGCAAGGATTGTTCAACGTTTACAAATCAATAAAAGTGATATAACACATTAACAAAATCAAGCATAAAACATACAATCACTCAAATAAATGCAGAGAAAGCATTTCATGAAATGCAACATCTATTTATGATAAAAACTCAATAAGGTTGGTTTAGAGGGAATATACCTCAAGGCCATATATATCAAAAACTCACAGCTAACACTAAACTCAATGGTAAAAAACAGAGCCTTTCCTCTAACATCAGAAACAAGACAAGGATATCCACTTTCACCACTTTTATTCAACACAGTACTGTAGGCTCTGGCCAGAGCTATCAGACAAGAAAAATAAATAAAGGCATCCAAATTGGTAAGGAAAGTACAACTGTCACGACTTGCAGATGATGTGATAGGTGACGCAGAAAACCCTAAAGATTCCATCAAAAACAATTAGAAGTAATAAATAAATTCAGTAAAAGTGCAGGATACAAAGTAATATACAGAAATCAGTTATGTATCTACATACTAATAACACAATAGCAGAAAGATAAATTAAAAAAAAACAATTCCATTTACTGTTGCACAAAAAGAATAAAATACCCAGTTGTAAAGTTAACCAAGGAGATGAGAGACCCATACTCTGAAAACTATAAAACACTGATGAAAGAAACTGAAGACAACACAAATGGCAAGTACTTCACGCTTAAAGATTAGAAGAATTAATATTGTTAAAATGTCCCTACAACCCAAATCAATCTATAGAGTCAATGCAATCCCTGTCAAAATACCAACATCATTTTTTACAGAACTAGAACAAACAATCCCATAATTTGTATGGAACCACAAAAGACCCTGACTAGCCAAGACAATCTTGAGAATGAAGAACAAAGATGAAGGTATCACAATCCCATATTTCAAGATACATTACAAAGCTACAGTAATCAAAACAGTAAGGTACTGACACAAAACAGAGTTCAAAAGAACAGAATAGGGAACCCAGAAATAAACCCACTCTTATATGGTCAATTAATCTATGACAAAGGAGGCAAGAACATACAGTAGGGGAAAAAACAGTTTCCTTAATAAATGGTGCTGGAAAACTGGACAGCTACATGCAAAAGAATGAAACTGGACCACTTTCTTACACTATACACAAAAATATACTGAAATGGATTAAAGACTTAAATATGGGACATGAAGCCATAAAATTCCTAGAAGAAAATTTAGGCAGTAATTTCACTGACATTGGCCTTAGTAACATTTTTCAACATTTTCATTATGTCTCCTTCAGTAAGGGAAACAAAATCAAAAAAAAAAAGAAAAGAAAAAAACTATTGAGACTACATCAAAATAAAAAGCTTCTGCACAAGCAAGCCAGCAATAAAACTAAAAGTCAACTTACTGAATGGAAGAAAATTTGCAATGATATATATGATAAAGGGCTATTGACTAAAACATATAAAAGAACTTACACAACTCTAAACCAAAACAGCCCAAATAATCTGATTTAAAATGGACAAAGGATCTGAATAGACATTTTTCCCAAAGAAGACATACAGGCCAACAGACACATGAAAAGATGCTTAATGTCATCAATCATCAGGGAAATGCAAATCAGAACCACAATGAGATATCACCTCACACCTGTCAGAAAGGCTAAAATAAAAAAGACAACAGATAAAAAGTGTTGACCACGATGTGGAGAAAAAGGAACCCTCATGCACTGCTGGTAGGGATGTAAACTGGTACAGCCACTAGGGAAAAGAGTATGGAGGTTTCTAAAAAAATTAAAAATAGAAATACCGTATGATTCAATAATGCCACTACTAGGTATATACTTGAAGAAAATTAAAACATTAATTTGAAAAGATATGTGCTCCCTTAGGTTTACTGCAGTGTTATTTATAATAACCAAGGTATGAAAGCAACCTAAGTGTTCATCAAAAGATGAACAGATAGACTCATTGTGTGGATAAAGATACACAATGGAATATTATTCAGCCATAAAAAAGATGAGATCTTGCCATTTTCAACAGCATGGATGGACCTAGGAGTATTATGCTAAGTGACATAAGTCCAAGAAAGAAAAATACCAAATGATTTCACTTATATGTGAAGTCTAAAAACAAAACAAATGAATAAACAAATAAAAAGCAGAAACAGACCCCTATACCTTATCTCACATTTGATCAAGAATCAAAGCTCACATTTTGGTGTATAGTCTTATATACTTCTTTCCATGCTTATAAATCGTGTGAATATTTAAGTACATGTATTGAACTTTGGGGTAATTTATAGTAAAAAAAAAAACCCTTAGATTTTATAGTATTTCCTTATTTACATCTCATAAGAAAACCCTTCTAAGTTACCTAGTTTGGATATAACTCATTTTTTTCAATAGCTGCATAATGATATGGATGCACCACAATTCATTCAACCAATTTGCTATTAATGAACTTTCAGGGTATCTCTGATTTAGTCATTACACATGGTATTATAATGTTCTTTTTCAAACTGGCATATTTATTTCTAAAGAAAAAATTTCCTCTAGGTGAAGTGATACTAAAGTATACATGTATTTTTAAGTTATAAAAGATGCTGCCACATTATAAGACTCTAAGATTATAATGCTTCAATTTCAATGTATAATATTAACACTACTCTGATTAAAACTGAAAAATACAACATAGTAGAAAAATGGACAGAGTAACAATTCACTGAAGGGTAATTCCAAATAGCTAATAAATATAGTACCTCACTGATCATTAGAAAAATGCAAATTAAAGAAACGTAAGATCATATCCAACTCATCGAATTGGCAAAAAAGAAAAGAAAAAGAATACTGGTACTAAAATACACTGATGATTTACATCAGGCAAAAAGGGAAAAGGGCATTCTTTTAACATTAGGGACACTAATCATTTTCTGTTCTATTTGCTTGAAATATTTTTTTCAACTTCTTTCACATCTTTTGACTTATAGTATTTTGGGCCAAGTTTAAAAATCCAAGTTTACATAGTCATATGTTTTTCCCTTAAGGCTTCTAGTGTTCTGTCTTGCTTCAAAAGATACTGTTTACCCCATCCTCTCCTAATTTTTCTTCTAAAATTTTTACTGCCTTTTGTTTTATATTTAAATTTGTAATATCTTTGGGATTTATTTTTACATGTAATGAGAGATGAGTATAATTTTAATTTTCTTCCAGATGGAAAGCAAGTTATGTCAACACTGTTTATTAAGTCAATTATTTTTCTAACCTGAAACTGAAAATATCACCTTTGGCATATGTTAACTTCCCATAGTCACTAGAATTTATTTTTCGATTCTCTGTTCGATTCCATTGGTCTTTTAAATCAATATCATATTGCTTTAATTACAGTGGCGCCACAGCATGATTTCATCTCTAGTAAAACATCACTGCTTTTATTTTTAATAATTTTGTTGATTACTTCAGACATTTAATCTTTCATGGGTTTTTAAAAAATTACTCTTGGGGCGCCTGGGTGGCGCAGTCGGTTAAGCGTCCGACTTCGGCCAGGTCACGATCTCGCGGTCCGTGAGTTCGAGCCCCGCGTTGGGCTCTGGGCTGATGGCTCAGAGCCTGGAGCCTGTTTCTGATTCTGTGTCTCCCTCTCTCTCTGCCCCTCCCCCGTTCATGCTCTGTCTCTCTCTGTCCCAAAAATAAATAAACGTTGAAAAAAAAATTTTTTTTAATTACTCTTTGTATTTTGAAGTAATTATAGATTCACACGCAATTTATAGAGAAATCCTATGATTCTCCCAATACCAGCATACTGATAAACTATAATACTGTATCACAATCATGGTACTGACATCAATAGAGTCAAGATATGGAACATTTCCACTGCCACAAGGATCCTTTGTGCTGCCCTTTTTAATTTTTATTTAATTTATTTTTTCAATTTACATCCAAGTTAGTTAGCATATAGTGCAATAATGATTTCAGGAGTAGATTCCTTAACGCCCCTTACCCATTTAGCCCATCCCCCTCCTACAACCACTCCAGTAACTCTGTTTTTTCTCCATATTTAAGAGTCTCTTATGTTTTTGTCCCCATCTGTTTTTATATTATTTTTGATTCCCTTCTCTTATCTTCATCTGTTTTGTATCTTAAAGTCCTCATGAGTGAAGTCATATATTTGTCTTTCTCTAATTTTGCTTAGAATAATACCCTCTAGTTCCATCCACGTAGTTGCAAAAGGCAAGATTTCATTCTTTCTGATTGCTGAGTAATACTCCGTTGCATATATATACCACATCTTCTTTATCCATTCATCCATTGATGGACACTTGGGCTCTTTCCATACTTTGGCTATTGTTGATAGTGCTGCTACAGACATTGGGGTGCATGTGCCCCTTTGAAACAGCACTCCTGTATCCCTTGGATAAATACCAGTAGTGCAATTGCTGGGTTGTAGGGTAGGCCTATTTTTAATTTTTTGAGGAACCTCCATACCATTTTCCAGAGTAGCTGCACCAGTTTGCATTCCCACCAGCAGTGCAAAAGAGAGCCTCTTTCTCCGTATCCTCGCCAACATCTGTTGTTGCCTGAGTTGTTAATGTTATGTGCTGCCCTTTTATAGCCACACCCACTTCTGTTCCCCCCTACTCCTTCATATCTAGCAACCACTGATCTGTTTGCCATTTCTATAATTTTGTAATTTCAAGAATGTTATATAAATGGAATCATGGCAGTATAAAACTTTTGGGGATTGACTTTTCCACTTGGCATAATTCCCTTGGGATTCATCCAAGTTGTTGCCTGCATCAGTGGTTCATTTCCTTTTGTTGCTGAGTAATATTCCATGGCAACATACCACAATTTGTTTAACCATTCACTCACTGAAGAACATGTATCACTTCCAGTTACAAATTAAGTTCGTTTGGACATTCACATCCAGGTTTCTGTGTGAATATAAGTTTTCACTTTTCTAGAATAAATGACTAAGAGTTTAATTGCTAAGTTGAGGTTATATGCTACTTACATGTTTAGCTTTATGAGAAATGGCCAAACTGTTCTCAAATGTGACTACCATTTGACATCCCACCAGCAATGCCTTAGTGGTCCTGTTTCTCCTATGCTCACCCACATTTGATGTTGTCACTATTTGTTATTATAACCATTTGGATACGTGTGTGGTGCTATCTCATTATGGTTTTAATTTGCATTTCCCTAATGGCTAATGATATTTACCATCTTTTCGTATGTTTATTTTCCAACTGTATATCCTTTTTAATGAAATCTCTATGCATATCTTTTGCCCATTTTCTAACTGGATTTTTGTTTTTTACTGTTAAATTTTGAGAAGTCTTTATATATTGAAGATACTGTTTCTTTGCCAGATATGTGGTTTGCAAATATTTTATCCCAGTGTGAAGCTTGTTTTTTCATCCTCTTAAAAGGGTTGCTCCCAGAAGTTTTTTTAAATTTTGAATAAGTAAAATTCATTGATACTTTTGGTATCAAATATACCAAGTCTCTGCCTAGCCTTAGATCCTCAAGTTTTTCTTTTATTTTCTTCTTAAAAATTTTATTTTTGCATTTTACATTTAAGTCTGTGATCCACCTTGAGTTAATTTTTGTATAAAATGTGAGACTTAGAATCAGGTTCTTTTTTTTTTTTTTTTTTTTTTTGCCTGTGGATATCCAATTGCTCCAGCACCACCGTTGAAAAAATCTATTTTCCTGTATTGAATTGCTTTTGCACTTCTGTCAAAAATCAATTAGGCATATTAGTGTAAGGATATTTCTGGTTCCTTTACTCTATGTCCATTGATCGCTGTGTCTAGCCCTCTGCCAATATCACACAGTCTTGATAACTATAGTTATATAATGTTCTTGAAATCCTGGAAATTGATCTTCCCCACTTTTTATTTTCAAAATTATTCTACCTATTCTAATTTCTTTTCTTTTCCACATATATTTTAGAATAGTACTGCTTATCTCTAGAAAAATAGTAAATTTTTTTTTTATCAGTTTGGGGGAGAACTGACATCTTTACAGTGTTGGATTTTCCAATCCATGAAAATCTCTATCTATTTGGATCTTCTCTGATGTCTTTCATCAGTATTTCATAGTCTTCATCACACAAGTTCTGTACATTTTTTATTAGGTTCGTATCTAAGTGTTTAAAGTTTCTGAGCAATTCTAAATGATAGATTTTCAATTTGTATCCATGTGATCATTGCTAGTATACTGAAATATGGTTGACTTTGTGTATTTTTAACTTCTTTCTTGAACTTTGCTGAATTTACTTTGTGATTCTGTAGGGTTTTCATTTTTTAAATGTGTATTTATTTTTGAAGCACGTGTGCGTGCGTGTGTGCGCGCGTGCGTACACACACACACACACACACACACACACACACACACACAGGGGAGGGACAGAGAGAGGAAGAAAGAGAATCTCAGGCAGGCTCTATGCTGCCAGTGTGAACCCTGAGATCACTACCTGAGCTGAAACCAAGAGTCGGATGCTTAACCAACTGAGCCACCCAGGTACCCCCACCTATAGGGTTTTGTTTTTTTTTTTTTTTGGAGATTCCTTAGAATTTTCTATGAAAGTGACTATATCATCTGCAGATAGAAACGGTTTTATTTCTTACTCTGTGCTATGTATCTTTTATTTATCTTGCTTTACTGTCATGGCTAGAACTTCTAATACTATGGATGAGAATAATAAGAGTGGACATTCTCCCCAGTTTTAAAGGGAAACCATTCAGTATTTTACCACTAAGTATAATGTTAGCTGTAGGGTTTTCTGTAAATTGGCTTCTTGAATTTTTTCAACATTGGTTGAAAATTGGTTGATTTTTCAAATATTTAGCCAGCCTTGTATCTCTGGAATAAACTCTACTTGGTCATGATGTATACTTCATTTTACACAATGTTGAACTCTGCTTATTTTTGTTCAAGATTTTAAGTCTATATTCATGAGAGATACCGGTCTGTAGTTTCCGTTTTTTGTAGTGTCTCTGTTTCTTTCATGGAGGTAAATATTAGCTTCATAAAATGAATTGGTAAGTATTCTCTCCTTTTCTGTTGTTTTGTTTTTTTTTTGAAGAGATTGTATAGAATTGTGTTATTTCTCTTCTAAACATTTGGGCCTGGAGGTCTTTTTTGGCAATTTTTAATTGTGGATTCAATTTCTTTAATATTGAGTGAACTCTGATAATTTGTGTTTTTCAAGATGTTGGTTGATTTCATCTAGGTTGTGTGTAGTTATTCATAGTATCTCCTTGTCATCGTTTTGGTGTCCACAGGCTTCACTATAGATGTCCCCTGTCTCATTCTTGATTTCAGAAATTTGTATCTTCTCTCTCTTTACTTTTGGTGTCAGTTTTGCTAGTTGTTTTTCAATTTGATTGATTCTTTTTCAAAAACCAATTTTTTTGTTTCACTGTGTTTTTTTCCTATTGCTTTCCTGTTTTCAATTTCACTGATTTTTGTTCATATCTTTATTATTTTCTTCTTTTCCTCATTTTCCACTTATTTTGTTCTTCTCTTTCTAGTGTTTTGAGGCAAAAGCTTAGATTATTGATTTGAGACTTCCCTTCTTTTCTGATATAAGCACTCAGTGCTATAAATATAGTTCTCTTTCAGCACTACTTTAGCTGTGTCCCTCAAATTTTTTATGTTGTATTTTAATTTTAATTAATTCAATATATTTGTATTCCTTTTAGGTTTTCTATTGACCCATGGATTATGTAGAGGTATGTTGTTTATTTTCCAAGAATTTGGAGATTTTCTTATCATTCTGTTACTGATCTCTAACTTGATACCACTGTAGTTAGAGAACATAATCTGCATGATTACAATTCTTTAATAATTGATCAAGTTTGGGGGCTCCTGGGTGGATCAGTCAATTAAGGGTCTGACTCTTGATTTTGGCTCAGGTCATGATCTGCAGTTCGTGGACAGAGCCCTGCATCAGGCTATGTGCTGAGAGTACACAGTCTGCTTAGGATTCTCTCTCTCCCCCTTTCTCTGCCCTTCTCCTGTACTCACTCACACACTCTCTCTCAAATAAATAAATATTTAAAAAATGATTTTAAAGTTTGTTTTATGGCCTACTATATAGTCTCTCTTGGTCTATGTTCTGTGAGCACTTAAATAGAATGTGTATTCTTCTGTTTGGGGATGGAGTGTTCGAACATTGATTAGGTCCCATTGTTTAATGGTATTGATTTCTTCCATATCACTGATTTTCTGTCTAGTTGTTCTATCAATTGATGGGAAAGCAGTGTTGAACTCTCAACTATAATATTTAATTCTTACAGTCTGTATCTGTTTTATTTCACATATTTTGCAGGGATTTTTTGTGTATACATATTTAGAATTCTAGGTCTTATTGATGTATTAACCCTTTTATCATTATATAATATCTCTCTCTGATGTCTGAAGTCTGTTTTATCTGATATTAAAGTAGCTACTCCTGCTTTCATTTTATTAATTTTATATGTTATGTCGTTTTTCCTACTTTCAACCTACCTATATCATTATGGTTGAAGTAAGATTGTTGTAGTAGTGTATTTTTAGGTAGTTTTTAAATACATTCTGCCAAACTTTGTGTTTTAATTGGTTCGTTTATACCACTTACATTTAATATAATTATTGATATGTTAGGATGTAAGTCCGTCATTCATTTTTTGTTTTCTTCTGTTGTTCTTTGTTTTCTTTTTCCTGCTTTCCTTTGTGATACATGAATATTTTCTATACTACCTAAAGCAAAGTACAGATTTAGTGCAATCCCTATCAAAATACCAACAGCATTTTTCACAGAATTAGAACAAACAATCCTAAATTTTGTATGGAACCACAAAATACTTGAATAGACTAAGCCATCTTGGGAAAGATTGCTTTCTTTCCCAAAAGAAAAAGCTAGAGCCATCACAATCTCAGATTTCAAGATATAGTCCAAAACCACAATAATCAAGACAATGAGGTATTGGCACAAAAACAGACACATAGATCAATGGAACAAAATAGACAACCTGGAAATAAACCAACAATTATATGGTCAATTAATTATATGGTCAATTAAGAAGGCAAGAACATAACAGGGCAGAAGACAGTCTCCTCAATAAATGGTGCTAAGAAACCTGGACAGCTACATGCAAATAAAGTGGACGACTCTCTAACACCATACACAAAAATAAATTAAAGACCTAATGTGAGATGTGAAACCATAAAACTCCTAGAAGATAATATAGGCAATAATTTCTCTTACATCAGATGTAACAACACTTTTCTAGATGGGTATTCTGGGGCAAGGAAAACAAAAGCAAAAATAAATTATTGGGACAACAACAAAATAAAAATGAATGAGAGAAGATACCTGCAAATGATATATCCAGTAAGTGATTAATATCCAAAATATATAAAGAACTCATAAAACACCAAAAAAATAAAGTATTATTTTAAAAATGGGCAGAAGACATGAATAGACATTTTTCCAAACTTTGTATGAAAAGCATGAAAAGATGCTCGGCATCACTAATCATCAGGGAAATGCAAATCAAAACCACAATGAGATATCACCTTATACCTGTAAGAATAGCTAAATTCACAAAGATAACAAATAACAAGTGTCAGAGAGGATGTGGAGGAAAAGGAACCTTTGTGCACTGTTGGTGGGAATGTAAATTGCTACAACCACTGAGGAAAATAGTATGAAGGTTTCTCAAAAAATTAAAAATAGAAATACCATATGATTCAATAACTCCACTACTGGCTTTTTACCCAAGGAAAATAAAAACACTAATTCAAAAAGATATATGCCCCATATGTTTACTGCAGCATTATTTACAATAGCCAAGATATGGAAGTAAACTGAGTGTCCATCAATAGATAAATGGGTAAGGACATTATCTATGGGAAGATGTGAGGTGTGTGTGTGTATGTGTGTGTATATCGTCCAGTCATAAAAAAGGAGACTGTGCCATTTGAAACATGGATAGACCCAGAGTGTTTATGCTAAGTGAAAGAAGTCAGGGAGAGACAAAATACCATATGATTTCACTCATAAGTAGAATCTAAAAAAAACCCCACAAATGAATAAACAGACAAAAAGCAGAGTCAGACCTATAAATACAGAGAACAAACTAATAGCTGCAGAGGAGAGGTGGGTGGGGAGTTGAGCAAAATGGGTGAAGTGGAGTTAGAGATATGAGCATTCAGTTAGGAAGTAAGTCACAGGAATAAAAGGCACAGCATAAGGAGTGTAGTCAATGATATTGTAATAATGATGTATGGGGACAGACAGTAGCTACATTTGCAGTGAACCAGCATAATGTATAAACTTGTCCAATCACTAAGTTGTAAACCTGAACCTAATGTTAACATTGAGTGTCAACTGTACTTAACGTTTTTTTTAATTAAAAAACATGCAATGAAGCAATCATTTGGAAAAAAATTTTCAGTAAA
The DNA here is from genome assembly GCF_007474595.2 of Lynx canadensis. Taxonomy (NCBI): domain Eukaryota; kingdom Metazoa; phylum Chordata; class Mammalia; order Carnivora; family Felidae; genus Lynx; species Lynx canadensis. Next base: position 76,207,161 of record NC_044310.1, read on the forward strand.
GCTTTACCCAGCTGAGCTTTACACAATATCTTCCATCCATACTCAGACTGAAAAATCACAATGAAAACAATAAAAGGAGAAAGAAACACAAATTGTCTACAGACACCTGGCAATCAACTAGCCACTCAGGCAGATAGGTTTGATAGGGTACCTGCCTCTGCTCAACTTCCAGGCAATATCCCCAGGGTCCCAAGTGGCACAAAAATGTAAAAAAATGTTGTCTAGAAAAGAGTAGGGTAATTTGGAGACAATTGCTGCAATATGGAAATAAGTCCATAGACTTTAGCTCATTTTTATAAGTATTTCTACAATAGTATTTCACTCTTCACTTCTTCTTAAAGGCAGAGTTCTAGCCTTCTCTAACATTTTCTGTGTGTCATTCAATGAAGTGATCAGAGACCAATGGTTTGGATTCCTGAGCAAAGACCCTCTACAGAGGCCTTGCATGTAGCATCCAGTTTGACTCTTGTCTTCCAGAGAAAGAAAATGAAACCCTCATATATCTATTCCTTAGAATGTAAAAACCATTGCTTCACGGCTAGTCCTGTCATTTGGAAAGTGTTAATTGGTTGAAATAAGATCATCTTGGCCTTCGTTAATACTGTGTCCCTGTTCTTTTTTGCCATAGAGAAAGCACTGTTATAATTGAAAGGCAGGTCCACAGCTTCACAGGTAGGGATGAGACAAGTACTGCTAATTTGCTCAGTGTCACACCTGCTTTGTTCTTCATTAGACCAAAGGGGAAAGTCAAAGCTTCCAGGAAGCCTGCAGGGGGAAAGAAGTGTTCCCAGTCCCAGTTGTTGCCTAGGAACCCAGGCAACCCCAGAGGGGAAAGGACAGTCCTTACCAAAAACCATCACCATAAAGTACAATCCTTCCAAATTTCTACACTCATACAGAATATTACTGAACATCCAAGATGTGACACCACTACTCTAGGTACTGGGGACATATCCGTGAACAAGAAAGGCAGAGCTCCTGTCTTGAGATAACTTACACACCGGTGAGGAAGACAAAGATACGATGTATTTTCGGTTATTAATAAGAAGTACAAAGAAATGCAATGCAGGAGAGGTGATAATGATGGAGTAGGAGTGCTATCTTAGATAGAGTAGCCATCTTGAAGGGATGGCATTTCAGCAGAGACCTGAATGAAGTGGGGAGCAAGTAATACTAAGTTCTAGGGGCAGAGATTTCATGAGGAAGTACCAAGGCCTGGAGGCAGGATGTTGCTGGGTGTGTCTGAATATTGTCAAGGCCGGTGCACTATCCCCTTACATCAGGCAACAGAAGCCCGGCCCTCAACTTCTGCTTCACAAAGACCCAACTCCCTCCCTTCTCCTTCTCCTTCTCCTTCTCCTTCTCCTTCTCCTTCTCCTTCTCCTCTCTCTCTCTCCCTCCCCCCCCCCTCCCCCCTCCCTCCCTCTCTCTCTCTCTGTCACACACACGCACACACACACACATGCACGACCAACACATGGATGTCTCCATCACACAGAAGCTGGTGATCCACTCTGGCTCTGGTGCACAACCTGTAATTTTAAACAGTGACTTTCATGATTCACTCTGTCCAGGTTCCAGAGTACTGTTTTCTCCATATCCCTTGCTCTCTATCCTTCAAACAAAAGGCAACTGTCTTCCCACAAAGGCTTGAGATCTGCTGAGCTGACACACAAATTCAGAATGCACTGAGTGAGGGCCTGAAACATGGAACCACTTTGGCTTACAAAAAAGACAAGTTAATTAACTTGTCAAATCCTTTTTCTCAGTAAACATGAATACAATTGATTCTCACATAATAAAGGTTGTTTCTCAGTAGTACCAATCATCCATTTTCTTCTCTCCCCATTCTATTTCCTGGTTCTTAAGGTATCCAGAAATTTAGGTGATATTTGCCAGTTACACATGGAAACTGAGGAACATTTCACAATATTAAACAATACGTATTTCTCCTAAGTTTGTATATATGCAGGTCCAGATGTAACAGCTGTGACGCATGATACTGAGACACTGAATCCTAGAAGTGTGTATATTTTAATATTACAAAAATACTTTAGAATATTTAAATGTTCAAAAATTAAATAAATTTCAGCTTTGCTAATTTTGTTTAAAATTGTGATAGTCATTGTAATTTCTATTTGCCTTTTAATCTTAATAATTAGATATTTTAGAAAAAAACTAGTCTTCGAAAACATTGGCAATATCTTCATCTTCATCTTTTATTTTTATTAAACACCTGGATATATGCAATGATAATTCAGATATTTTATAGACTTCCAGTCATATAAATCCATAAACCATAGCTTTTGCTTTTGTCATTAGAAAGGTATGTTTCCCAAAACGGGAGAACAGAACATATTTTGTTTAACAGTTTATTAGCTTGGTTTATAGTTTTTAATATTTGGCGTATATTTTAATATTTACCCACAAATGTTAGGGGACAGTCTAGGCCAATAACTGGGACCCTGGCTGGATTACATGGGACTGAGTAAGCTGTGGTAAGAAGTTGGGATTTGATTCCAAGTTTGATGGGAAGCCCCCTGTCACCCCCTAGATAATTCTGAACTGGAAGGTAGCCAACTGGAAGCTCATCCCTAATGTGTAGAACCAATTCAACATGGATTTATTTTTTTGGAGACCAAAGTAGCAAATGAAGGATTTTTCCACCCCCCTACTGCTCTTCACTAGAAGCACCAGAACTGGTGTAGGTGTCATAGGGATTGCAGAACCATCTTGGGCTGTACCACCACGTTCAGGGAGTGTCTGGTATCCAACACATGAGGCACAACTTAAGTGCAACAGAGCCTTTTTTTTTTTTTTTTTTTTTTTTTTAAGTAAAGAGGAGATTTTCCTGGGCACAATTTTCTTCTAAGAGGCCTTTACTTTGTTCATGTAAACAAAGGACAGAACATATTGATTTTGCAGGTTGAATCTATACCATGTTCAGACGGTATATTCTCTACAATCAGACCACTTAGTATCCTGGCTCCTCCACTGTCTACTTGTATGATCTCAGACAATTTACTTGACTCTTCAGGGACTTTAATGATAATATATGCCTCATAGGATCATCATAAAGATTGAATGATATAAACTACATGCAAATTTAAAACAGGGTCCAGCACAATTAAATACTTAAATATATTGGTTATTTATCATTATTTTCATCTTCTTATCTATCAAGTGATGGCTGAAAAGGCGAGATTTCAATTCTGTGAAATTCTTTTTAACTGCGCCATTCACAAAGACATGGGCTTTCCACAATTGGCAGTATTCAGGCAGGACCGCATGGTTATCTTTGCAGAGCACTGCAGAAAGAAGCACAGCCTACGAGGGGAATTGAATTTCCTGAGTTCTCATCTACTGTCAAGACTGATTCCTGTGGGTTCTACAGCCTTATAGAGTTTATAATTTCACTAGAGAGACTAAAATGACTCACCTAAAACAGATAAAAATTAAGGAGAAGGTGATCCTGATGAGAGGCACTGAGAGTGAATGGTTCAATGAAGGAAGCAGACAGGAAGATCTCATGGACCAGGTAGGATTTTCCTCAATTCAAAACACAGAGATACACTGGTTGGGTAGAGAGGAAGGAGGAAGGTGACTGAGGAATGCCTATGTCATGGCCCCCAACCTCCCCAACCCAGTCAGACCTTCACATGTTCCCTTCTCCCCGACACTGCTGTTCATGTTGATTAAAAGCTAATGAGTCTTTTCAGTACCCTACCCATATTGTCTTCCGTAATGATCCTCTTCTTTGTCTTTTATATATTCTTTCCTTGTATTATCCGTCAATGTATCTTTCTCAACTTTTCTATAGACTATAAGCCCTGCAACCCTCCATCCTGCAGCCCTCAGCAGACAGAGGCCTGGGCTTTGAGGAATATCTGTGGATGCTTGATAGACAGCAGAGGTAGGGATGAATTTGCCCTTCTCCCTACTGGGGTTTAGATTGTTCCTCATTCCCCTTAACCCAATGAGCTATTGTGGTTCCATTACTGACAATGCTGCGTAGAACCCTGCTACTCAATGTCATTCAGGGACCAGCCACTTTGGCTTGTTAGAAATGGAGCATCTCTAGCTTAAATCCTACTTGAATCATAATCTGCATTTTACAAAAGCTCTGGATGAGTTGTATGCACACAGAAGTGTGGAAAGCACTATTAAACAACAATGGTTTTCAAATCTGGGAGACGTGAGAGAGATTCTACCTGGGAGAGCTGACACCTAGGTCCTTTTTTCAGGCCTAATGAATCGGAATGTCTAAGATGGGTTCTTGGTAGCTACAGTTCTTAAATGTGTCATTTCAAACATGGGAGCAAATGTGATAATCAATCAGGTTTCACAACCATTGCTTTAGGAGAAAATCGCACTGTAGTGCAGATACCTAGATATCTAGTAGCAACTAGCACCAAACTGTAGCAATTGTGGGGGGAAATATTATGTTAAGCCCCAAATAATTATGGGGACCTTCAGAAGTCATCCAAGTTCCCTGAAGCTCTGGGGGGTGCTCTTTGTAGGATTTGCAAAATATTTTACTCTGTAAAGTGGGGATATTAAAGTATCCCATGAAGTTACTAAACACACACACCCTCTGTAATTCTTGCTAATGTTGATAAACTGGATTTGGCTGTTGGCTTTCACCTGGAATGTTCTTCCCACAGATACCCACATGACTCACTGTGGTACTCCTTCAGCTATCTGTTCAAACATCGTCTCATCCTGGTTAGGCTTTCCAAATTCCTCGTGTAAAATAGCATGACTTGCCACCATCATCACCACCACTTTTTATCCTTTTACCCCTCTTTTAATTCTTCATAACATTTATCCTTGTCTGACATTTCAGATATTTAATAACTGTCTGTCTCCTCCAACTAAATTTTAAGATCCACAAGAAAGAGACTTTGTCTTTCTCTTCACCATTATATTCCCATTGCTAGAACAGTGCCAAGCAAGCATTCAGTTGGCATCAATAAATACTTGTGAGGTGATTGAGTTAATAAATACATTTTGATGCTAATATCCCTTGACTCTTTAAGTATTCCTGATTAAAAGCCAAGTAGTCTTTTCAATACCCCACCCATATCGTCTTCTGTGTGAAATCTTCCTGGCAGACTTCTCCTGACACAGAGAGAACTAATGACCCTCTCCTTTGTCTTTTGTATATTCTTTCCTCCTATTATCAGTCAGTATATCTTTCTCAATTTTTCTACAGACCATAAGCTCTTCAAAAGCAGGGGTCATTTCTTTCCTTTTTTTAACCATTTTAAGTAATCTCTACCTTCAACATGGGACTTGAACTCATGACTCCGAGACCAAGAGTCGCATACTGTACTGCCTGAGCCAGCCAGGCATCCCTAAAGGAGTCGTTTCTAAATCATCTTTGTGCCACTGGTCATAGTGTTTGTTGGATGAAAAATGAGTGAGTTCTTCTACCATGAAGGAGGAGCTCATACAGATATTCAACAAAATGGTCTTTCTGATTCCAGAGTTGTAGCTGAGGAAGAAGTGGGGGAAAACCAAACAGAACAAAACAGATCTTCTTAACAAGCCTGTTGGCTTCCATTCCTGCATTCCCAATCCTATATCACAGCTCTCTATCAAGATCAAAATGAAAGCCCATTGCCTTCATCATGAAGTATGATGCCAGTAAGCCTTGAGCAGGGCAGAGGAGACCTGGAACTGCCGAGGGGACAGCCAAGTCCAGAATCATAGGGAAGCCAGAAGAATGGTTTCCAAAGCATTTTGACAGCCTCTGAGTCTCCAGTATAAGGGGCCAAGTGCATCAATCTTTCAGCAGATCTGCTCAATATGCCCGGAGAAGCATGCAAAGTACATTTATTTCCAAGGGCCTGAGCTACTGTACTAAATAACAAAAGAAAGAGCAAGGAAAACAGAGAATAGATGCTCTCTGCCTGCCATGTTCCTTACCCTTGCAGCCAAGGCTGTCAGGCTTGTTCTTACTTCAGACTCTGTCAGGTCCAGGAAGGCTGCTTTCCCCATGGTGACAAGTTTGGGCAAAGATGACACACCACACCCTCACTTTCCAACTTCCTGAGTATCGATTCAAAACCTTCTCTGTCAAAACTCGGAAGGGTTGAGGAATCCAATCTACTTAGACTGTTTGAAATCTGGCTTTATCAAATCTTATTTAAAAAACCAGGGTTTTCTTTCCTTTTTATGAAAATGTGGCTTTTAGTATCTTGAAAAAGGCCTTTACGCTCTTAAATAAAAGGTTTCCATTTAAACAGATAGCTTCTGTCTCACATATGATGAAACCAGTTTCCTCAGTTTTTTTCATGCCGTCAGTATTTACTGACCACCCAGTCCTGGGCACCACTTTAAGCACAACATGGGGCTTTTTTTCAGTGAGAGAGACATTCTAATGCTGGGAAGTAAAGGTCTGCCAATACCCCTGTCATGGACAACCTATTAGTGACAAAAGTGAAAGAAAGAAATGCAGATCATTTCGTCATTACTTCCAAGACGCACCCAATTACTGGGCTTCTGCTATTTATATACTTGCCACACATAAACATTTTCTATCTGGTCCTCACTAAACATGTCCCAAGTGCAAGTTGCAAACCAGCCTCAAGTCAGATTAAGGACATACACCCTCTGCCCCGATTGCTTGCGAATGAGCTGATGAACATTCACTTGCTGTTCCCCATTTAATTAATTCTGATGGGCTATTGATGTACCACAACTGTTTGTCCTAATAATGAGCTCCAAAATTAGAACGGCTGCAACCCACTTAGACAGCTGCCACAGAAAATAAGCATTTGAAAATGCTCTTGGTCAAGGCAATGGGGTAGAAATGGCTGTAGTTCAACAGTAAATTCACATGATTATGTCACACGAGTTTTATTTTTCCATTTCAAGCATAGTTAACATACCAGCAGTGATGACCGCAAGAACCGTTACTAGCTGTAGACTTAAGACTGCTACTTCATATCAGTATAGCAAGGATAAACATGCAGCCTGAAGTGTGCTAATCGTGGAGTCGATATAGCAACAGGCATTAAACAATTTAGGTCAGTTCCTTGCAATGTTTAATTAGACTAATATATCTGTTTGCAATTAATAGCAGATGTGACAAGCTAATGTGTCCATGTACAGACAAATTAACCTCTGCCCATCAGCTGCTAGGATCTGTGAGAAAGCTGCCATGTTTTGCCTCCATCCATCCAAGTCTAAATAAAACTGCAGGATAATTATAAACATAGATGTTAATAGAATATACACTTCACATGAAGCACTGTCCAGAGGAAACCATTTTTCAGGCAGGCTTTTAACAATAACAGGAATGAACACCTGTGTTATCCTTTATATTTTACAAAATATGGTCACATAGATTAGGCTATTTACCTGGTAATAGAAATGATTCTGCAATTTTTCAACTGTTGTAAAAGAGGCCCATCTGCTCCTAATGCAGTTAAGGCTTCTGTTGCTAAAATTTGGTGTTTTCTCCTCAAAATAGTGATTTCTACATTGTAGCTGGAAGCAATGCCTACTTCCCTATTTCGATTAATCACTGGTATCCAATCCTGAAGGGAGAACTTAGGCAACAAGACAGATTTTCACGGGGCAAGACCTTTGGCAGACAGGAATTCTGAGTGTTGGGTTTGTTTGGTGGGGAAGAAGGTCAGGGGCAGGACTCACCTCAAGTCATTGCTCCTCCTCCTTCTGAAAAGCCATGGACCCAGCCAGAACCCACAGAGGAAACACCCAGATTGTCTCAGAGCTGAGACATCTAGCTTTTTGGGGTAAGAGAAGAATTAGGTCGTGATTCTTGATCCCTCAATGATTGGCAAGGAGCCCAACATGGTTGCAGGGCTTGTAAGTTACCATCTCGCAGCGGCACTTAGACTGGAATGAGAGAGACTCTTAAAGATGTAACTCCAAGAAGTCAATTTTCCCTTCCTCTCCTGTGAGCTGAAGTCAGCTTCCAAAATCCTCCTGGCCTCTCTCATGCCCCTGTTTGCTCCCACTCTGCCAGCGACCCTCCAATGTAGTAGGAAACTGGGTATGGCATGGGAAATGCCAGGTTACGTATGCACAGAATCCAATGACACACTCCTACTCCATTGTACAGTGTTTATGTGGACAAGTCTTGAAAATCAACCACCTAGAGGTAGTCACTTACAAAGTGATTTTGGCGTTAGAAACCCCTACAAGTCACAACTCCTGCCAAGGAAAAAAAGCCCAGCTTGAGACTTCAAAAACTTCAGAGGGATACGGGAAATGGGCAAATGCAAAAAGGATAAATCCCCCGGGATTATTTAGTCTCAAGAAGAGAAAGAAATGGGTCACTTAATGTCTCTTTAAATATAGAAAGGATTATTATTCAGAAGCTGTATCCAGATGTATGAACATTTCTCTACTGAGGATAGAATAGGAAACAATGGGCTTTAGCTAGAAAGAGAAAGGATATATATGTATAAAGAGGGGCTTCTTGACATGTGTGGTTATAAAGCATTGTAATGGGATACTAGAGAGGCTGTCAAATCCACTTCCCCACAGAATTTTAAGAACACGACAGACACCTCTTGGTAAAAATGGTTTAGATAAAACCTCCCTGGAGGTTGGAGGATGGATCAGATGACTTCTCAGGGGCCCTTTCAGCCCTATGTGTTTATCATTTTAAAACTGGACTACAACGCTTTTTCAGATAAGCCTTATCTGGTAAACTAGAAGCTATATCATTTCTTCTCCCCACCCCCCTTAGCCCTGTCTAATCTTATTTTCTCTGTTTATACCTTGCTTTGCTGATGCCTACTTGACACTTGTTCTTTGGATATTGTGCTCACTGTTGTGGCATGCTATAAGGCCTACAGACACTACCAAAGATGGATGGGACATTTGCAAGGGCACAGAAAAGATGGTTTCTTAGTACACTGTACAAAGGCACTGTAGGCTCCCTGCACTTGGAAACATAATCTCTAACAAAGCAAGCCTGATTTTAACAATTCTTTTTACAGTGACTTAAATCTCAAGACACCAAAATATTTTGCTTACATGGGGGAGACCTTCTGTCCTAACACATATGGTTTGATTTTCCTCAGACTTGGTGATCCTTTCAAGTCACACACCCCATTTACTTATAGTACCATTTTGAGTGGCTTGTGCTGGAGGAGACCCGGGTGGCTGTCATAGTCCTCTACAGTGCAAGGCAGACTTGAGAGCACGTGAATGATGCTTCACAACGTGAAGGGCTCTTCTGAAACCCTGCACTTTTCCGGTTCCAGATGGTTGCCTGTCTTCTGTAATTCAGAGTTTAACAAATGCACGTTAGCTTTCCAAGATATGCCCTAACAAGGGAAGGTTGAAAATTAAGTCTGAGATTTACAAGGCCAAGAAATTAGTTTAGGTCACCTGAGAATTACTCAGTTAAAGTCATTTGAAAAATAATTCAGTATCTTAACTGCCAGCAGGGAGAAAGTCCACTAATTTAAGGAGGACAAAACTATCAGCTCTAAATGTAACTAACACCACCCACATGCAAAATGCAGAGTACCTACATGGAAAGCAGTGCATGTACAAACAAACCAATTCATAAAAAAGTCATGCTTTTACTTTTGTGGTAGGTACAAATCTTCGGTTTGTGCATCCAAGAAACGTCACTATTTTTATTATTATTGATGAACTTTATTTTGAGGCCCTGTTGGGCAGGGTGTGAGAAACAAAATCTCAGGCTGTTCCAGGTCTCCCCCGTACCCTCTTGGGAAATGAGGAGTTCACAGATACTTGTGGGATATCAAAGCATTAGCTGGGAGCCTCTGGTCCACAGTGGCATCCAGTACCTGGGCTAGCATCCACCAACATGTCTACTGTCCCATCTGGTCTTTTGTCACCAGTCTATGCATGTCACTAATGCATTTTCCTTGTCCCCGCTACAAAATGTCAGTTGTCAGCTGTCTCTCCCAACTACTTCTCTCCCACTCAGTGGGTGGGAAACATTATTACACTGGTCCCGTTTAGGCCAGGGACTCAGAATTGTTTCTGGTCTCTTTGTGCAGACAGGACCAGCTACATAATTTGTGGGGCCCGGTGCAAAATGAAAATTCTCGGGCCCTTGTTCAAAAATTATTAAGAATTTTAAGATAGCAATAGAAGAGCATTAAACCATGGGCAAGGCCCTTTGTGTGACTACACAGGTAACTTAAGAAGCCAGCCCTGTGTGCAGACACCCTACTTTTTTTTTTTTTTTTTTTTTTTTTTGCACACGCCATGCTGGATGTCAGCGGTAACAAGACCTTTTTCCTAAGTGAAGCAAAGGGCCAGCTGTTCTCAAGAACTCAAACCTTCCTGGAGATTCCACCTCCACCACCACTCACTGCAGGGTGGAAGTGGTTGATGCGCAGGATACAGGTCTCCTCCTCTCAGACCAGCTTCTTTCTCTTTTCTATCCCTCCTCAAAACCATCCGTGGACACCATCAAGTCTGGGAGTGTGACACCCTTGGCTCTTTTCTATTCTTCTGAACCTGTTTTATGGTGGGGTGGGGGACCAGATCTGCTTATGGCCTGAAACCTTTAGAGCTTAGACTTCTGAAATGAAACCAAATGAGCAGGGCTATCCTAACTCAAAGGCTTTTTCTTTAATAATATCATATCTCTTATTTGGTATAGGAACTGTTTTGAAACACAAAAGCTCTGTTTTTTTATTCCCTTTTATTTCTACTGTGATATCCTTTGCTGGAGTGAATAGCCATCCAAATACTCCAGGTGCTAATAGAATGAGGAAAGAGCCAATACGTAATAGAAATGGATGGAAAAGCCACTACTGGTTCTCAGTTTACCAATAAGGGAGGTTAAATACACTAACCAAGGTCACAAAACTAAATGGTGGAAATGGAATTTCAGCCTTGTAGCTTGGCTCCTGGAGTCTGATCCTTGATCATAATGCACTACTGCCTCTTATAGTTAGCACGAATGTATTGCAGCTTCAGTGTTTATGATGATAAAGAAGAAATAATTGGTTCCTTACATTTCCCGGAAACAAAAGCACACACAGACCATCAAACAAACATATTTAAGGTACTGGGGTGCCTGGATGGCTCAGTCTTAAGCAGCCAACTCTTGGTTTTGGCTCAGGTCATGATCTCATGGTTGGTGAGTTCCAGCCCTGTGTTAGGCTCTACACTGACAGTATGGAGACAACTTGGGATTCTCTCTCTTTCTCAAAATTAAATAAACTTTAAAAATTTTAAGGAAACATATTTAAGGTACAAAAAAGGAAATTTTGTTTAGTTTGCCATTTATCAGATTGTCATCGATCTTTAACAAAATGTTAAAACAATACTAGAACATAGTGACCCACAGGACTTAACATGGGTTGTCTCATTTCTTTTTTAACAGAGGTAGGCAGGCCACACAATGAAACAGATAGTAGATATAGGCCAATACATTCAACAACGTCCTGGAGTTGTTTTTTTTTTTTTTCAGTTTCTCAGCTACATTAATTAAGTGCAGCAGTAATCTTAAGGCTCCATAGTCTTTCAAAGTCACAAAGCTTGTAGGACATTCTTCCAACAGGAAGGTGACAAAGAGTGACTTCTGAATATAAGCCTCTACTTAGGCTACCTCAGGGTCGTCATGAAAGAACATGAGCTGCCCTGGCTTAATCACTTCCTACCTGTGTGACTATGAAGGGACACTTAGCTTCACTGAGCCTCAGTGGTAACAGTTACCACATAAGACACGGAATACAAGCACCCGTGTCAATGTCAGAACTTGCAGGTATTTAAAACAGAGTCGCCTTTCTTCGTCCTTCTTCTTAGATTAAGACAGTAACACAAGCCGTGCACATTTTAGCTAACACTGAGACATTTTTATATGCCCAACACTAAGCAAAGCACTCGACATCTATTCACTCATTTGAATCTCACAACAATCCCTTGAAGTAGGCACAATAATTTACCTCATTTTACAGATTGAGAAACTGAAGCACAGAAGGTTAAGGAACCTGCCCAAAGTTACACACTCAGAAAAAAACCCCACAGAGTCTGGCTGAAGCATCTACTCTACTCTGATAAAGCATTTGGATTGTTGGACATGTGGTCCTTCATTTTCAGATGACTTTTTATTCTCCTTATAACAAGTGCACATTACTAGACAAAAACACAGAGAATGTTTTAGTAATCTTAGGGTAGGGTGTCCTTCCTAAGCAAAATGAAGAAGCTATAACCCACAAAGCAAAAGATACACTAACTACATAAAAAATTTTAACTTCTAAGATTTCCTTAACAAAGTTATAAGACAAATGACAAACTGGGAGATCATGCTTGCATCACGTGTAATAGACAGTTAAAAATCTGTACCATATAAATACTTCCATTAAATGAATGAAAAATAAAGACAATTCAATGGAAAAATTAGTGAATATAAAAAGAAGCCGCAAAAAAAGAGAAATAAATGACCAGTACTTATGAAAACATGCTGAATCTTGTTAATTAAGAAGTCATAATTAAAACAGTACCACTTTTTGCCCATTGGATTGCCAAAAAGGAGAAAAAATAGTATCTGTAGTAACAAATACGTGGGCAAAAGAATATTTCCATATGATATTGTAGAAGTGTACGTTGGAATAGCCTTTTTGGAAAATTGGCAGTACTTATCAAAATTTAAAATACATGTACTCTTTCTCTGACTGATTTCACTTAGCATAATACTCTCTAGCTCTGTCCATGTCATGGCAAATGACAAAATTTCATTCTTTTTATGGCTGAGTAATATTCCATCATGTATATGTGTGTGTGTGTGTGTGTGTGTGTACATCATATCTTCCTTATCCATTCATTTGTAGATGAATATTTGGGCTCTCTATATAATTTGGCTATTATTGATGATGCTGCAATAAACATTGAGGGGCATGTATCCCTTCGAATCAGTATTTTTTGGACCCTCTGGCAAATACCTAGTAGTCCACGAGAAAAACAAATGCCGTATGATTTCACTCATATGTGGAATTTAAGAAATTAAAAAAAAAATGAATATAGTGGGGAAAAAAGAGGCAAACCAGGAAACAGATTCTTAACTATAGAGAACAAACTGAGGGTTACTGGAGGGGAGGTGGCAGGGGAGGGGGATAGGGATTAAGGAATGCACTTGTTGTGACAAGCACCAGGTGTTGTATGTAAGTGATGAGTCACCAAATTCTACACCTGAAACGAATATTACACTGTATGCTAACTGGAATTTAAATAAAAACTTAAAAAAGAAAAATAAAATTTATATACTCTTTGATTTAGCAATCTACTCCTAGGAATCTAACCTAACAGGAATATTGTGCATGTGTCCAAAGCACATATTTACAAGATTTTCACTGTAATGTTACTGTTGATGGTAAAAAAATGAAAACCAAAATTCAACAAAAGGGACTGGCAAAATAAAGACACATCTCTGCATTCAAGTAATACAAAGGAAATGGAACCTTAGGCACGGACATGGAGATATCTCCAAGAATGTTGTTAAGGAAAAAAGTGGTTTTTGTGAAGTAAAATGAATAATGTAATTCCCATTTATAAAAAACAAAACTGGGCACGCACACACGCACACACACACCATATGAAATTATAATATCCCTTATATTACAAATACACCTTATATAAATTTACAATGATGGGGCCAAAAGGATGCACACTGAACTGTTGACAGCAGTTATTACAAAATAAATTATGCTGTGGGTGTCTCACAGGAATAACACATAGATGTGCATTTAGTGAATTCCTTGTCCATAAAGGAACTCCACTTTGAGTATAGTGCTGGCTGGTATCACAGTGAACTTTGATTTTTACTCCATAACATTTTATATTGTCTGAATTTTTTATAATAAACATATTCATTTATTACTTATACAACTCCAATATTTTTAAAAAATCAAATGCAAGGAAAATAAAAAACAAAAATATTGGAGGGGGCGGGAAATGTGCTCTGGTGGCTAAAAAAAAATGTCCACCAAAAATGTCAGGTCCTAATCCCTGGAACCTGTAATTTTTAATTTATTTGGAAAAAGGGTCTTTGTAGATGGGATTAAGGATTTGGGCATGAGAAGATTATCCAAGATCATCTTGGTGGGCCCTAAATGAAATCACACGCCTTCTTATAAGAAGGACACAGAGATTTAACTGCACACAGGGGGAAGGTGATATAAGATAGAACAGAGGGAGATTTGAAGATGCTGGTCTTGAAGGATGGAGTGATGCAACCACAAGTCAAGGAACGCTAGAGCCACCAGAAGCTGGAAGAGGCAAGAAACCTACAATCCCCTACAGCCCCCAGGGAGCCCAGTCCACCGACACCTTGATGTTTGGCCCAGCGATACTAACTTGAGACTCCTGGCCTCCAAAACTGTGAGATAATAGATTTCTGTTGTTTTTAATCCACCCAAATTGTGGTGTTTTGTTAGAGTAAACACAGCAAATATATGTACAGCCTAGAAAATATAGAAAAAATGTATAAATGTATGCAAAAAATTACTTGTAATCCCACTGCCTATGAGTAACAACATTTTTAGTGTTTCTTTCAAATCTTTCACTTTTAAAGTTTATATACTTAATAGCTTTTGCATGTTTTCGATTTTATTGAAGTATAATTGATGTACAATAAATTGCATAGATTTTAAGTATGTAAGTTAATGAGTTTTGGCATATATATGCACCATGAAACAACCATCACAATCAATATACGAATATTTTCATCATCTCCAAACGTTTCCCATGCCCCTCTGTAGCTCATCCGTCCCTAGCCCTGCCTCCTTTACTTTCTAAAACTATACTGCATTTTCTAGGATTTTATGTATATACTGTTTTTATCTGCCTTATCCCACTTGGCATGTTATTTGAGATTCATCTATGTTGTTGCATGTACCAAAAACTTATTCCATTTTGTTACTGAGAAACATTCTATTAAACGGATGTACCACAATTTGCTATTCACCTTTTGATGGACATTGGATTTCCAGATTTCAGTTATTACAGATAAATCTGTTGTGTGTTTATATACAAGTTTTTGTGAGGATATATGCTTTTATTTCTCTTTGTGTAAAAACCTAGAATTTCTGGGTCATATGGTGTGTGTATGCTTATTTTTTTACAAAAGTGCCAAATGTATTTCCAAAGCACTTGTACCATTTTAAATTCCCACAAATAGTTCCAGTCCATAAATACTTGTATGGTCAATCTTTTTAATGTTAATTCAAGTCTAATAAATGTCAAGTGGTATTTCATCATGGGTTTGGATTTCTCCAGTAACTGATAATATGGAACATCTTTTTATGTGTTTCCTGTCCATTTTCCTATCCTCTGTGAAATGTATGTTTAAATATCTTGCCCAGTTTTTACTGAGCTGTTTATCTTGTTATTGAGCTCTAAGAGTTCTTTACATACTCTAGATGCAAATTATTTGCCTGATTCATGTGTTACATAAACATACACAGATATTTCCTCCCATTCTGTGGCTTGCTTTGTTTTCTAAAAGGTATACCTTTTCAAAAGCTGATGTTTTAAATTTTGATGAAGCTCAATTTATCAGTTTTTTTTCTTACACAGTTTATCTTTTATGTGTTAATAAAACTTTGCCTGCCCCAAGTTTGCAAAGATGCTCCCCTCTGTTTTTTGGGGGATGGGAAATATTATAGTTTCAGGTTTTAGATTCAGTTCTATGATCTATTTTAAGGTAATTTTTGTGTGTGGTGTGAGTTAAGGGTCAATGTTCATTTTTTTTTTCCCACATGGGTATCCATTTGATCCATTAACATTTGTCAAAAAGCTTTCCTTTCCCCATTAAATTGTTTTGTCAAAAAAAAAATCAATTCACCATTTATGTGTGGGTCTGTTTCTAAACTCTTCCTCTGTTCCAATGATCTTTTTGCCAATATCAATTTATCTTAATAAATGTGGATTTATAGTAAGTCTTGAAATCAGAAATGGTAACTTCTCTTTGTTTTCTTTTAATTATTTTAGTCTTTCTAAGCCCTTTATATTTCCATATACCTTTTAAAATCAGCTTGCCAGTTTCTACCAAAAAACCTGTTGAAATTTCAATTGGAGTTGTATTGCATCTGTAGATCAATCCTGGTAGAACTGCCATCTCAGCAATGAGTCTTCCAATCCACATATTAAAAAACCTCCCAAAGAATACTGCTTATATATGTAATTCAAGAGTTCTCAAACCTAACTTGCACAACGTGCATATGCAAATTCACCCACTCATTCATTCATTTGCTCATTCAATGGAAGTTTTAAGTGCTTACCAGGCTCTCTCCTTCTAGGTGCTTGGGATACAATACTACACAGGGACATAAATTCTTTGCTGTCTTGGAGTTTAAAGGGTTACCTTTAAAGATATCACTCCAATTCCTTTCCCTCTACCTGCTGATGAAGGACTCTGGCCCTCTTGTGTTCTGGGAGCCCTCAGGAAGTATCCTACATGTGATCAGAAACATGGCCTATCAGCCACAGAAGAACATCCTCCAGGTATCATTATCCAGTATTACTTTCCTCCACAGTTCACTGTGTTCCACCACTATGGACCCTGCCAGCCCTAACAACTCCAGCCCAGGGACTATTCAAGATCTCCTTTTACTCAAGAAGAGAGGGGGACAGTTCTCCATCTGAAGTAGAACTTAACTTCATCCCTAGGTGACAGATAAGAAGACTAAGGCCCAGAGATGGTAAGTGGCTTGGCCACAGTCTCACAGGTAGTAAGAGGCAGAGCCTAGATTCAAATGCAGATCCAATTAGGTTAAGTTAAATTGATCTTTCCACTATATATTGTTGCCTCCCAACCTCACAGATACGTATGTTCAGATATAGGTGCATAACCTGAGAGAGCCATACAGAAAATGTATATTCATGAATTAAGTAGGCTGTTTTCTGCCTGCTGTGAGAGAAATCAGTAGGTGCCTTGACCTTGCCCCTAGAACTCCTAGAAGGACTCTCACACAGAACAGGTCCTTTTACAGCAAGATTCTTTTTAATATATTTTTAAAATGTTTATTTATTTTTGAGAGAGAGAGAGACAGAGCATGAGCAGGGGAGGAGCAGAGAGAGAGAGGGAGACACAGAATCTGAAACAGGCTCTAGGCTCTGAGCTGTCAGCACAGAGCCTGACGTGGGGCTCAAACTCACGAACAGCTAGATCATGACCTAGGCTGAAATCAGACTCTTAACCTGAGCCATGCAGGCACCACTACAGCAAGATTCTTAATCAAGATTCTTTAGATCGCCTTCAGGGGGAATCAGGGAGCCCTCTGCAAGTATATACATAGGTTTTGTTTCTGTTTATATGTACCTTTTTTTGGTAGAAAATTTGCAATTTGCATCTGTTTCCTAAAGGGGTCCTCTCCTTTCCCAAACTGTTACAAACCACTGCTCTACTGACAAAGACTATCTACCCTTAGGCCCTCTGTCTGGAACATGCAATCTAATCAACAGGTATTTACTTACTAAACACAAAAAGGGAAAGCCATGGCCAACACTTATTACTAAGGAAGCAATAGAAAATGCTGAGTGGTAAATGCATGCAGGAGGGAGGGAAGGAAGAAGAAAGGGGGTTAGGGGGAAAGAGGGAGAGAGTGAGAGAGAGAAAGAGAGGGGGGAGACAGTGAGAGAGAGATTGGGTTCTATAGTTGTTGAGGGGAGAGGAAGAACATCATAGCGTCCTTAGGGAAGACTTTAAAGAAAAGGCAAGTCAAGAACTGAAAGTTGAAGGATGCATGCTTCCATGATTTGCTCTCAGGTGTAAACAAGAATGAAACTCTTTGCTCCTGGGGCCAAGTTCAGTATCAGTGGGTAACCAGGCAGCAGTGGCCACCAGATTACCATTAAATGCAACTTGGCTGTTATTGTCCTGTTGGGTCATCAGCATTCAGCTAGTAGCATAGCATAAAGGGGGAAAGGAAAGCTACATTGAAGAGAAGATAAAAAGAACACAGCAAGCAGAAAATAAAATGCCTTCAGTCTATTTTGCAGACTCAAACCCACTAATCGATCTGACTCCAAGTTGAGCTACTATAGGACATAATATACACCCAGCTCAGGAGGAGCACACACATTTTGACATAATCTGGCCATGGAAAAGAAAGTCATTTTCAAGAAGTCATTAAATCATTTGGCTACAGGAACTGCCCACCAGTCCACATCTCTGCTGTCCAATCTGAGCCAGCTTCTTGTCTCCAATCCGAATTCCATTCTGTGCACACGCGAGACACATTGTGTCACTCCAGCACCGAGCAGGCACACTTGATATTTAAAGCAGGTTATCTATTTTTAGTTGGTTGCTGAACATCTGTCGGCCTCTCTCCTTAATAGACTGCTCAGTAGACAAGAAGGAGAAAAGCAGTATAAAATCATTTTGTTGTGCAATACCATGATTAGTTTTCTCAAGTTGACAGCCAGCCTTAACAAGATTCTCCTCTTCAGGAAAGGTTCTTTTGATGGATGGTGTCCCTGTGGCTCTAAACTGAATCGCAGAAGCAAGAAGGAGGTGAATTCTATAGTTGGAAAGAGTCTTTTTCCTGCTAACTCAGGTGTAATTGATAAAACCCCATCCCTCACATACCCCCTAAGTACAAGTCCAAGAAAAAGGACAGGCTTTTTCTTTTTTTTCTTTTTGCTTTGTTTTAACGGAATTATCCCCAATTCTGCCTCTTCTGAGCCTGAACTTGGTTACAAATAATAACCTGGGGCCAGCCGCCAAGTTTAATATTTCACTGTACATTTTGGACAAAAAAAATCTCCAAATCTCACTTAACAAACAAAACCAAAACCAAAATGGCATGCTGTCTATGAAAACAAAGGAATGCAGCAATGGTAGAGAAACCTAGAGATTCAGGAAGGTAAATGGCTGATGAAATTATAAAGATCTCATTACCTAACAAATCATCTCAGGAAAGGTCTTGATTTTTCTCAATCGTGAACCTGGAAATAACGAAGCCTGGATAAACCTCAAATTTCTCTATAAAATATGCCATGCTTTTTAAACAGCCCCTTTAGGCTTTGAGTCATCTGGCCAGGATCAGTAATGACATCACTTCTTCGGACTGCTAAAGGTAGACTTAAGTGGATGTGTCTTTGAGAGAAAATATGGGAGGGGGTGGGAAAGCCCACCTAAGATGTGGGCCTGCAAGGATTTTATTCAGGATTTTATGATATGACTGACCTATAGGCTGGAAGCAGAGCTTTGAAAAGAGAAGAAAACAAACCTCTTCATTTACATCCATGTATTTATATATTACAGTTAAATATATTCACATACTTTCATATTTTCTATGGAAATTGTATATTTATTTATACCCACTATATCTACATTGTGAGATTTATAGTTGTACACGTGAAACAGTCCCAAGAGGCTCTCATGTGGATGGGGCAATAGGAAATAGAAATCTTTCCTGTAATTTTCTATTTAAAAATGAGCATGAATTTAAAGACATAGCTTCAACAAAACCAATCATAAAGAGATTTTAAAATCCTAAAATTTGAAACAAAAATAAACCACCCTCAAATTTCTTAATAATGATAGCACATTTAGGGCATTTTTATATATATTTTTTAATGTTTATTTTTGAGAGAGAGAGACACAGAGCATGAGCAGGGGAGGGGCAGAGAGAGAGAGAGGTGGGGGGAGAGGGAGACACAGAATCTGAAGCAGGCTCCAGGCTCTGAGTTTGTCAGCATAGAGCTCAATGCAGGGCTTGAACTCATGAGCTGTGAGATCCTGACCTGAGCCGAAGTCGGATGCTTAACCGACTGAGCCACCCAAGGCGAGTTACAGGGCATTTTTGAGCATAGAGCGTAAACAGTCATTAGAAGGCATTTGTGATTTGGTGATCTCACAGAAGGATGTCTCATACAATATTTTGGGGGAGGAAAGAAGTTAATGAGATGGTTGCATGCATCTGATAATCCTACCCCATTACTTGTCATGGAGCATTAACAGAATCCTTACTATGCCAAAGAGTGTTCACTGGAATGTAAAGATGGGGATGCGTGCTGCTCTGCTTTGTCATGACAGGTAACCCTTAGCTCACTGAGTGTGCAGTCTTTTCTCCCAGAGAGTGAAACAAGCCCTTCCCTGTCTAACCTCCAAAGCTCATCATCAGGGCATGTCTACTGGTAAGATGTAGAAGGTCAAAACCAAACACACCTTATCTTCACCAAAAGTTGGTTTTTTTTGTAAGTTTTATTTATTTGAGAGTGACACAGCATGAGTCAAGGAGGGGCAGAAAGAGAAGGAGAGAGAGAATCCCAGGAGAGCTCTGTGCTGCCACTGCAGAGCCCAGTGTGGGGTTTGAACTCACAAAACTGTGAAATCATGACTTGAGCCGAAATCAAGAGTCGGACACTTAACCAACTGAGCCACCCAGGCCCCCCACCAAAAGTCATTTTAAGTAAATAAGAAGTTTGGAGTAGCAAGTGCTATCACCAATACAGAACAAAATACTATTAGAATCCACCGTGCCTACTCTGACATCCTATGTGCAGGATCCATTTAGACAATTTTTCCATTTTAATCCACTTGTGCTATGTTTTTACATTTTGACACACACCTTCGTGATAACTACCATTTTTGGCCACCTACAGGGCTCTCAACTGGACACACAAATACACTGTCTCATTTAATCTCACAAGAACCACTTATGCTAAGTACAATCTTAAACATCTGCATTAAGAAAAAGCCACATGGAGGCCATAAGAGGACAGTCATGTGGCAAAGGTCGCAAGGCCAGTGAGGAGCAGAGCCTGGGACTCAAACACCATTCTAAGTGATTCCAAAACTCTGGCCCTTCCACTCTATGCTGTAGTTGCGTGTCTCCTCTTAACTGAGTCTTTCCAAAAGATAGGCATAGCTGAGGGGCTGGTACCCATTTCTGCCAATCCCGGTCATCACTTCCCTCTAGGTCATTTCAGATGGTCTTTCCCTGACACTGGCCATCCCCACCCATATGCCACTATTCTCAGGCTGATCCAGAGACTATACAAATAGACATACTGGCCAACAAAAGTAGTTACAAGGGTTACTGAGAGAAAGATACTTAATGTGTTGGAAATGCAGATTCTCAATAAAGTTCATTCACATTTGTAGGGAGTAAAAAGCAACAAACTAAGTGCCGTGTGACTTTTTCACTGGCTCTGAGCCTGAACTTCCAAGAGAGCTTTATACTTATGTTAGACCCTAACAAAAACATAATAAATAGACTCTCCACTTAAAATATTTATGTGCTAGCTGACAGAAAGTCTCCATCAGTAAGATGGATAATTGAAGAGAGAAAAGGTAAATTGTTTGGGGAGCATACTACATACATCTTGACTAGCCGGGATTTTTTTTAAGTGATTGATTTTGAATTCTCTAATAGGTCACTGTGGTGCACATTCAGTTCATTATTATTAATACAACTGGTTATCAGTTTTAATTTAAAAAAACATAACTGGGTACCTCTGTGACATAACTGTTTAGTGCATTCAGCTATTAACCCAAAGACTTCTGATAAGAGCCCAAGGTAAGGTGTACTTTTAACCATTCAAGGACATAGGATTTTCCTGCCGTTTATCACCTGTAGATTTCCTTATGTAAAGTTTACCCTCCACCATTCTGGGTCCTGTCCACCTCACCTCTGATACTTGTTAAGGGCATCTGCCCCTACCCAATCATCTGATACCTGTCAAGGGTCATCTCACTTCCCCAATCCAATTCTTACAGAATATCTGCTGGGTTATCAGATTTATAACAGGAATTTGTGAAACAGAGACAGAAGAACCCAGGTTCGGGGGTGGGGTGTGTGTGTGAAATTTTTAATGAGATGCTACTATCCATCCACCTATTAGAATGGCCCAAATCTTGAACACTGACAACACCAAATGCTAATAAAAATGTGGAGCCACAGGAACTGTCATACATTGTAGATGGGAATGCAAAGTGGTACAGCTACTATAGGAAACAGTTGGGCTTTTTTTTTTCTTTTTTAACAGAACTAAACATAGTTTTACCATACAACGCAATAATTGTGCTCCTTGGTATTTACCTAAAGGAGTTAAAAACTTATGTCCACATAAAAACCTGCACACAGATGTTTACAGCTTTATTCATCACTGCCAAAATTTGGATGCAACCAAGATGTTTTTTAGTAGGTGAATGGATACACTGTAGTACATCCAAATAATGGAAAACTACTCAGCATTAAAAAGAAATGAGCTATCAAACTTTGAAAAGACATGGAGAAATCTTAAGTGCATGTTACCAAGTGAAAGAAGCCAATGTGAAAAGGCTACATATTGTATAATTCCAACTATATGACACTCTGGAAAAGATAAAACTATAGAGACAGTAAAAAGATCAGCGACTGGGTGGGGGGATAAATTGGTGGAACACAGAGGATTTTTAGGAGAGTTTAAATATTCTATATGATACTATAATGGTGGTAAAAGTCATACATTTGTCAAAACCCACAGCACATACAACACCACGAGTGAACCCTACTGTAAACTATGCACTCTGGGTGCTAATGATGTGTCAATGTAGATTCACCTATTATAACAAATGTACCAGTCTGGTAGAGGATGTTGATAATGGGGGAGGCTATGCATGTGTGAGGACAGGGAGTATATGGTAAATCTCAATTTTGCTATGAACCTCAAACTATTCTAAAAAAATATAAAATCTTACATGTATCTCTATATACATATAGATATGAAACTGTTAATAGACAACTATAGAGAAAAAACTGTCTCAATTAGATGAGAAGCAACAAACTGATCACAGGTGATGCACTTAATTTCTCTCTCAGTGGGTGTAAATAACAAACCATCTTAAAGATAGTTAAGCTTTGATGAAAACCCATTTTTTTTCCTCATGATAAAAAGTTCTTTTAAGTTGAAATGTCATCATTATTTGATCGTATTCAACCCAAAGTGCTTTTGGAAGTTGGGGGCTGGGGAGTCAAGTTCTTTAAAGAGAAGAAACAGTCCTGTTCACTACTGAGCACACATGAAGAGTTGAAAGTGTCCCAACTGTGTTACCTCCATGTTGACAGAACCAGTGAACATGAACTTCTGTACGGTTCAGTTTCCTATACAAAGGCTGAATTACAAAACAAAGAGACTAATGAAAGGAAATCCATTGATATTCACTTGAAATCAAATACATATAAAGGAGGGAATAAAATGCTATCCTGTTAATGATTGCTGTTTTACTTCAATAAAAAAAATAGAGGCTTTAAATTTTTTCTTTTCATAAAAGCCCCTCAACTTTCACATCTTACATTGAAGGACTTGGTTGTTTTTTTTTTTTTTATTTTCTCTATGATGATATAATCAAA
Organism: Lynx canadensis; assembly: GCF_007474595.2. Taxonomy (NCBI): domain Eukaryota; kingdom Metazoa; phylum Chordata; class Mammalia; order Carnivora; family Felidae; genus Lynx; species Lynx canadensis. The sequence continues at coordinate 76,230,476 of NC_044310.1, forward strand.
GGAGAAATGTATGAGAAGGCTGATAATTTCAGAGTCTTCATTTCGAACCATTAAAGCTGAATTGCATCATTTCCTTTCTAAGGATTGAAGCTCTCCAAAAATGAATAGATGAAAGGTCGCAGCTTTCTAAAATACTTGTTCCTCCACTTATACAAATAACATATAATAACATGCATTCTAAGACTAGTTATTTTTCCTTTAGTATCTCAAAACAGTATGAATTGATACAGCCCAGATCAGCTCTTAAGCCCCTCCATTGCTTGCCCATCAAAATAGCAGGTCAGCACCAGAGGTTTACAGAGCTGTATTACTGAGCCACGACATTACCAAACAATGATCATCATATGAAATTAGATTCACCATCAAAAACAAAAAATTTTTTTGTGTGGCTGAAATTATGATTCTGGGTGCAGGCCTCCAGCTCGAGCATCAACATTGATGCAAAATTGATGAAACTTCCAAGTGAAATTGCATTGTTTGATCTTCACAGCCCTGGAATAACATAGCCTAAAGCTACAGTTTCTATAAACTTACTTTGCACAAACGACTTAGCCAGTATGGATGTATTGACACAGAGTGCCCATGAATGACATTAGGGCTACTTAGAAAAGAGACAAAATAACAGCAAAAAGAATGCAGCAATTGGTTCTGAAAATTACCTTTTTCCAGTGAACCTCTCTGAAAAATTACCTTTTTCTGCTGAATCTCACTCAAAAATTACCTTTTCCAACTGAGGCTCTCTCAAAGTGCCTTGATGTTAAGCAATATTATAGTTTTAAGTTGAAAATGTCACAAGGCCATGGAAAGAAATTGATAGAAAATTTCAGGGTTCCTTGTTGATATTTGAAGCAGCCTGTGGATTTTTGTTCTTTAACACAGATCTGCTCTGCTGTGCTACCACTTTGATTTCTGTATTGCCAAAAACAGCATGTTTCTAGGCTTAATGGCTTCACAGACAAGAGTATGAAGGTGATTTAGTTATTGCTGCTGAGGTTCTGTTACCAGTAGGAAATTGGTAAACAGATGTTTTCAAAATCCTCTCCATTCAGTGTGGAACTTTTCAAAAAGTGCAGTAAATAAAATTTTGAATTTTTTTATCCTTTAAAAGAAACTATAATACTGGCTACTACAGTATCCTTTTAGAAACGATGCACTTGAGCTGAGTTGTTTTCTTTTTCCTGACAGAAGGAATTTTTATTTCTCCAAAAGATGCAGGAAAGGCCTCATGGGTTTTGCAAGAAGGATCACTGGTATGGACATCTAAGGACTTGGGTCCTAGCTTGCAGTCTACCTCTCTCTGCAGTGTGACCTTGGGCGAGTCCTTGTGGAAAAAGAGAATGGACAGGATAATGTGACAGGCCCTTTCTGCTCTAACATCTAAAAGTTTCCTCTTAGTCTAGACTTAGAAAGACAAAACATGTCGCGGTGTTACTGTTATTACAGATATTGCTAAAAAAGGAAGTTGTAGAATTTTTTTTGCTTGTCTGGTGTGTGTGTGGGTGTGTGTATCCCTTAAGAGCCAAAGAAGTGCTCCCCAGTATGGGATGCTCTGAGTACGATCTCTTCTAAAGACAAAGGGAAGACCCAGGAGACAGAGCCAGTTACAACAGCAGGGTATTGAGTAACTGAGCCCTCCCTGCCACGGAGATGAATTTTCTTTTTCCTGCTTCCCTTTTCCTTCTCCTCTTCCTTTACCAGTCTCTCTGCCACTCTGCCTCTTCTCCACCCTCAGTTCTCCCTCTCTGCCCCCTCTTTCTCATTCCTTCTCCTCACTTAGCAGCCTTTTAATTTCTCCTTGTTGCGTGCCAAAAGGACCCTCCTGGTAGAACTCACGATTATAAGCCGTATGGATGGACTATTGTAGTAGACCACTCTTTAATTTAAAAAAAAAAAAATCATGGAAAAAAAAGACAAAACAAAAAACAAACTCTTAACTGTAGGGAAGAAACTCACGGTTACCAGAAGGGAGGGGGCTGGGGGGGGGGTGGATTCAATAAGTGATGGAGATTAAGGAGGGCACTTGTGATGAGCACCGAGTGTCATATGGAGGTGTTGAATCACTACCCTGTACACCTGAAACTAATATTACACTGTACGTTAACTGGAATTTAAAACTTTTTACAAAATCATGAAATAATTAGAATTTGATAATTAGAATTAGTAATTAGAATTATATCAAATGACAATTTTGGCTAAGCGCTTAACAGTCAATATTAACTAAAATTAATATTCTGCCAAAGCTGTGGTTAAATTTTGGAATGTGATAATAAGTCTGACTATTCATACTCAAAAATTAATTCAAATAAGAAGTTTATTAACATTTTTAATCATCAAATGTTACAAGTTTGACACTATCATGTAGGAATGATAAGTTCTTCATTTGCTCATTGCTGAATTGCTTTTATAGCCTTTATCCTGAATATTGTGATACTAAGTAGAGTCTCACTTTCAAGTGGCATATTTAATATTTGATTAACTGTTTTGCACAAAACAAATTATCTTTAAGAACACTTTCAAGTAGCATTTTCGAGAAGAAACTGTACCCATGTTTCATAACTTGGGAAAAATTTTAAAAATCTTTCCTTTTCAATTATAGAATATGGTTGGCAGTCAGAAGTAACAATTACAGAAAGATTTTTATTTAAATTTTAGACTCCACAGATTTAAATTTTTAAGAAATTCAATTTAAAATTATAGTAAATACATTTTATAAAGCCCATTGTTTTGAGGTGTAATTAATGAGAAAAATTTGTTTTAGTGATCTTTTTTCTCTAATGTTTTCCCCTTTTCTTCATATACTTTATATTCTTGATCCTATCATGGATGTTGTTTTACATAATTTTGGAGTTTTCCTCATAAAATTTTAAAATCATAAATTTGAGATTGAAATTCTGCTGTTAAATTCATTCCCCCAAGAGGTGGTGAATCCTAAAACATTGTTCTTTCCTTAAAAAGATCATAGATGAGGGGCGCCTGGGTGGCGCAGTCGGTTAAGCATCCGACTTCAGCCAGGTCACAATCTCGCGGTCCGTGAGTTCGAGCCCCGCGTCAGGCTCTGAGCTGATGGCTCGGAGCCTGGAGCCTGTTTCCGATTCTGTGTCTCCCTCTCTCTCTGCCCCTCCCCCGTTCATGCTCTGTCTCTCTCTGTCCCAAAAATAAATAAACGTTGAAAAAAAAAATTAAAAAAAAAAAAAAGATCATAGATGAAATAAAAGTAAATATCTAAAATTGAAATGCAACTCTTAGTGGGATGAGGGAGAACACACCCTCCCATACATCTCTGTGAAAATACAACCTCTATGGAGGGAATTTGAAAAATCCAACAGTCCTATAAATGCATTTACCCTTTGTTCCAACAATCCCACTTCTAGGAATGTACCCTTAAGATATACCTCCAACAATATGAAAATAAATAGATGCAAGCTTATTCATTGCAACATTTGTAATTGCAAAATATTGGACATTTCTTAATGTCCACACATAAGATATTGGGTGAATAAACTATACTACATATAAATGGTGGGTGACTACCCAGCAGTAAAAAAGAATGAGGAAGATCTCTAGGCACTGATAGGGAGGGATTTGCAAAAGACATTTTTAAAGGAAAAAAGCTTATATATATATATATGTATATATGTGTGTGTGTGTATATATACACGTGTGTATATATATATATATATATATATATATATATTCCACCTTTGTGTAAAAAAGAAAAAAATTCATTCTCTGCTTATCTTTGGGGGAAAAAAAAAGAAGGGTAAACTAGAAACCAGTTAAATTCTTTACCAACACGGGGTAAGAGACGGGTGAAATGGTGTAAAAGGATGCAGGAGGGAGTAACACTTCTCTGAGTGCACTTTTTACAAAGTCTGCCTTTCAGAAGCATGTTAATATTATACATATTCAACAAAGCAAAATGCAATTAATAAGAATGGGGGTATTTTTCCAACACTGAAAAACGGCTGTAGCAAATGAATTCAATTGTGTTTCAAAGGAATGCCATAATCACACTGAAAGGGAAAGGAGGGAAGGAAGGAAGGAACTCATCTAAGTAACTTATGGACATAGATTTTTACCATATACTTTTAGTGTTGGAGAAGTAAGTAGGTAGATATAGCTGTGTGTGTGTGTGGAGGCGGAAGAATTGCGAACACATCATGAACTCTTTCTAATAGGTTTATTATAGTAGTATAGTGGACCAATTCTGAAATTATTTTAGGTATATTATAGGATTGAGAAAATGAATAAATGTATTCTTGGGAATCAGTGTTCTCAGTGTAGAAGAAGGAACATACAAACATGGAATGAGGGAAGGCAAGAATGAACCCTGCGGGAATGGTCTGAAATTGGTGTCATGATTTCTAAAATACATGTGTAAATATGTATGTATATGTGCAACATATATGCACCTATGTGTCTGTATGTATATTTTATGTATGTAGATGTAGATTATCTTCAGACTTTGCCCATGGAATCAAGAGCCAAGAATCAAACACAGCTCAGTAGCTACAAGTATACCTAGCATCCAGATCTTGGAATGAGAGCTCTTCAGATAAATGGCTGATTCCAAGATTGGGGAGGGTGCATCAAGGGTTCTGGAACAGCTTCTTATGCCAGAGAGTAATGAAGTACTAGGGTGGGGGTGGGGGGAGAGGAAGTCATGTCACAGGAACACAGGAGTCAGCTTGAAGGGGTGCCAACTGGGACAACATGAATATCAAAATAATTTAAGGCAGTAATGAACTACACATAAAATGTGAGAGAACAGGGATTTCTATATACATAGTAAATTAATACACAAATTGGAGGGATGAATGGCTCTTGCTTGCAGTCGAAGGCTACATGCCAACTAGCAAGAGTGGAGGCAGTGATGGAGTTGGAGAAACCAACATTCTGCAACTATCACAGGAAATAGTCTTTAATTGATATTAAATCTAGAGGAAAATTTTGATGAGAAGCAGGAAATTTTCATTCCCTTCCCTTAATGTGTCTCCCTACAGACTGCTTATTATTTGCAAGAAGGAAAGTAATAGTACAGTGGCAGAATCAGAAATACCTTGACTAGATGATCAAAATTTTAATCACCAATGAGGACTTGATATGATACTTACAGAAAGAAATAACATCACCTCCATAGTATTCTGGAAGAGAACAGAGAAGGTGAATCTGTTCATGACAAAATATTAGACAAAAACCAAATACAGAACATTCTATTTAAAGGAGGGAAGGGGAAATATATTCTTTGAAAAGTCAATATCCCTTCTTTCTGATTACCAGGAGCTCCCCTTTTCAATCCCCCAGCTGTTTTAGTTATGCCACTAGGCTCACACACTTCTGAGACTGTGCCAACATCTGGGGCCAAGTAGCATGAAGACAGAGAGGGAAAAGCAAGTATGTTTTCTTCCACTTCACTAGGATTGCAACTATCTTTCTTAGAAAGTTTCTCCCCTCGCAGAGTTTTGGCCCCTGTGGGCTCTCTCCATCTCTGCCACCACTGCCATGAGACTGCTTGAGGGCTGGAGAGCAAGAGGACAGACAGACAGAAAGAAAAGGAAATGTCTGCACTCTATCTCATCATTAGGAATTCCTGCTCCTTGAGCCCAAATGAGAGGGCTTCTCCTGAAGGTCTCTTTTGTTCTGCGGATAACCACCTTTTGGGATTCAGGCTGTGTTGAGTTCAAGCAGGGAGATACCAAAGGAAAGAAAAATCCCAAGTTGGGTGGTATTTCAAATTCTGGTCTTCTTCCCCAATCTACCTGCTACTATTTACTTTTCTCAGTCCTACAACAATTACTCCAGGCATTCTGTCCAGGCTGCACAGTTGCCCACTGAGGGACAGATATAGTGGGGTGTGCTTATATCATTCTACCCAGAACCACAAGTGCTCTAAATAGCTTTTTATATTGACTTTTAGTTTAATTCAGTTGCAGTGAGAGAACATACTCTGTAATACTGCAGTGTTTTAAATTTTATTGATCATCTTTTCATGGCCCAATATGTGGTCTCTCTTGGTAAACATTTAATATGCGCTTGTAAAGAAAATGTACTCCAATGTTTTGGGGTATAATGTTCTAGAAATGCCAATTAGGTCATATTGACTCATAACACTGTTCATACTTTTCTGTATCTTTACAGATTTGTTGTTGCTTATTTCTCCTATCAATTATGGAAGAGGAGTAGGAAATCTTCAACTGGGGTACAAGATTTGTCTATTAATCTCTTTAATTCTCTCATTTTTGGCTTTTATGTGTTTTGGAACTCTGTTATTAGCATATTTATAATTTTTCTGTCTTAATATATTCTTTTATTCATATAGTATATTCATCTTTAATGGCACTCCTTTTCTTGATGTCTATTTGTCTAGTATTTTTATTTACTTGATATGTTTCTGTCCTTTAACTTTCTGTTTGTTTTTATTTAAAGTGTGTCTCTTGTAGACAGCATCTATTCAGTCCTTTTTAAATCTACTTTGACAATGTTTCTCTTTTATTTGGAACGTTCAGATCATTTACGCTTATAATAGTTGTTGATATAATTGGATTTAGTTCAACTATTACATTGTTTTCTGTATGTCTTACCTGTTCTTCTTCTCCTTTTCCTACTTTTTTTGATCAAATATATTTTAGTATTCCATTTTAAGATACTGATTTGCATTTTTAGAGTACACATTGATGGACACAAGATTTAGGACCTTTCAATAATCTGTCATGAACTGTCTTCCGAGCCTCATGCTCTATCAGCTGTGCTCAGTCCTCTTTCTGCCCTATGCTTTGTCCACTTTAAGCTTATTATGCCATCTTATAACCTTCTATGGTGATGTCATGCCTTCTAGGTACTACAATATACTCATAAACTCAAATGAAATTACTAAAAGTAAAAAGCTAGTCACTGTGGCTGGCCAACTGCATCCAATAACATAACAAAGGAAGCAAATGCGGAGTTATGATTTTCAACATTGTAGCCTCTTCTCGATTTTCAACACTGTAGCCTCTTCTCGCCTCACCTTGTTTATTCCTTAATGTCAGTGGGGAGGTATTGCGCTACTGCAGCACCATTTATTTTGTAAAATATCCATAAAGAAAAAACTTACCTGGTATTGCAGGGATTGGTTTAATAATAAATAAAAGCAGAAATAGCTAGTTGAGTCTTTTGAGATTGAGCTGATTAAGACTTTATACTCTCCAATATAAATTTTGAACATAAAGAGAATCTGAATCTCTCGGTGGTTAGTATACTAGCTATAATAAAAGGAAGTGGCCAATCCAGGGTGCATTCATGTGGATCAACAGAAGACATAGAAAAAGAGGATTGCCCAGGATGAAGCTAAAGAAAAGATAATCTAGACATGACCAAGACAAAGCCATTTGTCACAGCTACTTCTGAGTATGATCTCCATCAACTCTCTAGTGAAAAGGTTAAGAAGCAAACTGTGGTTATAGCATTTCCTAATTGTAGACTGGTGTCTCTATTGATATATACATCCATATATATTAACATAACCACATATTAAATTGTGTATAATTTTTTCCATAGTGTGGGTTGTGGTATCTTTAACGTATACTTTTGTTTAAAGTCTCAAGTTAAAAGAATCTTCTCAAGTATGTTAAAATGAAACACTTAAATCAAATGGTTTCAATTATTAATGCATGAAAGATTATATTACTCAGTCTGGATAGATCAGTTTGCTACATCCATTACAGAATAATAAATAAATAAGACTTACTCCTACTTGTGTATGTCACACTTTATATTTTCTTATGGTGTTTTCCCCACCTAGCCAGCCTTTTTTTCCTTTTCTATAATTGGATAGCCTCTAAGCATTTTTAAGACCCACCCTTATATTATTGTCCATGTTAGGCCATTCATGGAGAGTGTTAAGTAATTTGTTATTCCTTCTTCCATGCTCCCATAGCACTGTGTTCTTACTTCTATCGAAACTCTTATCATTAATATTAGATTCATCCTTTTGTGTCCTATTTCCCCCCAATCTATGAACACACTTCTAGCATTTACTGCAGAGTGGGAAAAGAACAGACAATGAAAAGAGCAGAGAATGAAAAGGGCAGAAAACATGAAGAAAGGAAGAATACCATATTTTGTTCAATGACAAATAAACCCTTTCTTCACATTTTAATGTCTCTGAAATAGGGCTATTCTTACAGTCCTTTGTCTCTGACAGTCAAAATCTAAGTGACAATCATGATGTAGCTGTTACTGCCTCCATGTGCATGACCTTGGTCATTTGGATTAGCATGTCTAAATAATTGCAAACCCACTTGGAGCCCACTTTATGAAGGAATACAAGTCATAGTTGTCTTAAAACTTTGTTGTCATATTCTGGTACATTTTTAAAAGGTTCACCATCAAAATGTGCAGAACCTGTATCAGTAGCTTGGAAGAAATTCCCAGAAGCTACATGGAAAATTATTTTAAGAAATGCTGTATTGCCAATAATCTTGGTAAAATATTATGTGGATAAACACTAACACTGATTTGTTTTAAAGTTAAGAAGGGACTTAGATGAATCTAATGCACATATAGAGATACATGGAGAACTTTAAGAATACCTTAGCCACCTTATTTTACCTAGGTTTTCTGCTTTGGGTATTCATAAATGTAATATGTGATTAAAAAAATACACACACACACACACACACACACACACACACACACACACTGTATGTCCAAGTAAGGTTTTAAAAGCTCTTTCAGGAAGCAAAGATAAAGATTCTATACATCAAAAAGACATTTGTTTAGTTGACAATATTTTTGTTTACATCTTACAATCAACTGCAAGATAGATTAAGTGGAATGTGTAAATAATCATCAGCTTATGAGTACTGATTAACAGAATTCATATTACGAAAAATTTTGCAAAATTATCCATAATGTTTGAAACCTCTACATGCTTTAGATAAGTTTTCTTATCTAGAGAACAGTCTCCTGAATAACATGGTTTCTTTTTTTTTTTTCTTTTTTAATGTTTATTTATTTTTGAGAGAGAGACAAAGCATGAGCAGGAAGGGGCAGAGAGAGAAGGAGACACAGAATCTGAAGCAGGCTCCAGCTATCTTTGCCGATAGCTCAGAGCCTGATGTGGGGCTTGAACTCACGGACCATGAAATCATGACCTGAGCTGAAGTCATACACAACCGACTGAGCCACCCAGGCACCCCTCTATTACTATTTTCAATACCAAATTTTTTTGAAGTGGAGAGTCAGAAAATAACTTAATTTCCAGAGAAAGGATAAATGCTCTGAACAGTTCCCATAAATAGAGAACATCTCAGCATCAGCTAGGATTGTTGAATTCTCAAGAGGACAGCATGACAGCTAAGAAAATAATACTTTTATTTCAACTATTAGATACTCTGAGCTGTTCTTATTTAATGTTAAAAGTCATATCATCATCATAGCACCTATTTTGCTGAATGCCTCCCATCTTAATTTAGTGAGAAAAACACATGACAAACACCTTTCCACAGTAAACACTCAAATTAGTAGAATGGACAAATGCTCTGGTTGAATCAGTTACATTCATAAATGTAACAGCTCTGAGTGATAATAGAATGAAATGTATCAAGACGGGAAAGAGCCTTTCAAATAAGAACAAAAATCCAGACACCACTTACATTCAACATGAGTACTTTGGCACTATTTTAAGGAAAAGCATATGGGCCCAGGTGTTCAGACAAGATCTTTCTTAGAGTAATTAATTATATTTTCGGAAGCTGCTTTCCTCTGCAACATTAACCAGTCATGAGCCTCTTTTCCTCTTCTTTCCAAAACATACCTAACTGGGAGTGTTAAAAGCTCAAATGTAGGCTTCTACTTCTTTCTATGGTAGAGTAAGAAAAGCCCTGACTTAACCCCATACTATTAACAATTAGATAGCTGTACAGAACTGTTGTCAGACATTGGGTAGCAGATAGTTCAAGACGGTAATCCCCAAAAGAGAAGCGAACAAGGCAAGCTGCATAATCACTCTGGTAGACTGCTTGGAGCCAATTTTCAAGTTATATGGGTAAATTGGTTGTGGTGCCAACTCCAACATGAGAAGAGTGGGTGGCCTTCCCACACATCACCAAGCGATTGTCACACATCAGCAGGATGCCCAAGAATTCAACTCAATTCAGGCACTATCTACCCAGAGATAGCATCAGATGCCACAGGTTAAAGATTCAGTTCTATAAGACTGCTCCAATCCCCCTGATTTAGATGCTAGTTGCAAACCCAGGTTAATACCTGTGCTTCTGCCCAACTAGCTATAAATCAGAGGTTCCCATGACCTTCCCCTTGGGCTCGATTAATTTGCTACAGTAGCTCACAGAACTCAGAGAAACATTTTACTTACTAGATCACCAGTTTATTATAAAAGAAGATAACCCAGGAACAGTCAGACAGAGGAGCTACATAGGGCAAGGTATAGGGAAACAGCACAGAACTTCCATGTCCTCTTCTGGTGCACCATTCTCCCCAAATCTCCATGTGTCCACCAACCCAGAAGCTCTCCAATCCCTGTCCTCTTGGGTTTTCATGGAGGCTTTATTATCTTGTCATAATTCATTAAATTAGTGGCTGCTGATTCAACCCCCAGGCCCTCACCTCCTTCCAGAGGTCAGGGATGAGACACAAAGTTCCAACTCTCTAGTTACATGGTTGGTTCTCCTGGCAACCAGCCCCTATCTGCAGGTGAGGTCTAGAAGTCACCTCATTAACACAACAAGAGACAACTTTGTCACTCTCAACACTTAGGAAATCCGAAGGCTTTGGAGAACTGTGAGTCAAGAACCCTGGATGAAGACGGATTATATATGAGATATCTATTCTGGTCCTATCACAATATCACAATGCAATGAGGGAAGTGAGAGCCCACTTCCCTCAACTAGAGCCCAATGGCTCCACAAAATTGAGGGTACTGAAATTCTGTTTTTCTTGTGGTCATAAAACATATTCTGTATTATTTAAAAGTATTGGTATTTATTTTATGGACCAGCACACAGTCTATCCTAAGAAGCTAGGAAAAGAAGAATAAGTTGAACTCAAAGTAAGAAAAAAGAAATAATAACTGCAGAAATTAATGAAATAAAAATATAGACCTACTATAGAAAACCAGTAAAACAAACAACAGTTTCGTTGAAAACAAAATCAAGAAAACTGATGAACTTCTGGCAAGCATCTAAGAAAAACTAACAATCAACATTTTTTAAATCCTATTTATCCTGGTCTTACTAGGATTAGGAGTAAGAATGCCCACTCTTACCACTTATATTCAACATCAAACAGGAGGTACTAGTCAAGTTCAATAAGTCAAGAAAATGAAATACAAGGCACTCATACTGGAAAAAAGGTAAAACTTTTTATTCATAAATGACATGGTCAGGTGTAAAGAAAATTCTAAAGAATCATAAATAAATAAGTAAATAAATAAGCAAGCAAGCAAGCTACTTCAACTAAGGAGTGAGTTTAACAAGGTCACAGGTAGGAATTCAATTGCTTTTTGTAAAAAGCAAATTTTGTTTAACCAAAGAATTATTCGTATATATGAGAGATTAGACCATAAATTTTTAAAATACCTTTCATAATAGTGTCAGAGCTATGAAATATATAGGGATACATTTAAATATATACCTCCTATATACTGAAAACTACAATACATTATTGAAAGCTACTAAAGTATAGATAAGTAAATGGAGAGATATACTGTATTCATGGATTGGAAGAGTCCAATATTCTTAAGATATAAATTCTCCCTAAATTTATCTATATATTTAATACAATCCCAGTCATAATGGCAGCAAACTTTTATAGAAACTAATGAGCACATATTAAAAATTTATACAGAAATGCAAAGTGAACTACAATAACCAAATTTTTTTGAAAATGAGAACAAAAGTAAATAACATAAATTACCTGAGTTCAAGACTTGTTATAAAGTTATAACAGTTATGACACTCTACTATTGGCAAAAGGATAGACAAAAAAAAATAAAGGAAGCAGAAAAGGATGTCCAGAATTAAACCTAACATTTACACTCAACTGATTTTTCCAAGAAAGGCAGCAAGATAATTAAATGGAGAAAGGATGGTTTTTTCAACAAATTGTGATAAAAACTAGCACTTTTTTTTCTATTTTTTCACCAAAACCACAGTGTCTTGATTACTGATTACTATAGCTTTATAGTAAGTCTTCATTTACCTGTCTATTCTCCATTTTTAGTCAACATTTTTTGGGTTTTCTCCATATAAATTTAGAATCAGTTTGTCAATATCCATAAAACAACTTGCTGGAATTTTGATTGGGATTGCATCAAATCTATAGACCAATGTGAGATGAACTGACATCTTCCCATCTATTCATGAATGTGGAGTATCTCTCCATTTGTTTAGGTCTCCTTTGAGGTATTTCATAAGAGTGTTATAGTTTTCCTCTTGTAGAATTTGTACACATTTTCTTAGATTTATACCTAAGTATTACATTTTGTGAGCTGCTAATATAAATGATACTGTGTTTTAATTTCAAATTCCACTTGTTCATTCTTGGTATATAGGAAAGCAATTGACTTTTGTATATTAGCCTTGTGCACCTTTATTTTTAATAGTTCCAACAGGAAACATCCTAAATGGATGCTTGGGATGGATAAACACATAGTATCTGCCTATGACGGATGCTACTCCACCACCATATATAAAAATTAACTGTGGATACACTGCACAACACGGACACATCTCAAAAACATTAGTCTGAGCAAAAGAAGATTCGAATGAGTTTATGCTGTATGATTACACATGTGAAACTTCAGAAAAGACAAACCTAATTACAGTGACAGAAAGTAGATCAGTTGTCTTGGGCGGGTGGTGGTGGAGTGATTGGGAGTGAGTGGGAAAGGACACAAGCGAAGTTCATGAAGTGATGGAAATATACATCTTGCTTGTCTGGTGATTATACAGGTGTGTAAATTTGCTAACTTCCTTTCTACTTACACTAGCTTGCATGGTTTCTATTATTACAGTAGGATGCTAACTGAGAAAGAACAGGAGGCTGCCTGGCAAACCAGTAGGGAAGTGCTTTCCAGGAGAAAGGACAGTGCGCACAAAGTTACTGTAGGAGGAGAAAGTGTGACACACGTGACAGGCCTTGTTAGTCAGTGTTACAGATTCTATCAATCACAGAAAACGGACATTTCTACATAAAAATGTTCTTAAAGTGTGTCTCCATTTTCTAATACCATAGAGAAAAGGCAACATTTTCCAAAAGTTCTCTCCACTTGAACACGAAGAAAACTATGCTGAGCCAAAATCAAGTGGAAAAAATAAAAGTTACTTTGTAGAATGTGATTTCATTTTAATTTTTAAGTACATAGAAGAAAAAAAAAAGACGTTTAATTATTAACATCAAATGAAGGGAAAATAAAACGACCAAACAAAAACAGCAATACTTTAAGTCAATGCCCAATAGGCCTTCCTCTTTTAGGAAGGTTTCAACAGACTTGTCAGCCTTGATAGCAGCAAAAGGAAGCTGTGCCATTATTTTTGCTTTGTCCTAATGCTGAGTTAGAATACTAGAGGGGTTAGTGTTTGCTTCTTCAATGTGCGGGGGTGTGTTCCAAGTCCTAACTTGTTAGATGGATAAATGCCAAAGTCATGGAAGCAGAGTAAATCCTTCATGGCAGGCTCAGTGTGTAGATTCATTCAACATTAGACATGATGCCACTGCTCCCCAAAATGAGAAGTTCAATTATAACAGAATTAAAAATGGAATCTTCTGAGAGCCATAAAGTATTTATAATGTCATATGGTTTCTCTGGCTGCAGCACAGGCATTCTAGAATGTGTATTTTATTTTATTTATTATTTTTTTAAACCAAATTTAGGTTGAAAAACAAACTGTTATCAATCCCTCCTCTCCCCCCCCCCCCACTCTACCCACCCCACCTGACCACTACCAATGCCACATCAGTATTTGGATACAGAGGATACGTCAACAGGTCATTCCATAGCAGCAAAGGTTCACATTAAGCTTAGAAAAACATGCATTAGACACCCCTAGTGCATGCAGGTATCCCCATAGGAATTTCTGTAACCTTAGAGAAGATTTGGAGATACTTCTAATGGGAAGAAGAGAATTCATTTAAAAAAATAAAAATAACCCATACCCTAGAAGTCCTGATTCTTCCAAGGAGTCTGGCTATACAAAATTCAGGATTAAACATATCTCTTGAATCAGAAACAACAAGATGCAAAATTTATACAGGTGAAAATACAACTAGTAAACAGCTAAGAGAAAATGTTCACCATTAATGGTAATCAGAAAAGCATTAATGAAAAACATTGAGGAGGCTTTTTCCCCCTTAAACCATTAACCAAAAATAAGAGATAATTCCAAACACAATCAAGGACACAGTGAATGATATGGCCTAAACTTGCTAGTTGCAGTGAAAATTTACATAACATTTTTAGAAAGAAATTTGGCAATGTGAAATAAGACCCCTACCTTTTTTTATCAAGCAGCTTATTTCTAGATGCTTATCCCAAGGATATGTTTAGATGGCAGAACTTAATGATGAAAGATTTTCACTATAACATTTTTTATAATATCGAAAAATTAGAAACTACTTGAAGTTCAACGATGTGGAAATGATTAAATCGTGGTATGAAATGGGCTAGAATGTACAGTAGTATAAAAATACTGTTATGCTATCGTGAAATGTGATATGTAGAATAAATTAAATCACATTGTAATTGCAGTAGTGGTTAAAAACTTGCGCTTTTGAACAAAAACTGGAAGGAGATAAAGAAAATGCTAAATTAAGTTAGGTAAAAGCTTTATGAATATCTTTTTCTTTTTCCTAAGACTTTTGTAATATTTTATTTTTTATAATAAATTAAATAGGAGTATGTAATCTTCTGGGTTATCAAAGGTTACAATAAAGGAGTAAACAAATCACTAACAGTTAAAAACTACAGAAGAAACCATCCATCTCGTTATGAGGAAAGTGGTTGTAACGTGACCATGAGAGCATCAAAACTGATTAATTTGGTGGAAATTTTAAAAAACATGATAGGGGCGCCTGGGTGGCGCAGTCGGTTAAGCGTCCGACTTCAGCCAGGTCACGATCTCGCGGTCCGTGAGTTCGAGCCCCGCGTCAGACTCTGGGCTGATGGCTCAGAGCCTGGAGCCTGTTTCCGATTCTGTGTCTCCCTCTCTCTCTGCCCCTCGCCCGTTCATGCTCTGTCTCTCTCTGTCCCAAAAATAAATAAACGTTGAAAAAAAAAATTAAAAAAAAAATAAAAAACATGATAGATTTCTGGACATCAGATTTAAGCTTAAGGAGGAGAAAGAGCTCCTAAGTTTCATTTAAAAGTCCTAGAATGGAGTTCTGGCTTTACCATTTAATATACGTATAGCATCAGGCAAATCACGTAAAGATATGTTTACCTGTGTGCACAAGGAGGATGATGGTAATGCTCCCCTGACTCATCACTTGGTATAGTTTTAAGAATTATAGGAGATAACGCAAAAGAAAGTCTTTTGTAAACCAAATATTGGCTATGGGCATTTGTCACCATTCATAGCTTGGACTAAGTTTCTACCACACTAACCTCCTCAGGAGGTCGACATTGTGAGGAAGTATCACATTAGATATTCTGTGGCCTTAGAAGAATGTCTAGAGAGACTGATCACTGTCAGCATAACTTCAAATTGGTCTAATCACCTATAACAATTGCGATTTCCATAAATGATCATCTAGGATAAGAAAAAAGAAGGCCTGAACAGAACTTTCTCAATTTTCTTTGAGGAAAAAGATGAAGAAAGAAGGCAACAGAGAGATCTTCTTCAGAACACACAGAACCAGGGGCACCTGGCTGGCTCAGTTGGTACGGCATGCGACTCTTGATCTCCTGGTCATGAGTTCGAGCACCATGCTGGGCCTAAAACTTAGGAAGGGAGAGATGGAGGAAAGGAGGGAGGAAGAAAAAAGAACAATTCGTAATACTGATAACCAAATTTCCCTTCAAGGTGGATACCTATCTGGCAGCGATCAAGAGGTAGAGACCAACAAAGCTTCCTATGAAAAAGAGTGTTCCTTCTTGGTGATGCAATGGAGACCAGTCTCCTTGAATTACCAGATCAATGGTGCAGACAGCATATGTTAGCAGCTAAGCAGAGGCAAAGCAACCAAAGGTTTGTGGTCACTGGTAAACTCTCTTTTTTTTTTTAATTTTTAAAGTTTATTTATTTTGAGAGATAAAGAGAGAGCGAGCAAGCAGGGGAGGGGCAGAGAGAGAGGGGGAAAGAATCCCAAGCAGGCTTCGCACCATTAGCACAGTGCCGAATTTTGGGCTTGAGCCCTCAAATCATGAAATCAGGAGTTGAGTCGAAACTAAGAGTCAGGCATTTAACCCACTGAGCCACCCAGGTGCCCCAATGGTAAACTTTTAACAAATGTTGAGAGAAAGTTTAACAGTGGTGAGAGGAGCTAAGCAACCTAGAAGCTTCTACTAATAATAATGTTTCAGAACCTAAATTTTGTGCAATTGTTAAAAGCTTTCTTTCTCAAACTTTTTTGCTCTGCCTGCTAGCTGAAGGGAAGGGGTTCTTGTGCAAACTGACTGCCAGTTTCAATAATATTAGTAAGTCACGGCACAGCAACCATACTGCTTCCAAAAGAATTTTCTTGGCTTGATTTTAAAACTGATTGCATCCTCTGTTGGCAAGTGGATCTGCTCATCCCTGAAGGAAGACTAATAATTTCTGATTTGGTTGCCAAATATTCTCAGACATTCTAAATATATTTACTTAACAAACATATCTCAATCAGTGCCAAGCACTACTCTAAACACGATGTAAATATTAACTCTTAATCTGAGAGGCCCTCTTTCTGTGGAGTCATGGGGGCATCCCCGCACAGAGTAATTTTCAATGGCTCTGCACTAGCTGTAAACATCGCCTTGTCTAGTCTGTCCCCCCACCCCCAACCACCCTCCAGCTGCTGATGATTCCCCACAGTGTGTTCTCAGGGGCTTTGTCCTGACGAGATGTAAATGGCTTCTCTCTCCTCCCCAGGGAGCCTGGCCATTAGAAATGTTTTCCTTTATTTGAATTGATCCCACTACAGGCAGAGAGAACATTTGCTCACCACTCTTTCATCTCTTCTACCTTCCTGATGTTTCTACCTTTCCCATCTGCAAGCCTGACGAGCATATTGTAAGACAGATCTGTTACTCCGTGATCGAGATGGCTACTTTTCAAAAATCTTCAATCAAATTTTACTCCCTCAAGCCCCTTTTTTTTTTTTTTGGCTTTCCATTCTTTCTTATTGGTTAACACCTTTCTAATAATCAGGTGTCCAAAGTCTTATCACTTTGCAGGTTCAGTTTCCAGGTGCTGTTTACTGTGACTCTAGGGCTTTTGAGGCATTTCTGCCTTTCACTAGATATGTCTGTTTCCCATCATTTATCTCCAGGCACTTAGCTCCTTCCTATTTTCAACTTTAGTTATTTTCTGTGCCCCATTTTTAGTCTTACTGGGTTACATCTCTCATTGCTTGTCAATCTATAATGCAGGTAACACTTCAAGGCTTATAATTACTTGGTAATACAACTCCTATGTTACTTAATTCTTCAAAATCACTTTTGGAACTTAATAAATGCCAATAACAGCTAACAGTTTTATATAAGTAATGATAAAAGAGCTAGCATTTACTGAACACTTTTCGCATGCCAGGCACCATGCTAAGTGCTTTCATGAATACTCTTACAGTAAATCATAATCTGTAGATGCTATTGTCATCTTCTTTCTGTAGACAAAGAGATCTGAGATTTAGAAAAATTAAGTAGCTTGCTCAAAATCAGAGCTAGTAATTTGAACCCAAGTTGTGAACTTAATCATTAACCTACATGGTTTTTGCCTATATTTAATAAGGACCACATAAAGAGGCTTTAGTTTTGTTTACGATTTTGAGTAATAAAAAATAGCTCATCTCGTTGTTTTCAACAATGAAAATGCCTTAATAATTAGCTTACTCTTTACAAAGAGTACTTCAGGCTCATGATAGAGAATTTTAACATGGTTACTTTACAGAGACGTGAAGCATAAACCCTCGAGGAGACTTTTCAGAGATTATGTAGCCTGGATGTCTTATTTGAAAAGGGAGGACTCTGAGGCACAGTTCTGTAAGTGACCTGATGAAGTTTACAGAATTAGTTCACAGCAGAGCATGGACTCCAGCCCTCCTTCCACTCTAAGATCTTGCCTCCGTGTTGAGGGGAAGCGGCAACCCAGGAACCACCCAGGCAGTGAGGCATCTCTGGGCCCCTGGGGCTCTCTCTGGGCCAGAGCACCACAGCCTGCTACTCTGTATCTCACTTGCAGATGAAACCTTGCATTTCTGCCCTGGCAGTGTTGCTTCTGCTGTCACCCACATGCCTGTCTTCCATCAGGGCCTTGGCCAGTTCTGGGCCCTGTGCCTGGCCTGATATGGACGACAGCTTAGGGAGGCTGCTTACAAGTGTCCCTGCTCTGACTACCAACATGCTGCTAGAGTCCTGCTCCATCTCCTCTGCTGGCGGTCCCCTCCCCTTCTCCACCTGCTGTCTTAAGCCATCAGTCCTCTGAGACCCAGGCCATCTCCCACACACCCCCTAAAGCCTCCTGAACCACCTCAGGCCAAAAGTGATCTCTCCCACCTCTTAAACACTGGAGCTCCTATTTCCCAAGCCACTCATTTACCACTTATCATATGCTGCTGTGTATTGTCTGTTTGGTATCTTTTATCTAAGAGCCTGGCTTGCCTCGAGGGCAGAGATCATCTCTTATTCATCATTGTATCCACCACATTGCTTAGCCTAGGGCCCAGAACAAAATAGGTGTTCTATAAATGTTGATTGATTTATTGTACGTGGAAATGAAAATGACTTCCTTGCTTCTATGGTGACCCAAGAAAAGAAAGTAAGTTTTCTGAGACCCATGAGATCAACTGAGAAAATACTTTTAGAACCCTCAAAAGAAAAATAATTTGAAGGACTTATGATTGTATGAACAAGTCTGTGTCTAACATCTGTTAAAATAGTTAAAAAGGTTTGCCTTGTTAATGGCTATTAGGCCAAGAAAACTAAAACCAATGTTCACTCTACAGATTTGGATGTTTATTTTTCATTGAGGTTTTCAAACCAATTATAAATACAGATACGGCTTGAATATTAGACTGGTTACCAAAACTAGGGAAAACCCAAAGTCACAATCCTGAAATTCTCAATATGTAGTGCATTTATTTTACTGGGTTTGAACATTCTGTTGAGATGAGGCAACATATTTTCATGGCCTTCCTCATTATAGTAACATCTTGCACCTTAACAACTAATCAAACCTTTATAGGTAAGACTTTAATTCAGAAATACCATCTTTCAGTTGTTTTCTTCCATTGGCAATAATATCTGGCTCTTTTTTATCCTGAGAATGAGGGAAAGCTTTTGAGTATATTTTTCTAGTATCTCCATATCTTTTATCAACAGACTGATCATTTGGACTGAGGCTGATTTAGTTGATATGCTGCACCATGTTTTGGTTGGCAACTATTGAATAAATTGGGTCTTATCATTGTCTAACACATCTTTCACTCTGTATCATAGAAGAATAGATTTTAGAAATCAACTCATCCAGTTCTTTTACAGGGAGATATGGAAACCAAGAAAGATAACTTACCCACAGCCATACATTTTTACTGACAACAATCCATAAAGTAATTATTTTTATTATAGCATAAGTTCTTTTAACAATTAGCCTGATAGGCGATAAACTTTAAATATGTTTTTAGGATTATTCTCTGGTAGAATTGCACTCTGGGTAAAATACAGAAATAAGATAGAAATAATAATAGAAATAATTTAAACCCACAGATAAGGAAACTCCTTAATAACAAAGACAAGCTTTCAAAAGTGTGATTGGTGGGGGTAGCAGAGCCCTGTGATGGCTGCAGGGTTCCCATCCTGCTAAGAAAGGACCAACCTTGAAATCACGTTAGTTTGTCTTCAGCATCCCCAACGGCCCTTTCTGTGGTCCTTCCCCTCTCCCTGGTGGCTTCCCCTCTCCTTACCCACCTTTTCAGATGTTCTATGCCCAATCTCCCTCTATCAAACAAGGAATTAAGCATTCAGTTACTTAGTGTAAATTTCAACCTGTTATTTTAATCAGACTTTTCCATCTTATTTAAAAAGTTATTTATTTTGAGAGAGTGTGAGCATGTACATGTGAGCAGGGGAACGGCAGAGAGAGGGAGAGACAGAACCCCAAGCAGGCTTCGTGCTGCCAGTGAAGAGCCCAACGTGGGGCTGAATCTCACTAACTGTGAGATCATGACCTGAGTCATAATCAAAAGTCAGACACCTAATCTACTGAACCACCCAGGCACCCCCAGACTTTTCCATCTTAAGTGAGACTTTGATTATTCTTATACCATCAAGCAAGTGGAAAAATGTTTTTGGACTTCCTAAAATCATACATATGGCCAGTGAGGAATCTAAAGTTGATTTAGTAATATGTAGCCAGTAAGTAAGGACCTGTCAGAAGAATCATCTATCCTTTCCCTACTCCTGGCCCTTTAGATGCCAACTTCCTCCCTTGGAAGGATAAAACAGGGTCTGGTGACCATTCCCAAGAGTGGATTGAGACAGAAGAAATTATGGCCTATTGTTACAAGCACCTCCTAGATATGAATTCAGTCTTCCCTTGACTTGGTCTTTTTGGCAGGTTTTCTCTTATTGCCTCCGCACCAACTAAGCTAAGTGATCATAAGTCAGTCATCCACCAATATTCATTAACTTCTCATCTGTTTTCCAAATCACATCTTGTATTTTCTAGCATATATTATAATGATTACATTAACAGTTTTATGACATGATCATCACACTTTTTCCATCATTCTGGAATAAATACATGTTACATCTATTCTTTCCACCATGATGATAATTTCTGACAATATGACATTGGAGAATATGTCTTCACTCATAGGTATTATTTAACTGTATCTTATAATTAAGAGCATGAAATTTATAAAACTACTATATAATGTACATTTGTAATCATAATAACTCAATATTTTAGGGCTTTACAATTCACACTGATTACAATTTCACCTTATTTTACAAGTTACAATGATTCCTTGAGATAGAGGAGGGAAAGCAATTACTATCATCATGCCTATTTAACAGTTAAAAAGACTGAGACTCTGTCACTTGCTTGGTGGTATTGGCCTCTCTACTTTTTCTACTTCTCCTAGAGGGGAAAAAAGAAACTGGCATTTGGTGACCATCCATTACATGTTAGGCACCATGTTACAAGTGTTTTATAAATAAGATCTTTGGCAACTTGCCCAGTTTCCAATGGCCAGTCAATGTAGAACTGACCTCTCTTCCTTCTTCCCCCATCCTGAACCTCATGGCTGATCATCTGAACAACTATCTCATCAACACCTTTGATTCTCCTTACACTTCAGTATTTCCACCTTACCTCCTTAGCAAAGCCCAATTCGTTTCACTGTTGTAATTTACTTTCTCTGCTTCCATATCCAGGCATCAGTTTGTTGCTTGAGAGAAACCATACAACCCAAATTCATGTTCTCTAAACACACATCTCCCTGCCTCTTTTTATTTATTCTTGGTCACCTCCTCCTTTGTTCTTCCCACAGCTATTTCCTCTTCGTGCCTCACTTTGCTTTCACTCAACACATGATCAGAGTCCCTCTGCCACCCAAAACTCTAGCCATTATTTATGGTCTTCCTCAGCTTCCAGAATGCCTAACTACAAATTTAAACAGAACCACAGATGCTTCTCCCCTTCTTTCTTCCTTCCAGTTTCAGAAGAGACAGCCCTCTTCTTACTCTACAATAAATTCACTTGTTCTTTTGACCCATTTGTTCATTTGTTCTTATTATCACAATTCTTGGGCTTCCTGATTTTATCCCACCATGCACCCTAACAAGCTCAAATCTCTCACATTTTCAGAAAAACATACTCCTCTTTAGCCTCAAGACTTCTCTTACCAGAACTCCCCCACCCCCTTTCCCTCTTGCCACCCAAACCCATAAAAGACAACAAAACAAAAATCTAGGTTACCGTTACCATATCTTGAATTTACACTCAGCTCACTGCAATTTCATTGTTTTTCCCCAACTTCATCACTGCAAACTCTTTCCCTAGAGCAACCAAATATATCAGCAGGGCTATTCTCAGCTTACTGATTTTCTGCCTCTATATAACTCTCTGTTCAAGGGAAGAGGTCCAGTTAGAACTACACTGAGTTCCCACATAAGTGGGAAGGCTTATGCAAATATCCTTCTTTTCTCCTCTAGGATCAGGCAACTTTACAGCCTTCTATAATCCCAAGATTAACCTATCTAGTAAACAGGGCTATCCATTCATTCTCTCCTTCTCCCCATATCCCTGTAATTTTCCCTCACTTGTACCATAGTTGATATATAAGATTTATACATTTTAGTATTTATCAAGTATATACTTAATACTTATCAAATCTACTAATGCAGAATATAAGGAAGGACGCCAGTGACATCCTTGCTGCCACCATATTCAAAGAGGTCATGTTCACTTGGATGCCCATCCTCTTTTATCATACATCATGACTGGAGATGTAACCATCCACTCAGGCAATAAAACCAAAAATTCTGACTCAATCTTGAGTCATCTTCTCCTTTCTTTCCTCTCCAACAAATCAATCACTGAGAGCTGTCAGTATTACCTCCTAAATTCTTTTAGAGTCTGTCACGTATTCTCTAGTCCTATTACCAATTACCAAAGGGCTAGAGTGACTCTTCACAACTTTTACCCAGAGCAGTGGTTCTCCAAGGCAACTGTGCCTCCCAGGGGACACTTGGAAAAGCTCTAGAGACATTTTTAGTTGTCACAGCAGGGCATGGGGTGAGGCTATTTCTAATAGCTAGTGAGTATTAGGTACTACAAACATCCCACAATGCAAGAGAACCCCTCACAAACACACACAACACACAATTTTGTGTCCCCAAACGTCAATGGTGCCAATGCCTAGAAACCTTTACACAGCCTATGGTAACAGCCTCTTAGTAGGTCTCTCTTCCTTCGGTTTTATCCCCCTTAAATCTATCACACAGAGCCCTAGAGTGATTTATCTAAAATGGAAATCTGTCCACTCCACTATCCTGCTTACAATTCTAATAGTTTACATTGTCCTCTAGGATAAGGTCACCTTGTGCCACTCTTCACTTACATTCCCCCCCCCCCCGACTCTCCATGCCTCTTTACTATCCAACAATAAAATACTTTTCATTTCCCACCTAGTTTGTGGCTTTCTTATCTGTATTCATGCAGTTTCTCTCTTTAACTGCGGTGTTTTTTTTTTTTTTTTCTTATTCTCCCTTATCTTTCTAACTCCTTTCCCTCTTTAAGACTGAGCCCACACAGCATTTCCTTCAAGAAACCTTCTGCTGTGGGTCTTCCTTCCCCCCACATGCCGAGATGTATTTCCAAAACAGCTTGAACCAATATGAGTTTAACATTAGCTCTATTATACTGCATTTAAGTTTCTGGGTTCTGATCCACTGCCATTTAGACTAAGTTGCCTGAAGAAGAGTCTGTGAGGGCTGTATCTTCTACATTTTTTTAATGTGGCACATAAAAAATGCTTTAAAAAAAAAACAATCAGTGAATGTTAACTTACGCTGACGTAAGAGCTCTACACTTTATAGAATTCTTCCACATGTAAAATCCTATTTGATTATAATTCTGTCAAAGAATGTAGCTGGGAAAGACCTAACAATACTAGTTTTTTTATGTCATTAAACGGGCTCAGAACTTGAAATCATTTACCCACAGTGACTTGGTTTATAAGTGGCAGAATTAACAATGGAATCCCGATCTTTTGCTGTCATGCCCTACGCCCTTTCCACAATCCCAGACTAGTTGGCCTCACCTACACACTCACTTCATCACTACCACCTCCACCACACAGGAGACACAGATATACTTATATATTTGTGTATACATATTTATACCTGTGAAGGCACATGTGTGTGTCTATTTATATATGTTTATATAAATATGGCCTATATATATATCTTTTGCATCTTAACATATAATGCATAATACATACACATACACGAATAGAAAATCTATGAGATTACATATACCTTAGCTCTGTCTTTTAATTCTTACAATTATTTTTTTAATGTTATTTTTGAGAGAGAGATAGAGCGAGAGAGAAAGAGAGAGCATGTGAAGGAGGGGCAGAGAAAGACAGGGGGACAGAGAATCCCAAGCGGGCTCTGTGCTGACAGCAGACAGCCCAATGAGGGGCTCAAACTCACACATCGCGAGATCATGACCTGAGCCCATGTCTGATGCTTAACCAACTGAGCCACCCAGTCTTACAACTCTTGATCAGAGCATTCATTTCATTCATACCTCATCCTAAGTTAACAGTGGAAACTAGTTCACTAGTCACATCTTCAGGAAAGAAGAGGTGCAAAGAGTACCAGATGATGAAAACTGGCAAGTCATCTGTATTTGGTTTGGCTTATTCAGAGACACATTCTCATATTCCACTTACCCTTTTGCAAACAGTGTCACCACGTGACCTGAGATGCAAATAGACAAGTGGAGACCACAGACCTCACGACTGTCCAGGCCTCTCAGAGATAACTAAACACAGCTTCGATGAATGTCTTCTATCTTGAAGAAAGTGCAATTTTTGTGAATGTCTGGTAAAAAATTCAACTTCAAGTATCAAGCACAGAATATAGCATCTAGTCCCTAAACAAAACAGACCTATTCCTCTATGATGAGGTGTATTAAACAGATTTTCTCCCTTGTGTGAGCTCACCATTGGTATTCATTAGATTCAAAAGAGCAAGTGCACAAAGGGAAGATGCTGGAGAGAAACTGTCAGATCTTTCTGGATGTGGAAACAGACCCGTGTACAATATTTGAAGAGGATAGTTTGATTTTTTCTAAAAGCCTGGTTAGGTAACCCACTTACCTTGTGATAACCCACAAGGAAGCTTTACAAATTAACTTTAATGAATGTATTAAGCATGATCATCTGCTGAAAGCCTCAGCTATGAAACAATATAACCCAACAAAGATAGTTAACAAACTGGGGAGACATAGCTTCAACAGTACAGTACATATAATAACAAAAGAATCCATGTACTTGAAGCAACTGCTGGGCAATTAGTGGAAAATATTTTATTTTCAGATAATTTTATTTAATTATTTTATGTACCTGAGATGTGGAGAGCCATTTAATATCTTGCATGTTATGTTTTTATTTCTTCATGAAGATCAAGGAATGAAGCAGTCATTAATTTTAAAGAAAAAAATGGATTAATCAAGAACAAAATATTTTCCTATGGGTAAAGCATGTGGGTTCTGGATTTTAAGGATGAGTCTTAGATCCTAAATGGTCTCCAGTGAAACCATCTGAAATTTAAGTTTCCCAATTATCCCAATGTTTTACAAATTTCATTGACTATTGTCATGAGAATTCTTCTACGTTATGATTTTTGCTTCTAGAAATATATCAACATTTTCAACTCCGGCAAGCTTATTTTAAGAAAACCTGGAATATTAAGTCTCATCTATGAAACTCACATACATTAAAGGATATTTGAATTAGTAAAGAATTTTCAGTTGGCAAAATAACACCCCCTTAGAGTTGGTTCTGAAAGGATTTAAATCTGCAGTTATACAACTTCTGTTAGATAGAACTGAAGTTACACTTATGGTAGACATTTTCAGGATACAAGTGTTTTACAAAATAAGGTGCCCTTACCTATTGACTTACTTCTTCCCATACTCTGAGGTTTCAGTATTGAGTACACCAGCAGATTTGATACAACCCAGAAAGGCTTGGGAGAGGAAGTAATGCACTTTTGACATTCTCCATATGCTGAGAGCCTGTGTGCTATGCCAGTTCTTGTAAGTGAGCAGTGGCGGCTAACTGGATATTCAATTCAGCCATTTCCAGAACATTCATAAGCAGGGATAAACCTGAACAATATGACAAGATGGCCTAAGACAAAGGCCCAAGACACCTCACACCAATAAGGTAATGGATGATATTGGCAATTCATGGAAGTATGCTGAAATACGGTCTTAGACAGAAACTTAGTAGGTCTGTAAAATGTTTTGTTATTCAAGTGTGCATTAATTCCTTCATTTAACAGGCGTTTACCAAGCACCAATCCAGACACTGTTGCAGCTGGATGTTGAGGCATAAGACTGCAGAAGACAGAGCCACTACCCCAGTCAGGCCTCAGTGCACTGGAGAAGACAGACTGGCAGAGACAAGTAAATTGCAACTGCATCATAAGGTCTGAAACAGGGACATGAATGAAGAACCATGGGAGCACTGGGACAGGAAACAAGTGTGCATCAAGGAGTTGACAACTCTTTCTGACAGGTGGTGATTTTTGAGATGGATTTTAAAGGATGTGAATACATTTTCCAAGGACTTAGTGAAAGGCATTCCAGACCATAAGAACAGCATGTACACAGGAACGAAAATTTATTAAGCCTGAAAAATTAAGTTCCATGTGCCTAGAACAAGAAGAGGTTGTCGACTTTAAGGAAGAAAAAAAAAATGGGCCAAAAGGTAGCTCAAGTATGATTATGAGATTTTATACATCAAGTTAATTTACATGCACAAGTAAATGTTCAGCATTCACTTATGAGGAAAATGGTGAGAAAGGAGCAGGTATAGGGAGGTGTGTGTTTGTGTGTGTATTCATATGCATATAAACACATATACACACACATATACATATATTTTTCCAGAAAATATGGTATTTGCCTTACAATTTCTTCCGAGTCAGAGAAGCATGAAACAGGCCCATGCAGAAAAGGCCCTTTATGGTGAGCTTTAACATTTACTACCTTATTTGGTAATCAAACACTCTGTTTCTTGCTGTCTTCTATTGTTTTCTTGAGCTATTAAATAAAATGTAACATCACTGAATCTTTTGGAGTGTCTTTCTGTCTCCCCAGTTATTATGCTAACTCTTTGAGGGCCTAGACTGCCTTGTACAATTTTAATTTTTTTTTTTTTTTTTTTTTTTTTTTTTTATTTTTTTTTTTTTTTCAACGTTTATTTATTTTGGGGACAGAGAGAGACAGAGCATGAACGGGGGAGGGGCAGAGAGAGAGGGAGACACAGAATCGGAAACAGGCTCCAGGCTCCGAGCCATCAGCCCAGAGCCCGACGCGGGGCTCGAACTCACGGACCGCGAGATCGTGACCTGGCTGAAGTCGGACGCTTAACCGACTGCGCCACCCAGGCGCCCCCAATTTTAATTTTTTTAAACAGCTAATACACTTAACTTTAGAACATACCAGCCTCATCATTTCCAGTCTATGTCTGACATTAATTTGTTCAGGAAGAGTGACTTCAGTGACTTATAAAATGAGTATATTTAAAACCATCTGATACTTTTCAAATGGGCTCTTGCAACAAAATAAATGACAGTGCTGAATTACAACAAAGAGAATAAAGGAAATATCCATGAATCTATATTTATATCCATGACTGAAAGGAAGGGAGGGAAGAAGAAAGGAAGGGGAGAGAAATAAAGAAGGGTCAGCTCATTCTTAATAGTGAATTCCAATTCATAAATTAAAAGGAATGAGAAAAGCGAGAGTTACCATTAGGCCAACATCACAGACATACTTGTTGCAGGCAAGAATCATCAATGGATGCTAAAATTAGTATGCAAAAGTATGATGAGTAATAAAAGATTTGTATAGTCTCAGAGTCTTGCCCCACTTATTAATTAAAAAGAGAATACTAACTTTATAGTGGGTAAACCTGGCAGATAGCACCTTTACCAAGGGATCCAAGTTACAATCACCAGTAATAAGTTACAGCAACATCACACCTCCTGGTAAGATGCACCGAGACTGTCATGTTACCTGTAGTATTCTAGCCCAAAACGTGTAACCACCATCTAATCATGACAAAACCTCAAGCAGAAATTGAGGAATATTCTAAAATGACAAATTCTCTTCAAAAGCATCAAGATAATGAAAGACAGACCAAACCACCATTATGAATGGGGGAAATTAAGAACAGCTAAGTGCAATGTGGCAATTGTCCAGAAGGACACTAGTGGGAAATTGGCAAAATTGCAACACAGTCTGTAGATCCATTAACCAGATTGTATCAAATGTTAACTTTATTTCTATAATTGAACTATGGCTATATATGCTAACATTAGAGGAATCTGGGTGAAGGCAATGTGGCAATCATCTGTACTATTTTTGTAACTTTTTATCTAAAAATGTTACAAGCTAAAAAGTTATTTAAAGCCATAAATGGGCTCTTGTTATAGATTGAACATCTCCAACAACTATATTTTTGTAACAACTGCAGTGAGATTAACTTTTGCTTTGCAACTCTTTAGCTGAAACTTTTATATACATCAAAGCAATAGAAATACACATGTAAGTAACATCCTCACAAAGCAGCAGACCTTTCTAGCTGGAGATTTAGCTCTCTTGTACTGCTAAGAAAGCTGGTCACAGTTAATACAATACGTAGGATTTAGAGCGAAGGAGAAAATAACAAATCTTAAAAGGCAAAAGAAGCCTATGAATGTAAAGCATTATTAATTTACAAGGATTTATTGAGTATCTATGTGCTAATTACTTTACCAAGACAAAGAAGTACAATACACAGTCTTTGAACCAGAGACCTTTATAATCTGGTTCAGGAAACAGGATGAATATGTGAAGTGAAGCAACAGCTCATGTTAGAGTGATTCTTATTTCCTACTCCTGGCATTTCACACGAAGGCATTTTCACTAGAGTAACACTCTTGACCACTGTATTAGTCATCCTGGGCTGTCATAAAAACAAACAAACAAAAACAAAAAACAAGAGGTGGAGTGGCTTGGACAACAGAAATGCATTTTCTCACAGTTCTGGAAGCTGGAAGTCCAAGATCAAGATGTCAAGAGGGCTGGTTTCTCCTAAGGCCTCTTTTCTTGGCTTTCAGAAAGCTGACTTTTCACTGTGATCTCACATGACCTTTTTTCACATGATCTGCATCCCTGGTGTCTCTCTTCTTATAAGGAAACCAGTCCTATTGGATTGACCTCATTTAACCTTAATTATCTCCTGAAAGGTCCTATCTCCAAATACAGTCACAATGGGGGTTAGTTAGGGCTCAACATGTGAATTAGAGCAAAGAGGAGACACAATTCAGTCTATAAAAGCCACCCTGAAAGAAGACTGACTAGTATAGACTACCAAGAAGTACTGAGCAAGTGCAGCCTTTTAAAAAATTTTTTAAATTTTTAATTAATTTATTTTTTAATGTTTATTTATTTTTGAGAGAGAGAGAGAGCGAGCGAGCGAGCAGGGGAGGGGCAGACAGAGAGGGAGACATGAATCCGAAGCAGGCTCCAGGCTCTGAGCTGTCAGCACAGAGCCCGATGCGGGGCTCAAACCCACGAACCGCGAGATCATGACCTGAGCCCAAGTCAGACACTTAACCTATTGAGCCACCCAGGCACCCCTCTGCCCTTCTGTTCTTCAATTCTGCCTGATTGTGAGAAATGTGTGTTCCCAACTGCTCTGTTGCCCAGGAGGTAAACTTAGCAAGACAGTCTCTGCTCCTCTAGATACAGGTGCATGTATAGGGAGGTAGAATCTCTGTGACCAGGTTAAGCAAGCTTGATTAAGTCAGGGTAAAATATTACCAAACCTGCTGTGCCAAAACTTCTCCTAAATAAAGCTTTATCAGTTAATCTTAGGAAAAGGTAGGATTTTTATCTCAATTTGCCTGATCCCTGTGCCTCTTAGCTGGTTCTGAATTGAGTCAAAAAGTACTATTTGTGGGGCTTCCTTGTACCATAATATCATATTTACGTATCTCACCTGTTACAGGATATAAAATATACTAGACAGTATGACTAAATAGTTCTCAGATATCTTTCTGGTACAAAACACTTTAACACCGTTTCATAAAAAATGACTTTATGAACAAGAATGCCCACTCTTACCACTTTTATTCAACATAGTCCTGGAAGTCCTACCCAGATCAATTAGGCAAGGAAAGAAAAATTAAAGCCACCCCAATCAGAGCAAAAGAAGTGTAAATGTCTCTATGTGCAGATGACATGATATTATACATAGAAAATCCTCAAAACTCCACACACACACACACACACACACACACACACACACACTGTTAGAACTAATAAACACATTCAGTAAAGTTGCAGGAAACAAAATCAATTTGTAAAAATCACTTGCATTTTTATACACTAATGGGAACCATCAGAAAATGAAACAAAAAACAAGACAAGAAATAAAAGACCATCACAAGAGTCAGTGAGGATGTGGAGAAAAGGGAATCTTCATGCACTGTTGGTGGGGATGTAATTTGGTGCAGCCAACATATATGTACTGTCATAGATTTCTCAAAAGCTTGAAAATTAAACTACCCTATGATCTAGCTACCCCCTTCTACATATTTATCCAAATTAAACAAAATCATTAACTCCAAGAGAGATCTGCACCCCCATGTTGGCCACAGTACTATTTGTAATAGTCAAGACATGGAAACAACCTAAGTGTCCATCGACAGAGGAATGAATTAAGAAAATGGACAAAGATAGAATATTATTCAATTATAAAAAGAAGGAAATCCTACCATTTACAACACCATGGATAGAACTTGAGGGTATTAGGCTGAGGGAACTAATTCAGAAGAAAGACAAATAGTATATGATATCACTTATATATGGAATAAAAAAAAAGAACTCATCAGATACAGACAACAGATTGGAGGTTGCCAGAGGCAAGCAGGGCAAAATGGGTGACGGTAGGCAATAGATGCAAACTTGTGGTTTTAAGGTAAATAAGTCCTGGGGATGTAATGGTAATGTATAGCATGGTGACCACAGTTAACAATACTGTGTATCTATTACTATGTGTGGTGATGGATGTTAACTTACCGTGTGATCATTTCACAATATGTACACTTATCAAATCATTATGTTGTGTACCTACAATTAATACAATGTTGGGGGCGCCTGGGTGGCTTAGTCAGTTAAGCCTCCAACTTTGGCTCAGATCATCATCTCACAGTTCATGAGATTGAGCCCTGCATCGGGCTGTGTCCTGACAGTGCACAGTCTGGAGTCTGCTTTGAGTTCTGTGTTTCCCTCTTTCTCTACCCTTCCCCTGCTTGTACTCTCTCTCTGTCAAAAAAAAAAACCAAAAAACAAAAACAAACATTAAGAAAAATAATAAATAAAATTAATACAATGTTGTATGTCAACTATACTTGAATTAAAGAACATTAAAATTAAAAAAAAAACAAAATGATGGTCATATTGTTTTGTTTTCACAAAAAAGATAATTACATAATCATTTAATTTCCAGTGAACCAACTTGTTTCACATTTGGCTATTAATTTTTTTAAATTTTTTGATGTTTATTTGTTTTTGAGAGAGACAGAATGTGAGCAGACGAAGGGCAGAGAGAGAGGGAGACACAGAATCTGAAGCAGTCTCCAGGCTCTGAGCTGTCAGCACAGAGACTGATGCAGGGCTTAAACTCACAGACCATAAGATCATGACCTGAGCCAAAGAAGGCCACTTAACCAACTGAGCCACCCAGGCACCCCATATTTGGCTATTAATTTCAAATTAGAGTCACAAATAAAGAGGCAGATAAACTCATTTTTACTATAATTTGTGCTTTATAGGTATGGATGACACAAAAATGTCATGTTTAGATGCTACTTCAGTAACTGTATTTGCACATCTATTTGTTTTTATATTTAAATTTTAGTTAGTTAACATATAGTGCAACACTTGTTTCAGGAGTAGAATTCAGTGATTCATCACTTGCATACAACACCCTGTGCTCATCCCAACAAGTTGCACATCTATTTTAATACTTCCTATGTGCAGCACTATTTCTGAAAAACCACATCACTAGCTCAGTGAGGACTACTGGTAGCAACACGAGATGAGCCTTTCCTTCAATGGTGATTACACAGAAAATGAGAAGGCAACAATAGTAATAGATATATATTTTTATACACAGTGAACACCTATACTTTATGTGGATATGAATGCTTTTTGCTTTAAAATAAGTTTAACAACTGAAAATAACCTCCTCTTAGTTTATTTAAGACATCAGCGCCCCATGCTATGATGTTTACAACTGACCTGTTACATGTGGGAAGTATTCATACTAACATGCTACATAATTTTCACATGTCTTGAGACTCTGTCAGACCAATCTGCATGGACAAAACAATCTATTTCTGAATTACCCATTTGTTAGTGTTCAGAAGTAGAAAGACTCTTTTGGCAATAATTAACAAGGTATGCCCATGCATATTAGCACATGAAGATTAAATTTTTAACACTCAACTTCATTTCATGCTGAAACAAATCCTATTGTGCTAACTCTATGCTAAACTACAGCATCTCATTCATTATTACCTAATTAACCTACTAATAGCCACATCATAGGAGTTTGTATCTATAATTATTTTAGATATTGGTTTTAAGGGCTATTAAAAGGAATGTGATCATATTGATTTCCAAAATCTGGGAAACCAGATTGTTGCAAGGTATACATAGGAAAATGCCCTGCCCATTGGATATTGTCTGTTACAGCCTATGTCATTTCTTAGAGTCCCCATTTTAATCTATATATTAAACACTCAAAGTGTATACTGGAAAAAAATAGTGAGGCAATATTCCCAGATAATTGAGAGCCAAAGCTAAATAACTGGTACTAACAACATAAAATACGTTTCTTGTTTTGTATTATTTTTTAAGCCTGCCCGAATAGGAACAAAGTTTTGAAAACAAAATCGGAACATTCAAGATGAGATTGCTTATGAAGCCCATCACAAGGTCCAGAAAGAGAAGTTCTCCATGAGAACCATACAGCATTATCAAAATTCAAAACTTGTTGCTTGAATGATAACCTATGCATTATGAATACATTGGTTTCTAAGTCCTCTTTCCACCTCAATTGCACAGCTGCCCTGTGACTGCTTGGATCTGACTGAGAAGTTTGTACTTGCTTTCCATGCAAAACTGCAGATGGCCAGTCTTCCGTTTCCTCCCAAGGGCAATAAAGAAAAGACTGGTGTCCCTTAGGAAAGGTATTGGCGGTGGAAAATGCTGACAGGGTCCTTCATGAGCTGCTGCTACTGCACCGTTTACCACTAGATGTCCTGTGGACTAAGCAAGAAGAACACTGGTGCATATATTTGCATTCTTATCCTAGCAATGGATGTTTCTGGTTCTAATAATTTAGCTCTCGGTTTCCAAAATAGCCTGGTCAACCATTTTCTGCTACATTTCCTATTGACAGCGGCAAAATGAAATACAGCGATGGAGGTTATGTAATGAAGCCCAGCATGCCATTTGTCGTGCTTGCAAATAATTATAGAATTATGATTGAAATATTTATCTCAGAACCTTTCATAATGAGGAAGGAATACACATATGCACACACACAATTAGAACTCCCCTTATCGCAAAGATAGATCTTTTAATTAAGCTTCATTTTTCTCATTTAGCAGGCTCAACAGGCTGTCTTGTTATAGATTTCCTTCCTTTTTTGTGAAGGGTAATACATGGGTATAGCAAAACAATTATAGTTTATTCAGGGGAACCGTTCACACTGTGTTATCTTCCATGACTGCTAAGCAAATTAAAGTTGAAATTTTACTGTCTGTCAATTTGGGTGATTATTATGGTGAATCTGTGAAGTACAGAAGGTATTTAAAAGCAGTGTGATGCCTTTCTAAAATTCCACCTCCTAACAAGGCATAAAAGTACCTGCAGATACCACTGATGTGTGCCAACGTGTGATGTGAAGGGACGTGTTTAGCTACAATTGTTTCGGTACAGCACTCAGTGTGGGGAAAACTGGCAGTGCATCCACTCGAATCCCCGACGTTGTCAGAAAAGGAGCTGGAGGAATAAACTGTTCTCAGTGGTGCCTAGTGAGAACCCCACAGATATGAGGGCCAACAGCAAATGCCTTCCCTGGCAGCACTGTGACCTGCTGGCAGGACGGGAACCTCGGCATGGATGCCAAGGCTTAGGGATCATCATCACCAAGGTCTGTAATTCCCAAATCCAGTCTTTTTTGGAATTGAATTAAATGCAGTGAAAACCATTTTTAAGTGGAAAAATTAAGAGCCAATGAAATTACTTTACAGTTTTAGAAACATTACACTGCATATTACCAAAAAAAAATTTTTTTTGTGAAGTATCCTTGGCCTCCCCAAACATACGTGTGTGCCATATTGCAACAGTGCACAAGTGCCCTATTAGACATTCGGAGAACACGAAACCAAGCTGATGCATGAGATTCCAGGTGCAAGTAACCCTGCAACCCTGTGAAGCAAGAGGTGTCTTTTTTCTTAAATGAGTGGGTTAGAACTCTCCCAAGACAATTGCCTTTGTTTTCCCCCTTGGCTAGCTTGCTTTGGCTGTGGCACCCTTAACTATCTCCCCAGCAGCCACAGGCCGTGACAAAGGGAAGAGATATGATGAACTGCAAACTTTCTCAGCTTTGCTGAGATGCACCTCACGAACAAGGTTGCGGGAGGGGGGCAGGCAATCCTTCTTTAGCATAACCTGCAGCTGCCACAAATTAGGTGCCTTCCATTGGGACTCCGAGCTAAGCATTTAAAAAGGACTTTTCTGAATCACTTTCCGGTTTCTAAGACCTTTGAGCTGATTTCTCAGGGCCAAAGAGAAGAGACTGGAAGGCAGGGGAGGACAGAGTGGGAAAGGGAAATTCATTCCTTTGTAATTTTACCGGACAAATATTTATCGAGCACCTATTTGTGGCATGTTTTATCAAAGTTGATTCTGTACTGCTTTGCATTCATGCAGGACAATGAGACTCAGAGAAAAATCCAAAAAGCAATTTTTAAATCTGATCACACAATGAGGAAAAGGGAATGTTGAGGTACTAGGCAAGAAGGTTAAAAATGTTGTGTTCCGCAGTGTGTACAGTTCCAAGTCACTGAAGCTGACAATATACTTTCTTGCCTCCACTCCTTTGTTCATGGGGAGCTCTCTCCCTGCAAACTTCCATGTATCCATCTTTGTTTACTAAAATTTTACCAACTTTCAAGGCCCATTTTGCACACCAGTTCCTACATAGAGCTTTTTCAAATTTACTCACCTATCTACAATTTATGTATCATTTGAACAATGATGATTCCAAGTTGACACTTCTTTAAGACTCTGGTCTTATTCCATCATGTATTATTAATGAAATTGGTTTTCCTCATAAATAAATGGTATTGTTCTTAGGGACAGGTCCATTTTTGTAAAGATTTGAATGACTTATACCAAATAAACTCTTGTTGAGTATTTGTTAAGCTGAGTAAGTTTACCTTTTTATGGTATTACAGACTTGTAGCAAAGTCAATGCTAGAAATCAGGCCTACAAACATGCTGTTGCTATTGAGGGCTGGCCTACTCTCCACTGTTCCTAGGTTGATATGCTAATTAAGTCTTTAACACAGTAACCAAATGGGATAATCACATTTCCAAATGTGAAGTTTATATGTATCTAAATATACTAGATTAAATCCAAACTGCCCATAGATAGTAAGGAGTTCGGTCTTAGGAGAAGAGAAAAGCTAATTCATTATTATTTTAAAGTGATTTCTAGGGGCGCCTGGGTGGCTCAGTTGGTTGAGCGTCCAACTTCAGCTCAGGTCATGATCTCGCGGTTTGTGAGTTCAAGCCCCGCGTCAGGCTCTGTGCCGACAGCTCAGAGCCTGGAGCCTGCTTCAGATTCTGTGTCTCCTTCTCTCTCTGCCCCTCCCCCACTTTTGCTCTGTCTCTATCAAAAATAAATAAATGTAATAAAAAATTTAAAAAATAATAAAGTAATTTCTAAGGATCTTTTATTATTTTCATGTTTATCTTTGAGAGAGAAAGACGGAGCAGGATCAGGGGAAGGACAGATAGAGAGGAAGACACAGAATTCAAAGCACACTCCAGGCTCTGAGCTGTCAGCACAGAGCCCACCGCGAGCCTTGAACGCATGAACTGCGAGAACATGACCTGAGCCAAAGTCAGAGGCTCAACTGACTGAGGCACCCAGGTGCCCCTCAAGGTTCATTTTTTAAATGGCAAATAATTACAATTCTAATTGTTAAGTAACAATAATTTTAGTTAAAATCAAATCATTTAAAATGGTGAAAGTTAAAAATATTAAGAGACACCAGCAAATAAAAAGTCACATTTCTTTAAAAAAAAATTTAAACCAGACCAATAATTTTTAGATCAAATAGATGATGAATTGGTCAGATTGCCCCATTTTATTTGGTATACCAAGATAACTGAAAAGAAAATCAGATCCATAAAAATTACTTGAGTTATTTGGTCCAATATAATTGTGTGATGATTCACTTTTTGTTCAATTATCAGCCCTTATGATAATTGGGCTTTTTTATCATGAAAGTTTTTACAATGAGAACACTTGTTTCCTTCATTGAACTTACTTCAACTTTTTATTGTTTTTTTGTTGTTTCCTTAACTAGACTGTAAATTTCATCAAGGCAGGGAACATAACTTTTTCTCATTGCTCTTTTTCTAGCGCTTTCTATAGGACATAAAGAGTAGGTATTCAGTTAATGTTTTATGAATGAATACGAATCAAAGAATGAGTGAATGAAGCAAAATTTTAGAAGCTAAAACTATATCACATCACTATGTAGTCTGTATTAAATATGGGATAGGACAGTTAAAAGGTGAAAAATTCAGCCAATCAACCAATTGTTAGGTCATGCCTCACTCAAATTAATCACTTAATTATTTTATTGCATGATATATCCTTTGAGTTCATATCATCCAAATCCATGGAGAAATGACCCTCTAGTAAGCCAGGCTATATCTGATAACATAAATGGCAAGACCTTTCAGAAACTTTAATGCAAACAAGATGTTCATATATTCATATTGGAATTTTATGCTTATAACAAAATCAATATTTCTGCATTTTCAAAATTCCATCTTCATTTAGTCTATAAATCTCCACTGCAAGGATTCAATAAATCAGAATCAATAAACATAAGGAATCACTTGATGCAAAGCATTTAAGTAGTTTAGGAGAGAAGGAGGGAGGGAGGGGAGTAATATATATCATGAGAAGAGAATTATAAATATACTAATAAAGTAGCAACTGCCCCATGCATACACACACACAAGCACACGTGCGCGTGCGCACACACACACACACACACACAGTGGACGTTACCTTGAGACATACAGGCAGCTACATGAGCAATATAAAAACATCCTCGTTTCCACTAAAATAGTATCTTCAATTTTGGAATCGAGGGGAAAATAGAATCTATTTTATAAAGATAAATTTCAGACATGTCTATGACTGTTGATTGACTTAGTATTTAATATTTATGAACTGGAGAAAGTTCATTAGGGCAGTATTTAAATAGAATTCCATGAAATAGATACAGCACATTTAATTCCACACTTCAAATTTATCATCTAGTTCTACATGGATAGTGAATTATTTTGTATATTATTAATAGAAAATCTAAGAGAAGCTATTAGTAAGCAAGGTTTGCATATTCTCTGTTTTTCTGGAAGAGTTTGTGTTTTTGTTTTTTTTTTTTTTGTAATGGAGAAGAAAAAGAAAGCAAAGCATAAAACTAAAGCATCTCCTTTGTTCACTTGAGTAAGTACTTCTCCATATTCCTTTTATGCTGTCTGGATTTCCAAATGTGCCCTTATCATTTTTAGCAAGTGAAAATTGAGAAGAAAAACAGAAATGTAATATGTATTATTATATTTTAATGTGATGTTCTACTTTTCTGTTTGTAGATATTGAAGTTTTTGTCTTACTTCATTAAACATTTAATAAATCACCACCAGTTTTGTGACAGATTTTAGCCATAACACAAACAGCAGGAGGTATCAACCCAGCTCAGTTCATATAGGCATATAATATCAGTGTCTACATCATCATGCCCTGCAGGCATATTGGCAGAACGACCAATGGAAGGTAAGCTTTTTCCGACAAAGCTTCGAAAATAAAGTTTTCTTCTTTTATCTTACTACAAATCAATTGGAGCCCTTACAGCAAAATCCTATAAAATAACTTCAAACACCACTTCTTAGTCTAAAAATTTGTATTATGGCTATAACTCTTTGAAGTATTATGACTGAAGTTTGGAGAAAAATGATTTAAGTGCTATCTGCTAGACATCAGAGCTTCAAAAATTCTCTCAGTTTTTCTTGACACATAAACTACTACTCACTGTATGTTTTAGAATTTTTTTCTTGCTTTTAACCACCTAACCCAGTTTGCTTGATAAAAGTTATTTAACTGCAGTTTATCCAATTGAATTAATACTCTTTAAAGGTTCACCAACTTACAATTGATTATTTTACTTTGGCTAAGTTTTTTTTTTTTCCTCCCATTCTGTTAGAGTTTGGGAATTCTTTATAAAGAATTTCCAGACTCTCAAGCATGTTGACTTTAAATTAAAAAAAACAACAACAACAAAAAGCAAAAAACACTGAGAAAAGTATACAACATGGGGTTAAAGGCACTGTGATTCCTGCTCAGAAGTTAAATGTTAGCGAAAACTCTGAAGTTTCCTGATGGAAAAGTCTCCCTTACACTGAGGGGGTGATGTGACCAAGGACACCTTCTGCAAAAAACATAAGACTTCTCAAGCCTCTGCGGCCACTGGATGGGAAAGTGTTGCTCAGGATTCAAGTCACTGCATACTCACCAACATTCTTCAATTACTAGAGTGGAAACTTTCATAGTTTAAATTTTTTAAAACAAGACACACACAAAGTTTAATTTGAAAAAGAGGATTCCAGGGGCGCCTCGGTGGCGCAGTCGGTTAAGCGTCCGACTTCAGCCAGGTCACGATCTCGCGGTCCGTGAGTTCGAGCCCCACGTCAGGCTCTGGGCTGATGGCTCAGAGCCTGGAGCCTGTTTCCGATTCTGTGTCTCCCTCTCTCTCTGCCCCTCCCCCGTTCATGCTCTGTCTCTCTCTGTCCCAAAAATAAATAAACGTTGAAAAAAAAAAAATTAAAAAAAAAAAAGAAAAAGAGGATTCCATTCAACAAGCTCTTAGTGAGTATCTACCGTATGCATGTACCTCTGTGAGAGGTTATGGGGGGGTGTGCAAAAATGGAAGAAAAAATAAAAAGAGTCCCTGACCTCAACAGATTGCATTTGACTTAATACGTAAAGAATCCTTTGGTTTTGGGCTGCCTGGGTGGCTTAGTCAGTTGGGCATCCGACTCTTGATTTCTGCTCAGGTCATGACCTCATGGTTCATGAGTTTAAGCCCTGCATTGGGCTCTCTGCTGACAGGGCAGAGCCTGCTTAGGATTCTCTCTTCCTCTCTCTCTGTCCCTCCCCTGCTCACTAATGCTTGCGCTCTTTCTCTTTGTCTCTCAAAATAAATAAACTTTTTTTTAAATCCTTTGTTTTTTATCCTATATCCCTGAAGAATATTTTCGGTTGAGTCTTTTTTAAAATAAAATTATGCTTTGCAGGGTCCAAAATAAATCATATAGCTAATATAGGTTCTGTAATCATATGTTCATATATGGCATATATTCATATATTCAAAGCAGCATTATTTTTAATAGGCAAAGGCTGGAAGCAAAACAAGTGTCCATTGATGGGATGCACAAACTAAATACATATTTGCATAAAGTGATTATCCATCTTTGAAAAGAAAAAAGTCTGCCACTTTTGATAACATGGATAAACCTTGAGTAAACTGTGCCATGTAATAAACTGGTCACAGGAAAACAAATGCTGTATGATTTCACTTATATAAGGTACCTAAGTAATAGATTCATACAGACAGAAAGCAGAATGGTGGTAGCAAGGGGCTGGGAGGAAGGAGAAATGGGGTGGAGTTTCAGTTTTGCTAAATGAAAAGAATCCTGGAGATTGCACAACAACATGAATATTCTTTTTCTTTTTAATTTTTTTTAATGTTTATTCATTTTTGAAAGACACAGAGAGACAGAGCGCAAGCAGGGGTGGTACAGAGAGAGAGGGGGACACAGAATCTGAAGCAGGCTCCAGGCTCTGGGCTGTCAGCACAGAACCCAATGCGGGGCTCGAACTCACCAACTATGAGATCATGACCTGAGCTGAAGCTGGACGCTTAACCGACTGAGCCACCCAGGCACCCCAACAACGTGAGTATTCTTAATGCTACTAAAGTGTACATGTAAAAATTGTTAGGATGGTTGGTTTATTGTGTAGTTTACCACAATTAATAAAAAAATTTTAATATTTATTTTGTGAGAGGGTGTGTGCACACGCGTGTACGCATAAGTTGGGGAAGGGCAGAAAGAGGGGCTATCAGCCCAGAGCCTGATTTGGGGCTCGACCCCATGACCATGAGATCACAACCTGAACCAAAATCAAGACTCAGATGTTCAACTGACTGAGCCACCCAGGTGCCCCTGAACAATTTTTCTTTTTTTTTTTTTTATTTTAGAAAAAATCACTCTGCATTAGCAGAGCAGGGGCAGAAAGAGAGGGAGAGAGAGGATCCCCAGCAGCCTGTCCACTGTTAAACATGGATCCCAACTTGGAGCTCCATCCCAACAACTAGGAGATTGTGATCTGAGTCGAAATCAAGAGCTGGATGCTCAATCGACTGAGCCATCCAGGCGCGCCCCCTGCTGCCAAAAAATTTTTTTATATAACACCCATTCTTAGTTCACGGTTATATAAAAACAAGTGGTGGGCCAAGTAAGTTTGCCAAATCCCGGTCTAATATGTGCACAGGTAGCAAGTGAATCCCAAATGTCTCAACTGCTAGTCCAGCAACTCAATACATACAAATTCTTTCAATGATTCTCTATAAATGACACATGAAATGCCATAAAATAGACACAGATCAAGTACCATGGGAGTTTAGAGGAGGAAAAGATGCATCTAGCTGTGGAGATCAGCAAAGCTAGTGTTGACTTTTGTCAACAAGTAGAAGGTCTATCTCAGATAGCTAAGCTTTTGCACCGATAGTATTTAGATATACACAGATGGAGAATGAAGTCCAACACAGACCAAAAGGTCAGCCCAAAAGGGAAAATAAAGTGTTCAATTTAAGAGCAATACAGGAAGTCAGAAGTAAGACTGGAAATTTTATTTGGGGTTACATCAAAAAAGTCATTAAATAAAGAACTTCGACTCCTTAGGCAATGAAGAACAAAGAAAGGTTTTTGTACAGACTGATGGATGGCAAGACCAACAATACATACTAACACAATTTGTTTCTATGTGTGTCCACTGGAGTACAGAAAATAGTTAAAGCAGGGAGACTAGCGAAGTGGCTACTGCAATAGCAATGATAATAAGCCCTCTGACAGGATAAGAACAGCCGAGTTCAAGAGAAGCTAGGGGGTTTGAGACATGTGGTAGAGCTGAAATATATGGGATTTAACCACTGGTTGTGAAGACAAAAGAAGAGACAAATTCAAAACAATATTAAGATTTTTAACCTGGTGGTTAGGGAGAAAGGCAAGTTTAGGTGAAAAGATGTGAGTTCATTTGATCATGCTAACTGTGAGGTAACAGTACATGAAGGTGTATCATGGGTAGCAAGGAGAGAAGAGTATATACACTGTGGGAGGGGGGTGGTCATTCATAAAATAATACTAAAGAGTAATGAATATGGCGAGATTTCCAAGGAACATAGAGAAGGCCAGGAATTGAACCTTGAAGAATAATGACATTAAGAAGTAGAAAGAAGAAGATCCAGAGAAGGAGTTCGAGATATGGTTCAGAACGGTGGGAGCAGGGAGGGACTCATATTTAGTTAATACCTAACAACTGTGCTAGGGATAACACACACGTAGGTCACCTACTTTTAATCTTTAAGTCAACTCTATCCGGTATTATCTGTTCCTCCTTTTAGAGGTGAGAAAACAGAAGCTCAGAAAGTGAAATAATGTGACCCAGTAACAAAGTAAGCGGCAGACCTGGGATCCCCACCCCAGTCCTTAGAAGGAAAACCAGGTGGGCACATATCACTAAAGACAAAGAAGTAGAGTGTTTCAAGAATGCTTTGGTATCAGCATCATTACATGCACACAGACAGTATGGAGAATAAACACTGAGAAAACTAACTAAATGGCTGTGAGATTTGCTTACAAGGAAGTCACTGAGTTGCTTCCTTCCAGTGCCAGAAACGAAAACTAGATCGCAAATGTTTAAAGAACAAGAGGCTGGCTTGTAAGTTACTTACATGTAACACCCAGTGCTTATCACAAAAAGGGCCCTTCTTAATGCCCATCACCCATCTATCCCCTGGGTACATTTTTAGACCAGAGATCAGAAAGAGCATTTGGAGATCAGATAGAATGAGGATAGCTCAGCTCAGCTACCCATAGCTAAAAAGGCCTAAGATAAAGGCAAGTAATAAATTTGGATATTTATAATTACTAAGCGTAAGGAAATTTTTCACATAGAATATGCTAGCTTGGGTCAGTCCACAAAATAGTCATCTGTACTTTCTCAGTGTGTTTTACTCAACAAAGACTCTCTTTTTAGCAGTTTAATATATGCTGCATAAACCGGTTATATAAAGCAAGGCACGAGGCTGGAGGGCTCCCACTCCAATTTGACAACACCATCTTGCCTTCACACCACCTGTCACATCTATCAACATTTTAACTAATGTCAGAGTTCTTCTTTTGCTAATGAGCTGCTACACAGAGAAGTGCTTCTCCTCCCAGTCCGCCAGCTACAGTATAATGAGGTGGAGAGAAAGGCGTGATCTTCCTCTCAGAAGCCCCTCTTTGCTCAGAAGACCATCACTGTTCTTTTTCTCTTTTGTCACAGACCCAAATTTGGTTAGTTGAGGCCCTTTTAGATGTGTTTTTGCTTTGATGTGATTAAAAAAAAAAATCTCTCCTCCATCTAAAGGTCAACCCCCCAGGTTGATGTTGGTCGTAGCCCAAGAGTTATCTGTATGGTTACACAAAGTGGCTGTGCTCTATCTGAGCACTTTGCCAGCCCTCCCCTCTCCCAAACGTTACAGTCTCTTCTTCCAAAGAGATACCTTTTTCTATTCTTCTCTCTGTAATATCAAAAATGAAATACCGTACTTCCCCCATTTCCCTCACCTATGTTTATGGTCACGGTGTTCTAGCTGGAAGCTACCTCTCCCCGCCACACATGTGGTTAACTTCTCCTCTTCCTTTAAGAGTCAGTTAGGGCATCACCTCCTCAAGAAAGCCTTCCCTGAATGCCTAGGCTGAGTCAAGCACCCCTTCTCTGGGCTGGCATTCTATTTTGCACATGCCTCAGTCCCGGCAATGACATCATCATATCGAAATGACTAATTTTTATGCCTTTCCCCAAACTAGACCATAATCTCATTGCATACAAAGTAATGTGTCTTATTTAGTTTTATCCCCAGTACTTAGCACAGTGAACTGGAGGTGCTTCAGGGACAACTCTGCTGACAAACAGGATGCCACACCCATCTACTTGCAGTAACAGATGTCTGGCATTCCCTCCATCGGCTAGTACTTCCTTGGTTTAAGTCTCCAACTAGAATAAATTCAGATGAACTACCACTTATCCTGGATAGAAGAAACTTCATTAGTCTTTCCCAAAATTTGCTTTTCAGAACACTGATGCTGATAAGCCACAGGGCCCCATCCTTGTTCCCATGCATTTAGGAAATGCTTTCATACTATCCAAACACTTGGAAATTCACAAAGCACATTAGATTTAAACAGCTCTAAGAAGTCAAATCTGTTTTAACCCTATGTTTCCAAAATCATTTATTTGACAAAATCCTTATGGGGGGAGGGGAGGGACCTATCACCCGTTAATATCCCACAGACTTCGTATTCCTCAGAAAATACTTTGAGAAACACTGCATTATTAAGCAGTCATTCTAGCAGTCATTTCATATACATGCTGCAAGTCAGAGGTAGATTCTTCTTGAGAGACCATCTGAGCTCCTCTAACATTTCTTTAGCTCTCGTTCATAAAGATTATTTCAGAAATAGACATGTGGAGGGGCGCCTGGGTGGATCAGTCGGTTGACAGCCGACTTCAGCTCATGTCATGATCTCACAGCTCACGAGTTTGAGCCCCGCATCAGGCTCTGTGCTGGTAACTCAGAGCCTGGATCCCGCTTCAGATTCTGTGTCTCCCTGTCTCTCTGCCCCTCCCCCGCTCACACTCTGTCTCTGTCTCTCAAAAATAAATAAATATTAAAAAAAAAAAAAGAAAGAAATAGACATGTGGATTTGACTATGGGCATATGAAAGATTGGTTACTCTAAAAAGATAATTTTGTGAAAAGGACACATTTTTGTAGTGAATTTTTCTTTCTTTCTTTCTTTCTTTCTTTCTTTC
Organism: Lynx canadensis; assembly: GCF_007474595.2. Lineage (NCBI taxonomy): Eukaryota > Metazoa > Chordata > Mammalia > Carnivora > Felidae > Lynx > Lynx canadensis. Next base: position 76,274,923 of record NC_044310.1, read on the forward strand.
TTTCTTTATTTTTTTTTACCTTTTATTTATTTTGGAGAGACAGAGAGAGACAGAGCACAAGTGGGGGAGGGGCAGAGAGAGAGAGGGAGACACAGAATCGGAAGCAGGCTCCAGGCTCTGAGCCGGCAGCCCAGAGCCCGACGCGGGGCTCGAACTCACGAACCACGAGATCATGACCTGAGCTGAAGTCGGACGCTTACCGACTGAGCCACCCAGGCGCCCCTGTAGTGAATTTTTCTTATGACTACATCCCAGGCATTATTCAAGTGCTCTGAGAGCCCATGGAAGATTATTTTATTCTTAGTACCATCTCCTCACTTTTACCAGTCATGGTGAGATAGCTGGAAACGTTTATTTTGCTAACAGTTGGTCCATCTGGCATAGTGTCAGGTGTAACCACTAAAACACATCCGTATTTTCTGTCAAGAAGTGTTCTGCATGATACTGATCCAGGCTTCATAAGGACACAAGTACATGTACAGGTATGCAGACATATACATGCCTTTACTTGTCTATAAATTGGTGGTGAAAATTAAAGCAAGCACCTACGGGTGTTTAATTTGGTGCACCCAAGCATTTATTTATTTTTTACCTAAAATTAGCATTTTCTGTCATTCTTGAGGCTATTCCAGCACTTTCTGTGACAGCACCTCATCAGAGGAAAAGATAGGTTTCCAATTTTATAACACTGGAGGGATATCTGAATCAAAAATGAATCAAAGTTAACATATTTACTAAGGGTCTATTATTGGCCAAATTCTGCATGTCACTATGAGGACTACAAGACTACTTTTTTTGTTTACCAACAATGCATATAGACAAGTCATTCTATGTATACATTTTAAAATGTGTTGGCTCAGATGAGGTTGCTCAGTATAGAAACTGAACGATAGCTGTTCTAAACAACATATTCACTTTCCTGAACTAGAAAGAGGGTATTCAAAGCTTTATGGGCATTGTTTACACAACCCTTTTTGATTCAGTACAGACCATCTCAAAGACCATCTGAAGACAACGGGGCAAGTTGATGAGTTAGGAGATAATTACATATATGTTACCTAATTGCCTTAAGTCAAACTCATTTTCCAACCCTACAACAATTTCCTGACATTCCTAATAAGATCACAATAAATGTAATAAAAAAATGTGTCCTAAATAAATTCCTAATATGATTTCAATAAATGCAAATTCAACAGCATTTTCAAGTATCTTTCTGACCCCTTTTATTAAACCCTATACTCCCTATAAGACTTACCACTCATAATTGTTGTTCCCTCTTTTCTTTGCTGGTATTTAGGCTGTCTGAGAACATGGATTTTTCTTTCTCATTGTTCGCCCCTGTGTCTGACACAGGAAATGTGAAATTAATCTTTGTGGAATGAATTAATATTTTCTAAGTGTCAACTGTTGCCTGTCTCTTGTGTTAAACTATGGGCCCCTTCAAAGGAGATATTTTTTTTCCTATTTTATCATTTCATCAACCCCCAGTGGATATTTTCACTGAATTGACATTTAAAATTTCTTGGGTCTGTGTTCTATCTGCCCTCCTAGAATAACTTTCTTGAGGTCAATGATGGTATTTTACTCATCTTTTTATCCCAATCATTTAATACATTCCCTGATGATTAGAAGGTGAATGACAGTTATAAATGAATAAAGGAATAAATGGAGTAAAATTTACAAGCTAGTACGCTAGGCAGACACAAGTAAATCTAATACAAAGATGAGTGTAACAGTATCATTACAGTGATGGAAACAAAATGCACTAAGCAAGTATTGGGATAGATGAGATTTAGTAAGATTGGTCAGGGGGTTCCTGGGTGGCTCAGTTGGTTAAGCATCTGACTTCAGCTCAGGTCATGATCTCACGGTTTGTGGGTTTGACCCCCGTGTTGGGCTCTGTGCTGACAGCTTGGAGCCTGGAGCCTGCTTTGGATTCCGTGTCTCCCCTCTCCCTGCCCCTCCTATGCTCATGCTCTCTGTCTCTCAATAATAAATAATAAATTTTACAAAATTAAAAACAAAAAAGATTGGTCAGATCTGCAAAGACTTCATAGAGAAGTCTTTGACCAAGACCTTCAAGGATGAATAAAACTTCAACAAGCAAAGATGGGGTTAAAGCACTAAGAAGAAAATAAAAAGAGCACTTGCATTTGGAAGAAGAGGCGAAAGGTAAAAGGGGAGTTATGGCTAAATCACACTAGAGCCAACTTTGAAAAGAGGCAGGAGAGATGCACTGAGAGATGTGGTAAGAAATCAGTGTTCTGGTAAGACTACCAAGGACTCTTTTTAAAAGTTTTTAAAGTTTACTTTTATTTGAGAGAGAGAGTGAGTGCAAGGGGAGGAGGGACAAAGAGAATCCCAAGAGAATCTGCACTGACAGTGCAGAGCCTGACGTGAGGCTCAAACTCATGAACTGTCAGATCATGACCTGAGCAGAGACCAAGAGTCAGATGATTAACCGAGTAAGCCACCAACGTGCCCCAGGTTATTAAGGACTTTAAATGCCACTGGATTCAAAGTGGAACAGAACTTTTCCCATTGCCTTTGAGTTTCATCTGAGAACAATGGGTAATAAACATACCACATTTTTAAAGTGTAGTCCAAGATATTTTGATGTAACATTTATTCAAAGTTAACCAAACTCTGTCACTATCAATGCTGTATTTAACAGCTAGATGTTTATTGAGAAGATCTTCTGAGGGAAGAATTATGATCAGTTGGGAGTGCTGTGACATTTTCTCTTCCCACCAACACCAACCTCAAGCCAAGGGAAGGAGACTCTGAAGAACACTTCTAAGTCCTGAAAGTACCTGCAGAAGAAGAGATTTCATTCTCAAATTCAAGTCAGATGCTTTTTTATAGCTAAAAACTAGTAGGCCTCCCCATGCTTCTGTCACAGCAGAACTCAAAAATGTTCTTGGGCAAGCCTTAGGCATGTATCCAGGGGCCAGGAGGCCATGTGATGAGTAGAGTGGCTGCTGCCTGCTTGAGGCTGGCTAGAGCTGCCAGTGAAGGCAAGGCAAGCAACAAGAGACAGGTGGCTATCAAATGCTGCCATTTGATGAAGCAAGGATGTCTAAGATTTCCCACAGGCCAGCCACATGGATGCCTGATTCCAGTCATCTCCAATGAACTCTGCTAGTAAAAGGAGATCACAGGGGAAAAGGACAAGGGATCTACCATGGGAAGGCAGGAACTGAGGTCAGTAAGACTCTCCCAAGTCAGGGAACAGCACAATGCAGAGGGCCACACAGGGTCTCCCAAGGAAGACATAAATGTGCCCCAGTAGAGGGCATTAACATTGGGATGCTGCCATTCCAGAGCATTAACATTCCCAGAGAGCTGCAAATGGTACCCCCGTTCTCTCTCCCTTCCTCTCCATCTGTACTTTGGAGGATCTAAATGGGAAAAGAGAATTTGGATTCAGGAAAACAAGTGGCAAGGGCCTCCTATTCCCCCATTAGTTCTAGACCTTAGCTAAACAGAGGGAAGATGCTTAGAATCAAATAGGAAACAGAAGTTTTGATGTATATTGGAGTGGAATACATACCAAAAAAGATGACTTCTAATACCCAAAAGCGACAGAAATTAATAGATTCTGCCCAAAATACCATCAAGGGTGATGGCAATGGTAGAAAAAGATAAAGCCATTTCTGGATGGTTTCAATCCATCTAATAAGCTGCGTTGAACTTTTTCTGCTTATGATGGAAGGTCAACATTTTTAAAGAAAGAAATGCTACAAACTGATTTGTGCTCTAGAGATCCCCTTTATGACTGTATAGATTATTGAGAGAATGGATGCTTGCCTCTGTGTCAGAGCTTCATAAACTTCAATTGTACTATTCAATTTCCCCACATGGCAAGAGTGGAATGAATCTGTGAAAAAGGAAGGTATTTCTTCCCCTTCATACTAATTCCCAAAACAGAGTAGCATACAAAGTCCTTAATAAATCATCAAAAGTGCCCAGTAGGAAATATTTTAAAACATTTCATCTGCCCACTGGACCTTAACGGACTCATGAGTAGTTTAATATGTGGAAATCCTACCTTTCAGCCTGTAGACTCTTTTTTGTTTGTGCATCATGAAAATGCTTTGTGTTTGAAATTCTCTCTTGAGAAAATGGTTTAACGGACACACCTTGGCAAAGACCAAGTGAATCCACAGATATACCTCTGAAACTACTGCCTCCACCCCTGGGCCTCTGTTCTCTGCTGCAGGAGATGAATGTGCACAAAAAACTAATGCAGATACTAAGTAGATGCCTCAGTCCTATTCATCAGTGTTATGAAGATATAAAAATAAGACTTAGACAATGCAATCAGGAATTTGATATATTTAGCTGGTCACAAGCTGAATTTTGCTCGTCACTGCTATAAAGAGGTGAGGAAAAGCTTTTTAAAAAACTGTTTTTAAGATGCAAGGTGTAGGGAGTTAAGATCATCCCTATAACTTGCTAAAACTGATTCTAACAATACACAGTGCCACTTTCCATCTGTTGGATGCTTATGCAACCCATCATCACTGGCAATGAGAGCTGGGTCAGGACCGATTACCTTTCTCCCCAAACCTCTATTTCCAAGGCCTACACAAGCCCTGCAGGGCATATCACCACCAGACCTCTTCGTCCAAATTAGAGCCATGTCAGCCTGGTGGTTACCACCCACACCTGGTGGTCTCTTGCTCTCTCTTTTTCCTCCTATCAGTCCTCTTTGGTCTGAAATATAGAATCTCTCCTTTTCATCTGGCAATTCCAATGCCAAGAGATAGATTTTCTGAATAGTATCATTAAACTATAATAGAACCCTAAATAGTACATTTTAGACAAAGCAATCACCTGTAATGGTATGGGCACCAGGTCTTACTGTTCTGGGTCTCTGGACATCATGCTGCCATTCACTACTACCAACAGACAGTTCAACTACAAGTTATAGTTCAAATGACTCAAAACAGACCAACCTGAAATTAGGATTCTGGGTTTTATTCCATTATTGTCATTTTTTTTAAGTTTATTTACTTTTGAGAGAGAGCACACAAGTGGGGGAGAGGCAGAAAGAGAGAGGGGGAGACACAGAATCTGAAGTAGGCTCCAGGCTCTGAGCTGTCAGCACAGAGCCTGACATGGGGCTCAAACCCACAAACCATGAGATCATGGCCTGAGCCGGAGTCGGATGCTCAACTGACTGAGCCACCCAGGTGCCCCCTGAATCTTTTTTATATCAATAAACAAACACTATAACATGGAAAAAGAACATGGTAAGAACTGGTCTTTATTTCTGTGTGAATACCTGCTTGGTCTTTTGTTTGCTGTCTTGCTTCTAAACCCATGGCAACTGAATGCATCAGGCTTTTCAGGTCAGAAGCAAGGCAGGCAAAAACCAGGAATTAGTGGGCACCAGAGCAGAGGTCAAGAGAATAGCTACAAGGTAAGGAGGAGTCCTAGATACCAAATCAACCATCTCCTTAAGCTTCACATACACCTCCAGCTGGAATAACCAACACCAATGATTGCCAGGCTGACATGGAACAAACCATCTCACCTGGTAACCCCTGACACAGATCTGATGCCAAACCTCAACTTGTCAGGTTCAATCTATCCTGAAATGGCCTAATAGTAATGGGTCAGTTACCATTTCTACATCATGATTTTCCAATTAATAAAAAAGGGAATCATTATGAAACTCTGCCTCTAATCTCCTCTATTGTCTACTTTGAAGGTAAGTAAATTAATACCTATGAAACAGCACAAGTTATAAAATGGAGGACTTTGTTCATTTCATTCAAGCATTAGGTGAAATACAACAACCACATACCAGCATTGTTTGCCGTGGTAGTGATCTTAAATTCTGCATGCTACCTATTTAACCAGGGACTTAGAGAAAAATTTAGGTTTTGATAGTGTCTTGATCACTGATGACATCATGGTTATAAAGCAAATCATACAACAAACTCAACCAAATCAATAAACCTTTTCAGTGTATCCAAACAAATAAGGGTGGGGTGTTAAAAGCTAGCACAGCAGTGTAGCTGTGGAATGTGGCACCAGCCTGGCACATTCAAGTAAGTACTGACAGTTCTTAAAGCTCAGTCAGTGCTCTGTACATGTTACTTCCCTTCCTGCACTTTACATCAGCTGCCCTCTCATCTTTAATCTGGTTTTTAAATCTTTCCTGTATATTTTGGTCATTTAGTGTTTACTGAGCATCTACTGTGTGCAGGACTCTGTTCCAGGCCCTGCAAGTCTAGCAATGAGCACGAGGGGCACTGTCTCTGCCCTCTTGTGCTTGCATTTTAGGGAAGAAATATACAACATGTAAAAAAATAAATATGACCACCTCAGAGTGTGAAACCTGCAGAAAAGATCACTGTAATAGACAGGGAGGAAATATGCCTCTGAGCAGGTGACATTAGAACCAACAATGAGGGGGCTTGCCTCTCCTGTCTCCTGATAAACCCATGGCACCAAGAACTGGTAACTAGTAAATCATCAAGAGTTTGTTGAATGAGTGAGTGAAAGAATGAATACAGAGAAGGGCTCACAGATGTTTGAATGTGCGTGAAAGGAGAGAGGTGAACAAATGCAGGAATGCTGATTGGGTACAAGAGAAAGACAAGGAAATGTGGCTTCAGCACAAGCTAGGAAAGAAGTGGTAGGAGGGGATGGAAGAGAGGGAAGCAGGGCCAGACCATGTTTCTCGTTAGATATTGACACCCCAGGCTCATCAGCAACCCGTATTTGCAAACCACCGGTCAAGAGAGTTACCACTGCAGATGGCAAACCCACACGTATTTTCCCAATTCTGAGGGAGCATCCTGTCCTTTGTGCAGTGCCTGTGACACAGTGAGATCCTGTGCACATCCTGTCTTCACACAAGCTCTAGCTCCTACCTGTACCACCTCTCACTAAACCCTCAGCTCCTCTCGGAGAGGCCATGTCTCCTCCCCAAACCTCCCTCTGTGATAACCTCCCCCTTGAACCCACTGCCTCCCCTTCATCACACTCATCCTCCATTTTTACCTTGTAAGATATCGTCTGTGCCCACTAGATGGATCCTGCACATTCAGGGCAGGAGCTGTGTCAACTTGCTCATCACTGCTGCACAGGGTAAAACTCAGTGAATATGCTCATACGAACAAACTAACTCCAACCTTGACTTAAAAGGACTGGAGAAAACATATTTAAATTTTTCCTAGTTTTGGACTGAGAAACAGTTAACCATAGACTCCAACCTTACAACTACATGTTCTGGAAGAAGGCAAAAGAAGGCAAGTGTACTCGGCTCTTTTCCTGACTCGGACAGCGTGTGACTTCAAGCAAATCATTTAGCCTTGCCTGTGTCTGGGAGTGAGAGCAGGGCAGGAGAGCCTCACCAGCACAGGACGGGTTTGAAGTAGGGGACAGAACGGAATATAAAGAGGGAGGCAGGGAGAAAGAAGGGCCTAAAGTTCCCCGGGACTTTTAAGTAGCATGTCTACTGGATCTCAAAGTTATAACCACAAATCCTAAGGCTTCTTTGTATCTGCAAGCCGTTTTAGGAAATCAGCTTCAGTTTGTTTCAGAGCAAAGCTAATGGAGCAAACGCATGTGAAGGAAGGCGTCCTTGGCTGGGATAAAGGTCAGCCATAAACAGAAAGTTGCACTGACAGCTTAATCATTGCTTATTAGGCTAACAGTTTTTTAATTAAATATTTAAAACTGAGAGAGAGTCATAAGGAAGAAGTTTACATGTGTATTTTTCCCCCTGACATCAATACTGCCATTGATGAGCAGATCCAATTTAGTTTCACTCGGAGAGTGCAGACAATGGTCAGTTTTCCTCCAGCTGGCTTATTTTACAAGCATTAATGAACAATTAACCAACACTGGCACTCTTTCCGTCTGTAATCCTGTAGTAGGATCACTAATCTCTACCACTAGCAGCTAATGATGAAGGTCTCTTAAGCTTTACTTCTTATCTCAGCCAGTTCTTAATACTTGCATAAGTATGCTTTCTGAGGAGGGGGGCCCCCTACTGCTATGCAACCCCGAGAACAAAAGCCCAGAGACATTTTTGAAGGGGTTTCTGTTCAATAACACTTCTATGCTTATGTTTGCCTTCCTCCTACAACAAACACCAGTGATCAACAGAGGGCCCTGCGGGTCACGGAGGGCTCTGTGTTTCCATACTTCTAATACTTATAAGAATGTATTCAGACGGCATTATACACAACCCCACCCCCAATCACACAGGCAGACACCCTAAAGTGGGGAGGGAAATGTGGACTAAATAGAATCAAACGCTATTTTTCTCCGTGAGTCAGCTTTGATTTAGGATCGAATTACACTGAGTTTGAAACCACATTGTCATTAAAAATGTATAGGGCAGAGGCAGATTTATCTCAAAAACCCCACACAGGATAGGTCTTGGTTTCTCTGAATTTAATACAACTTATATTCAATTGTCTCTCTCTAGTGGGGCAGAAACCAATTCACCATTTCATTAGAACTCCTCCACAGGGTCAAGATTTAAAGAAAACGCAGGGTCAAGATAAAACAAAAAGTCCAACTGTAGAGAGGCACAACTGGAGGATAATGGCTCAGGCTGAAACGACACACTTTTCATTCTTAACCACCTTTCAGACTCTTACAGCTTGCCGGGAAAGTTATTATTTCGAGGAAACATGGACCTGAGACTTGATTCCAAGACCAAGTTGCTGGAAAGGGTTTTGTGAACACAGGTGTCGCCGGGCTTCACGCACCGGGGTGGAAGAGAAGGAGCAGACAGCGAGCAGGACCTGTGCACGGTGCTTCTGATTCCATGTGCAAAGACACAGAGTGAGCAACAGCACACGCCCAGGCAGGGCTGAAACACCAAACCGGGCATTTTCTATAGTTTTTGGTCCTTGTAAAGTCCTAGCGTTGCGTCAACGATATTGATCTGGAAGCAGCAAAAAAGAGCAGGGTAACGTGGCAGGTGACATGTGTGCTGAGGCACCGAGCAATGTGATGCACCTGAAGGGGATGGGACCTGCTCTCTGGAAGATGACGACCAGGAAGACCGGTATCTTTCCACAAGCTCTACCTACACACACTGCCTGGAACGGAACGCAATTTGGACACTTCTAGACATAGGATGCTCTAAAATTATTAAGTAAAAAGTTGAACTATTCCACAACTCGGACCCAAAATGAAGGGAGTATTTTTCATACACCATCTCACTTGTTAATTTCTCCTTTTGGAACGCTGAGGCACTCCTCTTCTCCCCTAACGTTCAGAGCTGCCGGCAGGAGAAAGGGGGCTTAGTGGGCAGAGCCCTGGACTCAAAGTTTGGAGGCTGAGTCCTATTCACACACAGCCTCTGACCCTTGTGTGATTTATACAAGTCACTTAACCTCTCTGCCCTTCTGTTTCCTCATTCATTCCACAGACACAATGCTACCTGCCCCTCCCCACCTCCGTGGAGCCATGAGAGGGAGTGACCTATGTCAGCGAAGCGTTTGAAAATGCCATGCGTCGGTGTGAGGCTCAGACAGCGTAAAACATTGTAATAGGCCTGCCGCGCGGTAACACACACAATGAAAATACGGACAGACTAGAAGTTACGGAAACATGGAGGTCAGGAGCATTTGCCACTGGAAATTTAGTAGCTGTGTGCTTTGAAAGTGAGTCTCAGTGACAGGATATTGAGTTTATTTGCTCTTTAGGAATCACTGGGCTTATCTAATTAAGTTAAGCGATTGTTTGGACAGGAGTAGTAAAGTTTAAAAGGGAGTGGATGAAGTTGTGGGGTCTTGTGACTCTCAGATGGGTGCTTATTAACCCTCAATTAGAAAGAATTAATTCAAGATTATCTACTACTCTTCCTCCCAGAAACACACTCTACTGCCCCACAAATGCTCAGTTCCACTCCTTATCTTTCCATACGGATTCTCACCTTCTCCCCTTTACTCAGCTTTGTATTCCAACTTAGATTTTACCTACCTCCCCCATCAAGTATTCCATAACATTCCAGTGTGTACCTACATATATACATTTCTATCCCACACAATTCCTGGGACAACACTGGACACAGTGGCGAAGTCCAATGGACTTTCCTGCCATGATGTGAAAGAATGTGGCCTAGAAAATCAGTTCCTGAAACACACCAGCTATTTCCTGCCTCAGGATCATTGTACATGCTGTTCCTTATGCCTGGCACCTGCTCTCTGCATCCCCACCCCTGCCACCATCACTCTGTCCTTTTCCTATCCTTCTGGTCTTGAGTGCAATCTATTCACAGAGGCTGACCACCCAATGTAAAGCAGCCTCCTCACTCCACTCTTCTCTCACATGTCATATTCTTCCTTCCTTGACAGCAGTTATTGCAATTTGTAATTACATATTTCCTATTTCGTCTACTTCATTATTATGTCTTCACTACCAGAATGTATGCCTCTTTCATTTGTAACACAAGAAGTTTATCTGTTTTGCTCACCACCATTCAATATTTGTTGGATTCACTGGTTATGATGTCATCCAATTTTTAGCCAATATTGCCTAGCGCCTGTTCAGCAGCCCTCATCATTCTCCCCGAAGTAGTTAACATCTCCCTTTCTACCAATGTTGCAACTTGTTTATCAGGATCCCCCAAAAGGAGCACAGTATGTTTTATATTTTATAGTACTTTTTTGTTAAGACTCTTACCAAACAAACTCAGTTTCTTATCTCCACTCTTAAATTTGGGGTAAAGACCAACGGGCTGGCAAGAGAACAATGAAATAATACTACACATACTGTGTCCAAAGGACCCCAGCCCACAGAAAAGCCATCAGTGTCCCAAGACAGAGCTCTGGCATTTCACTGTCCTGAGTCAGGGTTTCATGCCTCATCCACTCAAGACCCTCCTTGAGAAACCAAACATGACCCTTCCTCACCATTTCCTTTGTTCCATGGCTTGGTATGAGGGACCAACCATTAGTTCCAATCAAACTTTTCCTGGACTCTCAGGGGAATCTGTCAGAATTTCAATAAATAGCACACTCTCCACCTCAGATTCCCCAACATAAGCTTGAGGTTAGTGCCTGTTCTGGGACCTTGATACTTAGTAATACATTAACACCCCACCTGATAGGTTACTTAAGAACCAAATGCATTGAAAGCACTGTGCACTGATGATTGGTATACAAATGTTAGATTTATCACTGCCACAGCAATGTTGCAAAGTACTAGACGCATTAGATATATATGTCCTGTCACTGCTGTGGGCTGCCAAGCTTTCACAATATTTATAAACAAGTACGGTGATGGTATCAGATAGGGTGGTTTTACCTGTAAGTAACAGCTCCACCAAAGGACGCTCAAATGTCACAGTAAGTCCTGAGGTAGGGAGGCTCCAAGGTTGGTTAATTCAGAGGCTCAATTTTGTTATCAAGGATCCAGGTTTCTCCTTCCACTCTGCCATCCTTAACATGTCCACAAGGCCACATGTTTGCAAGTATCACATCTTCATGCACCAATATCCAGAAGTTTCCAGCAGATTTCCTTTCATATTCATTTCCATCATGTGGAACTAGGTTAAATAGGCAACCCTAAATAAATCACCTGCTTGGGAATGGATTTCTCAAGACTGTCTTGGACCAGTCAAGACTAACCCAACTAGAACTACAGGCAAGGGCCACTTCAGCCAGGATGTGTGGAAAGTTGATGCAGTTTGGGTAGGCAGCCAATACTGTTTGCTACAGTGACATAATGAAGGCTGAGCCCCTAATTGTTCCCCAAGCCAAACTTATTTAGACACATTCATATAGGTCAGTGAAACGTCCTCCATGGGAACTAGTGTATTTTGAGGTGACACATTCTTCCTTCAGATGCTACTCCTTCCATAACATTGGCAAAAGTTTTGCTTCCTCTATGGACCTGGAAAATTGTCCCATCCCTGGTTAAGAGAATGACAGTTGCTAAGTCCTGGGATGGCCAGACTATGCATGGAGAAGATTCAACTGCAACGTTAAAAGAAAAAACAAAAAAAAAAAAAAAACAAAAAAACCACAATGGGTTATTTTCATGCTATTATATTGCCAACTGGCTGGAGGCCCTGAGACTCTTGCCCTCATTTCATCTGATGTGCTTATTAACCAACCAAAATACACATTTTCACATGATGCCTACAGCAACGAGACTGTTTTGAAAAACTGCCACGTTTTCAAATTCAAATTTAATCTTGTCAATCCCTGCTTAAAATCCTTCAATGGCTCCTGACCATGGTTGGGAGAAGTTCAGCTTCTAAACGTGGGCCCTGCTTACCTTTACAACCTTCTTTCTTGCCATACCTCTCCTCTCCCCGTATCAAAGTTATGGGAATAGAAAATATTAGCATATATATCTATCTAAAAATTAGTTGTCATATTTTGGAAACAATTTTTAAAGGAAATAAATTAAAGGTCCAAGAGTAAGGTATTGGTTACATTAATTATGATAGATTCATATGATGACTGTAAGCCGCCATTTAAAATCATGCTGGCAGAATATTTAATGATACGAAGACAAGTTCATACAAGATATTGGTAAATGAGGGGGTTATCGAAATCTAGGTACCAGTATGACCCTAATTTATAATATATATGAATAGACATGTATAGGAAAAGAACTAGAATATTATATAAAAAATCTTAACAATGGCTATTATGAAGAATAAGATAAAAAGAAGACTAAGTTTATTCTTTGGACTTTTATCTAGTTTCGAAATTTTATATAGTGAACATGTACTCCTTTGACAATCAGAAAGAAATTCCTGGAAAAAGAAATTGAAGTGCAAATACATAAGTGGCCGCACTACAAATAAATGCTTCTTCATCTTTCTTCCATCAGTGTCATAGCCGGCCTCACCCCACTTCCCGGACCATGCTCACATTCAAGCACACATTTAGCAGCACTTAACCTCTACCTGGCTGTTGGTTTACTGCAGTGTCATGGACAACACCCACATGAGAGAATTCAGGGCCTGGAATTTAATTAAAATCCAAATGTTTCCAAATTTGATAGAGAAGATTGTGGGCTGATGGCCCCTCACTGGACTTTTCTTAGGGTACACATCAGACTGTTCTTTGAACTACAGCTACGCCATTGTAGCTACTCTTCCTGTTAGAGTCTACAACTTAGCTGTCTTTTATATTTGCTGAGGCATGTAGCACAGTGCCTTGATCATTGCACATGCTCAATAAATAACTCTTTAGCTGAATACAAATGATCTACCAACTATTGGATTGATATGTCAGTCATCAGATCAACTGATTTCAGGGTTTCTGGGTGGCTAAGCCGGTTGAACATCCGACTTCAGCTCAGGTCAAGATCTCAGGGTTCTTGAGTTCAAGCCCCACATTGCGCTCATTGCTGTCAGTGCAGAGCCCACTTGGGATCCTCTGTCCTCCCCCCCCCCCCCCCCCCGTCTCTCTGCTCCTCCCCCACTCATTCATTCATTCTCTCTCTCTCTCTAGGCAAACAAACATTAAAAAAAAAAAAAGACAATGGAATTTCTGAGGAACTGTGCTAGGTCTTAACAACAGCAATAGAGGTAAAGTATCTCTGGCTTTCAAGTAACGTCCAGCCTGATAGGAAGGCAAAGCTACTGCAAATAAGCCACGTATGTGCTAATTGTGTCATATTGATATAAATGAAATAGAAACTCAGAGTTGAGAGAGATTGAGCATAGACCAGAATACAAAGCAACTATAAAATAGGATCTGCTCTCTGGCCAGACACCACATCCTCAGCCCACCTACCAGGCTTCCCCTGACTCCTGCCCATCCAACATGACAGGTTCTGCCCCAATTCAACGTTTATTTATTTTTGGACAGAGAGAGACAGAGTATCAACGGGGGAGGGGGTTCTGCCCCAATTCAATCCACTGAGTCAACCAACCTATTGAGCCCATATACCTAACTTTTCCTGCACAAGGAAAACTGTAATTATCTACTAAAAAGCAGAACACAGCACTTTATCCCTACTTGCCTAAGGCTACTGAGTGTAGGGGTGGTTCTAGAGAGAGGACTGATGCATTCCAGGTTATTCCAGAAGTTCAAGTGTACGATGACTTAGACCTTGGACAGGCCTCCCTCCCTTTGAGAATTTCCACTTTATCCCTTACTTTCATTGACTCAAGCTAACCAGCTAGCAATTCCACAAATACTCCTATTTCAGTCTAGAAGGGGAGATAACTTATGTATATAATACACCAAGTAAGTTAAGAAGGTGTTAGTTGCCTTATGAGAGGTGTAGATGAAGTGCTAGCCAGAAGTCAGTAAGTGCCCCTACCAATATCGAAGAATATGTTGCAGCCAAAAGAGATAGATGGGAGAGCAACAGGTAGAAGTCATGGGGAAACTGCATTATCAAACCAGGTTAAATATGTTTCTCTCTCTCTCTCTCTCTCTCTCTCTCTCTCTCTCTCTCCACACACACACACACACACACACACACACACACACACACACACACACACGGGCACTGAGAGGAGTAGGAATAGCTTGATTTGGTAGGAGGACAGAGAGTACAATGTAAACTTGGACACTCATGCAGAGGAATTGGACTTCATTGTTGAGATCATAGGGAGCCAAGGAATCCGTCTAAGGAGGGGAAGTAACAGACTACCACCCAATTTTTACTTGCAGGTGCCAAAAAGAGGAATGCCTACCAAATGGCTCTCTTACCTAACGGTTCAATTTTGTCTATTCAGAATAAGTACATTCTGTAAGTATGCCTACAAAGCGTACCTTTCATTTTCACTGACAACTGCCATCCCCCATCTCCCCCTTACAAGGAGTTTTAGGGCTTGTGCTATGGTAGTCCTAGAATGTCCCACTCTGTCTTGGCTGTGTCATGTCATCAACCTAAAATAGATGCTAATTAACAAGGTTATTTCTAACTTACATTGTTAAAAGAGAGAAAACAGTGATGAAATGCACGGCATATCAAATTAACCAGAGATGCAACCAACTTCTAGTTCACAAACTCCCACCTCGCAGACATTGATTCACTAAATAGTCTCCTTTTTTGTAAATCAGATAGTAATTATCCAAATTTCTATCCCTGATGTGATAATATAGTGTGAGGAGACATGCCCCCAACAGAAACACAAATTGACTTTGGGAGTCCAGATGCTGCATGGAGTGTGTGGATGGTAAAGCAATATCTCACTCTATTATCTGTTGTCTCTGAACCAACAGATTACATGGTTCACTGACTAGCTGAATAACTTTTAGACAGTTTGCTCATGTCTATTTACACATATTCCACAGAAATATATTAACAACTGAGGAACAGCTGTAAAAATTATATGGCAAGATGGATAGAGGAGAGCAACAATCTCTGTGTACATTTCTGCAGAGAAGACGCAAGTTTTACATGGTAAAGGAAATGGGGAAAAAACACACATATGCACATTTCTATGTTGCTGCAACTACAAAGTGTGAATTCCATACAGTAATAGAGACAGTCAAAGAAAGCACATCATAAAATCTCCTGGGGACTCCTTACATCTACCTGGGATATTACTATAATATTATTTTTTACAACCATGGGTTTGTGCTCTAAAATATTTTACTGGACAATTGTATTTCTTACCACTGTTCATACTCATTTGACAACCATAGAAATAACCAAAGTTTTCTGGCTTGTACTTTTACTTAAAAAATATTTACTTTCAAATTAGAACTCAATTTTAATACCCTCTGCAAGTCATGTATATCTCACACTCAAGGAAATTATTAACAGATAGAAGATCCTCCTATCTACTACAATAACCCTGGTCACTAAATATTGTGTAAAACTTTTTTCAGATAAATGTTGCCTATCACTTCATAAAATTTCCAACTTAAACTATGTAAGCAAGTGGATGGCTGGATGGCATTGGGATTGTGTTGCCCTAAAATCCAGTGGAAAATAGGCTCCATGACGTTTTAAGTCTGAAAAACACTACATACTGGATTTCCTTCCAAGATTCCGACACACCACTCCCTTCTAGAAGCAGTATCTTCCTTTGAGTCCTGGGATGTTCCACGTTTCTTTTGTTCCTCTATGGCAGCCCTTCCCAACCTCCTTGGCAAACCTATCCTCATCTAAAAACCATGAAATATGGGAGTTTTCTCCAAGGTTTAGTAATTGGCCCTTGTTTAGTACTGCCTCACAGTAATTAGCTGTATCCGATTCTTCTATTTCAGTTACAGATGACAACTCCATTTGCTGGGAGCTCTAGACACATACATACATTTCCCGTTCAATGGAGGCACTTGAAGACCTCCAACTCCACACATCTAAAATCCCCCAATCCCTGTCCAACTTAGCTCTGCTTCAGTTCCCTAGCCCAGGGATGGCACCATTGTCCTTCACCTAGACAAGGCAAAAGAACCCCAGCAGATGTCTTTGATGCCTCAGTCTTCCTTCCCTCCAAATCAAATCTCTCACACTAGGAATACCTTCACTCTTTCATGTAGTCCTACTGCTGACTGCTTCTACCACCATTCCTACAGCCGGCTCTCTCCCACTGGATTTCTGCAGTCACCTCCTAACTAGTTTCCCCAACGCGTTCCCTATAGCATAAGTAAAAATATATCTTTAAATGCAAATGTCATTGGTCAATCTCCCATCTAAAACTCTTCAAAGGCTTCCCATGGCTTTTGGGATAAAGACTACAATTGTTAAAAAGACTGTGCTTGATCCTGCCCCTGCTTTCTCTCACCAGCCTGATCTCATGCCCACCTGTGATGCTCGCCTCATCCTACCTCAGATGCTTTGTACACACTGTTGTCTCTGCCTAGATGGTCCCCATCCTGTCCTTTCATTTTCTTCATCTCTACACATGCTTTAGATTTCAACTCCTTTCCAAAGTCTGCTGTTTTGTATCATTACAATTGGCTACAAACATTTTCTTTCTTCTTTTGCCATACTACTAACTCCTTATGGGGTATTTGTTTTTATACTCCTCCAGTGTCTAGTACACTGGTGGGCACAGAAGTGACTCCCCTAAGATGTGTTCACCCTGGAGATGAAGTAAGAACTGGGTAACTGTGGCTGGTAAAGAAGAAGGCAGCACAGAAGAGTGGTTGAAAATCCAGGCCCCAAGAAGCAAAACCTGGGGACGATTTCATACTACTTCAAGTTCCTAAGGTTAAAAGTTTAGTTATTGACTGGCCTCCACATTACAGAGTCCAGTTTCCCCTGTTATTTTTCAGATTCTGTAAGTCAATTATCTTTAAAACCCTTTCTGAAGTTCAAATGTTATCCTTTGCACCTAGAGCATGTTCTCAAAACCAGAAAAGAGAACAATTTCTGAGGACCCAATGAAACTTCACTAAAGCTATGACCAAAAAAGTCACCTTCCTGTTTACCAAACAAACCAACAGACAACAAAAGTCAGAGAACTGTGATGATAGTGCTAATGCCAACAGGTTTCAGAACCTGAACATCCAACTCATCCATGTCTTTCAGTGAGTCGTGATACTAAGGATTCTTTACCGTGTGAATCGAACTTTCTTAAAGCTCTCTCAGACTTTTAAAAGCCCAGATTGTAATACAGCCTCTTGTGCTTAGGTCCATGAATTAAGATGTTGGTGTATTATTTAAATGCCATTAAGTCAATTTGGAAAGAAGGAAGTCAGGTAACTCTAACAATCCCTGGACATTCCAGTTTTCCCATTAAGGTCCAGCTAAATGAAACTTGTAGATCAAGGCAAAGATTTTTTTTTTCCTTCATTTGTTTTCTCTATCCAGATCTCTCTTCATATTGCCCATAATCTAGATTTTGATTACAGTCAGTAAAAATCACCACTGTGTATGATTCAATCGCCTTAAGCTGTTCTTTGTTCAAAAGGCACCATAAGAAGTTGCTAACAGGCAGGGAATACAAAATAAATTCTACTTTCAGACAAAAAATATCGATATGTCCAAGTTCATATCCACTCCAGCTTTGTGTCTACTTCATCAGTACCCGGAATCTAGCGTTCGTGGCTACTTTTCTCTTTGGGCTGAATATCATTGAAACTGTTCTTCTTATAAACAGAAATCATATGAAGAACAATGTCCTGCATTCCAAGTGAAATTAAAATGATTTCCAAGCTTTTATTCAAAGCACGTAACTATTGCTATCTGTTGCTGGTCGAGTTACTTAAAGCCAAGTTGTAAAAGCAAAGTTCAGGACCTAATTACTTTCCTTTTGCTGCTCTGCTGCCAAAGCTGCATCACGGAGGATAATCTTCAGAAGCTTGGCTTTGTTGCTAGAAGCAACCAACCCACTTGAAGCATTTTTCAATATGGTTCCTCTGGAGTATTTTAAATCACAATAAGACATAACTGATCTAGCCCACCGTAACAAGTGCTAAGCACATTTTTTACAATTCTGATCTAGTTATAAGAAAATTCGGAACCTAGTCTGGCAAGAATTTTCAACAACAAACACTCTTTGTGTGGAAACCACATGGCATGTGCCACCTTCAGGCCAGTATTCCATTTCCCCAGGAGGAGTGGTCACAATCAAAAGGGAAAGGCTGACAAGAAAATTTCTGCTTCTTGCAGCCTCAGACCCTCCAGCCCATCTCAGAATTTAAATGCATCACAGGCCCAATTTTACAATGCCCTACATTTCGTTTACTTGTACTGATCAGGAAATAAGCAGATTCTGCAAACCTGATTGAAAATTAAGAAACTTGGGCATCTGTATCTGAATTCATCTAACTAGTAACAGCGAGCTCCTTGTTGCCACTAACCAGTTTTTAGGGTGTTTTTTTTAAATTGTTTTCTACATTATATCAAGGAGACTGACACACTTTTGGAAGTGGGATAGGTATTAATTTTAAATAGTAACAAACACACCACACATAAAACCAGAATCCCTACATAACTGTACAATTGCAGTAATAGTCCCCCTGTATTTGCTGCCTATCCACTTTCTACAGAGCACAAACCATTTTTACACAGCATCCAGAACAGGCATCTGCATGTAGCTGTGGCCTCCACTGAGAAAGAAAAAAATAGGCTTTTTAGTCAGTCAGTCAGGAAGTCAGAGGTTATTTATCAGGTACATAAACAGTACTGGAAGCAATAAGCATATGACACATTTCTACCTCAAACAGATAAAAAAAAATCTAATGATTTTATATGGGTTAATAAAATGGGGGGGTGGATGTTTACTGGGCTTTGGAGAAACCAGGCAACAGAGGATTATATTAGTAATAGTTCATTAAAAAGGTAAGGAAATAAGCTCTGGCAAGTTAAATAACTTTCATGGCTCCTGCTTGAACAGACCCTCAATCAAAGATGGTCTGTCTTTACTAAACCACTTTTCCAAGGCTAGGGTACATATGTACCAACCTTTGATCCCTAGACTATGAGATAAAGTGTCCCAGTACTAGTAATAATATAGTAGCATACTGGAAAACTATATAGTTTTAACTGTTAATTGAGTTGGCTTTCATTTACTTGAAGCCCAGTGGGTGAGTTCAACATTTTTTTTAGGAGGCCCTCAAATGATGTTTCCATGATTCTTCCTTAAAGGACATTCTCTTTTCTTGACATGTTAAGGGTAGATGCCATTTGGGTCCTCCTCAGTAAATTGAATGATGATTGTAAATGTACTATGTGCCATTAAAGACAACACACATTCATTTTTTTAGTGGTAGTTTTTAAATGCATAGCTCTCAAATTGTTCTCACTATGGCGATTCCATTTCTTTGAATATAAAATTTGGCCTCTACCACTTTGCCCCTTCTTACCTTTTATGGATGTTTATTCAGATGTTCCATCACCTAAAAGGCCTTTCTACTTTCCTCTAAAATAACATGGTAAAAAAAAATAAATAAAAATAAAAATAAAATAACATGGTAAAAATAAAATAAAGTAACACTTAATACCAAGCTCAGTATAATAAAAATACTTTAAGACTCCACCATTTTACAAAATCTATTTCTAAGAAACCATAATATAATGATTTTCCTCTTTGAGATCATTCAGATTGTAAGATTCATTCTGCTTTGTCATTTAGTAGCTTCACACAAGGATATGTCTTGCCTCTCCAACTAAATGCCATGCTTCTAAAGGAAAGGGATCTTTTTTATTTATATCTGAATTGCCTATGATATGTTCAGGAATAGATTAAGTATGTTGTAACTATTATTTGAGAAGATAAAAATAAAGATGAAAGTCTTTGTGAAGTATGACATCTGTACTTAAATTACTTTTCTCTTTGTGGTTCATTAAAAAAAAATCTTGATATTTTCAGGTAAGACTTTTACATAATTAAAGAGGTGAATTGATCATTCAGTAAATATTTATTAAACATCTACTATGAGCCCAATGCCATGCTACGTGTTACAAGAAATATAAAATTATAAAATATATGCCTCCTATCCACAAGTGCCTGTAATCTAGTCAGGTCTAATGGCAGATTTTGCTACTATCACATATGATCAGATACAAGTTAATGGAATGACTAAATACATAAGCTGCCCCCCAAAATTTAGAATCCAAATTTTAAAACAGAACAGTTCAAGAAGTTGGATACAGGGGCGCCTGGGTGGCACAGTCGGTTAAGCGTCCGACTTCAGCCAGGTCACGATCTCGCGGTCCATGAGTTCGAGCCCCGCGTCGGGCTCTGGGCTGATGGCTCAGAGCCTGGAGCCTGTTTCCGATTCTGTGTCTCCCTCTCTCTCTGCCCCTCCCCCGTTCATGCTCTATCTCTCTGTCCCAAAAATAAATAAACGTTGAAAAAAAAAATTAAAAAAAAAAAGAAGTTGGATACAAAATTATTTACACAGAAAATTAAGTTTTAAATATTATGAAAAAAGCCAAGCAATTAAGTAGTAAGTACTTCTTAAAGTAAAACAGACAAAATAAATATCTATGAAATTACATTTACTGATTTTAGGTTTTTCTTTCATATCAAATCAGCACCAGTTCTATTGCTTAAACAACAACAACAACAAAAACCCACACAACCAAAAACAAGTAAAACCCTCTGCGATCAAGTTCCTTACTTTCCATCTCACTGCTATGTTGTTAATTTAGACACTCATCATTTCTCATCTGACTCCATAGCTTAATTGGTCTCCACATCTTCAATCTCAGCACTACAAGAGTTCCTAAAGTACCAGTTACAATCATGTTATTCTCTTACTGTAAAGTCTCCAGGGTACTGCCTTGCCTAATCCATAACATGATATGCAAGACCCTCCACAGTCTGGTCCTAGTCATTCCATCTTCTTCCACTACCCATGCCCACACACCCTTCTAGTCCAGACATAGCAACATTTCTGGGGTACTCACTTTCAATTCACTCCATCAAAAAACCTATTAAGCAACTGTGCAAAACCTGTTGCTAAGCACTGGGAATATAGATGAGCTCAGAGTCCAGTGCCGGGGACAGAGAAGTTGTCAAATGAGCAAGCAGTCATTAGCAGCAATGACAAATGCTGCTGCTAGCTTGGCTTGCTCATGTCCCTGGATTTGCAGAATAAGAAGGAAACAAGCCCAAATGGACTCAGACATTTTATTACTTAGCCAAAACAGGAACTGCATGGTGTCAGTTACCCACCCTGTTCCCACAGGATGATACCACGCTGGAGGGACCAGACAACAGATGGCACCGGTGGTAGGTTGCTTGCCCATGGAGGAGCCAACTCAAAACTATAGACATGCAGTTTGATAGACTTACAGAACCCTGCAGCTGTACTCGAACAGGAGAACAGGAAATGAGGTGGAAAGTCCTTTGCTCAACTGAAACACAGGAGATAATGAAAAACTTCCTCATGGCAGCTCCCACAAGACATAAGACCTTGTGCCTTGTGGTAGCTCCTCACCAGGCTCATCTCTATTACTCTAGGAGGAATCACAGGGCATGTGTCAAGATTCAGGGTCAGGTCATGGTCAAGCCTTGCCTACTTGGCCTAAGTGGAAACGTGTAAGGTTGCCAGGGTACCATGACTGAGCCACCCCCCTACACAGGTAAAGAAAATAGCAGCAATACGTGTAAGGATAGAAAAATGCTCAGCATACTGGGGGGAGCACATTGGAGGGGGCCTGGCACAGTGACACAATGGGCCTTTGCACACACTTGACCTGCCTAAATGTTTCTCCCCCCTGCATGTTTGTCCAACTTAAGTCTAGAATGAAAAGTTCCTACCACCTCCTCTGGTACCTTATCCCACCATTCTAGGATGTATAAATTGCTCTTTTCTCTCTATGTTCATAGCCCTCAGATCAGGCCTGTGTTTATTATTTGCCATCAACCATTCATTCTTTCATAGGCCAGGCACTGCCTCAGGCACTGTCAAAACGGCAGTGAATAAAACGGAAAGATCCTTCCCCCGTGGAGCTTCCATTTGTTCTGTTCTCTCCTGTCTATTCTATTCATAGTTTCAGTCAAACTCTCAAACTCGTGAAATGGTCTATTAGTCAGGATCCCTTGACTGATCAGGAACATTATTTCCTTTCTTAATTTACATTTAAGTTAAAGTAGGAGAAACAAATCTCTAATGCCATTTTATATTTGTACAACACTGTAATCAAATTTCATAAAACTTGGTTTTGCCACAGAGCTCATAAAAGAAAAATACTGTATCAGTGAGAGTTGTGCTCATCATTCTCCTATCAAAGACCCTCATGTTGAGGATAGAGAAGGCTTCTTCAGTTCAACTTAGGACTTAAATTCAAAACAAAACATTGGAAAAGTTTTCTTTTCCAATTTACAATACTATCAGATGCAACCAATTTCTTCCTTCTCTTATTGCAGCGCCTTTGAATTCCTCAGTCTGAGTTTTGGATTAGAAAACAGACTTTCTCCTAAGTTGACTTGTGCTCAAAAGCCTTTTTTCTCTCTGATTAGTGAAAACAACTTAACCATCTCATCAACTTGTCCATGACAAGATCTAACCCCACTGAAAGGAGTCAAATGTCAATTCTTTAAAGATTAGAATTTTCTGGGGCGCCTGGGTGGCGCAGTCGGTTAAGCGTCCGACTTCAGCCAGGTCACGATCTCGCGGTCCGTGAGTTCGAGCCCCGCGTCAGGCTCTGGGCTGATGGCTCAGAGCCTGGAGCCTGTTTCCGATTCTGTGTCTCCCTCTCTCTCTGCCCCTCCCCCGTTCATGCTCTGTCTCTCTCTGTCCCAAAAATAAATAAACGTTGAAAAAAAAAAAAATTTTAAAGATTAGAATTTTCTTCTTAATCGATGTTTCTAAAGATGCAAAAACAAATTTGTGGTAAGAGCTGTGGGAAATCATTACAAACATGACAGAAAAAAAGAACTTTATACCAACATTACAAACATGACAGAAAAAAAGAACTTTATACCAACAAATTTGACAAACTAGGTGAAACAAATTCCTAAAAAATGCAAATTATCAAAACTGTATTAAGAAGAAATCAATTACTAAGAAAGTAAATCTTAAATGTACTCACTATTCCAAAAAAAAAAAAAAAAAAGGTAACGACGTGAGGTGATGAATATGTTAACTTGATTGTAGTAATAATCATAGAATGTGTGTGTGTGTGTGTGTGTGTGTAACTCAAATCATCACATTATACACCTTCAACATACACAATTTTCACTTGTCAATAAAGCTCAGGAGAAAAAGAATAGAATTTATGGATCAATATATATAAAAAAAAAATGTAAATAATTTAGATTCCTCCCCATAAATTTTTAAAAATTAAAATTTTACAAGGCTTTACTGATTGAGTTCTAAAAACATTTAGGGATGAAATAAGAATCCTTTCAGAAACCAGAGGTAGAACTTCATTTTATAAGACCAGTATTACCCTGATACCAAAGCCAGACAAAGACATCACAATAAAGTACAGACTAATAACCATCATGACTATAGATGCAAAAGTTCAGAAAATTTTAACACACTAAATCCAACAATACATAAAATAAATTATACACCATAACCAAGTAGGACTTATCCAAAAAAAAAAGGGGTGGGGGGTGTAGGATCCAAAGACCAATGGATGTAATACACCATACTAATAAAGAACAAAAAAACCCCACATGATTGTTTAAATTGACACAGAAAAAGCACTCACAATACTCAAGCCCATTCATGATTAAAAAGAAAAACAATCTTTCAACAAACTAGGAACAGATGGGTACTTCCACAAACCTGTAACAACATCTATGACAAACCTACAGTTAAAATATATTTAAGAGTGAAAGACTGAACACTTCCCCCCTGAGAACAGGAACAAGGCAAAGATGTTTCCTCTGATCACTTTGATTTAGCACTGTACTGTAGGTTCTAGCCAGTGCAATAAGGCAAGGAGAAGAAACTAAAGATCCCAGTTTGGAATGGAAGACATAAAACTGTCCTCTTTCACACAGGACGTGATTCTGGAGAAAAAAATCTTAAGGAACTTAAATAAAAATCTACTGGAAATAATAAGCAAGTTTTGCAAGGTCACAGGATACAATGACAATATACAAAAAAAATTGTACTTTATATAATAGCAATTAATTCTAAAATAAACTTAATTCCACTCACACTAGCATCAAAAAATTCATTAACATTTTGATGTAGAATTTCTGAAAACTACAAAATATTGCTCAAGTTTTTTTTTAATCTGAATAAACGAAGAGATATAATTTTCATGGATTCTAAGAATCAATATCACTAAGATGGCAATCTCCCTAAATTTCTCTATAAGTTCAATGCATTCCCAATCAAAATCCCAGCAGAAATGTTTTGTGGAAATTGACAAGTTTAATTTAGATAAAAATCAAAGAGCCAAAATCAGACAAAACAATTTTGAAAAAGCAGAACACAGTTAGAGGAGTGATAATACCTGATTTCAGACTTATTATAAAGTTGTGTGGTATTGGGAGAAGGAGAGAGCTGTAGAAGAGACTACAAAGCCCAGAAACAGACTTTCACATGGAAGGTCAAGTGAATTTCTACAAACTACATTTGTAGAAATTCAATGGGGAAAGGATAGTCTTTTCAACAAATAGTGCTGGAACAATTGGATATCCATACGCCAAAAACAAAAACAAAAAAAAAACAAGAAGAAAAAAAGCCTTTTATCTTTTTCAAAGAAAAATCAGGAAAAGAGGAGGGGGAGGGTGAAGAGAGAGAACTTAGACCTTTACCTCACACCATACACAAAAATCAATTTAAAATAGATTGTAGACCTAAATAAAAGAGTTAAAACTAAACCTTCTTGAACAAAAGACAGGAGAAAATCTTTGCAATCTTGAAGTATGCCAAACTTTCCTAAGTGCAACACCAAAAGCAAAATCCATTTAAGAAAAAAAACAGATAAATTAGACCTCATCGATACGGAAAACATTTGCTCCCCAAAAGAGACGACTAATAAAATGAAAACAGACAGGCACAGATAAGCAGCTAATATTTGCAAATAGTATAACTGATCAAGGACTTTCATCCAGAATATATAAAGAACTCTAACAATTCAATAATAAGTAGACAAAAATAAACAATTTTAAAGTAAGCAAAAGATTTAAGTAGACATTTCAGTGAAGAAGATAGATGGCTAATAAGCACATTAAAAGATGCCTAACATTATTAACTATTAAACAAATCCAAGTTAAGAGAATAAGATACTACTATCCATTAGAATGACTGTGGTCAAAAGCATAACAATGTTAAATATTAGCAAGGATGTGAAGGACCTAGAGACCTCACACATTGCCACTGGGAATGTAAAATGGTACAACCACTTTGGAAAACAGGTTTGGAAGTTGTTCTTGTTGTTAGGTTAAACATAAACCTACCATATGACCAGCAATTCCATTCCTAGGGAACGTGCACACAAAGCCTTCTTCATGAATGTTCATAGCAGCCTTATCTGTAAGAGGCAAAACCTAGAAACAACCTAAGGGTCTGCCATTAACATGTAAGTGCTAGCCATTGATGACTGGCTCAACAAAATGTGGTCTATCCACAGAATGAAATACTGCTCAGTAATGAAAAGAAATGAACTACTGTTAAATGCCATAACATAGATCAAACTCAAAAACTTTACACTGAGTAACAAAGCCAGACAGAAACAACTACATGTTGTACAATTCTGTTTATGCAAAATGTTTAGTAATGGCAAAATAACAGAGACAAAAAGCAGAGCAGTGGTTGCCTACAGTGAGGGGTAGGTGCAGGGATTAGCCTCAAATAGGAGATCAATTTCTGGGGGGGGGGGGGGGGGGGGGGGGGGGAGAAGAGTTGTTCTAAAAACTGGATCGTGACGAAGATGCACAACTGTATGCACTTACTAAAATCATCAAACACAAACACCTACAATGATCAGATTTATGGTTTATAAATCATATCTCAATAAATCTGAAAAGATAAAAGTCCATGCCTAGGTTAGAAGAATCTCTGGAGAAATAAATACTGTCTCAGTATTTAAGGAAGGGATTCCTGATCACCACAACCATCTGAAAATAGAATGAGCTCCCTTAGAAGGTAATGAGTTTCCCATCACTAAAGATGTACTAGCATTGGCTAGCCATCCATGTGGAAAAAATATTATCAAAATGGTTTATTCAGATATAGAATAGATGATTGGACTAAAACATCTTTAAAGTCTCCTACAACTTTTATATTCTATAGTTTTTCAGTCTAATGTTTGCAAGAGAAATCTCAATTATCATTGATAATTACTGAAACTCTTTAAAATGCTATTATCTAAAGAATGCCACATTTAGGCAGTTCTTGTACCAATTTATGGGTCTCCCCACATGCCTATGGAATAGGTAGCCCCTTCACAGGCAGGGCATGATTAGAAGTGGATTCAACAATTAGGGTCCAACAATTAGGTGTCATTCAGCCCAACTTTTTCTGTTTGTTTTCTAAGTATAGGTTTTTATTGTGCTTTCCTCTCATTTTTAAAATGTATTTGGTGTGTACACATGCATCTCTATAATAACAACTATTATGGATATTTAGGACATCACACAGAAATCTCTGAAGCAGATGTTCACTTTGCAGTATCAAAGGCATGAAAAAGGTAACACAGAAAAAAACCAGGTAACTTATGCAACCTTTTTTATTAACCATTTTGGTTTTGGGGAAAGTTTTGTTCTATATAGTTATTTCACCACATATCATGTGTGTTAGTGTTTGTGTGTGCACATGCCCATTAGTTAATTTTGTAAGCCTTCTCTTTGTATGTTCTATTTGAGTTAACAGAGCATCTAAGTAAAGAGGGAAGGGTGGACAGATGGAAACAGGTAATAAAAATAACAAAGATAAAAGAGTGGGAAAGGCCAGAGGTAGAAGAAAATTTAACTGCAACAAGGCAGCTGTCAGAGCCACTGAAACAGGGTGGAGATTCACCCCTTGTCCTCCACAATCAGCATAAACTCATCAATCCCTAGGGAAACATTGGCAGGGCAAAGGTAGAGAGCTCAAATTAAGATGGAGAAAATGCAGCAGGCTGGTATTTCCCATTCACTCATGAATCTCGTGGTAAAGATGATGGTGCTAAGTTGCCATTTATTGAGTGTTCACTCTGTGACAAGTAGTGATTCTTCAAAGCACTTTATCAGCTTCAGACTATTTAATTCTCATAACAAACATTAATGGTAAGTCTGAAGTTGCTTCTTCTGTAACATAAAAATGGTAAAGTCACACAGGTGAATTAACTTTCCCAGAGTCATGCAACAAGCAGGTGGAAGAAACAGGATTCAAACTCAGGTCTGTCTGGCCCTCAAGACATTGTTTTTACCCCGCACACATACTGCCCCATTCCACAAATATTTGAAGAGTACCTACAATCTCTAAATCAGTGGACTTAAGTACACCATCATAGTCATGACCCTTGCCCCTACTGTGGAGAGCCTAAGACAGGTGCACAGACTGCTATTTGGGACAATTCTCAGTCCCCATATTTAGTCCATTAATACCCCAGTGTGCAGCTTCCTTTCCTACTCCATGACCACCAAGAACCTTCACTTCAGGATTAAATCCCTCTTCTTCCTAAGAACACAAGAGGTGTTCAAGAAGTCCAACCAAATCCAGCACTCAAACAGGAAAATTTGTCACAGAAATGTTATCAAGGGAGTGCCTCAGAGGCTGAACTTAGGTGGCGTTAACAATTTCCTAAACAATGTTAAGGCAGGAAAAGTGGGGTTTGTGTTGGCAGACCTAACAAAGTTCCAGAGAGAGGAAAATGTGGGCCTATTAAAGCTCACAGCATTGAAACTCACAACCCTGTCTACAGAAATAGGATAAGCAACAAATCCAGCAGGCTGTGATTATCAGGAGATGGTACAACGATAGTCTCGTGTGCATTCTGATTGAAAATTCAGCTGCATAACCTTCCATGAACTGTTTATCTTACATACTTATTTAACTAACATTCAAACTGACAAGACTCCTATTCTGGGCCTTCTTTTTATACTTTCATGTACCAACGATCAGATGAAGCTCAGATACCACAAACTTTGCATGTTTTTGATTTTGCACATAAACTGAAGGTTAGAATTCTAGTCTGTGTCCTCAGTCACTCAATTCTTTTAGATCTTTGAACATGACTTCAAACCCTGCCAAAACACAACCCAAATACAGACTTGCTTCTGTGTCTGTACATATACGTAAAAGAAATGGGTATGTCAACTTTCAATGGATACCAGCCTAATTGAAGCTTTAACTACTGTCAGTGAACAAAGGCAGCCAGTGCTAACTACGTCTGCTTTGTTCAAGGGTAAGAAGACATTCAGAAACATGAGGAACGAGTAAGTGCAGGTAGCACAATGGAAAGAAGCCAAAATCTTCACTGGCTGCTTCAATCCACACCGACTTCTCCCTGTTCTGGCTCCCACTGCACTTGTAACAGCCACCTTAAGTAATTAATTAAACACACTTGTAGCTGTACAAAGTATTCGTTTCTTGTTCGTGCAATGTTGGTCTCACAAAGAAAATATTACAGGTATAGGATATTTCAGCACTTTCATACACAGTACTTCATCTTCTCTGCACAGGGCCCACTGAGGTAGATCTATGTAGACACGTAGAACGATCTTGGTTTCACAGCTCACAAAATTGAGGCTGAAGAAGTCATTTATGCAACAGTGTTCACTAGGTGGAGATCTGGGAATCTAAGCCAAGGCCCAGGCTCCATGGCTTTGATTCTTTTCCTAGTCTCATACCACCTTAACTTGACAGCAGTGAGATTTTTATTTCTTCTATTACTACAGAGCTAGAAAAATGTTGAATAAATACTTGCTTGTAAGACTCCAACCTCTACTCCTCCACAGGTAAAGCAATCTGTAGTAAACAAAGTGTAGCCTCTCAATTATGCTGTGACAGTCCATTGGAAAACTGTGTGATTATGTGTGGTGAGGGTTGTTAAGTAGATTTCTTGTAGTCATCTTTTCAGAATATATACACATATCGAATTGTTATGTTGTACAGCTGAAATGAAGACAGTGAACCCTTGAACAATATGGAGGTTGGGGTGTTGAACCCCTACATCCTCAAAAATTCAGGGGCACCTGGGTGGCTCAGTTGGTTAAGCGTCCGACTTCAGCTCAGGTCACGATCTCACCATTCCCAAGTTCAAGCCCCGCATTGGGCTCTGTGCTGGTATCTCAGAGCTTGGAGCCTGTTTTGAATTCTATGTGTTTCTCTCGCTCTCGCTCTCTCTCGCTCGCTCGCTCTCTCTCTGCCCCTCCCCCACTCAGGCTCTGTCTCTCACTCTCAAAAATAAACATTAAAATTTTAAAAAGAAATTCATGTGCAACTTTTCACTCCCCAAATATCTAATTACTAATAGCTTCCTGTTGACTAGAAGCCTTACTAATAACATAAACAATTAATACCTATTTTGTATATTATATGTAGCTTATACTGTATTCTTACAATAAAGTAAGCTAGAGAAAATATTTAAAAATTTTTAAGGGGAAATAAATTTATAGTACTGTATTCATCAAAAAACATCCATGTAGGGGCACCTGGGTGGCACAGTCGGTTAAGCGTCCGACTTCAGCCAGGTCACGATCTCGCGGTCCGTGAGTTCGAGCTCCGCGTCGGGCTCTGGGCTGATGGCTCAGAGCCTGGAGCCTGTTTTCGATTCTGTGTCTCCTCTCTCTCTGCCCCTCCCCCGTTCATGCTCTGTCTCTCTCTGTCCCAAAAATAAATAAACGTTCAAAAAAAAAACAAAAAAAACAAGATCCATGTATAAGTGGACCCGTGCAGTTCAAGTCCAAGCTGTTCAAGAACCAATTATATAATGTTCAAGTCCAAGCTGTTCAACAATTATATAATGTTATAGGTCAATTGTATCTCAATTAAAAAATCCATTAGACCAAAGAAGTACAGGGAGCTTTGAGAAAACATAACTTTTCAGCTTCCAGGCACTATAGTGACTACTCAGATTTCTTTAAATCTTCAGTGCGTTAAGTGGTCTTAACTGTTTGCATGTCAGGTTCAAACTGTACCCTCCCCTGCTGACTGCTCACACAGGTTGATGGACCATTAAATGGTGATAATCCATCAAGGGTGGGAAACCCAAAGTCCAGTACAGACACTCTGATTTTCACATAATTGCTACATTTAGCTCCTGTTCCCCCCATTTTTCTACAGCCCTCCTTAGACATAGCTTTTTTGTCTCTACATTCCAATCTCTCTCCCCTGAATGTTTTTTCTCCTGCTGGGTCACTCTGGAAATATTGTAATAGGTGTTATAACAGCTTTTTTCCATGGTATTTCACCAAAACAAAAAGACATATAGTCCCTGAAAACAACACACAATCAACCTGAATGCAATAGCGTTGGCGTGCACTGGTCTCACTCACCCACACCTTACCCTTACCCCAACGGAAAAGTCAAAATTACTGAATTTAACATAAGCAAGATCAAATGCGGCAGCGTATGTTTAAGGACAACTCTCTTAGGTTCTTAGAATTCATATTAGGAGGCCAGCATCACAACTGTGCAGCACCATAAAGAGAAAACAGAAGGTGAGGTATGCAGCATTTGAAGCCTCACCCTGTACCATGCAGCTCTGTATCCTAGTTGCCTAATGTGGTGGCTCTCAAGGTGGATGGGGCCACACATTTCATGCCTCTTTCCCTCACCCACAGCCTCCAATCAACACAGATATATTCCGGGTCCTTAATCAAGGAACTGCTCTGAGCTACTTAATCTGGAAAATGCTAAGGCATTTTCATGTACAGGATGTGCACATGTTTACTCTGCATTCCAAGTAACACACATGCATTTTAACAAAACCTTTCTAAAACCTCTGCATTAACTCAAAGGCTTGTGTTAAGGGTGAGAAGTCCAAACAATAGGACAGGGAAGCCTCCAATGACCATCATGCTTTCAAGACAATGGACTCTTTCACCTTTATTGGCCAAAAGCTCCAGATAAATTCAAATGCTAGCAAATTCACCAAAACAAATCACTTTAGGTCAGACCGGTAGTTGTAGCATTTTTCCTCTGAGCATTTTTCAGTTAAAGTCAAGGTGGACAAATTTAATGTAAGTCGTTGAACATTTATTGGGCACCTACTTTGTAGGGCCCTATGGTCCATGCTAGGAATACAAACATGGATAAGGGGCTGCTCCTGCCCTCAGAGATTAATGTGTTGAATTAATCACTCATCTAATTCACTGTCTAAACCTCTAAGTCTTTCGAAAGTTAGCATATTTTTGTAGTTCTTTATTAAAAATTAAAGAACTATACTCCATCACCACCACCAATTTCCTTTAAACTCCCTATTCCAATCAAATTCATAAGCTCACCCACACTTTGAGTGTTAAAGTTAATCCCAAGGGATCATGTGTAGCAAAAACACAGCTGACAATGTGCATGAGTTTACAAGCTCTCGGCCCTAAGTAGTCCCAAAAAGTCAGATTTCTACACCACCCAAACTAGGTAAGCAGTATCTGCTTATCAATTATCAAATAGGGTATTATTCAGATCCTGCTTTCACTTCTCTGTGATCATATCTGAAACACCAGTGGGCCAGGGCCCACTGCATGCAGCCCAGGGGCAGTAGTCCCTTTGTGACAAGCACTTTCTTCACCACCTGCACCAACAATGAGGCCATGAAGATTCTCAAGTGTCTGAGCACTCCCTTACGGCCGACTTCCTACAGCAGAATTTCTTCACCCTTTTCCTTTACTCAGGGCTTAACTTTGCCTTTCTTCTCAGCCACACACCACCCAGTCATCCTATTTGGACCTCAGGACTATTTTCCACTTACACTGCACCGATTCTCTGGAGCTAGGCCTGGTATGGTACAACCTCTCCTGGCGGCTCCATCCTGGCACAGTTCAGACCACCCAGGGAATTGGGAGGCAGTGGTGCTAGCTATTTTGTTCCCCTCCCCACAAAATAACGTTCACGGTTTCAGATTTCAATGGCCATTATTTAGAATTGATATTAACATATGTTACGGGCAACTTAGAACTTCTTTAAAAGATAAAATCTGAGAGAATACAATGCTCTAGACACAAGACAGAAATTCAACAGAAATAAAAACAGAAATACAAAGAGACATTTTTATACTACCAAAATAACAAAGGCTGAAATGGAGCCCACTCTGTTATAGCAAAGCAGTGGCCCTCAAAGAAAACTGTTTACGGAGTTCTACATGAACAGCAACCACAGGCCACTGACTGGCATGAACAGTTTGCAGTAGTCATTTCCAGCCTGTCACCCTGCTTTAGGTTGGTCATCTAAAGTTACCTAGAGGAGTGAATATATAGAATAATAAACCATCTCAACAAGCCAGTCCAAAATCATTCTAGATACTATGCCATTAACATAGCACCCACACTTTGTATATCCCTGCAACTTCCCATTACCGTTCATAAAAGAGGTCTTGAAAAGAATAGCACAGTGTGGTCAACTCTTCTTATAACTCATCTCATAGCATGTTTCCAGCAAAAAAGCACCAGATGAGCTACCAAATGCAATGTCATTAATTTAACATCCTCAAAAATGTTGAGGAAGAAATTGACTCATTTTATTATCAAAAAAAAAAAAGTACACAGGTTCTAACTGCACCAAGCACTGAGCTGATGTTCTCACTAGCAAACGGCATGACCTCAGTGACCTTCTAGAAACTTAGACTTGACTGTCCATGCACTGTAGAGACAGAGAGCCTAAGATGGAGACACTGACCCACTACACAAATATCTACAGAGGCAACGTCAGTCATTGCTCCAAGTATTTTAAAGATGGAACGTGCAAAGGTAGACTATGGGAACTGAGGTAAGAGACAATAAGCTAAGAAATTTTCTTTTGAGTGATGAAAACAAAGGCAGCAGAAACTAGATTCCTCTGTGCTTCATATGGGGAGCGTGCAGGAGAATGAGAGAAGATCATGAGCACTTTCCTGATCCAGAGACAAAGGTTTCACTGAGAAAGTGGGACTTCAAGAGACATAAAAATGGTGTGGGCACGGAATTCAGTTAGGCTGTGGAGAGAAAGATGTTCTAGGTGTCTTCATTCAAAATTCATGTACTTCTTCAAAGCTGCTAAGGTATATTGAAAGATTAAGAGGTGAACCACAATAATGATCTGAGGGTACACAAATGGAAATAAAGTCTCCAGTACTCTTCCCTACACACTATTAAATCACCCTTCTAACCCATATTCATTCATTGAACAAATATTATTTGAGTTCCTATTCTGTGCGAGGTATGTGCTAAATAAAGGAGTCAGATAAGAACCAGCTCTCAGGGAACTTACTGGAAGTGGCAATAATGATAAAATTTATTAAAATAAATTGTCAGGAGACAGAGCTAAGTGCCTTAAGGAGATGAAGTGTTATGAGAGTTCAAGTTCAAAGGGTTCTCAGACAACTCAAATCCCATCTTCTCTGAGAATTATGGCTATCCCCTTTGAATTTCCTCCACATTTTGTTCATTTGACACTTGCCTTTTACTATCTTATAATAGTAGGTAGGGAAGTTCGTGCGTATAGGTCTTATCTCTCCAAGTAGACTATACAGGTTTCCCCCACTGTCCAAAAGTAGAGCATTTCTATGAAAACATTTGTAAGTCAAAATGGTGTCAAGTGAAGAAGCAATTCATCAACTTATGTGGAAATTTTTTGAACCCAACCCAAAAAACAACCTCTCTTAGGCTCTCTTGACACCTTGGAACATGTTTTGCTAATGGAGGCACAAAACAAATCGAGATAAAGCACAGATGCTCACAAACAGTTCAAAGCTTCTAATGGCTTGATGCTGAGATGCTGAGTATAGCTCCCCCAGGATGGAGCCTGGCAGAGCCCCTCTCACTGCTTGGGAAACACACACTACCTACATCAGGGCTCACTGCAGAGCAAACACTGAATGCTATTTTCACATTTCACCCCTTTTCCTAAAAACAAAAATCTACTTTGGATTCCTTCTGGTTAGCAAACACAGGTACATATTAACGTAGGTCATTCAGAAAACACAAGTGCATAATGAGAACTTTCCAAACATGGGAGGATACCTGTATAAGGTACTTATGACTACATCTTCCTTCTCAGTAATCCCCCCAGCCCCAAAACCAAATACTTAGCATAGTGCTGTGTGCATACTAAGTTCTCAACCAATACTTGTTTAGAAGGACTAGAGTTTCTTAAACTTTTAACAGTCCCAGATGCAGATTTATTTTTTTTGTGCCTACCTTCTGCTAGATTTTTGACTTCCTATGGCAGGAATTGTGTCTTACTGGTCTTTGTAAGCCTCCTATGCTCAGACAGTCTGGTACATGTCAACATTCAATAAATGTTTGCTGAATGAATCCATGTTCAATGGCAAACTTTCTAGAAGTATCATAATGACACCTTACATACATATAGGGATTTACGGAGTTTATAAAATTGCTCTAAAATACATGATCTCCTTTAATCCTCTCAACAGTACTGCGGAGTTGCCACCGAGATGACCACTGAACAGATAATATACGATAATGCTCATGGAAGTTTAGTCACCAAGCAGCTAAGAGGCAGAGCTGAAACTTGCAGGTGTGAGAGGCTCTGTATCAAGTCTCTCATTCTACCACAGAAATCACTGAATTTCATGGTAGAGTGACTTAGTTTGCCCTTGGACTGCCAGACACAGTTTGGTATGATGATACAGCAGCAATCAGGTGACATGTAAAGTCCCTTTCTTCTTTAATGTCATTCCACAACAACAGGGTCACTTCAACCACTGATCCAAGCCTAGTGGATTTGGCTGCATCGAGTGGCTGATCTTGGTTCTAATGACAGACTGAACTACAATGAGCCATCTCAATGAAAGAAAGTCAAATCTATTCAAGTGATTCATGTAAGGAAAGAAAATCTTAAATGATGGGTCAAATGCCAAGTTTTTGTATGATGTGCGCAGAACAGTAAGTAGGGCAATCTACGTCCAGGATGGAATCCATGTCAAAACTGACCTCAGTGAACTCAAAAGGTCCACAAATTGTCTGACATGGGGCTTTTAGGATATCCCTACCCATGTGCTCTCCAGGCTTCTAAAAAACACCAGTGACTCCCCCAAACTCATCTAGTATAGCAAATAAACTCTGGAGTTTTCACCCCCAACTCAAAACTCAGCCATTCTAACCCTTCTTCAGCCATCAATAGACATAAGCTGCTTTTTAATGCGTTCCTTGTACTCGCCTTGTCTCCTGTCAGCAGCCAGAAGTTGGGTTTTTTTTATCAGGAGTAAGATTCAAAGAGCCTGCCCTGCAGCAATCCCATACTGCACTTCTCTGTCAGAATCCTAATGACGGATTCCAAATACTTAAGAGACAGTCTCCAGCTGTAAAAGTGAGGAGTTTCCGGGGGCCTGTCGAGTTCCCTGACCCCAGACCTATTTTTATATTTTGATCTTGGGGACCGTGCCTCGTGACTTTCAGAACCCTCAAGTTATCCCCGGGGTTACAGAGCCCTAGCTTAACCAGTCATAGCAAGACTTAAAACAGGGCAGCCAGGATCAAAGTGGCCAACAAACTAGTGCATTAGCCACCAGACCAGCCCCCGAGAGAACCGCATTAAGCTGCACTGAGCAAGTGGTTAAACTCTTCTCATGGAAAAAAAAAAAAACAAAAACAAAAAACTCAACACTCAAGGCTTTTTACTGCATACATCTGAATAACCATTTAACAGCTACCCCTATTTTGATATAAAATGTAACAACGGTAGTTTCATGTTCTGATTGAATGTAAAGAGGAAAACAACACCATGATTAAATTTTTTTAATTTCAAGCTGCCTGAAGTGCCAAAGTTCAGGTTACTTGCCTCTATGTGTTCTTCCAAATGATATTAAACAGACTTTCCCCTATTCAAACAGGGAGCATGGGTGAGAGACAGAGACAGACAGAGAGAGGGAGGGACGGATGGAGAAAGGGAAAGAGAAAGAGAGAGAGAAGAGAGTAAGAAAGAGAGAAAGAGAGAAGAGAGAAGAGAAAGAGAAAGAAGGAAAGAAAGAGAAAGAAGGAAAGAAAGAAAGACCCTGATGAGTCTGGATTAAGAATAACATAGCACAGAGAGGTTCTGTCAATGAACTGACACTTCATTTTTCCCTCCATTGTCTTCCTACCCAAAGAGCAGGAGACTAGCAACTGGGATGATAACATGAAGGCAGGGAAAAACACAACTGTCAGGCTCCAAGGACAAAGCCTACTTTTAACAATACCATTCCTTAAATCCAGACATTAGAGCCGAAGGAATGAGAAAAAAGCAACTCACTCATGGATAGCTTACTGAGGATACTGCAGAGATTATGCTAATCTTCACTTCATTGTCCTCTGCAAAATGTTTGTCATATCAAGCCATTTTATCTGGGGAAAGAAGAGATGCCCAACCTCTCAACTCAGTAACAGCGAGCACTTTCTGTGTGGTTTCTGCGTAATTAACACCAGCACTAGACCTTTTCATTTGTGCTACTCAAGCTTAGGGCCTTTTGAGGGTGTCCACGGGGGAGCGGCCCTCACCCTTTGCCTGTGGCCCGGGAGCCACAGCTTACGCCTTAGATCTGCGTGCCATCTGTTAATGGCAGAGGGAGCAAAACTTGAGCTAACTTTTCCTTGACTGCCAGAGAATGCAAGAGACCAAATCCACCAGCATGAGATGAGCAAATTATTACTAGAACAAAACAAACAAAACAAAACCTAAACCTAGGAATTCAGACCAACTGCTTCATTTTCCGTATCAGATTTGTGCCTCATTATAAAGTAGCTTTCATTCAGGACTTAAATGGCATGAAAGCACTGGCTGAGGTGGGAACTTGAATGGGCCAAGGGAAGCTTATTTATTATTTATTAATTGAGTTATTATTTTTGAAGGATTGTGCTTCAGTATCCACCTCATTTTGTTTCAGAATTATGTCAGAGATGAGCCACATGCCAGCTCCTGGCTACCCAGAGGCTACAGGCGAGCCCCCATGGGAACATAAGATTAAGGATAAATTTTCCTCTCTAATCGATTTCCCTGGCTTTGGTTGGTGCAGGGTCAAACTCATATGAATACCATAAAAGCCAATCATCATAATGATGAACGTCATGTGAAAGTGTCAAAAAGAGCCTGTAGCACATGATGTTTTTGTTTGTTGTGATTGTTGGTGTGAGAAATTAGTCACTAGGAATTTCCCCAGAACATCTAAAATGAAAGGATTAATATATATACAACACATTTTCCTTCAGATGGATGCCACGAGTCTAGAGATGAAGCACTATTGCCATACTTTTTACCTCTTCTCTGAAAAACTTTGACTACACTTACTAGACGCAGCCTACTGTTTTTATTCTGCTTCAAACTCAGCCTAGTTTTTACTCCACTTCAAACTAACTTTATGATCATGGTGGGGGGTGGGGGGTGGGGGTGGGGAAGTCTGGTTAACTCAAAACCTTCATTGATTTAACAAGGTCACACAAAATGACAGATTCCCAAACTGGGGCCAAAAATCCTTCAGGAATCCCCACCCCCACCCAAATAGATGTTACTATTCCTGAAATGAAATATTTGCAATGATTTTTTTAGCCTAATGGAAACCAAGCTCACACGTAAAGTATTTCATTATCTTCCAAATGTGGGTACCATAAAGATAATAAAGAGATCTTGATTGAAGAAAATGTGAGAACCACAAAACACAGAGGGTCTTTAAGATCTTTCAGCTTTGTACTTCTCTGATATGAGTTAGTGTCCTTTTCTAGCTGAGGTGGTGCTCTTGGTAGCAAGCTCCAGAGTTAGTGCTCCATATGTGTAGCATGTACTCTTTGGCAGTGCTATGTTCTCAACAGATTTTTGTTGAATAACCCAAACAAGTGAGTTAGCAGGGTTCCAATTAATTGGTATGAACCAGCACTGTTTACCTCTCAAATATACTACCGTTCAAACACACTACCACTCTGAAGAGCTAAAAAAAAAATGAAAAAAAAAATGCCACTGTCCCTCAATAGTCCTGCTCAGTGAAGAAGGCTGCTTTAGGGCAGTGGGTATTCACTGTGGGGACTAGGGAAATGTCTGTGTGCCCCTGACCACCATCATGGTCAATGCCAGAAGGCTTGCTCTTAGCCATTTCACACCAAATGTTCTGCCTTTCAAAATGGGGGTCTCTCCTGCTTTTTTTAAAAATTTTTAATGTTTTATTTCTTTTTGAGATAGAGACAGAGCATGAACGGGGGAGGGTTAGAGAGAGAGGGAGACACAGAATCTGAAGCATGAAGCAGGCTTCAGGCACCGAGCTGTCAGCACGGAGCCCAATGCGGGTCTCTAACTCACAAACTATGAGATCATGACCTGAGCCAAAGTCAGAAGCTCAACTGACTGAGCCACCCAGGCGCCCCTCTCTTGCTTTTCTAATTTGTTAGTATTTATAACCAACAGTGATTACACTATACACTGTCAAGCAATCACCTGTAGATTCCTCTTAAAAGATTTGGGAGGGAGGGGTGCCTGGGTGGCTCGGTTGGTTAAGTGCCTGACTTTGGCTCAGGTTATGATCTCATGTTCATGAGTTCAATCCCTGCATCAGGCTCTGTGCTGACACCTCAGTGCCTGGAACCTGCCTCGGATTCTGTGTCTCCCTCTGTCTCTCTCTCTGCCCCTCCCCTGCTCATACTCTGCCTCTCTCTCAAAATAAACATTTTTTTTTAATTTTAAAAAAGATTTGGAGGGAAAAAAGTTTTTGAAGGAAAAATAAATGAAAGAAGATAAAGAGCAAGGCTG
Organism: Lynx canadensis; assembly: GCF_007474595.2. Taxonomy (NCBI): domain Eukaryota; kingdom Metazoa; phylum Chordata; class Mammalia; order Carnivora; family Felidae; genus Lynx; species Lynx canadensis. Next base: position 76,314,045 of record NC_044310.1, read on the forward strand.
TGAGAAATAGTCTGAATTCTCTCTCTTCAAAATGCTAAATATTTGTTAGATTGCATTTGGGTAATCAAAAATGTACACATCCCACTTGTAATTATAATACGTCTTTCTTCATTACTGTGTTCAGACATGAATATTACAAGTTGTTTTTAAACTCTAACTTTAGGTAACCTTAAAGAAGATTTTCTCTTTGAGATTGTGGTGAAAGATGAGATGACCAAGAACAAAATAAAAGTCTTATAATATATTCTTTGTTCCTTTTATGGAAGTTTATTTTTCTACTTTTTCCATATACATATGCATGCACGCACACACACGCACACGCACACACACACACACACACACACAAAACTCTCTCTAGTATCTAAGGTTATAACTTGACAGTGCTCTAAATAAAAAGGATCAAAAAGGCATTGCATGATCATCTAAACTCAACTACAGTAAGTAAGCACGTAAATCTTCACTGTGTAAGACAGAGATCCTCTAAAGTTGGGACACCCCATAACAGCGAAAGCAGATAAATGTAAAAGGCCACCTGCTTCATCCACTAACCATTTGGTAGAATTAAACTATTGCAGTGCAGCTCAATCTTGGAAAAACTGCATAGCTGTGAAAATACCATTTACTGACTACCCAGAGCTTGACTTAGTATAAGCTATTTAGACCACATGAAATCTGCAATGCACGGTTAGATCTTTACAAATTTCATGAAATCTTTTTCGGATATCCAAAAAATCCTGAACTGCTTGAATCTTTTGTATCCTAGCACTGGGGACTGACCCATAATCTCTTTCCCAGCCAGGATACCAAGTCTGGACCCAACCTTGTCACTGATTCCGGCAGCTGCTTCAATTCACCAGAGGGGATGGCAGCAATCCTACTTCTAAAAGAACCCCACAAGGGCTTACGTTCATGATGCCTTGAAGAGAGCCTGAAAGAAAGGTCAAAGGTGAAGAAAAGATAAAGTGCCAAACAAGGAGATCAGTAACATAGGGTCTTCTTGATGAAATCCTAATGTCTGATTCTTCGGGATGCAAGCATCATAATTGCATTTCCAAAAAAGCCTCAGTTTTATCAGCATTTGTGTATGCATGTATGCCTGTGAGTGTGAGTGTGAGTGTGTGTGTGTGTGTGTGTGTGTGTGTGCAGTGTGGGTTTTGTTTTTAGGTCGGATCACTGTGCATCTAAAAGCCTTATTCAGCTGTCCTTGTCCTGAGTACTTTGTCTTACACAGGCCGCATTACTCTTGTAAACAGAGGCTGCATCAAAGTGAGAGCAGAGAGAGTCACATCAGTGGATTAAGGTCTTCTGCATGATAAAGTAGCTACCTAGGGGGGGATAAACTTAATATGTGAAAGAATGTTATTGAGAGGAATAAAGTACCAAAACTCTGTCATTCTCTTCATAATGTCCTAATCTAATGCCTGACACTGGGGCCTTAGGCCAGGGTTAGTGTTAATCAATGAAATACCCATCTGTGTTCCCTGTCCTTATCGCTATTTAAAACTAGCCTAAACTCAATTATTGTCCCTTAGAGACCAAGATGGGATATTAAGTTGATTGAAAGGAATTGTGTCCCACAAAGAAATCCCAGTGTTAAAATGCAGAGGTGTCAACATTGCTAACTAAATTTCAGCTAAACAGAGATTAGAAGCTAATTCTTGGAACATGAAAAACTTGCAGAGATGACATCTGGTTAAAAATCCTTATTTGAAAACAGATAAATTCTGGTCAACAGAGTAATCAATCCAGAGCAGACTGTGTGTTTTAGAAGAGATTGTGTCTCGTGTAACATGTATGACATCATCAATATACATTCAAACAAGGATTCAGATCTTGGGGCTGAAGGTGAATAAGAGATCAACATTCTCGAATTCATAATTCCTAACAATCATGATGATCATTACAAGGATATATAACTTCTTCCTTGAATAACTAAAAGGTACTATCCAAAGCTGCCTTATTCGTGATGACATTAGAAAGTATTTTTAAAAGGGGAATGAGGGGCGCCTGGGTGGCTCAGTCGATTGAGCCTCCAACTTCGACTCAGGTCATGATCTCACGGTTTACGGGTTCGAGCCCTGTGTTGGGCTCTATGCTGACAGCTTGGTGCCTGAAGCCTGCTTTGGGTTCTGTGTCTCCCTCTCTCTCTGCCCCTTCCGCATCATGCTCTGTCTCTCTCTCCTTCAAAAATAAACATCAAAAAAAAATTTTTAAAGGAGAAAAAGGCGAGGAGGAGAGAGGGCAAGGAGGCATAATCCTATAGCTCAAGGATGCCCATAATGGTCTTACTAACATTTGGATACAAAATGGTAGCTTTTGTCATTCATATTCTTCTCTGCTTTGTTTTCGCCTAGGTTTAATGGCAGCTTGCTTTTAGTTCTCTATAACCAGATCTCGCGGCACACGTATTGAATATCCCTTTCAGAAGCTTAAAAAAAATAAATAAATAAATAAATAATGCCACTCTTAAATATGTAACAAAGTCTAAAGCTGAGTGAACATGCTTTTATGCTTTTATCATACTTCTTGAGCCTATATACACATTCAAGTGCCAACAGATTCATAGGATACCATATAATAATAATAAAGTTATAATTAAAATCTTCCCTGCTAACTACTAAGTGCAAAAGTATCCTCATTCCTTGTTGCAATACTAGCCGTAAGCATACTAATGAATACCAATTAGCAATACTAGTTAAAACAGGCATGATTCTAACACAAGAATGGACTGCCAAGCCAGGAGAATGGAACAGAGGACTCAGGAGTAAATTGTATGTGTGATCCGTGATAGAGGAGAAATCGCAAGTCAGGAGAGGAGAGGAATGTTGGCTCACTGAACAGTGTTTACTGGCCAGCAGGATAAGCTGCCAGTTTGGTCAATACCTCGTACCATGTACCCATATCAATTCCAAGTAAGTTTTAAAAGTTCTGTCATGCTTTAAAATTAATCAGTCAACAGCAAGAAGAAACAGTATCAAATACCCAAGTTTTGGAGAGAGATCACTCTTAGCTTAAAACAATGAAAGAAATTACCAAGTAAAAACTATCTGATTTAACTACATATAAATTTTAAGTCATTCAAAGGAACTAAAACTGCAAAGTGAACAGCAAACTAGGGAAATGTTTGTAGCAATATCAGATAAAAAGGCCCAATGTCTCACACGCGGAGACGAAGGACTGTAAACTCCTATAGAACAGGGAGATCTTTGTTCAGCTAATCATAACCAGTTTTGCTTGGAATTCTCCCTAGTCAAGGTCAAAACTCATCTAATTGAACATCAGCACCTTGGGCAGATCGAGAATAATTTTTAGAGGCCTTGCTTTTGCATGATTTTTTACACTGCCTCTCTCCAACAGGGGTTCCCGAGGTTGGAGGCTAAATAGTCCATACATCTGTTTTCAATGGTTCAAAACCATTTATCCTCAGCTTTCCATTTAGAACTTTGGTTGATGCCAAGTAGTATCTGCCTCCTTAGTGCGGCCACCAGCAGCCAGCTGACGGGTTAACCTGTACTTTTTCAGAGGGAGAGGAAGTAAGGAGAGAATTAAAAAGACACTTGGAAATCTCAGCTAACAGCTTTGCGCACAAAGTTTTTAGGAAGCCCAGGCTCGTCTCAATCCCCTGCTGCAGATAAAATTCTTCGCTCATATCTCAAGTGCTCAGGCAGTCAGGAAACCAAGAACAAAAGACTAAATAGGGAAACACGTTCCAACGTGCTGATATTAATATACAAAATAACTTCAACCACCTCACTGTAATTGCAGAGAACAGTACATAATAGTGTCAGCCTATTTACATATAACAAATAGGGAAATGGCCTTTGTAAAAGCCAGTTATTCAAGAGCAGCCAGGATGAAGGCGGAATGCCATGTGTCAGAGCCAGAGAGGGAAATGGTTCCGAAGTCAAGAGCATCTGGAATAGCCTCCAAATGTCATACTGGGGGGAAAAAAATGAAAGAAAAAAAGATTGTCATCTTTCAGGGACTGAAGTGGAAGCTGAAGTGCTCTCCCTCAATTAGGCGAAGTGTGGTGCAGCTGATTAACCTGAATGTTACCTTGGTAACCCAAGAATTACACTGTAAATGAAATATGTGTCGATGATGGGTACCTTTAATCAGACAAGAGCCACACGAGCATTTTGAGCCAGAGAGCCATAAATCTTGGGTTTCTAGCACTTTAATCATTCATGAAATAACAGTCTTTTTTGACAAGAGGCAAGCATGGCCACTAGTTATTAAGTAAGCAGTAACAGAACATGTGCTGTAGCAGAACCACGAAATATCCAAGGTTTGACTCCAGGCATGATAGATGTAAATACAGTGCCTGTGGAATATATAGTTATTATAATACTAACTGACATATAAAGCAGAGATTATTAAAGTGCCTCAGTTTTTCAGTGGGGCCTAGGTTTTAAACGGCTATGCTGCAATAAACATTGCTCTCCTTCTTAAAAACCATCCAAACAAAGAAATAAACATCACTAGTATTTGCTGCATTGACATTCTTTCTCTGCATATTACCCATCCCTGAAAGAGTTTCCATACAAAAGATAAAATCTAAATCCTTCAGTGTGTGTCACTGCGTGCGTTGTGTGTGTTGCAACATTTCCCCTTTAATAGAACCATTATCCTATTTTTTAAAAATAATTAAATTCTGGGCTCCATTCGTTTCTCATACTTCTATTGAATTCTGAAAGTCTCTCTTGGCCATCCACAGTGCTGGGAGCACTGATAAACATTTGAAAACTAAATGAAGCTTTTAAAGCGCTCAAAACTGCCTCCAGGACATGCTTGTGACCATCATCTTGAACTTGAGTCTAAAGAGTAAAGACCTAGGGCCATATTTAGAGCTTTAAAGACATGTTTTAAAATTGATGGCAAGTCTTTTAAAACCTGTGATCAGGTGAGGGGGAAAAGGTCAGCCATTCATCCTTTTTTGTGGCTATGCCCTTGCCAAGGCGCACTCCTTCCAAAGATCTCACTCCTTTGGTTTGGTTAGAGAGAGAAAGCGATAGACAGATAGATAGACAGACATATACCTCAATTCCCTCTCTCTTTAGAATGTTTATGTTACTCATTTAACCCTTAAATCATTTAGTACCCTAAGGCAGTGTTTCTTAAAGTGTATTCTGGAGAATTCTCTGACCGACATTTATAAGACAGCTTCACCGAAAGGGTTCAGGGCCAAATAAAATATTGAATTAAACAAAACTTAACATGTTTCTTTAGAAAGGACTTTTTGGAACCTTTTGTGCTAATATTTTTTGGCCTCCTGCCAGACACTGAGCCCTGGGTGGGCAACACCAGCCACGGCCCTTGCCATCAGGGAGGAACATTACACATAGCCCACTCAAATGTGTAGGTTAAAATGTCATCCTGAATTTTATCTGGCACTTTATTTTTCAGGACCTTTCAACATCCTCTGCACAAGAGACCAAGGACGCACAGAGTATTAACACCCCCAGTTCTCCCCACAAATTTACATGTGTTTCTTATCTAAAGAGTGGGACTGCCTTCTCAGCACTTCAGGCTTGAAAACACAATCCTCTTCCCCTTCTCTCTCACCATAAAAGCCAGTTGCTACCAAACCCTTGCAGTCTCTGCTCCACCTGCAGACACACACCGCAGTGCTGGTTTATATTCTCAGCCGTCCTCACCTAGTCCAATAATGTTACCACTTACTCCGTCCCTCGTCTCAAGGTCCCTCCTCCCCCAACACAATCACACATATTTCTGCTCTCACACATACCATCTAAGAGATCCTACACGAGTTTTCTTGGCCTCAACAACTAGACTAAAAATTGGGGTTTCCAATCTTAGGTCCTAACAATAATCCTCTCTCCTCTCCCCCTGCTTTTGCCCTCAAAGTTCCAGGAACATCCCTCTAGTTAAGAACTGCAACCTTGCCAAGAGAGAGCCTTGGCCCATGCATGCCATCCTTTTTCCAGCTTACATCCCACAGCTTGGAGGAAGTCTGTCCTGACCCTCCCATCAGAGCTCCTTTCTTTTCATGCAGTACTTCAATTGTATTTGTAGCCAGCACTTATACAGTCTATACCCTGTATTCAAAGCTTTTTATGTATTTGTCAGTCTCACCTCCTACCTAGTGAGATGCTGAAAAACTGAACGTATCTTTTTACCCCACAGCATCTGGTACCAGACACATAGTAGGCAGTCACTACACTTTTGTTGAACCAACCAGAAACAAACTAGACTAGAGAGACTTTGGTTCAACATAGGATCCATAATAGGGTTTGATCAGCACTTAACAGTCATCAGCTTGAAAACCGCTTCTCCAAGGCTGACCTGGCAAGCCCTACTAGGCATATACTGAAAAGTTCAAGGGCTACTGAGGGAACAGTAAGAAGTTTTAGGTGCACTTTAATAACATCACTCCTTAAAGAGTTAATGTGCCAATTTCAGTTGGAACAGATATCTTGAGTTCCCATGTATCTGTCAGAAAACATTGGAGAAAGGGGAAGGAATGTATCAATAGCCAATTGAAACACCATCAGCTCTCAACCACTTCCACTGGCAATGACATATTGCATGGAGGGTCATTGCTTCTCTCTACTTTAATCAGCTATGAACTGAGGGAGTCCAAAGGTTCTACAACAGACAGAAGGATGAGGTCCTAGTGTACGGTGTTCTATATGGCTCTAGAAAAAAGATGTGGAAGAAAAGAAAAAAGTAGAAAGAATGGAAAAATTGTAGGCAAGTTGACTTACTCCAGAGTTTTATCAGACAGATGATCATGCAATTTTTTTACTACACTGACAGCTCCTTGGAAAAAGCAGCACCTTATTTTTTTCCCTAAATCTTCTGGTACATTATAGATGGACAATAAATGTTTTTCAAATGGAAATAAAGCAACAACCCACTGATAGTAGCTGATTAACAGTTGTCTGTTCAATAGCTCATTTCCTATTAAGTACTCATCCATCACAAGGATCTCAAAAGAAGCTTTAAACAAAACCTCTCATTTTGAAGTTGCTGTACACCTGGGTAGCGATGAAATCCTCAAGTGTCTACCTGACAGAGTGATATCAGGAAGCAACAGGAAGCAGCCAGAAAGGCAGGTAGCAGATGCCAAAATTAGGAGGCAGTTTACACTCTTCCAGAGAAAGAACTGTAAAAGGAGTGATGGATTGCAGCACAAAGAGAAGCCTTTAACTAGGATTTGCTCGGCATGGCATCCAGTAAGTAGCATCAACTGCATTCAGTGGAGTAAAAAAAAAAAGTGTCTGTATGCTGAGATGTCAGCTTGTAAAAGTGTCAGTCTCCAAAATAAATCAAGCAGCAAATGGAAAACATAAATAACTATACATGATGCCAGCAACACTAAGCAAGGGGGGAAAAAAACATTTTAAAGGAATTGTCCTTGTTAACCACACAGTGAGTTGGGCTTAGCTCAAGGGTTTTCTAGATTAGCAAATGAAGTTTTCCAGTTTTCTATAAAAGAGATGGTGGTTACAGGGTCTGCTGAAAAAAGCACTGATGGAAAAGGCCAAAATCTGGGACTTTGCCTTAACTCTGTTAATGTAACACAACCTGTGCCTCACAAGAATGTTTACCTTTCAGCTTCCTCCTCATAAAATGGAGACTGAGAACTTTGTTCTCTCCTTTCCTTTGCCACACCTCACCTAGTCACACAATTTAGAAGCCTGTGGTGACAATGACACCACAATTATACGCTCAAATTCTGGGGATAGGGCCCGACTGTTACCTAAAGAATAAACTGCATGACTTTAGAGAGGATCAGGAGGGCCCTCCACCCCACAAACACTTGACCATCTGCTCAACACTGCGAAAAAGTCCTCTAACAGGAGTCAAAACCTTAACAGTCTAAGGTAGAAAATGCAAATGTTCCTGAAAGGGACACTACACAAGCCTGAGGAGGTGGCATCAGGATGCAGATGAGACCATTAGCTTTAGGGGCAAGAGATCTGCACTGTTACCCTAATTTAACACTGTTTTAAGTGTGGGGTTTCAATTGAGTCCCCATTTCCTCATCTGTGGGGGAGGAATGGGGTAAGAGGTGAAATATCCACAGGTCAGCTGAAAGCAGTAAATGATAGAAACAGCTTATCTATTGCACAGATAAGAAAACGTTTTTGCCAAGCATGGGTAGGGACAGAGTCTCAGCAATCAAACAGAAATCCTGATTGTCTACAGGGCGGATGAGAGGAGAAATAAATAATCTTACGGTTATTGCAGAATCAGAAGAGTTCTGCTTGTTTCCCTATCTGTGCTCCCAGCATCTGGTGCCTTGCCTCCAAAGGTTAGAACTATTCAAGGTCTTCCAGAGTCAATGGGAAGACTTCATTAACTTTAATATATGTAAATTTCTGGATAATGGGCCTCAACTTCTGCCCACATCACTATTCAGCTGGTTGCCTGAGATCTGAGATATTTCCTTAAAACCCACATGGCACCATATTCAAAAGGGGAAGATAAGGTATTGAGAACCAAGAATGCTAATAATATCCCACTTCCACTCCCTCTCTCAAGGACTTGCATTTGCTACCAGTTACCTAAGTGCCTACATGACACAAGACCCATTGACATGCCCACCTTGTGATATTGAGTCATGAAGTTATTTTCCACCTAAGTGATTTAAATCCTGAATTGTCACTGGCATTTGAAAGAAACATTGATGGGGCACCTGGGTGGTTCAGTCTGTTAAGTGTCCAACTATTGATTTTGGCTCAAGTAATGATCTCACAGTTCCTGAGGTCAAGCCCCACGATAGGCTCTGTGCTTCAGTGTGGAGCCTGCTTGGGATTTTCTCTCCTTCTCTCTCTGCCCCTCTCCTGCTCATGCATGCTGGTTTGTGCTAGCGCTCTGTCTCCCCAGCCTCCTCTCATAAATAAACAAATAAACGTTGAAAAAAGAAAGAAGCATCTAGGATTAAATTTAAATGGCTATTTCTGAACCAATATACCTATATTTACATGGTCCGTATTTAAAAATATACACTTCCACAAAATTGTCACCTCCAGTGATATGAACTTATTCTGTCAAATGGCTTCTATTATAGAGTGTTCCCTTCAGGACCCCTTCATTTTAACCTCATTTCTCTTCTTTGGCCTTCTCTTAAAGTAATAAACCAAACAATTTATAATTAGGAAGATTTCTATGTTAGAATATTTGAATTGGTTACAAGGTCACCTGCTGCATCTAAAGTAATTACTTAATGGTGAATAATCCAACTAGCTCAGGCCAACAGATCATTCAATAACATTCCTAATTTTCTAACAAATTGTCTTCTTTCCTACACATATAGATTTTCTGTCATGCAAATATTCTTCCACTAGCCCCACCTCCATCTCACTATAATGAGCAATACTCTGTAAGTAACAAGAGGCCAGTGTATTACACGTGTTCTATTGCTCTAATAAGTAAAAGGGATTGACTTGTTTATAACAGCCCATGTGGTCTGTTAATTTGGCATTTCATCTGGCTCTGTTTGACTGCAGAGACTAAAATGAAGCCTGCGTTCATTTTTCATTTTTCCAGAAATTTAAAATCAACAGGATAATTTCTCAACTACCCAAACTTTCCACTACTAGGAATTTATCCAAAGGATACAGGAGTGCTGATCCACAGGGGCACATGTAGTCCAAGGTTTATACCCCAACTTTGGTACCTGAGATGAAAAAAGACGAAGGCAGATCTTTACTTTGTATTTTCAGTCCATTCAGCATCATGGCCTGGTTTTTTCCACGGCTGAATAATATCGTGATTAGTAAATCACGATATTAGTAAATGATTATTTACTGTTACAACTCTCACAACCTGTAGATAAATCCTTCACTTAAATTAAAAAAAAAATCAAGGAAAAATTAAGAGTCCCTACATTATAATTTCAGAAACAAAATCTTGATCATAATGTTAACAACCTTAACAGCTTTGTGGAAGGAGAGAGATCCTTTTTCTGGGCCTTCTAAAAGCAGACTCAGCTTGAGGTATTTTCAAAATGTGCTTCATGAAACTTAACATCATGATACTCATTCCTAAAACTTTCAGAAACCTTCCAGTTGCAGCCTGATTCAAATGTGAACTTTACTCTTACAGAGTATAAAGTTTCAAACTTGTTATTCTTCCTTCAATTTTTTTTTCAATCTATCATTTTCTTTTTCCACTCCTTCAAAAATCTTTTATGGCCTTTCTTATGAGGATACGTCTACAGCCATCTACTTTTCTTCATATAATTCCTTAACACTTCTCTCATAAGACCTTTCCAGAACTACTAGAGTACATCCAAAACATGACAAAAGAACAATCTGCCACCTGCAACAAGAATCAATGACCTTTCAAGCCCTTTTCAAATCAAGAATCTGGGATTCTTTGATTCCATTCTTCTGCCTAGACCTTGAACTAGGGTATAACCAGTGGGAACAAAAAAGATGGAAAAAACATCCCTGACAATTAAAGTCACCAATAGAAAACTAAGCATAACCCCCAAAGGGACACTTATCCAAAGAGAACTATCACGTTGTCTTCATGTCTCATGCTCCTATAGTTGTTTTTTTTTTTTTTTTTTTTTTTTTTTTAAGGGCGGGACTACAAAAACAGCCAGCATTTATACTCCTCTGAACTGCTTTGTATTTGGCATAAATCTTGCAAAGCTCAGTTTCCTAAAATATTTAAGGAGAAAAGTAGAAAATAAATCTTACATCTTTTCTGTAAGCTATTTAATACTTTGGAGCATTGCTAACTGGGTTAGGGGAAATACAAGAGAAGGATCAGAAGGACCATCTGGCACAAGCCAAGGGAGCAAATGTTTGTTGAACATTCACTGTATGACAGACATAAGGTCAGAGCTTCACAGGCATTACCTCATTTATCCTCAAGACAACTCTGTGAAGTGGATACTGTTTTTATCTTCATTTTACCCATGAGTAAATGGAGAGTTGGAGAAAGAAGCTAGGTGACTTGCTCCATGCCCAACACCAATATAAGTGAAACTGGGATCTAAACCCAAGCCTAACCACTCCAGAAACCACGATTTTAACCACTCTTTAAAACTGAACAACTCTAAGGTTTACAGCTAATATCTGGAGAACTTATTATGATTCCATTTTAGTTGTTAGGTGATGATAATCACACTCACTGGTGCTCAACCCTTCAGCTTAGACTGGAAGCCAGTAGATATTCTATAAGTTAGAGCATAATGATGATATCTTCCTGTCCAGAATTGCCAAAGCAAACCCAACAGAAGCCCAGCTGCCAGAGATATGCCATCAAATAAATCCAACACCAAACGTGATCTTCACGTTCTGCCGGCCATGTGGCCCTGTACATATGGTGGCCTTGCTCCCTAGCAGGAGAAACATAGGGGGAAACTACTCGAATGATGAAAAACAGCAGGTATTTAAATACTTCCGCTCAGACAGCAGGTAGCTTGTTACCTGAAATGCCCAGGATCCATCACTTGGCAAGGAGGGCACAAATACCAGACACTGATTTCAGGAACCCAGCAGGAAAATACCACTGTGTACAAATTCAGGGTGGAGAGAGAGGTTTTCTGTTTCAGATCTGGGTTACCTGTAGCACCCCACTTCCTCCTCCATCTTATACCTCCCTCATAACAGTGAGCTCAGAACTTTTCTCAAAAAAATCTGAACAGGTCCAGGTCACTCTCTCCCCTACCACTTTGGAGAGCTGCAACACAACAGGAACTAAGGGATTCTCAGCAAGCAATACAGTATTGCTGATATACTGACATTATGGAAGCCTATAGGAAGCCCAATTCAGCTCACCAGCTTCACAAGAGACTGAAGGAGGGTATTGCTATGTGTGACTCTGTCTGTTAACTACAAAGTTTGATTAACAAGGAACTTTATCTGATGACTTATGGCTAAGTAACACTGTAACTCAGTTGTTCATCATTCATTCATTCTCTCTCTCTGACTCCCAACTGCTGCCCTCTTGCAATGGACAAATCAATAAGGTTCTCCTACTTCTACGAAGAACTTTGATAGGATTAGAAGCCATGAAGATGCCAGATAACACCGCCAGTTCAGGCTCTGCTTTTGAAGGTTTTGCGTTACTTATTTGCAGATTATGTACTTGAATAAAAGCTACTTGAAGACTATGAGTTCAAGTGATCTGTTCTCTATCAGGATTACCAAAAGCATTAAAGAGTAATAAATCAGCAGAGAAAAAAAAAAAAACAAAAGTGGCTCCTGACAAACATCTATGTTCTCCCTCAATGTAGAGATAAATGCAACACTGCTTTGTAATAGAGGCTGAGAAATGTGGTTAGTCTTTTGAGGGAAGGAGGAATGTCACTTATTGTTGTAAAAGGGGTTTATGTTTAGCTGATTTGATTACAAGCAGCAGACATCACATAAAACTCACTCAAGAAAACATTGGGGAGGGGTGCCTCAGTGGCTCAGTCGGTTAAGCATCTGACTTTTGGTTTCAGTTCAGGTCATCTCACAGTTCATGGGTTTGAGCCCTACATCAGGCTCTGCACTGACAGCACAGAGCCTGCTTGGGATTCTCTCTCCTCTCTCTCTGCCCCTCCTCTGCTTGCATTCAAGGAAGGAAGGAAGGAAGGAAGGGAGGGAGGGAGGGAGGGAGGGAGGGAAAGACAAGACAAGACAAGACAAGACAAGACAAGACAAGACAAGACAAGACAAGACAAGGAAAGGAAAGGAAAGGAAAGGAAAGGAAAGGAAAGGAAAGGAAAGGAAAGGAAAGGAAAGGAAAGGACACCTGGGTGGTTCAGGTGGTTAGCTTCCAACTTTTGTTCAGGTCATGATCTCACTGTTTGTGGGTTCAAGCTCCGCATTAGCCTCTGTGCTGACAGCTCAGAGCCTGGAGCCTACTTTAGATTCTGTGTCTCCCTCTCTCCGCCCCTCTCCTGCTCATGTGCATGCTCTTGCTCTCTGGCTCTCTCTCAAAAATAAACTTAAGAGAAGAGGAGACAAGAGAAGAGAAAGGGGCAAGGGAGGGAAGGGGGAAAGAAAGAGAAAGAGAGAAAGAGGGAGGGAGGGAGGGAAGAAGAATGAATGTTGGGAGGTAATAAGTGAGTTAACATAAGGATATGTGTAAGTAGAGTAACAACAAAGAGATCTTAAAGGAATCCCAGAAATGCAACAGGCTTCACTGGGTAAATCCCATTAACTCTAGGGAACAACTCATTTCACGTGTGAGTCTTCATGATCTGTCTCTGACTTAGGATGAGTGGCAGCTCACTCTCCTGCCCATCAGGCAGTTTCCTTGGCTGTCCTTAGCCTGCACATGGCCCAGCATGAACTTACCCTACCTTACGCTATCTTTTAATGCATGCTGTTTTGTCCAATCTTCTCACGAGCAAGTTCTACAACTCCTCAAAAGAATCCAATTGGCCCAGTCCATTTTTCATAGCTAGTCTTGGGTCTCTCCATGACCTTCTCCTGATATCTAGCTAAAATAAATCTGTCTCAATAAAAAAAAAAAGAAAGAAAAGAAAAAAAAAGACAAGAGGTGATTATTAGCCAGATAATTGCTTGGGAGTGAGAGGCTGGGAAAAATTAGGAGGTCCTTTGTGCATTCTATTGCCATTGTAAATATACTCTTTATTTGATTTTCTAGTCCTACTTTATTTTTTTCTTAAGTTGGTGAATTATCTACACAATAAATTCAGAACCAGGTATTTCTTTTGGTCCTACTCTACAACCTGGGACAAATAACTTCAGTGAGCCTATCTGTAAAGTGAGAGAATATTCCTTAGTCGCCTCTTTCTCTTTCATAAAATACAATGAATTGGGATCAGCCCCTAGAAAATCTCAGGTGAGGATCTCTGGAGGTAAAAGGAAATGCTGTTTCCCTCTATCACTTGAGATGGGGATTTTCTGGGATAACTGCTGTTCGCTTTCTCTAAGAACACTGGCAAGGCTTTACATCCAGGTATACACATATTAAAAATCCACTTCCTGACAGCTTCCCAGAATGGGCTCCCAAGATGAGCAATTAGCATGGAAAATTATATGAGCCCCAAATATAACTTCCCATTTTGCTAATTATTCCTCCTTTTTGGCTGTGTAATTTTGATGAGGGCAATCACTTGGAAAACCTATGCATAGGGGATTTTGAAATTTCTGAGTTCAAATAAAATGACATACATAATTAGAACATTAGGTAGTATTTTCCATGAGTATAAAGTGTACTAGAATCTTAGTAATGAGCTCATGAAGATAAAGCTTAAATCCATCCATTGGTTTGAAAATTGCTATCTTGAACTAGGAAAAGTACATGCTGATGAAATGTGAATGCTAAATGGTAATAATGATGATAATGCATCTCATTGACTTAGTGCTATAACCTGTTCAAAGCTTAATGCATTGGGACTTAATGCATAGATTCTCTGAAAAGAAAGGAACATGAATAGCTATAGCCCTAGGGTAAACTTGTGTATTTTGATCAACTACTCCATGCTCTTCCTAAACAACACAGTTTTTGTATAGTCACGTGTCTACAAAGGAAAAAGATCATGAAAAGTGTGTGTTGCTACCCAGACTAACTGTTATCCACATAGAAAGACCATCCCCATTTTTCAAGCTCTAAATACTTTTGCTTCCATAGCAAAGGGTTTAGGATTCTATAAATTACTCAGTTACCTTAACCCACCTATTCTATCTTCATACTTGCTTTAAGTACCTACCCAACAAGTGAAGGCAAGGTAAAGACTAATAAAGAGTTATTTTAAATCATATGGGAAGAAGATTTTAAAATAATGAAATATAGAGGCACCTAGTGGCTCAGGTGGTTAAGCATGCAACTCTTGATTTTGGCTCAGGTCATGATCTCACGCTTTCGGGAGCTCAAGCCCAATGTTGGGCTCTGCACGCTGACCATATAGAGCCTGTTTGGAATTCTCCCTTTCTCTCTACCCTCCCCCACTCACGCTGTTTCAAAATAAATAAATAAATAAACTTTAAAAAAATAAAATAATGAAATATAAATTACTGTCAGGACCAGAGATTTATGGGAAGCTTAGAGTTAGTTGAAGAAAAAAAAAAAAAAAAGATAGTAATTCAGCAAAAATACTGACTGCTGTATTTACATAAATGGAATGAACTACATAAAAAATATAAAGATACTACAAGTTCAGTTATGACTTCGGGGGCACCTGGGTAACTCAAGTCAGTTGAGCGTCCAACTCTTGGTTTCAGCTCAGGTCGGGGTCATGATCTCATGGTTCATGAGTTCGAATCCCACATTAGGCTCTGTGCTGACAGCACGGAACCTACTTGGTATTTTTCTCTATCCCTCTCTCTCTGCCCCACCCCCCCCCCAGCTCGCTTTCTCAGTCTCTCAAAATAAATAAACTTAAAATAAAAAATAAAAGTTAATTTATGACTTCAAAGTATGGGTACTCCTTTTTTTTTTTTTTTTTTTTTTATTTTTGGGACAGAGAGAGACAGAGCATGAACAGGGGAAGGGCAGAGAGAGAGGGAGACACAGAATCGGAAACAGGCTCCAGGCTCCGAGCCATCAGCCCAGAGCCTGACGCGGGGCTCGAACTCACGGACCGCGAGATCGTGACCTGGCTGAAGTCGGACGCTTAACCGACTGCGCCACCCAGGCGCCCCATGGGTACTCCTTTTAAATACTCCAAACAGCATTATTTTTCTTTGTGTGTGCACACAACACGCACACACACTCAGAGTCATAGGCATTCAATATAAACATCTAAAAATCATTTTTATTTCCAACCCATGAATTCACCTACTTGAAAAGTTAAAACATTTTAGACAAAAATAACTTAAAGATAGGCACATAGTTTTCCACATCGACAAAAAATTTGTAAATGTTTCTCTCAGTCACATTTGCATCCTAAGAGCCTCACAGTCTTTAGCAAAGTCAACTAGTTGCACTATGAGAAACTAAATAAAGGAAGATGAGGAGAGAAGGAGGGAGGATACAGAGACATGAGGAAGTCAAGCAAGGAGAAAAGGAAAGAAAGAAGAAAAGGATGGCTTAGGAAATTCTTAGATGCAAGGCTATTTCTATTTTTAACACTAAGTACATGTTCAAATGTTTCTTCACTTGATGTGCTGTATCTTCTGGGTGTTGTCATTCTTAAAACTTAACATTGCCAAAGTCATGATCTGACATCCTAGCCCACTCCTCCCTGCTCATGGCCAAGGCCACAAATGTCCCATACAAAACAGCTACAGCTATTTTTCAACAACTCAGATTCCTGCCGAGGTCCAACTCTGTCTCTATAATCTGCACCTAGAGGCCTGATGTGCTGGCGTATGTTCTGTCCTGTCACCTCCTCCCTGGATATGCCTCCCCCTCTTGTCCCTTCAGAACAACACTTCTACTAGACAGCATGCTTGGCTTTCACTTAGGTTTCATTCCTGCCTCAAATCTCCCTAAACTTTATGATCTGGAACCTTCATGCCAGGTACCAGACATGTCTACCGGCCTGGATTCTCACTTGTCTATGGGTGGAGTTCCAAGTCCTGGTGTCTCTGAAAACCACTGCTGGCAGGACTGGAATCATTACAAGGTGCTCTATGGTTTCTATTACTCAACTTGTCAAGACCTCCTACACCCAGTTCCACAGTCGGGGGGAGGGAGGTCGTCCCATACAACACAATTCTCAGACATCAGCAGGGCGTCTAAGAATTCAACTCAGTTCTGACACTACCTGGAGATAGTATCCTAGAGATAGTATCAGATTCCACAGGTTAAGGACTCAGTCCTACAAGACTGCTCCTCTCCCCTACTTCAGAGGCCAGTTGCAAGCCCTAAACTATTACCTGTGTTTCTAATCTACCTGCTACAGATGGGAAGTTCTGAGAGCCTCCTCCTTAGGTTCTTTTAATTTGTTAAAGCAGCTCACAGACCTCAGGGAAACACATTTACCAGTTTACTAAAGGATACAATAAAGGATTTGAACCAAAAGCCAGATGAAGAGATAGAGTATGGGGAAAGGGTGTGGAGCATCCATGCCCTCTCCAAGTGTGCCATTCTCCCCAATCTCCATGTATTCACCAACCCAGAATCTCTTTGAACCTAGTTCTTTTGGGTTTTTATGGTGACTTCATTGCACAGTCATGACTGACAAAGCCATTGACCATTGGTGGATTCAACCTCCAGCCTCTCTCCCCTCCCCAGAGATGGGATTAGACCTCCAAGTTTCAACTTTTTAATCACAGAGTTGATCCTCGTGGCAACCAGCCCCCGGTGTTGGGCAGTGTCGAAAAGTCACCGTCATTAATGTAACAAAAGACACCTTCATCACTTGCCACACTTAGGAAATTCCAAGGGTTTAGGGAGCTGTGAGCCAAGAACGGTGGACAAATAACAAATATAAATGAGAAATATATTTTCGTCATCTGAATGACCAAATATGGATTTCTCACAAATCACAAAATCGTACCTCCCCACAGTTTCATCATCAGAAAAATAAAAATAACATCCAAGTTCACAAGGATACTCTATTAAATTTTTTAAATTCTGTGAGAAATACTTTATAGATATGTCAAGAACTATATTAATGTTAGTGATTTTCAAAGTTCTGTGGGATTATATCAGACAAGGAAAAAAATAAAAACTTTGCCTTGTGTTAAATTACATCCTATACCAAAACTAGAACTCCTCCTGCCAGAGCTATGACATAAAGCAGTATTATACCTGTCGTGTTCATGATAAGATTAACTATTTCTTGTTCGGTTATTTATCTCATGGCCAACAGAAAAAGGAGTTTTATGTTTACTACTGTAGTTCAACAAGAGGCCAGAGGGAAGTTTTGTAAGAAAAGGACAAATATCAAGAAAAGGGAGACAGTACTATAAATAACATGAAAATGACTCCCCCAGAGTATCTAGGACATGGATGGAACTCTCCCCATAATTCAGTGGCTGTAGAACAAAGAGAGTCCTGGCTCACAGGAGAAATGCATGACGACAAGGACATGAGGCTCCAACGAGGTCCATTGTCCATCACATTAAAATCTATGGTGTGGTCAGTGAGGTCTCCTGGTTTCTTATGTGCTCACAAAAAAACACCTTACTAAGTGGGCAAGGGATTACTTTTTTATGTTTTAACATCACATGGTAGTTAAAGCCACTCATCAGGAAGCTCCGACAGCATCTCAGACCTAATTTTAGGAAGAGAAGAAACTCAAGAGTCCATTATTTCAGAGAAAAAAACCTGCATCTGAGAGCACTCAGCACCATCAGTACAGTTATTTCTGAGGTTAAACCAAATAAAACCTTCAGAAGTGTGAGTAACTGCCCTGAAATTTCTTTTCCTGTCAGGAGCACTAATACTAAATTAGATTTAGGATTGCAGATGCAAGAAATCACCGTGGGAAGTTTTCCCTCCTTTTTTTTTTCTTTTTCCAAGAAATTCTTCACCATAGACACTTGGATTAGCAGCACTGTCATTTCTATTACTGGGTGCCCAAATTAGTTAAACTATCACAACGTATAGTCTTTACAAGCAAGAATATAGTTTCTATTGTTCAGAGTTAGTTGTCAAAGAGAGAGATGCTAGTGATCATGTAATACTTCCCTGCCTCATTATTTTTCAAGTGAAATCTTACTAGGTCTGTGGTGTGTATTATGATGTCAGTTCATGCCATGATTTATATGTGAGGAGAATGTTTTCTATCTGTGAGACAGGCAATACTTTGCTTTTCAACACTTCCAGGGATTAAATAATATGCATATGAACAAAAAAATGCACAACCAAAGTTCACACATTCAACAGGCATCAATACAGGTGAGGCACAAAGAACTTAGGTAGCTTGCCCACAGTCCCTCAGTTAATAAATGGCCACGAAGAGCCTCGGGACCAGTCCTCTCTAGCCTAAAACCCTGTTTCTTTCTGCTACCTCACACTGTTGCCTCCTCAGGAATCTCACAAACTCTAGGGGTAGATAAGACAGAGATGCACATTCACTCAGCATTTATTCATTTGTTCAACAACTATCTACTGCATGCCTACCCAAGTGACCAGCATTGCCTCAAGTATAGGGGAAAGTGGGATGTTGGCCAAAAAGAGGAACGAAGTGTGATATGTAGTCATGGGATGTATTTGGTAGGCTTCCAACAGAAGGTAACAGTTAAGATACTTCCTGAAGGTTCTCTGCCCCTCCCCAGTGTACTCACTTGCAGTCTTTCTCAAAAAAGATAAACATAAAAACAAATATGTCCTGAAGGATAGATCCATGAGTGGGTATGGACCAGGAGAGGAGCTTCATTTTCAGTGAGGTGAATGGTGTGAAGGTGTTTACAGAGAAAGGAAAATAGCATGATATGAATGGAATATAGGCAGTTTAAAATGTTGAAAAATGCAGCTGGGGGCCACAGCCTAGAGAGCTTTAAAGGCCAGAATTAGAAGACTGCATTTTATTTATCAGGCAATGGAAATCACTGAAGGTGTTTAGCTGAGGAGTTACTTAATCAGACTTGTGTTTTTGAACGATGAATCTGGAAGAAGTGTGTATGTTTGAATTGAATGGCAGCAGGAAAGAGCCCAGTGGCCCTAAAATGATGGCAGTGGTCCAGGGAAGAGATAGGGAATGGTGTTGGGGCAGGGACAGTAAGTGAATAAGGAGGTAGATGGAATGCTTTATATGAATAAGCTCAGAAAATCTATTGCAACAATTTGTAGGCAATTGCCCCTAATGAATAACATCTCTAGAAATACAAGGAAAAATACAAGCATCCTTTTGATGAGTCCATCAACTCTCCAACAGCTCAGCAGTCACTCAACTCATAAAGCTGCCTGAATCTAGAAAATACCAACTATCTTGGCTTGGCATCACCTCACAGTCCATCCCTAGACATGACTCATTCTCAGCCACATCACTGTCCCCTCTAACTCTGAGGCAGGAAAGAGCAGAAAGAAGAGACCAAGAAGGGCCAGTTGCAGGACGCCTGGGTGGCTCAACCAGTTAAGTGTCAGACTTTGGCTCAGCTCATGGTTTCTCAGTTTGTGGGTTTGAGCCCTGCTTTGGGCTCTGTGCTGACAGCCTGGAGCCTGGAGCCTGCTTTGGATTCTGTATCCCTCTCTCTCTCTCTGCCCCTCCCCCATTCGTGCTCTGTCTCTCTCAAAAATAAATAAGTATTTTAAAAAAATAATAAGGGCCAGTTGCATGTGGACTTTGAGCAGTTTCTCCAGGAGGGATGACTGCACTAAATCATCCACACTCCTTCACATGGATCCCCTCCTGCCCACGGCATGCACAGAGAGGCGAGCAGACTTTTTTTCTTTTTTTCCTCTTAGTCATGCAATTCTCTCGTGCAATTAAATCATCGCATAAACCTATGGAATGGCTGGGGCTAGGAGCTGGTATATGGTCCCTGTCAGTGTACAGAATTAAAACTGCAGCCACAGAAGAGAGGAAGGCTACTGGGCTCAAATGGAGACAAGACCTATGACTCGGCCCTACAGCCTGAACCAACTTGTGGAAGCCGTGACTCACACCAGACCAAGGCTGGAAAGTTTGGATTCCTGGCCCTCTCTGAAAACTGAAAAGTAAACTCTGGGCTGAGTGCTTCTTTGACCCTTGCATTTCTACCCTAAAGAGATGAAGAGAGCAGAGATAGAAATGAAGGCCGCACTTCTCTTTTTAAGAGCCTCTTTCTAGCGCGGGCCAGACAGCAGTGTGCAGAATCTCAGGCAATAAAGGAGTCAGTAGGGACTGTAACACACCAACAGCAAGTTTATGCCGATGAAAAACATGAGCTTACATAATAAAGTTGGGGCAGAAATTGTTTTGAGTGGTGTGAGAAGAAATGTTTTGCTGACTGCTGTTGAAACGGGTAACAGACTTTGCATATTATATCACCATTTTTTGTTGTGTTTCACATGCAGTGTTTTTCTGCTCTTGACTTTGAGGTGTGAGGGGGAGGCTCTAATCATATGGCCTTGTGCAGATGCTCTATTTGCATTTCCATTAATCCAGGCCCTCCTGGAGATGCTGGAGCAGAGACACAGCATGCTTTGTGTTTGAACTTGTGAGAACCCATACCACCGCTTAATAACTTAATACATATGTATAGCCTCCCTCAGACAGCCCACTAGGAGGCAGAAGCAAGAGGAGGTGCTACCAGCTTGCGGGGCTCTACGGAAATGTGTTCTGACAGGAAGGAGCACCTTGCTCAGCAAAGAGTCCCCGTGCCTTAATCCCAGCTAGCCAACCCACCTGCCTGCCTGGGGAAGCCTCTTTTTTTTTTTTTTTTTTTTTTTCCAAGCTTGTACCCAAAGCATTAGTTCTCACACAGTGATCAGAAATATCCAGGTGAGGCTGCCTGGCCCCTCACAGTATTTAACTTGGTAACATGGCAACGGCTGTTCCTTTGTTTCTGGCGGGAGTTAGGGGACGCAAAATTTTAAAAAGCAGGTACCATAGGGAAGGAGCATGGCAGGTATGGTGTTGAAAGCACTGGCCTTACAATCCAGCAGACCTGTTCCTGAACCCCAGCTGCACCTCTGAATAGTTGGATGATCTTAGCAGGTCACTTGACTTTTCTAAGTCTTGGTTTTCTCATCCCAACTAACAGGGTCAACACCTATCTCACAGAGCTGCCATCAAAATTCAAAGAGATGGTACCAGTGAAGCACCTGCCATAGACTGGTTATTTAATAAATTGTAGCTGTTACTATTATATCATTTTGCTGTGATCACCTGGTTTCCCAATTTTGCCAGTTTATTTATCCATGGACTGTTTTTGCAGAGGCAAACTGAAGGAAGGGCAGGATGGGGGAAGGCAAATGGTTTTGTTCAATGAAGACTTTTGCCCTGTCAGAGTGATGCCATGAACTCAACTGTTTCTGAGAAAACTCCTCTCTGCCAAGTTTGTGCAGAAATAGACATCATTTTTAAATATATTCAGGGTTTCCTTCTGCTTTTTTGTATTTTATGCTGGGAAAAATCTATGAAGTTGGCAAACATAAATGAAAAATCACTCAAAAGTCGTCTAAGAGCCTTCCCAAAGAAGTCCATCGGAGCAGCCTGTGTGGCCATCCTTACTTGGGCTAAATATCCCAAGAATTACTTTTGACTGATGAGATTACGCAGGATTCTAGAAAGAGATCTCACCACCTGTTAAGATTTCCCCAAGATTATATGAATAAGTAATGTTCCCTCCTTTGCTTTTCTTTTTTCCCCCTGAAATAAACTAGAGCTGTCAGAAATCACAATTACAAATTTCCCCCATCGAGTTTTTTCAAGTGTTGGTGTCATATGTATAGGGTCTAATACATTGTGTACATTCATCTGATAAAGGACCAAGAGGCAGAACAATGCCTGGCAGAGATGATGTTCTACTTGTGTAAAGTAGCACCTACCTGGGCCCTTTCAGTACCTGCCTCAAACGTGGCAGAGAAGAGAGAATTTTAACAAAAATTAACTAGAGGGCTGACAGCACTTGTCCAAGTGACTCTCAACTAAATAAATCAGCATTGCTAATATTAGGAAGGATGAGTAGGGTCAAAGGAAAACATGATTGTTGGTAATTTTTTTTAACCTACCAACAAGGATGACTGTGTTCATTTTAGGATTCTGCGTAAGACCTCAAACAAATTAGATGCTAAGTATGAAAAGCACAGTAATTTCTTTCCAAAAGGTAATTTCTTAGAATCCATCCAAAACACAATGACAACTGGCTTGTCCAGAGTATACCACCATCAGTTTTGCCAGATGACTAGGGTGGTAACCAATGTCCAGACCCCTGTCCCAGGCCCCCCACCCCCATTATCCCCACCATGCAATGTTACTTGGAATACCTACATGCACTTTCTAGTTTCCTTTGTTCTACTTCTTCCACAATGCCTGCCTAACTAGATGGTAGATTTTGACCCAGCTCCCCACCTTGATTTGCCCCTGCTTTATTTATACCAACTCTAAGCTTTGGTCACTCACCTCCTTTGATGCCTGTGAACATGATTATCTCATTTCTTCCCCCAATACCAGAGGCAATAAGGGAAGTTGGTAACAAAGAACAATCCTACATTAGGTCCAGTTTTATCCGAAGTCTGAAATTCAGCAACACTTTTCTGATTCCGGTTTCACTCTGACTTCCTGGAGGTTAGCACCTTTGTACTGATAAAAATGAATGTCCTTTGGCATTCCCATGTTCTATCTGCCTCCAGAAGCCTCTATTTTTCCTCTATTCTCTAGCATTGTTATTTCTGCCAAGAGCTTGACTTATGATGTGGTAACTATACCTACATAGCTTTCTTATATTAAGTTCAAGAATACTAAGAGGAAAACACAGCACTAAGCTTTGGGAAAAGCAACCAAACCAAATGTGGGCTCTCGAGTCAGACTCCCTGGACTCAATTCCCAGCTGTGACATTTGCTATCTGTTTACACTGACCAACTCATTTTCTGTCTTTATGATACAGTGTCTTTTCTCATCAAATGGGGATAAGAGTAGCTACCCCATAAGGTAGTTGTGGTTATGAAATGAGTTAATGCATATAACGCTCTTGCAATATTGCCTATCACATAGTTTGTGTTCAATTAATATTTTCTATAATATCATCATCACTATTATTTTATAGACCTATGATTCCTTTCTTCTTCCTCATATTTTAAAATACTGTCACTTTTGTGTATTTCTTAAATTTTTTTTTTTTATCATCTAGAGCCACTTATTGTTACCACATTAAGTTCACATGCAGGCCTCATGTCAAACCTTTACATTTTTTTTTTAATGTTTAGTTATTTTTGAGAGAGAGAGACAGAGCATGAGCAGGGGAGGTCAGAGAGAGAGGGAGACACAGAATCTGAAGCAGGCTTCAGGCTCCGAGCTGTCAGCACAGAGCCCAGTGTGGGGCTCAAACCCACGAGCCATGAGATCATGACCTGAGCCGAAGTCCGATGCTCAACTGACTGAGCCACACAGGTGCCCCTACATTTCCTTATAATAAGGTAAAAATTGGATTCTCTCAAGTTTTTCAGAAATGCCTGAATTTTTCTGTGGGATCATCACACACTCACAGGCACATGGAAATACTGGTGGTCTTTAGTACACACCAACAAGGGTAAGTTTTCATTCACTAAATATATTGACTAAAAACCCAGCAAACTATTAAATAGAGTTGTGCAAATAAAAGCTGTCAACTAACCAGAATGGATTGTTAACGCTTCAGGTGGGGATTAAGGCAGGAGAGGGCTACGTGTATCTTAATCCAGTAAAAGGACCCAGGACAGAAGCTCACTCATAACAAGAATGTGAGCATGGAAATACCAGAGGATACAGTTAGAGCTGAATTAGGGCAAAATATAAACAGAGCAGCAAAGCAGAATGAGGCTGAGGTTCACAGTGGAGAGTCCTGTGACAAAGCCAGATTGACAACATTTTAACACTGACTGGTCATTTCAGAAGGCCTACTGTCTGCCTTTCCTCCAAGCCATGCTTTGGAAAACTTAAATTATTTCTCAGTTATTTGACCAAATCCCAAGAGATCAAAGATTTGTTAGAAAAGAAGGAAAAAAGGAAGGGAAGAGGGAAGGAGGAAGAGAAATTTTCTAGCAAATATCCTCAGTTCAGTACGATTTCCGTCCAATCTGCTGTACTTTATGCATATGTAATTATGAAAATAAAATTAATTTTCATAATGTTGGCAATGAATTACGACAAGTTCTTCAAGGAGCGAAGATTAAAATGAGTCATGACATGAAGATTAAAATGTGTTCACCATACTCTAAGGCCAAAAATGTTCTGAAATGTTTCAGCCACAAAGTTAAAGGGATTTTCTAGCTCACTCTAAGTAATCCAAAATTTCACCAATTAGAATAGGGATGGCCAAAAAAAAACAAAAAACAAAAAAACAAAAACAAACAAACAAACAAAAACCTCATTACATAACAACTGTAATATATTGGTAGGAGCTGCCTGGATTATTGTGTTAAGAAGGATTCTGGGGCCAATCCAAGTTGAGCAGAAATGCATTCTGTGAACAATTAGTTCTATCTGCCATGGGTGGTGTTGGTGGCATATACTTTGTGTTTGCATTATTCTGGACGGTGAACAAGACGTTCTCTGAGAATTCTAATGAAAATAAGGATTTTGCTACATGTGTTTCCACTGATGTTAAACAAAGAGTTAACATCCACTGTTAGTCGGAGAAACAACAAAATTTTCAGTAAAAAGTTCCAGAGAACTCCTCCATGATACACTTTTCTCATGATTTTCAAGTTTTAACTTGGTTTCAAAATTTTTAAATACTAGTTCAGTTCTTCTGCACATTTACAATATTTTTGGAGTTAACAAATAACCATGACCCCAAATACAGATGTCCCACTGGTCCCAACAATAACCATAAATTTGAAAACACTGTAGCCTCGTCTTCCTGACATCATCATCTAAAGGAGTTTGCAATTTAGGCACATCCTATTTGAGTTAATGAAGGTCCCAAAATTGTAAATGCTGGGCTCCCCAATTATTCTTACTTGCTTATAGGCATCTAATTCCACATCTTAGAGATAAATCATGTTATCATTTAGATTACTGGCCCTTAGCTTTTTGACCTTCCATGCATGTTTAAGTCTTTTTAGTTTGGCTTCTCTCCTTAATTAGGAGAAGCAGGCTTGTATTTTGAGAAGTGTCACTGTTTAAAACAATGTGAATTTTACATTACACATTTGCCTTGAAGCATCTGCAATGCACTCATTTTTATAAATCAAAACAAGAATTTAAAACCAACCATTAGGTTCTATAGCCAAAATTATGTTGTTCTTAACCCTGTTGATATGAAAATTCAAATTCCTTTGTTGAAGATTGGTTCATACAATACATTATTCTCCTAAATCTCTTTATTTCTGGGGAGTTCAAAAGGAACAAAAACAAGACTTGCAGAAAAGCACCAAATTAGCAATTAAAGTCTCTAATATAAGACCTAAACTGTAATGCTCCATTCCAAAAGATTAAATATTAAAACTTTGGAACAGTTTATTCAATTCCATAAAACAGAAAGGGCAGCAGAGAAAGTGCAAACTTCAACATTAGTTGCTGAGTTTAGTGTTGCTTACAGTTTTCTTCTTTACTCTCAATCCTGTTACAAATAATGCAAACCTGTTTTTATTAATTTACATTAAGTTCATTTAACACTGATGAAACAGACCAGAAATGTATAATGAGGAACATTTAACAAGCTCCCGAATTAGGGCTAATCATGCTCTGTTTACGAGAGCTTATTTCATTCTTGGAAAATATCCTGGTAGAAAGCTCCATCCTTATTTAACAAGTAAAAAGGAGAGAGTCACCAGCTACCGATAACAAAGAAATGAACAAGCTTAATAATCTCCAATTTGGTTTTCCACTCCACTTAATGATAGAGGCAATTCGAGCTCTGTGGCCAGAGTACATGAGGAAGCATCCACAAGTACTAAAAATTTAATTAAAAGTCAGAAAGCCATTGCAATGAAGACTCAGCAGAAAGCCATTTATTTTTAAAATCTAATATATTCTTCATGACTAAAGGCTAAAGCACATGCTGACTTACACATTTAGCTGTAACTGATTTAAGCTACTTGATGATTTTTTTTCTTTTCTTTTTTTCTTTTTCTTTTTTTTTCCCCCTGCTCACAGGGTGGTGCTCAATTTGCAATGGAGTAAATTGGCAGAATTTAATTTGGTGGATTTTTTTAACTCTGTAAAAAGAATCCTCATTAAAGCTACACAATCAGCTGTATACTTTTTTTTTTCATCATTAACTAGCCTAACTGCAGGTAAAAGAGATACAATTATGGATTTATATAAATCCGATTGTCAATTTACAGGTGAAAGACTGGTGAGTTACCTCATTTTAAATAGGTTATTTTTTCCCCTTAACCTTTCTTTGTTTTAATGAGGATTCAGTTTGTCACTGTCTGAGAAGTCTGCTAGCAGGAAGTTTCTTGGAAATTATAAGGAATAAAAAGTAGGAACAGGAGAAGATACTTGGCTAAATTTCAGATTTGCTCATAGACTCCACATTTGAAATTCATCTCCAGCGCAGTGTATTTATCGTCCATCAGGCGCCATCTTGTAGTGCAGAAAGCCAGAAAAACAAGAACACCTAAAGAAGGCCTTAAGAATGAAGGGGAGTAGCAAGCAATGTACTCAGATGGAGTAGAATTGCAAAGGACATTACTTAAATTGTGCCTTTCATGCGACCTTGAGATGAATATATTTTTCCCTATTTTTTCATACTTTGTTCAAAAAAATAAGGCTTTCAAGCAACTGAATGCTCCCCAAAGCAAAACTTCTCCTACCCCAAGAGATGTGACTGGGACCTCTCTACCCTACAGCCCAAAGCTTCCTATATGGCTAATAATGCTTTTAAAACCTACATTCACTTGGGCCACCCTGGGTGGCTCAGTTGGTTAAGCATCCGACTTCGGCTCAGGTCATGATCCCATGGTTCATGGGTTCAAGCCCTGTGTCGGGCTCTGTGCTGACAGCTCAGAGCCTGGAGCCTGCTTTGGATTCTGTGTTTCCCTCTCTCTCTCTGCCCCTCCCCTGCTTGCGCTCTCTCTCTTTCAAAGATAAACATTAAAAAAAAAAAAAAAAAAAAAACCTACATTCCCTCTGGGTAAAAGTAACTCTGTAGAACTCAGCGACCAACCTTCTACTCCTTTCTCTGAGATCACTGTTTGGGGGGCTTCTCAAGTCCATGGCATTCTTGGCCCTTTTTCCTCTCTGCTTTCTTCAGTCTAGATTAAATAGCAAATCTGTCCCCCTAGTTAGCTAATACTAATCCGCTAGCATTGACTAAATTGGGGTGACCTCCTAGGGCTGGTCATCTCATTTTACCTCTGACACTTCCTACAGAGGAGACAGAAAAGGGGGAATTTTTCTAAAGGGGCAGCATAAACCTCCAGTCTTTCCCCTTCTCACACAAGAACATCATTATATATGGTAGTTATTTTTGTTCGTCAATGGGAACACGGTACGTGATTAGGATTAGCTGGTTTTAAAATGTAAGGTCTAGGAAAATAGTTCTAGACCAGCTCTCATCATTTATCTTCAGCTGTTCTATGCTCCCACATTTAGGCACTGGCCCAGGAGAGATGGAAAACCAGATGATCCTATTAACTCCCATTTTTTCTAGTGCCCCTAAATGTGAAGATTGCAGACTTTTTTAGGATGTGAACTCATTTGTTTTACTAGACATCTTTGGGACCAAGGTTTATGAAATTATGATGCATAGGTACATAACTGACTAAAAACTAGCCTTCTGCTTCTGCAAAAATGTTTGATTCCTACTCCATTGTAACTTCCAAATAATCTGAATCCTACCAACATTGGAACCAATAGCTCTCTTCCGTAACTTCTTGCTGCTAATCCCTCCCTGAGGATATGGAGAGCCAAACCACTTCTCATTGAAAATTGGATCCAATTTCCCTTACTAAAAAGCAACCACAATGGTACCTAACTAACAATCCAGGCTTTATCTGAAAATGCCCATATTCAAAGAGTCTCCTACACATGTATGATCTACAGGAGTAGGTTCAGACCAGAAAGATGATCCCTGTGCTATGAACCTGCCTTCAGGACAAAATATTTTTCAAACTTTTCATTAAATAACGTAGAGCTTTCAGCAGTTGGTAGCCAGAATGAAGTATGATGGTCTGTTCCTAAGTGCTTGTGAAGCATGAACCTCTCCGCCAAGGAGAAGACTAAGGAATTCCAAAGGAACCTTCAGTACTCATTAATCTTGCAATGCTCTTCATCACAGACATGTTGCCTAACGTCATAGTGACCTCAACTCATCCTATGGCCACTCTACTGCCACACTCTAATATAAAAATCCTGATGACTTAAGATTCATATCCATAACAACTGCCAAAACTACCAAAATAGTCTGTAAGGAGACTAAGTATCCATGACAAATGAGACCCAGGGATTTCATTTCATCATTTTTGTGAAGTGTTCCTCAAAGGCTTAAAAAAAAAAATAGGGTTAAAATAAATAGGGATAAAATAGGGTTTTCACTAAAACAACACCCATCATCAGAACTGTACGTTCCTCTTCCTTCCCATTACCAGTCTTATTTCAACACTGCCATCTATATCTTCTTCCCAACACTTTGTTCCATTGTATCCATAGTTACATACACCAGATTTTTCTGGTTCCTAATATCTAAACTCTCTTTCCAGTGGACAATAATGTAATCAAGCCTCAGGGAGCTACAGAGGACATTTATTCTAGCTCTTAGAGTACAAGAAAGAACATAGACTAAGTATACTAACCAGCCACACACAATATGGAAAGCATTCACTCCAATGGCTGATTTGGTATGATACCTCAGAAGAACTGAGAGCAGTCTTGTCAGCCTATTGTCCAATGCCCACACAAGTAACCCAGTGGCCTTCTGATGGCAGCTTTCTCCATCACTCATGGTCCTTGTTTCCTCAGTTATTCTTCTGCTGGTTAAATCTGAACTAACGTTAGTCCTTAAAAGAAGCCACATTCATCCATGTACCACAATGCTAAGTCATTCAAAGGTCAAATCTGTGTTCTATATTGCTCACACTGGCTGAAGAAGCAGAGACACAAAAGCAGTAACATACAAGTCACTTGTCTAGAATGGAAGGCCCTAGCATGGGCAATGGGTGCAGGCCAAGACCAGGGGTATGCTCTCCATGTAGCTTGAGTGTCCATGCTTGCTTGAATCCGATTGCTCTTCTTTTCCCTGGGATCATAGTACTCTTTCCCAGATTCTCCTTCTGCTCATGGTCTCTCTTGGTTTTTGTTTTAAATCTTGATAAATATTTTGCATTTTCTACTCTAGAAGGAACAAATAGAACATTGATATTAACAGTTCTGTGCTTTCAGAATTTGGTGATTGATTTTAAGTAGGTTTCTAGCCTGACATCCAGATGGATGATGATAGCATCAATTGCGATAAATAATAGGAATGCAAAGGGCAGAAGGGAAGGAAGGAGTTGGGGCATGTTCCATTTGAGGTACCTATGGAAAAATTAGGTGGAAATGTACAGCAGCAAGTTGAATATCCACACCAAAAGTTGGAAATGTAGATTTAGACATTTACAGCAAAAGGGTGGTAATAAAATTGTATGAATGCATGAAATAACCTAGATGGCTTTTATTAAAAATAGTAATAATAAGATCAGTGGGCTAAGGCCAAAACCACTGAGAAACTCCATGAGATAAGATCTAAAGAGGAATCCAGGAGAGAGATTTAAAAGGGACACCTTGTCCAACCTCAACCCGAAGCACATTTTAGGATTAAGACACAAAGTGAAACGTATCTGCCTACATGGGTGTGTGTGCACACGCACCTGTGCATAAGGCTTATATGAGAATGGAGAAAAATACTTGAAGGATGTACACCAGATTGTGTATGTAGGTATAAACAAGGCTGAGAGAGAAAAGGAAGGGGTAGGAGTAGAGAAAGAGGAAAAAGGCAGTGAAGACAATAAAAAGCAAGTCAGAACAACTTTAAATTTTTTTTTTTTTTTTTTTTTTATTTTTGGGACAGACAGAGACAGAGCATGAACGGGGGAGGGGCAGAGAGAGAGAGGGAGACACAGAATCGGAAACAGGCTCCAGGCTCCGAGCCATCAGCCCAGAGCCTGACGCGGGGCTCGAACTCACAGACCGTGAGATCGTGACCTGGCTGAAGTCGGACGCTTAACCGACTGCACCACCCAGGCGCCCCACGTCAGAACAACTTTAAACGATCCCATTTATGTAAAACTGTGTGTGCATACATACTTTCACATAAAGAAAGTAGGAATAAAAATGAAAAAGAATAGAACTGGCTGTGTTTATTCTCTCTCAGGATTGTCCAGGATATACTCCAAAGGAAAAAGCAAACTGCACATTAATGTGCATAGTATGGTCCTACTTAGTACGATTTTTTTGAATTATGCATGAGCATGTATTTACGTACCTGTACGTAAGAAAAAAGGAGTAAAGTGTGGGAGGCCCAAACCAGTCAGCTAACACAGAATCCTTGAAAAGCATGGGGCTGGAAATGGAAGGGGCAGTAATAATTCGTGTTCTCCTTATTCATCTTTACATCATTTCACTTATAACAAGAACAGATTACTTTGTAGTTTAGAAAACATAAAATGAAAAAGTTAAAAAATCAGAGCAGTGGTCGCCTGAAATTTAAATTCAGCTGCAGTTGCCAGCTCCTCATTAGTGAAGACCACCACATCTTTTCTTTTGAATGCCCTATTACTCACTGTTGAGCCAGAGGCTAAATTTTGTTAATGGTTCCTGTGGCTACTTTTTTGGAAAACCTACTCAGTATCACCTTAACTCCTTTTATGCCTTATCTTTTTAGGCATCTTTTTTTCTTTATTTTCAAATGCAGCCCATTTTATATAACAACTCTTAAACACATTTGGTACCTTAACTATTTATTCCTCTTTGAGTTTTTCAATACGCGTGAGAAAATCCTGTCTATATTATCTTTGGAAAAGTAAATGAGTCCATTATTAGAATTAACCTTGGTTAAATTAACCAATGTGGCTAATATGTTCTCAAATTCTAAGTGATGCAATTATTTTTATACATTATGTTTATAGATTATATATTTTTATATATGTTTTCCAAAAATGTAATTTTTAAAAAAAATTTTAGAGAGAGATGTGAGCAGGGGAGAGAGGGTAGAGAGGGGGAGAGAAAGAGAGAGAGAGAATGCCAAGCAGGCTCCACACTCAGCATGGAGCCCAACATGGGGCTCAATCCCAAGACCTGGGATCATGTCCTGAGCTGAAATCAAGAGTTGAGTGTTCATCCAACTGAGCCATCCAGGTGCCCCTCCAAATCTATAATTTAGATTAAAGAAATATGGGAGCTAAAAAAAATTTGGGGGACTATTTGTACTTTAATGATTACTAGAAATTAACAACTATCCCTTGGAAATTTCCAGGATCAGGTTCCCTGAAGGGAATTCCATATAAATACTGAGAGAACAATGCCACAGAGAACAACACATTCACATATCCTCTGGCAAACTGCTTGGACTGATGTCAAAAGTAAGATTTCACAAATGATTTCAATTACATGGTGAAGACAAACATAAAATCTGCCTGAATGGGTCATGTCTTTTCCCTCTTCTGCAATGAATGACATCATCTTTTTTATTTATTCCACTAGAAGTTCATTCAAGGTGAAACTGGCTTTTATCAAGGATAGAGCCAAGACTTTCAGATTTCACACACAACTCTGAAAAGTGGCCAAGAACTACTGCCCTCTCCTAGGATCTCAACAGAGATTTAAGTCAGCAGAGTATCAATTCAGCTCAAGAAAATTTGGATGCCTGGTTCCAGCTCATGAAATTAAGGAAATATAAATTAAGCTCCAGTTTTAAACAGGGCCATTATTGAAAAACTAAAATATATGTATCAGTTTGGTTCATAGTTTGATAAAATTCACTGACTAGGTTCCAACTGAATTCCAGAAGATGCAGAAGTGTTTAAAAGTTTGACATAGGTACCAGAAAAAAAATGCAGGTTATTACTAACATTCTAGTTTTTTAAGAGATCTTCCTTCTGCTGGACAGTATGGTTAGGATTTTGTTTTTCTAAGCAATAAAGTATACTTAGTGTACCTTTACCTTGCGAAGAAGGATTTCACTGACACCAACCTGAATCTTCTTTCTATAGAAGATGACACTAGAAAGCAAAGGATGACCCCAATGTGGACCAACCAGAAATTCCTTTTTGGATGATCTGGGTGCGGAGAGCTAGACATTTGACAAGGCAAAATGAAGTGGAAAGGGGACATGGTCAAGATGCACCTGTCATATAAAAAGAGTTCAAGACTTCATGACAGGCTGTACCCTGGCATTGGTTTAATAAGAAGACACAGTACGCAATCATTTAAGCATGCAAAAACTTTGGTTCATATGTCTCCTGAAATTCTAGAACTTTTATTCCTTTATTAATATCAAGGACTCCTTGACAGGATCTCCCATCAGTCCTGGATAGCCCACGTTTCAGAAATCTACATCATGCCCCTAATTCCTGAAGACTTGGGTTTTTTGTTCTCTTCCTCTTACTTTAATTGTGCAGAAGTAAATGCAACATAAGCAATGTAAAAATCAAGTCTTGCTAGTTAAATATAAGAACACAGAGCAAAATATCTGAGAAAGGTTACACCTCTTTAAAGATGCAAATTGATAATGGAGCTCAATATCAAAACAACAGAGTGCTGTTAATTTTTTAAAAAGGTGCAAATTGCTAATCTTACTTAAGGCTTTTTTTTTGAATTGCTTATTAAGAGTCCTAGCACACACTTACAAAAATTAAACAAAATAAACTCTTAAAAACAGAAGGAAAGAGGGCTAACCGTGAGCTGCACTATATCCTTTGCTTCATTTTTGGACTTGGTTTCAATAACAGTTGTTGAAGTTTGGAGACTTTATATTATTTATCCCATGGTCAGTCTTGAAGTCCCCACACTTGGTTTATCCATTATCTATTTCCACAACAGTGTTGCATAACAACCACCAAACCTCAGTGATATATAACAAACATTATTTAGCTTCCAAGTTTGGGGTTCAGCTAATCTCAGCTGATTATGACTGGCCTCACTCATCATCTGCAGGTTAACTGTGGGTTGACTAGAAAGCTCTGCTGATGTTAGCTTAGCCTGCGCACATATCTGGGGTCACTTCTATTGACTGAGTACTGACTGGGGTGACAGGGCAACCAGTCTCTGCTCCATGTATTTCACCCTCCAGCAGGCTAGCCCATGCATGTTCTCATGGCCATGACAGCGGAGCAACACTTGAAGCACAAATGTGTAGGCATTTTTTTTCAAACATCTGCAAGTATCACATAGATGAACAGTTGTTTTGTAGTCATGCTGTGGAGGTGAGATGCACACTGCCTCTCCACCTTCCCCAGTTAATAGGTTGGATGTCAAGACTGATGATATTTCACACACCAAGATAATTTGAAAGAAAGCTTATCATTCATACAAGAGACTTCTTGGGGGAACAGAGTAGACACAAGACAATCTGGAATAGCATAAGAGGAGAAAGAAGGTTGCGCTTTTACATTGGCTGGCTGACAGGTGGGAATGGAGAAGGATTTGTCATGCAGGTTAAGGAATTCAAACTTCCCATCGATGCGAAAAGCTCAGGAGGCGCATATGTATTTTCTTGTAAAAGCCAGATGTACCTTGGTAGAGAAGTGAAGGGTGGAAGTCTAAATGTGTCAATGGTCAAACATCAAAATTAGAGTCAAACTAATTACATTCCACTGGCCAAAGAAAGTCATGTGGCAACTCAGAATCTAAAGGCAGAGAAATCAACTCCAATGAGAGGAATTACAATGCCATATGCTCAAAGTGCATAGATACAGCAAGGATGCAAAAGTCAGACTACTAATGCAATCAATCTAATGCACCTGATGAGGACTCAAGACAAGGGCATCATTGCCTCCGCAAAAATATTCGGATACTTATGATGAAACAATGTGTTATGCACTCAAGACACTGGAGAAGTGCAGGGAGAATCATAAACCCCTAGAGTTAATGAATTTTATGTGACCTTGAAAAAGAAAAAAAAAAACATGTAATCTAAAAAATGTCAACTGAATTAACAGATTGTGTTGTAGAGTACAGGAAGTGCTGCTAGACCTCAAATTTGATGTCTGTCATTTAAATCACCATGTTAGGTCATATCCTAATTCAGGGTAATTATCTCTTAGTGAATCCTCCTGAGGAAAAAGAATCCTAACCTGGTCAGAAGACTCCATAAAATTTATCAGTTTGACATCCTTCCCTACTCCATTATTTGAATGTGAGAAACCTACAACAATTTTAATGTTGATCTAAGTAGAATACATCAAGAAGGGAAAGCCTGCTGATCAGACTTCTCAAGTCTCTCCCTCCACATGTAATAACTTAATATAAAATAATGTACTTTTCAGGTTATCCACCATTCTGCATTATTTCTCCCTTCACCCAATCAATTACAGGGGACTTGGTCTATATAATGATTAAGTGAAATTCTCTTTAGCTTTCCCTCAACACCACCACCACTACCCACATACACATTATGGGGACACTGTTTCCCATCATCTGCCTCCTTCAGAAGCTTTAGAGTAGAACCAATGATTATCTTGAGAACCACCAGTGCTGGACAGACAAGTCAGCCCAATCCAAGAAAGAAAACAGAAGTACCACGATTTAGAACACCTTCTCCAAGAAGCTGAAAAGAGGCTTCAAATTTTAGATTCTTTAGGAAAGATCCTACTACAAAAGGATCCTACTACAAAAGGCAACACTAGGAGATAAAAAAAGGATGGAACTCAAGACAATTTGAAATCCTAGGGAGTAAATATGCCAATGAAAGCAAACGTTTCCTAATGTCCACTGCCTTTCACCTTCCACATCCAATCAGTCACCAATTCTGTCCATTTGACTTCTGTAATGTCAAACAAATCTATTCACTGTTATCCATCCCCTTACCCTACACATAATCCAGATACTTAAATCCACCCATGGCTCCCCAGTACTTACAGGATTCCTTTACTCCATCATACAGAATGTAAGACTCTCCACCAAACTGTCTCTTTCCCATCTCTCTAGTCTCATCACTTGCCACTATATCCCCGCATCTCCCATCTGCATTTCCCTGGACCCACCACATGCATTTAAGGCTTCATGTTTCCATAATTCATCTCTCACCCAGTAATACCCTTCATGGTTTCAAACTACTTCCAATAAGCCTCCAAATCATTCTTTATGTCCCAGTCCAAATGCCTCTTGCATAGTGAATTTTTCCCACATCTTTCAGACACTATTATTTCAGATCTCTGCATGTTCATAATGCTTTCCACCTAATTCTGTTTTAGCCCCATCATAACTGTATCATAACAATTGTTGACCTATTTATTTCTCGTTAGACTATGAGATCTTTGAAAGCAGGGATGATCTCAATCTTGTTATATCTGTCAATGTATCTGCAACAACTTGTCTCTTCTATCTGTGCCCTTACCACCATACCTGATACCTACTAGACATTAACTTAATCCCTGTCTGATAAATGAATCAATATATAAATTCATTATTTCTTCCTGACAGACCTCTTCTCTCCCTCAGACCAGTAGAGTGGTGTTCCAATGGCGGTCACTTGGACAAACTCAACATGGAACTTTCCGTCAGCAACTACCTACAAACTTGTGAGAGGTAGAAACTAAAAGATCAAGACACCAAAAGAAGCATAACGAAAGACACATGGAAAAGTCAAACAGAGTGAGAGAAACATAGAATTGGCAGAACCAGAAGAGATAAATAACAGATTAAAAAGAGTTTGGATAGGCAAGAAGAAAAATAAAGGTAAGAATTATGACCATAAAGGAGAGCCACACCATGTGAAGTAAAGAGATTTGAAAAAACACAGGGAAAGGAAGGAAGACAAAACTAAGGAAACCCATAAGATCCAGTTCAAAGGAAAGTGAAAAGATTTACTTAAGTATAGTGTTAAAAAGTAAATGAACTAGACATTTTTTAAGTGTTAAACTCTACCCAAAACAGTATGACGGGAAATCTTCACACAATGAAACTTACAACAAGTGAAGAAAAGGCTTAACAAGTCTTTTGCTTGTGTTTAGATGGTATAAAATACTAACTCATAATTAAAGCACTTTACCAACACTCATTAAAGTAGGTAGGTCAACATTATTGGCTGGTTTTAAGAGAAAACAACCCCTGGAGTTAGAAAGATACCTCCACAGGATCGCACGAGTTTTCCTCCAAAAGAGAATTGTAGATCACACAGAGACAGTTACAGAAAGAATAGATTTAGGATAAAACTCCAAGGGCATAAAGAAAAGGAAAATATAAATGAGCAAAGGCCCGATAAGGCATGTGCAAGTTTATTAATTGGTTCCTGAAAAAATGGCCAGGGTTTCAAACATACCACCTGTGTCCATCAAGTTATATCCTAGGAAACCGAGAACCAAGCCCATGATAGAAAGAGAGCTCCATTTGGCAACAAACTTAAGTTCCTTCAGTTTCCTGATTTACAGGTAAGGGCAGAGATACGATGAGAACCCAAAAGAGTGTTCTGGCAGGGTCAGGAATCCAACCCAGGTTCAAGTTGATAACACTTCTAATAGCTTGTCATTTCCTTGCTGATATCCCCCCTGTAAATTAAGTCCTCTATATACACGAGAGGGCTTTCCAGCAATGTCACTGAAAACTCTGTGACATCTGAGTCATCTGGGTCCCCAATGTACTTCTTCCAGAGCTCTTATGTCTGTACCGTAATCACGGGTCTACCATGTTTTCCCCTACTAGGGTGTGCATACCTTGAGTTCAGGGTTGGTCGTGTCCTCCTCACCTCTTCCCACAAAGCACCCATCAAAATGCCCATCGTGTTGTAAATGATAAATAAATTAAGTGAAATAATGGATGAATAAATGAATGAGAACATTACAAATACTGCTTGATCTTTAAACCAAGCCCCCTGAGGGCTTGGGACAACTCTCTGGGCACCTAGCTACAATTTGAAATATTCACCACTAGATGGCACTATTTTAATGAGGTAGTAGAGCCTTTATTCTCACATCCTTACTATGTTACCAGTGTATGCTCTAAAGAAAGAGTAACAACTATTACTCCCAAAGTTAAATTTTCTAACCCCGAAATTGCTCTTAAATTTCCATAATACTCGAATGTTTGCCTTGTCCCAAGAATGCTTTCCAATATATTCTCACTTTCCCCCAATCCCATTGTCATGACCACATAAATAACCATGAGGAAGTTGGCTCCTTTCAATACCTCCTCCATAAGACTGGAAAACTTCCCTTGTGAGGATTTTCGAGTAATATACAGGGCCTCTAAAATCATATCCATGGGACAAAGGCAGCCCCAGACAATAACCACATTAAGCTGGTGCCTGTCCCATCATATTTGCAGTCTGTCAAAGTTTAGACTCCAAGATCATAGTCACCACTGCCAATAAGAACAAAGCTCAGTAGCAGTAACAGGCAGTCAACACTGAGTGGGTCTCAACACACTGCCAGCAGGCTCTAGGAGATAGAGAACCCAGAATGCACCCTGATAAAAGTGGAGTAGTAAAGTGGCAGGCAAGAAGGAGGATGATTTCCCTCAGCTCCCCCACCCCCAGTAGTGATGGTTACTCCTAGGGGCCAAAGCGTTAATTCCCCTTCATTGGGTATCAAAAAAACCATTTTCCTTGCACAAAGATAAAAATCAATTAGGGACGTTGCCTTAACCACATATATAAATAAGGTTACTACTATAAAAACGTAGACTTGCTACCCTGTCTTTATTCATTTTTCCTAAGCCTGATGCTGGGAAAGGAGGTCTATTTATTTTGGATAGCTTCATCAAGAAGGTCTTCCAGGTCATGCTGATCTTTGGACTCTCAGAATATCCTCTACAGGTAGCTGCTTTCAGGTTCAAGCTTGCCCCCTATGGCTTCTTCTTCTGCCCTTCTATACATCACTGCCCATAGCACTATTTAGTGCCTTGCACTGTTGAAAACAAATTGTCCCACCCACTCAACCGAACTCTGGGAGGTCAAAGATCATGCCATTTGTATCTTTTTAATCCATTTTCATTGCCTAGCACAAAGTCC
Organism: Lynx canadensis; assembly: GCF_007474595.2. NCBI lineage: Eukaryota > Metazoa > Chordata > Mammalia > Carnivora > Felidae > Lynx > Lynx canadensis. Next base: position 76,352,598 of record NC_044310.1, read on the forward strand.
TGTGGAATAAGTATCAGGAAGATGAAGTGGCCTGAGTTTGAGGTAGAACTCAGCAATACACTCACCTTCACTAGAGATGACAACATGGCTGAACATCTTAAGCAGCATCCAAATCTAGGTCACCTAAACCTGACATATTTAGATCACACACAACATATCCTATCCCCATTCCCCTAAATTTGTTTCTCCTCTTGACATTCCCCTTTCAACCAATGGCACCATGGTTCTTCCAATAATCCAAACTCAAAACCTCAATGTTTGCCTTGTTCTCCTTTCTTGTCTCATCCTTGGTGGTATCCATGGTCTTCCCTTGTGTCTCCATAGCCATTAACTCAGGCACCCACTGCCCTCCAGCTTTATAACCTGTCTCTCCACTATATTATAAGACTTTTGAGGATAAAGGTCCTTTATTTACTGGTTTTCATATTTTCCTTGGGGCCTTTCATAATAGGGTACTTTATTCAGTAACTTGAGAATATAAGTTAAATGCAGTCAATAAAGCAATAAGAAAGGACATATACTTATATACATAGAGAGAGAGAGTATGATGAAGATCAGGAAAGTTTAAGTAAAAAGTGAAAGCTTGAGCTTGAACTAGCCTATACCTACTACAAGCTTTCCAAAGGTATTTTTCATTTAGAAAAAAGATTTTTGTTTTCTTGTATTACAAAATGCAATACTATACGGAGTACTACATAGATTACTTTCTCTCAACTATAAAACCATTGAAAAGAAAAATAGATTTGGGCACAGAGGAGATACACAGTTTAGTATTCAACTATTGTTAGAAGTGAAAGAATACCTATGTTCCATACCTTCCCTTGCCTCCTGCCCAAGAGACTTACTAATCTGATTTATGATTTCAGAAAACATGGTAAAGGATGGATGCACCATGCCTTCCAGGATTACATGTGTATTTTAGTAGAAGATGTCAATGCATCTCTCTCCAAGGGTAATGCATTCTGAAACTTTCAGTACCTCAGGCAGCTGGCTCACAAGCGCTATTCCCTGCCCATCTGATGACATCACACAAGCTCTTGCTTTGTCATCAGCAGACACTTTATCTACTGCACACATCGGAGTGTCTCAGGCCATGGAATAATAATACTGGCCTCCCCCTTCCCTCAAAGGAGGACTGTCAGGAATCTCAGGGAAACAAAAATGGTCAAGAGCACAGGCTCTGTAGAAAGATCTGACCATTGTTATATTGTTGTTACAGCTGTTGTTACTGCCATTAATTATATCCTGTACTTTTAGTATTCAGGATTTTCCTGGGCTATACTAATACTTATATCCAAGATGTCAGGGGTATCATCACCACTACAAAAAAAAATAAATAAATAAAAAAATAAAAAACAAAAAACCTGACTCTGAGTTCTAGGGCATACCAACCTGAAATTGAAACAGTAACTGGAATACTTGGTAGTGAACAAAGCCTGAGGTCTCCCTAAAAATTCAATTAACTACCCATATCCCTTACAGTCCCTATGACACCAACCCACTATCCACAGCTAGTGTTCACTGGGCGATGTATTATACGCCAGATACTATGCAAAGATCTCTACACACATGACCACATCTAATCTTCACAAAAACCTTGAGGAGTATATTATGTTAGTACCCCATTTCCAGAAGAGGAAATTGAGAATCAGAGGGTAATCCTGCCTCAGGTCACAAGGCCAACACAGAGAAAATCTATCTGACTCATTTTACCCTTCTTTCCTCCAACTTCCTACAAAGACGAGTCCTATTTTGTTTTCAGTTTGTTTTTAAATCCCTACCTTGATATTAGACAGTATTATATCAGTAAATTGATTTCTGACACTCAAGAAGGAATCACTCATTTAAGTGCTTGGGTACAATTCTATATCCATCAGCTAAACTTTGCCAATATTCCTACACTATGAGAAAACTGAATATATTGATAGAATAAAAAAATATTCAGTAGGTAACTTAAGGCCAAGGTAGTCACTTTACAAATGAGAGAAATTAAGCCCACAGGTAAAATAGGTCTTGCTCAAAGTAACATAGCAGGAAGGAATTAGAACATGGAGCACTCACTTCTCTTCCCAAAGTGCTCAACTCACCGAGACTAACTCTGAAGAGCATGAAATTATTGTGAATAATGGAGTCTTCCTTACAGATAGCATAGCAGTTGTACTCCCCTGTATATTATGATGTTTAAGCTTAAATTTTTTTTAAAAACCTTTCTGACAAGGGAAAGACTGCCTCTTTTAGAGCTAGCCAATTGTTCCAGGTAGCAAAGAACCAAGCCAGGAGCTTGCCTTTGGATGCAAACTAAGCAGTCCAAAACAAAAGTCCTCTATCTAGACTACATACCTCAAAAGGCAATCATCCCAGGGTCAGGTAACAAGCAACAAGAGACCACCCTTAATGCCCTATTGTAAAGTAGCCAATCCTGAATTCTTTACCCTGCCCTACCTGGCCTTCCCTTGGTAATCCCAATAAACCTGTTTCTGCTCCTATTTCTGCTTCCTGGTGTTCCTCTGTGGCCCTGGGTGGCAAGCCATGCCACTTGTTTCTAGAAAAATCATGCATTTTATTAAACTCTTCTTTCAGTGGCATTGACCTCTCCATTTTGTCACTCAGTCACCTTCATAAATTAAGACCCGGCCACAGAATAGTGGTGAAAGGCAAAGTCTCTGTAATCAGACCCAACACACTTAACCCGACTCCCATCACTAAATGACCTGGACAGCTAGTGAGGTCTTAGAAGAGCTCTGGTGATTGAGTGAGACTTCACCAGGCTGACAGGGCAAGAAAGAGCATTCTAGGCAGAGGACACATTCAAGGCATAATCACAAAGGCATGAAAGAGCATAGAGTACTCAAAGAGGCATAAAAGGAAGATATTGCTAAGTCATAATGACCACAGCACAATTTGGGAAGCATGAGAAAGCTGGAAAGCTAAGCAGAGGCCAATGATATGTCAGGCTAAGGGCTTGCACTTTATTCTACAGGTGATGAGGAACAAGGGACAGGTTGTAAGCAGGGCAGAGATAGGATTAGATAGGACTTTTAGATACTTCTGGTTATCTATCACCTTCTGTTGCTTTCCACCTATCTGCAATGGCCTTACATCTCCTCTTCAAGTCAAATTCCAGATTAATGCAAGGTCCTGCTCCTAATTCATCACCGTTGGAAAGCCTTGTCTGGCTATCCCATCCCGTGGCACTCCCCTCTTTCTCTGCAAGACTTCCTCAGCAAGTCTGCTCAGATCTGTCATGACTCACTAGTTACTACTTGAATAGTCCTCCAGAGACAAGTATCTGTGAAGCCCTAAATGATGGATTCTTTCAGGGCAGGACCGTGTACTCTGCTTTGGGGTCCCCTTTCCATAGCCCACACCCAGACACTACTCTCCATTGTCAGCTTGTTGTCAAGCTGAGGGCCCCCTGCAGGTGTCAGAGAATTAATAGATTACTTATCCTGCACACACTCCACATGTTCAAAAAACAGGAAATATTTCTTCTGAAATCCTGTACTTCTCCAGAATACAAGGATTCCCAGGGAAACTAGGCCACCTGATTCTTAGTTCTCCAGGGGCCTTGTTTCCACTAGCAGAAACACAAGAAGCTGCTATAAGGGCAAAGCTATTCAATTAGCTCTAGTTGAAGCTTCCTCTTTCCCCACAGGTGTAAATTGGGTGCCTTGCATGTTGTTTTGAACTTGACTCAACCTAAGAAGGTATTTATTTCCAGACTGTCTCTGGCTCCAAAGAGGAAGGCAAAGACACATTCAGGGCCTGCAGTTTACCCTGCATGCCCCAATCCTCTACCTGGGGAAAATCATGTACAGGGAGGGTTTCACTAAGCAAGTTACAGGTCAATTTTTCTTCCTAGGCCTGCAGAGAAGAGTATAACAGCAGTTTCTGAGGTATTTTTAAAGTGGTTAAGAATGTAAACAGTATATGACTGCCAGGCACTAAAGTGAGTTTCTCTCAGGAAAAAGCAAAGTAATTGTAAAATCAGCATTATAGAAGCCTACACTTTTCAAAAGAAGTCTGATCTAAGGATGCATCAAATCTTCTGGCAAAACTCTTGCCCAAATAGAACAGAAACAAGCATGTTTTCTCTAGTTGTTGCTTCGAAATAACGTAAGCTACATTCATACCACTGTCCTTCAATGGCTCCCCTTTCATATTCAGTATATAATGTGCTTCATGATCTGCCCCCATGCCCTGGCTAGTTTCATCTCCTGCCACCCCCCAACATACCCCCTTCTACCTCTCCCAAACTGGTCTCTGCATTTCTTCAAATGGGCCATATTCTAGCACATCTCCATTCCTTTTCCTACGCTACTTTTGCTTTATTTAGAGCTTGTTTCCACACATCCTCATTTCCACAGTTTTCTGGTTCTCCTATTCTCAAGTACAATAACCAAACTTCATTAGTGTCTCAAGTATTCCTGGCATTACATTAGGCTCCAGTATAATAAATACGAGACGTGCCTCCAAACTCTGGCTCAGGCAGCATCCTCTCCAGAAACCATCTTCATCTCTTTTTCTTCAGGAGCCAAGGAGGATTCCTTCCTCTTCAGCACTTTATTACAGGGCTTATCAGACTCCACTGTAACCAGTTATTTATTGATTAGGTCTCCTGCCAGGATGTGAGATTCTTCAAGTCGCAAACAGTGTCTTCCATTTCTGTCCCCGTAAGCCCCATCCCTAAAACATGATGACACTTAGCATGTGCTCAATAAATGCCTACCTAGTGAATCAAAAAATGGATGACTACAGAGATAGACTTTACATGGCAAGAAACACACCTGTGTCTGTGCAGATCAACTTGCAGGCATGTACTTAAATTCCCAGCCACATTTTAACTGATTGTGGTTCAAAAAGTTACTAAACCTCTACCTTCATCTATTTAACAAATACAACAATGAACTAGTATGACTAAGCTTATGCCCTCATACAACTTATATTCTGGGGGGGAGGGGGGGAGACAAAAAACAAAGAAACAGGCAAGTAAAACAACTGTAAATTCTAACAAGCACTATAAAGAAAGGAAGATATAAAGATGGAAAATGACAGAGAAAGGGAAGATCTTTCTGAGATGATGACCCCAAAGTGGGACGGACTAGCAGCTGAGGAACTAGCCAAGAGAAAACAGGGACACAGAATTGCAGGGAGTTAGAAAAGTGTATGCAGAAGCCCTGAGGTAGGAAAGAATGGGCATCTTCAAGGCCTAAAGGACTATCAATGGAGCACGGTAAAGGAGAGGAAGAGCAGACAGTGGGTTAGAAAGGCCTGCAAAGGAAAGGCCAATGTGACCTTGCATGCAGGGGAAGGTAAGGAATTTGGAGTTTTTCCCCCAGATATGATAGGAAAAACATGGAAGGACCTTAGCAAGAAAATTATCTAATCAGATTTGTATTTAAGAAGATCACCTTTTCTGGGGCACCTCGGTGGCTTAGTCAGATAAACGTCTGACTTTGGCTCATGTCACAATCCCACTTGTTTGTTGCTTCAAGCCCCACATCAGGCTCTGTGCTGACAGCTCAGAACCTGAAGCCTGCTTCAGATTCTCCTTCTCTCTCTGCCTCTCCTCACTCCCACTGTCTCTCTCAAAATTAATGTAAAAAAAAAGATTTGAAAAAAAAAGGATCATCTTTTCTGATAAATGGAGGGCAGAATGGATCATATTTAGAAATAAGCACATCACTCAACTATTCCTACTTTTTTCTAGGAAAAGCCTGGTATTTTCCAATCTCCAACTTAGCAACACAAAGTGGCCAAGGTAGATTTATTCCTCTTCCAGACCAAATGTGAGTCCTACTGATAACATCAAGGTAAAGGTAAGGCAAGGGGAAACTGTCAGAAGCCTGGTAGAGATTAAGCAACCAGAGCAAGTGCTCTCCTTCCCACCAGAACTGAGACTACACTCCTTAACCTAGAAATACCAGGCACTGGCCTGCAGAACCCCTTCTGCTCCTTGGGAAGCACCAGGAGGGATCCATGGAAGCCCCAACCACAGGAGATAAACCAACATTACCAAATTGCACCATAAATGCTCTATAAAGTACAGTATCATTGGAATCACAGTCTAACCAAAGTAAGCCACAATCTGTTTGCTAAACTTAAACAGGGTGACTGCCTACTAAAATATAGGTTCGGTTCAAGAGTTACCTAACTTAATATCAAGTATGTTCAAGATACAATTTTTAAAAAGGCATCACACCAAAATCCATGAAAATCACAAATTGAAGGAAGAAAAAAAAAAATTAACTGAAACCAATACCACCACCAATCAGATATTGGAATTGAGTGACAAAGATTTCACCATCATAAAAATACTTCAATAGCAAGTACAACTTCTCTTAGAACAAGTCAAAAAATACCAAATCTCAGCAAAGGAACAGAAATTATAAATAAAAGCCAAATAAAAATTATAAGAATGAAGAATGTAACAGAAAATTTTAAATCTCTTAGAGGTCTTAATTGTACAGTGGCTATCACAGAATATGGAGTCAGTAAACTTGAGAATATATTCATAGATTTTACCCAATCTGAAAAGAAAATAGAACCGGGGGGTGTGAGGGGTTGGGGGAGAAAGCCTCAGGGACCTATGAGACACTAACAAGTGACCCAACGTGCATATCACCAAAGTCTCAAAAGGACAGGAAAAGAGAGTGGTACTAAAATTGTATTCAAAGATATAATGTCTGAAAAGTTCCCAAATTTGGCAAAAAAAAAAAAAAAAAAAACAAAAAACAAAAAAACCCACATAAACCTACACCTCTAAGAAGGTGAAAATAAACAAAAATCCACAACAACACACATCGTAATTAAACTTTTGAAAACCAAAGAAAAAGTCTTGAAGGCAGCTAGACAGAAATGACTTATTACTTATAAGGGAATACCAATGCAAATTACAGCAGATTTCTCATCAGAAGCCATGAAGACCAGAAGAAAGTGGCACATTTTTTAAGTGCAGAAAGCGAAGAACCATCAATTGTGAATTCTACATCTAGCAAAACTAGATGTATCTTTCGAGAATAAAAGGGAAATCAAGACATTGTAAGATAAAAGGTAAATTAACAGTATTTGTCACTAGCAGTCCCACCCTTAAAGAATGGCAAAAGAAGGTACCCCTGAATAAACATTACTCTGGTCATGCTGAACCAAGATTAAAGGCAAGACACATTATGTATTCTAAGAACATAAAAATATTCAGCACATGAAAAGATAAAATCCCAAGATCTGGCATCAAACCAAAAATTATTAGACATTCAAAGAGCAAGAAAAACCTGGCACATGATGAGAAGAAGTCAATGAAAACCAGCCATGAAAGGACACAAATAATACAATTAGTAGACAAGAACATTAAAAACAGTTATTATAATTGCAGTTCATGTGTTCAGGAAGCTAGAAGAAAGATTGAGCATGTTAACTAGAAATATGGAAAATATTTTTTAAAAACCTCTAGTAAATTTTTACAAGTAGAAACTACAGAGGTGCCTAGGTGGCTCAGGTGATTAAATGTCCAACTTCAGCTCAGATCATGATCTCACAGTCTGTGGGTTTGAGCCCTGTGTCAGGCTCTGTACTGATGGCTCAGAGCCTGTAGCCTGCTTTGAATTCTGTAACCCTCACTCTCGGCCACTCCTCCACTTGTGCTCACTCTCAAAAATAAATATTTTTAAAAACACATTAAAAATAAATAAATAAATAAATAATAAAATAAAAACTACAGTCTGAGATGAAAAGTGTACAAGGTAAGAATAAATTACAAGTTGCGGGGAAAAAAATGAGTAATCTTGAAGACATACAATAGAAATTACCCCAAAACAGCATAAAAAGACAAAAAAAGACAAGTCCAAGTGACCTAATTTATGAATAATTAGTCTCTAAAGAAAACAAAACAAATATTTGAGAAATAATGGTTAAATATTTTGTAAGTTAATGAAAATTATACACCCAAAGATTAAAGAAGGTCAACTGAGTCCAAGAAACTTGGATAAAGTTACACAAAGACATACTAACATCAAACTGTTGAAAACCAACAAAAAGAAATGACAAATTACAGAAATAACCATAGCATTGACAGCAGACTTCTCATCAGAAACAATGGAAGCCAAAAGATAATGGAGCAACATCTTCAGTCTTGAAAGTAAAAATACCTTTAAACCCAGAATTCTATACTAAGAAAAAATGTGGGGGCGCCTGGGTGGCTCAGTCGGTTGAGCGTCCGACTTCAGCTTGGGTCATGATCTCACAGTCTGTGAGTTCGAGCCCCACGTCAGGCTCTGTGCTGACAGCTCAGAGCCTAGGGCCTACTTCAGATTCTGTGTCTCCCTCTCTCTCTGACCCTCCCCCATTCATGCTCTGTCTCTCTCTGTCTCAAAAATAAATAAACGTTAAAAAAATTTAAAAAGAAAAAAGAAAAAATCTGTTTCAAAAATGAACATGAAATAATGACATTTTCAGATCTATAAAAACTAAACCAATTCATTAGCAGATCTGCACTGCAGTAACTATTAAAGGAAGTCAATCAAACAAAAGGAAAAAGGTAATGGACAGAAATCTAGACAAATCTACACAAAGCAATGAAGAACACAAGAAGTGGTAAATAAGTCTGGGTAAATATAACAGTATTTTATCTTTTTACTCACTTAAAATATAAATGACATTTTAAAACAAAAATAGTAACACTGCATTATGACATTCATAACAAATACAGTAATAAGATGTAGAACAATGATAGTCTAGATGCCAGGAGAATTGAATTAGAAGTATACTGCTCCATGGTTCTTTTCTTTTAAATATTTGTTTGTTTTTGAGAGAGATAAAGAGCAAGGGAGGGACAGAGAGAGAGAGAGGGCAGATGATCTGCAGCAGGCTCTGTGCTGACAGCAGAGAACCGGACAAAGGGCTAGAACCCACAAACTGTGAGGTCATGACCTGAGCCGAGGTCAGACATTTAACTGACTGAGCACCCCCAGGCTCCCCTCTATGGTTCTTATAAGACACATGTAGTTGATTACTTAAAAACAGACTGTGATAAATTAAAGGTGGATACCATAAATCCTAAATAAACACTGAACTAAAACATCAAAAAATTATAGCTCAATTGTCAATAAAGGGAATAAAGTTACTTTAAAAAATAGTTGATCTAAACAAAAGCAGAGAAGAGTTGAGATGGAACAAAGAAGAGGTAGCAAGATGGTAGATTTTAACGCAACCATATCCTCAACATAGAATCCACTCGAAGGGATGGATTCTCACTGACCAAACTGGGGACAATGTGGGCCTTAAAATAAAAATATTAGTGAACTATAACCTGTTAAAATATGTAAAAACCAGGAGTCCATATGAATAAAGCAAGTGAATAAACTAAGTCTGATGAGGAATGAAGTATTTACTTAGTTTCAAAGTGTGTCTCTTCCAAAATACCTATAATTACAAAGCTAAAAAGAGCAACTTTATAGTTAAAGAGCCTGGAATTTAGGGGACTGTATCTTCTACATAGGTTTCATTATTCATTGTTTACCTCTTCTTAACTATCTTCAAGAGTGGAGCAGTTTTAGTGATACATCAGAAATAGTCGCATGAAGTCCTTTGGTTTCCAAGCCTGTATAAAATTGTTTTTAAACGAAAATCTTACTTAGAAGCATAGGGTTTAACAATTAAATGCAGTATTTTTTTTCAGAGAAGAATACTGCAAAACCTTATTTTTTTAACATGTTCTTACATCAATAGATATAATGAAGATGTTTTACTGAACTAAAATACCGAAATTGGCCGACTATGTAGTGTAAGGCATAAAATTTCATGTGCTGCCTTGGTATCTTAGAGCCTGATGGCTCCGAAGGCTTAAGCTCCCCTACCCTCACCAAGTAGATCCTTCCCACAGTGGAAAGGCTCCCCACTCAACTAGTTTCCCTGTGAGCAGGACCAGCTGCTCTCCACCTGCTCAACCCCACTGCTTTTGCTTCCCAGCCAGCCTGCAAAATTATTCAAACAAGCCCATCATATCACCTTGCAGGAACCAGGGGTCCCCTCATCCTCTTGTTACTACAGAGCCTGCCTACCACAGCCCCTACTTGTTCAGTCTGCTTCCAAGTGCAACCCAACGCTGTATCACTTCTTATTTAAAAAAAAATCCCAGAGGAATCAAAACATTGCAAAAATAAAAGCTGTGAAATCACTAGAATAAACATAGGCAGCTTTACATATAAACTTCAATTGGAAAGATCTGGGTAAACAAGACACAAAAACTAGAAACAAAAAATGAAAAACTGTCCACATAGACACAAATATCTGTACAAAAAAATGCTTAAGTAAAGCCAAAAGATAAAATACTTGGAAAAATATATGTGATATGAATGCCAAAAGCTTATTTCCTAATTTTAAAAGACATTAAATCAATTTTTAAAAACTACAACAGACAATAGTCAAAGGCCATAAATAGTTCATAATAAAACTAAGACAAAGGTCTTATAAACATATGAAACATTGTTCAACTTCTTAAATTCAAAGAAATGTAAATCAAAATGAGATGTCATATTTCACCTATCTGGAAAAAATTAAAAAAAAACAATACCCAGAGTTGGCAATACTGTGTGGAAATAAAAACATATTCAAGTTCCTTTGGAACTTCCACTAAATCTTTACTCAAGTATAAATTTACATAATATTTTTAGATAGTAATTTGGCCATACCTGTTAAACTTCTAAACACCATATACTTTAACCTAGCCATTGCCTTGTTGGAAATTTTTTTTTATGAATATGTATACTCAAAATATATGCCAAGATACAGATACATCTTTATAAATGCTGGTCATTATAAAATGAGGAAATGATCTAAATGTCCATCAACAGGAACCAAGTTAATATACTCTGGTACATTCATGGAATGGAATTCCATGCAGCCAATAAAAATAATGAGATTGGTCTAGAAGTGGTTAAGTAGAAAAAGCTCCTGTATATATTATTACATTTTAAAAGTTATGTAGACAGTGATATGCACAGTATGACCCCATTTGTGTCAATTACACATATTAAGAAGTATACATGTATTATGTACCCATATACATACATATAACAGACACCCTATATATATATTTCTACACATATAGGTATATACATAAAACTTTTCTGTAAGTGTATTTACAAAAGAATGAGGAGAGAGGAGATATTTTCTTTTCTTTTTTTTAAGCTCATTTATTTATTTTGGGGGGGGAGGGGTAGAGAAAGAGGGAGAGAGAGAATCCCAAGCAGGCTCCTCACTGTCTGTGCAGAACTGGACACAGGGCTTGATCCCACAAACTGAGATCATGACTTGAGCCAAAATCAAGAGTCAGACACCTAAATGACTCAGTCACCCAGGCACCCCTATTTTATTTTCATTGTATGCCTTTCTGTAAGGTCAATTTATTAGTTGCATGGAGGAAAAATGTATTTTTATATATACACGTGTGTGTGTATGTATATATATATATATATATACATACATATATACATATATATATATACATACATATATACATATATATAAATTTAAGTGTGATTAACTTACATAAGATACTTGGCACAAAGTAGAAATACCCAATAAATGTTCATTTTATTCCCCATAACACGAAGAGCTAATAATTCTCTAGAATCCACCCAACTCTTTTCAATTTGAGCTCATAGCTTTTGTCAATAAAGAATAATTCAGGATCTTAAAGTGGAAAATTTCTAGACAGAGACAACACAGATCATCCTAACTTTATTTTTCCTTTACTAAAAAAAGCTATTTAAAATTCCAATTTTTTAAAGGAGACATAAAACAAGCACAAGTCAGGGAGAGGGGCAAAGGTAAAGAGAGATTCCCAAACAGGCCCTACACCCAGCACAAAGCCCAAACGTGGGGCTCAAACTCATGAACCCTGAGATCATGACCTGAGCCAAAAATCAAGAGCCAGATGCTTAACCAACTGAGCTACTCTGATGTCCCTAAAATTTCAACTTTTGATCACTTAATTTTTTTTCTTCTAAAATCCTAAATGCTGGCATTGTTGTTGTGGTTTTTGTTTCCAATTAGCTTCCCTTACCCCCAGTCTTGATACAAAGAAGAAAACCCATGAGTAATCTCTTGATTATCAAAAATAGAAATTTTTACCCCAAAGGGTACATATTTTGTTGATGGTTTTCTACATTACCTCTGTTCATTCCTCAAAAAAGAAGCAAGCTTTGAGTCATGAGCAGCAATAGCTAATGTTATTAAATAAACAAACATCATCTTATCTAAGAGAACACTGAGGTACTACCTGAGCTTTCAGCAGCACTCATTGCCTGGACCAGCCTCCTCCCAGCACTAGAGCTGTTAGTGCCAGGATCCAGGCCAAATTCCAAACCAGAACCCCACCTCCAAGTGCTCTTATCATTTTTTTTTTTTTTTATAACAAAGGTACATTTTTTTTTAATTTTTTTTTTTCAATGTTTATTTATTTTTGGGACAGAGAGAGACAGAGCGTGAACGGGGGAGGGGCAGAGAGAGAGGGAGACACAGAATCGGAAACAGGCTCCAGGCTCTGAGCCATCAGCCCAGAGCCTGATGCGGGGCTCGAACCCACGGACCGCAAGAACGTGACCTGGCTGAAGTCGGACGCTTAACCGACTGCGCCACCCAGGCGCCCCGCTCTTATCATTTTTTAATTGCAGTTCTGTAGTTCATTACTGTCTGCCACTTAGTATTCCTGCATGTTGCTAAACAGCTGCCATGTTGTTTCCCTAGAGATACGTTCCTGACTATCCTTACCTATTTCACAAGGCTGTTACAAAGCTTAATTAATTAGTGTTTCCTGAATGCCTTGAGTTTCCAGATGAAAAGTGCTAAGTTGAAGTGTAGAGTCTTGTTAAATCTCCAGTTTCATCCTGGAGATCGAAGTATCTCACCTGGGCTTGACTCCTGACAGGGCACATTCCACTCCCCTGTGCCTTGTGTAGCCATCAACTCAATCCAGCCTTCTGAGAGATGAGAGGTTATTCAAGACATCACACAAGGCTACAGGCCAAAACCACATTCTTCTTCTTCAACTAGTCTAAGTGTGATTAAGGTAGGATTGAATTTTCTCATAGAAAACCACAAAATAACCTTGTCAGATTCCAGAATGGACCTAAAACTCTTTTTTGGCATCTGGGCCAAAAAGGTCAAGAAAGCCGCAGAACAGAAAGTTGAAAAGAAAAAATAAAGTGCCATTGCCAACTTGTGATAAAAAAAAAAAGAGAAAGGCTATGAAAAACATGAAAGATTTCAGATAAGCAAAAGAAATGAAGAGGCATTTCAAAGAATAAGATATCCAAAAGGCCAAAAACCAATAAAGAGCTATGTAGAATCACAAGTGAACAGAAAAATGCAAATTAAAATATTAAAATATTCCCCACCTGATTGGTGAAAACCTTACCATTCCGTGTTTGCAAGGATGCAGAGTCAAGCGAAATGTTAAAAACTGTTGGTAACCAAATAAATTGGCACAATCACTTGAGAGCAATTTAATAAAGCTGAACATAGGACCACCCTATGACCCATCATTCTACTTCTTGTTAAAGAAACTTTTGCACATGTGCACATAGAAAAATTAAAAGCATTCATGGCAGCCTCATTCTGTAATTACCAAAAAAAAAAAAAAAAAAAAGTAAAACAACTCAATGTTCATCAGGAATAGACTAAAAAATATGGTATGGTATCATTAAGTAAGGCAATACTCCATAACTGTGAAGATTAAGGAACTAGGTGATCCCCTCAATATGGATAAATTTCATAAACACAATGTTGGGTGAAAAAAGACAATTGCTACAAATCCATAAAGATAACTTTATGGGAGTATAAAAATGTGCAGAAGCATACCATGTTGTTTAGGTATACATAGTTATGAAATAAAGTTTCAAGAAAATACATACCAATGATAAACTCCACCTACAGGAAAGGGGGTGGTGGAGGACATCAGGAATTTAGGGAAAGCACAGAGGGTTTCAACACAGTGGTGGATAGACAGGGGTTAACTATACTATGCTTGATACATTTTTATCTTCGCACCTTTTATATGCATGCAGTATTTCTTAATAAAGACTATTCATCAATAACCTTTATATGTTTATACGACCAAAGATCTTCATAACAATTTAATGTTTAAGAAGGGACACAAAGAAACTTAAAAGTCAAGATATGGTGAGTCCACAGAAAAGACCTTGAAGAAAAGGAAGTTCAAAGTGTAGCACATCAAGTCCACACTTCATGATGTCTGTAGGGACGCACCTGCGCTGCATGCAACCTTGCCTTAGTATGCCGGCATTACCTTCTAAATAGCACTGGCAGAGCACATGTTCTTGAAATCTGTTATTGCATAGACAATCTTACAGCTACATTAAAGTTATATTTGGAAATTTCAGTGTTTATTTTGAGAGAGAGAGAGAGAGAGAGAGAGAGAGAGAGAGAGAGAGAGAATGCAATGGAGTGCACAAGTGGAGAAGGGACAGAGACAGAGTCAGAGAGAGAGAATCCCAAGCAGGCTTCGCATTGTCAGCACAGAGCCCAATGTGGGGCTGAACTCACAAATCATGAGATCATGACCTGAACCAAAGCTGGATGCCTAATCCACTGAGCCACCCAAGCCCCCTTCAGTGTTTATTTTAAATGATTTATTAATGTTTTTAATGTTTTTATTTATTTTATCTGTGTCTGTGTGGGAGAGGGGGAGGGGGAATATGAGTGGGGGGAGAGGGAGAATATGAGTGGCAGAGCGGCAGAGAGAGAGGGAGACACAGAATCTGAAGCAGGCTCCAGGCTCTGAGCTGTCAGCACACAGCCCAACAAAGGTCTTGAGCCGACAAGCTGTGAAATCATGACCTGAGCCAAAGTCAAACCCTTAACCGACTGAGCCACCCAGGCACTCCTCAGCATTTCTTTTTTATTTTTTTTAAGAATTTTTTTTTTCAACGTTTATTTATTTTTGGGACAGAGAGAGACAGAGCATGAACGGGGGAGGGGCAGAGAGAGAGGGAGGCACAGAATCGGAAACAGGCTCCAGGCTCTGAGCCATCAGCCCAGAGCCTGACGCGGGGCTCGAACTCACGGACTGCGAGATCGTGACCTGGCTGAAGTCGGACGCTTAACCGACTGCGCCACCCAGGCGCCCCAGCATTTCTTTTTTTTTTTTTTTTCAACGTTTTATTTATTTTTGGGAGAGAGACAGAGCATGAACGGGGGAGGGGCAGAGAGAGAGGGAGACACAGAATCGGAAACAGGCTCCAGGCTCCGAGCCATCAGCCCAGAGCCCGACGCGGGGCTCGAACTCGCGGACCACGAGATCGTGACCTGGCTGAAGTCGGACGCTTAACCGACTGCGCCACCCAGGCGCCCCTTCTTTTTTAAAAAGAAAAGAAAATCACAAATTTCCCCAGCCCTTATAACAGTGATTTGCCAATATCTTATGTGAGTCGATATAAAATGTCATGTAGAATTCAAATATCTACACATAAAATTGATCATTTACAATGGGAGGATACACTCCTACCTTTCCTCCCCTTCTCTGTGACAGTGTCCAAGCACCTCTACAGGGTTCTAGGACTTAACACAATACAACTGGAATATCATTGCTCTAAAATGGCACTTTCTGAAGTATGTTTCACAGAAACATCACTACTGAGAAATGTTCTGTATTAGTTGGATATCATGGTCATACATGTTTGAGATGTGCTACACACTCTATTCTTCTTGGATGTTCACCATGCCTATTAAAGACTCAGACAAGTCCTGTATACAAAGAAACTGCCTTGACTTTGTTTTACCCAGTATTTCTCAAACTTAGGTGATCACAGAACACTCCTCCTTGCAAAAGATCTGTTATTACTATTCCACAGAACACTAAGCACTTTTAGAAACACTTGGTTTAGACCATGAAACCAATGTATCTTTCAAAATCCTATCTTCTGAAATTTTGTTCATTTTCAGTATAATAAACCTGCAGTTTCTAACAAGGTTTTTACATTGCCCCAGTCCTAATTTTTTCAAATGCATTTTTTCAAGTACTTTCCTTATTAAAAACATACACATTGCAATGCCTCCAGCAAGACTTTTCTTTCTCAAGATCGTTTTCACTATGTAGGGATCTGTGTGTATGGGTGGTACCATATTAATTTTAGGACTTTTTTTTCTCTTTTTTAAAATTTTTAATGTTTATTTATTTTTGAGAAAGAGAGAGAGAGAGAGAGAGAGAGAGAGAGAGATGAAGTATGAGTGGGGGAGGTTACAGGGAGAGATAGAGACACAGAATCTGAAGCAGCTCCAGGCTCTGAGCTGCCAGCACAGAGTCCAACGTGGGGCACGAACTCTCCAACCATGAGATCATGATCTGAAGTCAGACGTCCAACCTTCCTAGCCACTCAGGCACCCCTTTTTTTTTTTTTCCTATTTCTGTAAAAAATGTCATTGGGATTTGATAGGGATTGTACCAAATCTGTAGATCACTTTGGGTAATATGGACATTTTAACAATATTAAGTCTTCCTATCCTAGGACATGGGATGTTTTTCCACTTATTTGTAACTTATTTAATTTCCTTCATCAATCTTTCATAGTTCTCCATGTGCAAGTGTTTGACTTCCTTCATTAAGTTTATGACTAAGTACTTTATTCTTCTTGATTCTATTGCAACAGGGACTGTTTTTAGTTTCTTTAGTTTTTAGTTTCTTATTAGTGAACATAAACGCAACTGATTTTTATATATTGATCTTGTATCCTGCAACTTTACTGAATCCATTTATTAGTTTAAATAGATTTTTTGTGTGTGGCACATTTAAGGTCTTCTGCATATATTATGCCATCTACAAATAGATAAATTTACTTCTTCCCTTTCTATTCTGATGTTTTCTATGCATCACACTTCCAGATTTTAAAATATATTACAAAAGTACAGTTGTTAAAACAATATGGTAACAGCATAAGAACAGACATACAGACCAATGGAACAGAATAGAGAGTCCAAAAATAATTCACACATTTACCGTCAACTGATCTTCCACAGGCTACCAAGAATACACAATGGGACAAAGACAGTCTCTGAATAACCCAATTCAAAAATGGCCAAAGAACTTGAATAGACATTTCTCCGAAGATGACATCCAAATGGTCAACAGGCATATGAAAGATGCTCAACATTTCTAATCACTGGGGAAATCAAAACCACAATGAATTATCACTTCACACCTGTTAGGATAGCTGTTACAAACAAAACCAAAAACAAAAAACAACAATTGTTGGCAAATATGTGGCAAAATTGGAGCACTCTTACACAGTTGATAGAAATGTAAAATGGCACAGCTGCTAAGGCAACAGTATGGAGGCTCCTCAGACAAATAAAAAAGTAGAACTACCATATGACCCAGCAAACTCACTTCTGGGTATGTATCCAAAAGAACTGAAATCAGGATCTCAAAGAGACAGCTGTGCTTCTACATTTACTGCAGCATTATTAACAAAAGCCAAGGAATGGAAACAACTTTAACGTCCACTGATGAATAAATGGATCAAGAAATGTGGCATCAACATACAATGGAATACTATTCTGACCTTAAAAAAGAAGGTAATCCTGCCATATGTGATACCATGGACAAACTTGATAGTGATCATGCTAAATGAGGCAAGACAATCACAGCAGGCCCAATACTGCATGATTTGACTTATAGGAGATATCTAAAATAATCAAACTCAGAGTGCAATGGTGGTTGGGAGGGGTTGGGGGAGGGGGAAACGGCTGCTCAGTGAGTATAAAGTGTCAGTTACACCAGTTCTAGAAATCTTCTGTACAACAGTGTGCAGTGGTTAGCAATACTGTATTACACATTAAAAAAATTTTTAAGACAGCTCTCATGTTGAATGTTCTTACAATTTTTAAGTAAAAAAATAAACTTTCACATTGCATTTGGTTATCTATTTATTTGTTCAATACACAGATAGTGAGTGCTTACCCATAATAGGCATTTTAAATGCAAGGATGCCTAAGACCCACATTTTATCTTTAAAGAATTAAAGAACTGTGTTGCTTTTTTTAAAAGGCAGGCATGCAGCTGACAAAATAAAGCAATTTCTTTAAGCAGATATTTAACTTAAGTAAATTTGATATTTATGCAATATATCAAGTCCCTAAAAGTTTTCAAGCTCATTTCTGATGGCATGTTTAATGGTATGAGTGCATCTATGGCTGAAGTAGATACTTAATACTTGCTGAATTAACGAATGAACCAGCACACAAACTGTATGGAGCAAACACATTTAGAGACCAGTAGAGAACTGAGCCAGAGAGATTAGCAGCACTGGAAAGGTCTAGCAAAGCTGTGCTAAGGGCAATATCCACAAAACATTTTAATGAAGTACAGGTTAAGTTTCCATCCTAGCTATTTGTTTTAATTGCCTACCTCTTTAAAAAATAGGGCTTATTTTTCAAAATTAAAATTCCCATTAAAATGCTAGAGTTTACCAAATCCAAAGAGGGGGCTTGGGTATTTTCTGGAAATGTTTTCATTAGTCTCTTTTACTTGCAAGATGTATTGCCAAAATTGCAGAACACTGATTTAGGAATTTATAAGAAACTAAGGTGTGACAGTAAGATAATTATAAAATTTTCCTTTGAAATAAGGGACTTTCCCTCATTTTTGAAACAAGAGATTTAATTCAAGCAAGTACATAACCCAATCTCCCTCAACTAACCCCAAACAGTCTTCAGATGTGTGAATAAATAGCCCTCATCTGACTGCCTGCCTTTCATGAATAAATGTCAAGTGAGCAGATGTGGAAGACTTCTCTTAGGGCTTTTAAAGGATGAGCATGAGTCTGGGTAGCTCAATCCATTAAGCATCCGACTCTTAATTTCAGCTCAGGTCATGGCTCGTGTTGACAGTGTGGAGTCTGCTTGGGATTCTCTCTCTCCTCCTCTCTCTGCCCCTCCCCACCTGCACATGCACACATGCATGCATTCTCCTTCAAAATGAATAAACATAAAAAAAAAAAAAAAAGGATGAACATTTAACACTACTAGGTGACATTAATGACCTCAGTAGTCCAAACATTCTAGGCTCTTGGGAAATTGTGGAGTTCTCTTTTGATATTTTTTTAATTGTTTATTTTTGGGAGAGGGTAAGTTGGGGAAGGGCAGAGAGAAGGGGACAGAGGATCCAAAGCGGGCTCTGTGCTGACAGACTGACAGCAGCGAGCCGGATATGGGGCTCAAACTCACAAAAGGGTGAGATCATGACCTGAGCTGAAGTCAGTCACCCAGCCAACTGAGCCACCCAGGTGCCCCTTGATATTTTCTTAATAATAGTGGAGCAAAGTCTACTGAAAACAATTGTCTAACTTACGTTGGCAACTGAAAAATAAGGTAGTGAAGATATCTTTCTGTGCTTTTCTAGCTTGCCAACATTATCTGAGCCTTTTTGATATACTACATACAAACCTCTTCCTTCAGTAATAGACTCATTTGGTGTATTTCTATGCTTGTAAATCTTGAGCCACTCAATTCATTCAATCAAGATCAGTATACAAGTAGTGAGGAAAGTCCAAAGAAATATATAATTAGTTATTTGCCCTTGGAGAGCTTACAGTCTCACTGGAGACACAAGAGATCAAACACTTCTAGTTTAACAACAACATGGCAACCAAGTGATATAAGAAAATAAATGGAGAAAAAGAAAAAAAAAATAAACAGTAAGGGCCAAAATTCTAGGGTAGGAAAATGGGTGATACAAGTATTCAATTGTCTACAAGTTTAGGCAAAGGTAAGGCTGCAGGAAGATGAACTGGTCACGGAAATTTCACATGAAGGAAACCTGACCAACCTGACAGGGACAAAAGGATTAGAGAAGTTAAAAAGAGGTGTAACAACCTAACTATAGACAGAAAAGTTGGTGAAAAAAAAGGTTCATAGAAAGCTGGATCTAATACAAAACATCCAAGATCAACTGACTAAACCAGAAAGTTTACTTATAAAAACCCAAGCAAAAAAGAAAACCAAAGTGTATCAGAAACACTGCTCAGCACCTGAGCACAGCTTCCTTTGTGAAAGTCACACACATCCTTAAATCCCTAAATATCAAGCATTTGTTAATATGCATTTACTTTTTTAAAAGAAATGGGTGGAAGAACTGTGGAATCTGAACAAAAGTTCTATTACATTCCAAAACATTCACATTGTGGAATTCCTTTGTACTTCACCCATACTGGCCCGGTGGAAAAAGTCTTTTTTTTTTTTTTTTTTTTTTCTAGGCCTATTTCCTAATTTTACCAAAGACAGTGGGATAGGAATATGTGAAGGAATTCGATCCAAAGCACATCATTCTTCAGGTGAATACATATTTACAAGAAGGTCTATATCAAAAATAAAAATATAGAAATGACTTCCTAGACACATTGAGTTAGGCTTTACCAGACAACAATTTCTTCAACTTTTTCATCATGATCTTCCACAGCATCGTTCTGAATGAAGTCTTCTGCCAAATTCTTAAATTGTCAGTGTAGTATAAAGGTTATAGAAAATGAACCAATTTATATTTATTTTGTAGTATCCAGTGATATTGTATTAGGTACAGTCTGGGACTACAGAAAAAGTACTTAATTTGAGGAAGCTAAGACAACATTTGAAAAAATTAACAATCAATTGCATTTACATAATTGAATGCTATAGTTGGTATGATTCAGACTAGACAGGCAGACAGAAATAATGATGAGAGTGTCAATAGTTAGAAAGAAGGACTTTCCATGTTCTTGAGTTGTACAATCGAGGACAAAGGAAAAAAAAGAATGTTCATGTCATGTAGATATGATAGCAAGAAGACAAGTCCATATATGGAAGAGAGGTTATGTGCTAGGAAAAAATGAAACAGAAAAGAATAAGCAGAGTAAAGCTGTAGTGTAGAACATGAGTTGTCCAACTCCAGCCAGCAGTCTATTTTTCTAAATTAGGTTTTATTGGAACAAAGCCAGACTCCTTTGTTTACAAATAGTTTATGGTTGGTTTTTTTTTTTAATGCTTATTTTGAGAGAGGGAGAGCACAAGCAGGAAAGGGGTAGAGAGAGAGGGAGAAAGAGAGAAACCCAAGCAGGCTCCACACTGCCAGCACAGAGCCCAATGCAGGGCTCGAACCCACCAACCGGGAGATCATGACCTGACCTGAAACCAAGAGTTGGACATTTAACTGAATAAGCCACCCAGGCATCTCTCTACAGTTGCTTTCGTACAACAGTAGAGATAAATAGTTGTGATAGTAACTCTAAGACTCATAAAGCTTGAAGTATTGATTTTCTGGCCCTTCTCAGGCAAGTCTGCCAGTCTCTGGTGTAGCACATATAATATTTAGGAAGATAGAAGAAAACAAACACGGGGTTCCGAAACTCCTGCAGGTAAGTTAGGTTTCCTTATACTGCCCCAGCCACACAAATAATAGATCCCATTATGGGTTGTCTTACAAAGGACAGATTATAGATGACTTTGAAAACTAGGCAGAAAGACTCATAGCTGATGTAGTAGGTGATGTAGTAAGACAGGAAAAAGATCAATCTGGAAGACCAACTGAGAATGAGGGCAAAAAGGAAACCTGAAGGAAAGGCACCAGGTACAATATTGCATAAAACCAAG